>NC_050574.1:390909629-391603379 GCF_011100635.1 Trichosurus vulpecula
GCACAGGGGCTACAGTCATCCATCCATCCATCCTTCTTTCTTTCTTTCCTTCCTTCCTTCCTTCCTTCCTTTTTTCCTTACTCCCTTTTTTCCTTCCTTCCTTTTTTCCTTCCTTCCTTTTTTCCTTCCTTCCTTCCTTCCTTTCTTCCTTCCTTCCTTCCTTCCTTCCTTCCTTCCTTCCTTCCTTTTCTTTTCCTTTTATTGATGCATTTACTTTTTTACATCATAAATATTTCTGTGTATTTTTCTCTCCCCTTTCCGATGTAATCCTTTCCTTAAAGTAGCAATTAAAAACAAAAACAACCAATGTATCAATCACATCTAACAATATATACAACATTCCTTACCCATAGATGCCTACCTCTTCAAAGAAGAAAGAAAATTATATTTCCTTATTTCTTCTTAGGGTCAAGATTATTCATTCTAAATACAAAGAATTCATTTTTTAAACTAGCTTTCGTTTCCTATTTTACAAAATGAGTTTGTTGGTTTAGATCATCTCGAAGATCTAATATTCTCATAATTCCTAACCAGTTTTTAAGGAAGCCTACAAAGAAACCAGAGAAGTTATAACTTGACCAGTGCCATAGAGCTAGTAAATGGCAGAGCTAGGAATCAAACCCAAAGCTTCTGACTCCAAAGTAAAGAGCTTTTTCCATTATATGTTGACTATCTTTTCTTCATCAAGATTTAGTTTGCTGTGTCTCTCTTATGCATTTGTGTTCTAGTCTACATATGTGATATGCCTACCTCTCCAATTCACTACAATCTCCTTGAAGGCAGGCACAAGGTTTTATTTTTAAAATTTCTCTGAGGAGCCAGCACAGTACGGTGCAACCATTACATGCCTAATAAATGTTTGTGGAATTTAGCATAAAAGAAGTATTGATAGCAGTGGCATCAGGTGCTATTTATTACATGTCAAGAAGAGTAGAGGGCTACAGATGTGACACAACAAAGAACAGAAAGAGCTGTAAAACCACAAGTGTTAGGGGCTAGTTAAGGTAGTGGGACAGGTTGATACTTATCACCAAATATAAAAAGCATGCATAAATGATTTTGTAGTAGGAAAGCTTCTTCTAATGGGGTGAGCCATAGTATGGAACTCAATCTGTGTCTGCAAGACATAACCAGAGCTATTTTCATACAGTAGTAGAGGACTTTGCCCCCCTCATCCTTATTAACACAAATTAATCTTTTTGGGCTGGGGGGTGGGGGTGGATTTCAGGTAGCTAACTTAGTGAAGTTTGAAAAATCAGACATCATGGTATAGATCTGTGGGGAGGACAAGAGAGATGGGAATAGTAGCTATGATGGAAATTGCTCTGGGATTTGTGGGAGCCCCTTAGTAATGAACCAGAATGTACAATGTATATACCAAGTGGTTGGGTAATGACTGAGAAATAACCAACATTTCTTAAACTGCAAATACCTAATTACAAGTTACATATGTTACCCAGAGAAACAATCTACTTAATCAATAGATTTTCCAATATATACTTGTTAAGGTTGCACTAAAAATATGTGGGGACTTCCATGGTGAATTTTCATAAAGAAAAAAACAACAGATGTGTCTAACTTTTGGAGTTAGGTCTTTGGCCTAGACTTTTCTTTCTTTTTTTTTAAAGTGTGAATGACTGATGGTTCCATGATCCTTCCCAGAATTATTTGCATTTTTAAAAGATTATTCTTACTAACCCAAATAAATCTGTAATTGGGGTAATTTAAGGTAGCTCAGTTATGAAGTTTGAAAAAAATCAAGCAGAATGATAAAATGTATTATATGATGTGGGTAGGGGTCACAATATAAGCATGATGAGCTTAGTCACAAAATATGATAGTGTGTGTGTGTGTGTGTGTGTGTGTGTGTGTGTGTGTGTGCGTGTGTGTGTGTAGGGTGAACTTAGTGTCAGAAGTCCTAGGTTCAAATCCTAGACTCCATATTTACTAATAAGCTCAGAATAAGTCATTTAACTTTGTTAAACTTAATTTTTCCTCATCTGTCAAAGCGGGATAAATAATGCGTTATGTGGTTACTTTCCATGAAGTAGAAAGTGCTTTGTAGGCATTTGGCTGGTAGGTGATAGTGGATGGAACACTAGGCCTAGAGTCAGGAAGAACTGACTTCACATCTGATCTCAGTAACTTACTAGGTGCATGAATAGCTAGGCAAGTCACTTAACCTCTACCTCAGTTTCCTTACATGCAATATGGAGATGATAGTAATATATTCCTCCTATTGTGAGGATAAAATAAGAAAATATTTATGGAGCATTTTACATACCTTGAAGTACTACATAAATGCTAGGCATTAAAAATATTGAAGTATCTGTAGAAATGTGATCTATTAGTCTCAGTTGTATGACCTGTAAAAAGTCATTTAATCTCCCAGAGTCTGTTTCCAGATGAAGACAGTACCTTTCCTACCTACCCCTTATAGTTGTAAGAGACTTAAATGATGCAATGTATGTAAAACATAAAGTACTATATAAATATTACAATGATGGTAATAAGATGATGATGATGATGATTATGATGATGATGATGATGATGATGATGATGATGATAGGAATTATTCCTTCCTTGGGAGTTTGCTCTCAGGGTCATTTTTTTCCTGACAGTCATTCCTTTCACCATATCTGAAACCAGAGATTGCTCCACTCCTCCTTTTTTCCTAAAGGTAATAATGGCAAAGGCAGTAGAAAGCTAAGAGAGAATGAATTGAGAGGGGACACAAGGGACCATTCATGTTTTTTTTTATGTTAGGTACATCTTATTCACCTAATGCAGATGGACTTCAGGCTTTTCTATACATCCTGCTAACATGCTCAACCCTCAAAGTCCATGCCCAGCAGAGTCACTATCCAAACTGCCATTTAGTCCTCCAGGAAAATATAGGAGGACTGAAATATGTGCTATTTCTGGGCTTTCCCAGAGAGAGAACGAGAGAGCAAGCAGCATTTGCAATACTGTAAGGAAGTACATTCTCTAGAGAATTCCAGTCTAATTTTGTTGCAGGGCCCAATGCAGATGGGAAATTTTGATTAACTTTGACTAAGCATCTGAACTGGACTAGCAAGCCCTTTTGCAGTTGGCTTGCTACTAATTAAAGACATAATTTCTAAAGAATGGCAGTGATGTGCCTTTCTATTAACTCAACACTTACCAGAAGACCGGGATAACAGTCCATTGATTATATGTATTAAATTGTTCAATGATGGCACAATTTAGAGGTGACTAAGGGATGTTAAAAATTAATTTGGAAATATAACAGATTTCTATTTTGACCACTCGCCAAGGGTATTTCTGGCTGTATTTATTAGGCTAGTTTTTCACTATTTCAGTGGATGTTTCTTAGGTTCAATATTCAGTTTGAGATGAATATGCCCTTTATCAAAAGAGTGTTTTGTTGCTTGAGGACAAACCGTATGAAACATTAGTAGTTAAGCATGAACTTAGGGGCAGTAAAGTCCTTGAAGTTTGCCATATGCAGAGTTACCTGATTTTTAGGCATGGTGCTTAAAAATAACTCACTTTTACTAAGGGTTTACCTCATAATAACTTTGTAATACTAATATTGCATAACTCTTTAGGTGTACAAAGGATTTTATTGAAAGACCCTTACAAAAAGGTAGCTTAATTATGACTATAACCATTTTGCAGCTAAGGAAACTAAAACTTAGATTAGCTGGTCTGTGGTCACACAATTGCCAAGTTTGTGAAAGAAGTGTGACATTGTGGAGTCAGGAAAAGTTGGGTTCAAATCCCACTTCTGATACTTATTAGCTGTGTGGCCATGGCAAATCACTTAACCTCTCTGATTGTCAATGTCCTTATCTGTAAAATGATACTGTTGGATTTTGTGGCCTCTAAGATTGCTTTCAATTCTAAATCTATATGATCCTATGAGCCAACATTTGAACACAGCGTTTATGAATTCATTTCTATGCTCTTTCCATTGCACTTTAAGGTGGAGACAGGAGGTATGTGTCAGATGAGTCAAACCACCTTGACTACCACCTCTCCTCAGACAATCTAGGACACTGAAGCTAAGAGCCATGGGAAGAGCAACACTTCCTCTCAAACCAATGGTCTTTCTTTCAGCCTGGCCTGCCATAGCCATCATTGAAGAGAGCAATCACTTTATAGAAGAGACATACCTTTCCTGTCACTGTCAACACCAACCAATGACAAGTTGCCATTAATGGGTAAGCCCAAGAGCCCAAGGAGATCCCAGGTATCAGCCCAGAGGCCATAGCCATTCTCTAGGGAAGAAATGGTATGAAGAAGGGGGCCAGCCATCCCTACCAACTGATGACTATCTGCCACCCCCCAAGCAGGGGAGTGGGCCTAGCTGAAACAACAAGGCAGCCTGAAGAGAGACAGAAGATAATATGTGCCAGGTGAATTAAACCACTACTACCATGTTGACTGCCACCTCAGAGCCCAATGAAGATAGCCAATAACATTTAACATAAGAGCCCTGAGAATGGCAATGCCCCAGACCACTAGCCTTACTTCAAGCCTTCCCCAAACCCATTAGACAGCAATGTGGAAAGCAGCCCCCACGGAAATGTGACCTGACAATTGTTTCTTCAAGTTCCTTGGTAACCACATTTACTGAAGATCCAGAAAAGAAACTT
Organism: Trichosurus vulpecula; assembly: GCF_011100635.1. Lineage (NCBI taxonomy): Eukaryota > Metazoa > Chordata > Mammalia > Diprotodontia > Phalangeridae > Trichosurus > Trichosurus vulpecula. Next base: position 390,914,273 of record NC_050574.1, read on the forward strand.
CTTAACAGCAAGGGCTCTGGCATCAAATGGCTCTCAAAATCAGAAGCAGGTAGGATTTACTGGTAGAAATTATTTTAAAGAAGATGTTTTACCACATACTTTGCTGCTGTACCCTACGGACCATCAGACATTTCAATCTGACTTACAGTTGAAACCTCCTATACATGTTGTCTTCCCTAATAGAATGTGAGCAACTTGAGAAGAGATTGTCATCACTTTTCCATTTGCTCCCACAGTACTTAGCACAGTGCTCGCACATAGAAAATGCTCATTCATTCCTTCATTCATGTATCACATTTCCTCACATTGCTTTGGAGCAAATAAAGAGCCTCTTGAAGGGTTACACTTTACAAAGCCAAATCTTCAAAGTAGCAGAAAAATTCACACTATGAAAAATTTCTTGTCAAAAATCACAGATTTTAAAACGTGACACAATTAGGTTTATATTCCTGCAGCAATGAGAAGATTGAAGGCAGTAGGTATTATGCACCATTTATGACTTTTCTTTCACTGTAGAGGCATAGATTTTGATGGTTTGGACAGTGGAAGCCAAATGGAAACACTTTAGACTTCTGTTCTAGACGTTTGAATAGCTCTATTTCAATGGGTGCCATTTGTTTAAATGAATGAGATTCTACTTTTCCAGTTCTGGCAATTGTTAGTGTCTCTTATTAGGTTTTAAGACAAACAGCTAACTAGAAGAAGGTCTGGTACTAAGGATAAACACTGGAATTAAGAAATTTTTTTATCAATCCAAGCTGATAGCAGACAAAGAACATATTCATTTTCCATTTTCAAAATGTCATCTGTTCATTTTTCATCACTTAGTATTTTTGTCTTTTTCAGTTGCATTCTGGTTGATCTTGCTTAACTAAAGTTTATGTGTTAGAATATAAGCTTCATTCATGAAAGATATTTGTCTTTTCATGCTATTATGAAGGGCCAGACACTTGGTTATAAGAACAATGGTTGAGAAAAATTAAACAATAACAATGGTTCCAATTCCTCCATTAATCAGGAATTTGAAAAACCAAAAGTGGAAACAATGGTTAGATTTTGCAGTATTGTTTATTGGGGTAAGTCACTTGAACTCTGTTTGCCTCAGTTTCTTCATCTGTCAATGGGTCTAATAATACCTACCTCTCAGGGGTAGAAATGAGGTAATAATTATAAAGTGCTTAGCATAGTTCCTAGCACATAGTAAGTGCTATATAAATGTTAGCTACTATGATAACCAGGCATAAATAGAAACATAGGATCTTAAAACTAAGAAGGTTATTGGAGCTAATCTAGTATAACACCTTCATTTAACAGATGAAGAACCTGAAGTCCTAAAGGATTAAGAGTTATATTCAATAGTTCTTAGCAGATCAGAGACTCAGGACTCAGATCTCCTGGTGACCAGTCCAGTGTTCCTTCTACTCCACCACAAAACCTAGGGTTAGAAGATACACTGAGTCAAGGGACACCACACCAAGAAATTCTTGCCCCTAGAATTGAATATTTCAGGTTTAGGGACTTGTTAAAAGTAGCTTGGTAATGTATTTTAGTTCAACTTTTCTCAAGAGTTCTGAAGGTGCCATACTGCTATCACTGTGAGTTTTCCCTTTCATAGTGATTTGGTACAGAGTAAAAAACAAAAAACAAATATAAAAACAACCTCTGATTTCCAGCCTCAGAAGATGAAAGAACAAAAAAATCTCTTTATGGGAGAGGAAAAGCAGCCTGAGAATGGTGAGTGGGAGGAAAAAGAATCAACCACAAAGGCCTTAAACTGAGATGGACAAAGAAGAAAGAGTGGGAAAACAGATCTCCTCCAACACTTGTTTTCAGCTACCACCTGCAAATTCTTGTTTATACATTAATGTGTTTACTTGCATGAAAAAATGAATTGATTCTGAATGACATCTCTAATATAATAAACTGGCATCTCTAAATAAAATTACCATTCCTAACTCCTAGGTTTGAATCAACATAGTTCAATTGTTCCACTTTCCTTCAAAAATCCTGCCATTTCTGCTTAGACTTTTCAGTTCTCACATATAACTTTTAATTCCCCTGGAGTTTTGATGGAGAATATATGTCAATGCTGTAGGATGCAGAATCCTATTTGTTTATACTTCTGTCCCCAAAACTAATTGTTGGTTTAAATAAGAAATCCTCCCAAGCTTTTGGACCTTTGTCCTAAGTCTTGCTTTTTACTTTAGACTCAAAGAACACTTTCATGAGCTTTCAGGTCTAGTCAGGGCTTTATCTAGTCTTTACTTAAATAAACAAATAATCAACATTAAAAAAGAAGTGTAAACAAGAGTATACTTGGTGAATTTGCTTATTGTACTTCAAATGCATTGAAGCATCCATGGCAATGAGAAAGGAATCTAAATCCAAGGTTCTAGTTATATCTTCTTCCAGATCACCATAAGTCTAGGTAAATCATAGATTTGAGTAAGGGAGTTTCTCTGTATAGGGAGGGAAGAACAAACCATAGATCCAACTGGGGAACAGAGTATGGTCTGAGGGGGGCTCACAAAGGCAAAGCAGAGCAGTTGGAGTCTGTACATCCAGGTAGGAAAGAAGAATCCAAAGTCCAAAAAAAGGTAAGTCAGGGAAGAATGCACACATCATCAGAAAAGCACCAATTAATAGTATTATAAAATTTGGCCAGAGACCAAATTCCCTTTTCCATGATTTTATGCTTCCCTGCTAAGTTAACATGAACAAAGTCTTGTTAATATTTGTTTGAATGTAGAGAAAATTGGAAAATACATGCTATTAAATTATGGAGTCAAGAAGGAGGAGCCTTCAAGAGAGCTTATTAGATCCTCTCCCGTGGACAGTCTAATAGATGATGATAATGATGATGATGGTGATGATGATGATGATGATGACCACCATCACCACCACCACCACCATTATCATCATCTTTATCCTTGATTTTATCAGTATTCCCTGATGCAGTACTTCGACGACTTCACATCTTCTCATCTGATTCAAATCTTTTCTTTGCCTTTCCACAAATCATCTACTATTGATACTCCTAACTTTCTTTCTATAGTTCCTGTACTAGCAATAAACTGGAGGCAACGATCTCACTCATGCTGGAATTTTATTATATTTCTCACTACATGACACTTCCTTTTGTAGTAATACATATCTTAGATTACATTTTTACTCCCTGGGCTTAAGCCTCAATTAAACAGTGCTGTAACTGCTCTGATTGGCAAACCACCATTTCTTACTCTACTAATCTCAGTAATGTGAAAAGCCTGACTACCTAAGTATGAACCACATTTTCCTCTGCTACCACTTTGTTCTTTCATCCTTATTCACCTCAGCCTTATCCCTCCAATGTACCAATCTCATTCTCCTTTAATATTGTCTCCTTTAGATTGCGCCCTCTGGAATTCTCTTTCCATTGTTAACAAACTTCCCTTGCTGTTTACCCTCTGGCACTCATAGAGACATGGATATCCCCAGAAAACAATGAATCCCTAGCCACCATTTCCATTATTAATTGTACTTTTTCTTCTGCTCCACCACACCCTGTTTTTGAAGTGAATGATTGAATAGAAAATAATGAAAAAAGCAGTTAAGTGTGTACTATGTTCTAATTAGTAGGCATACAACATTGCTTCTCATTGCCACTTCAGTCTCTCTGTTTCCATTTTTCAGCAACCTCTCTTCCTTTGAGGCTCATTCTATTTAGATCTATTACCCAATTCAGATTATGGTGGCAGTTATCTTCAGACTCCCAAATTATTCTCCTTTTCTCAGGGAGCTCAGTACATAGGTCATCACCTTTCTCTCCACCCCAAACCTTGCTGTTTTGCTATGGGACTTCAACATACATGTTGATGTTTTCCAAAACACTTTAGTCTCACAGTTCCACAATCACCTCAGTCCCCATGACCTAAAGCACTAATATGACCACATCACCCTAGTACTCAAGAAATTGGTGGCTGCTTATTAGCTCTAGAATCAGTATAAAATTCGACTTTTTGATATGTAAATACACTTAAGATGGAAACCAATATGTATTTCCAGTTTTATTATGTATTACTCTCCTTTATGTCCCTTCCCTGTGCCTATTCACAGGTTATTCTGCATGCCAGGAATGGTACTAACTTCTCTTCTTAGACTCTTGGAATTTCTAATTTTCTTCAAAGTTAAGTTCAAATACTACCTACTACATGATTCCTTCCTTTATTTTCCAGCTGTTAAAGTTTCTTCCTAATTAACTTTGGGTATACTAATTATATATATGCAAATATATATTCCATATACACCCAAATGTAAGCATGTGTTTGCATGTGTATATATATATATATATATACATATATTATATATACATATATACATGTATATGGATTTATGCACACTATATATGTATTTTTATGTGAATGCACACAAACATACTTATGTATGCAAGCTGCCTCCCCCATTAGAATATAAGCTTCATGATGGTAGAATTTTTTTTTAAATCTTTTATCCACAATAGCTGCATTTTGCCTACCACATAGTGGGCTCTTAATCAATTTTGATTGATTAAATGATGGATCAGTTTTTGCATGAAAGACACAAATAGTAATATGCTGGAGCTTACTTAAGTCATTTATGCATTTTTCATGACCTTTTTAAATACTATTTTGAGCTGGAGGATAATTGTATTAAAAATAGGATATTAAGGCAACAGTTTGAGATCATTAAAAGTAAAGCACAGTTTTCCAAGTTCAGTGCAGTCCTTTGTCCCTTATGATCAATTCTGGGACTGGCTCACTGCCTGTAAAGCCAATCAGTAAGCCAAAGATCTTTCCTGCCCATTGAATAGGCCTTAGGTAGGGCCAACAAAGGGAGGCCTGATTAGAGACAGGACCATACCCTCACACTAACTAGGTGTGAGGCCCCAGGCTTATACTCTTTTGCTAGTTAGCAAACTAGTTTGCTAGTCCACAAAAGACCTGAAGCCCTCAGGGCCCAAAGGCTAGTTGCTAAGACCAGAGCCAATGGTATGTGTGCTGAGGCCTAGTCAATCAGATGATGGCTAGGACTATATAAAAAGAGAGTCCATTACAAAAAAAAGGGGGGGGGCAGCTAGGCAGTGCAGTGAGTAGAGCACTAGCCCTGGAGTTAGGAGGACCTGAGTTCAAATTTGGTCTCAGACACTTGCCACATTTACTAGCTGTGTGACCTTGGGCAAGTCACTTAACCTCAGTTGAACTGCCTTCCCCCCACTGCAAAAAAAAAAAAGAGAGCCCAAAACTGGGAGTAGCTGAGTGGAGAGCAGTAGGATTCAGAAGCAAACATCAAGAAGACATTGAAGCAGAAGACACACAGGGAGAGCCAGCATGGAGATTACTGAACTGCAGAGATTAAGGAACTCAGAGTCAGCAGAGATGCAGGAGAGAGTGTTGAGCTAAGAGTTAGGATTCATGAGTGAGTTTTTACAGGAAGACCCTAGCAGTGGGGGAGAAGTTACAGTATAGCTTGGCCCCTTGCTATAATACTTTGTTATAATTTCCTTGTTACTACATTGAGGTGGGCTTACAGATTTTGGAATGTAATTGCTACTATATGGAATTGGAACTATTGGTCCTGGGATTGGATTTTCTCGTGTCTAAATAAATGTTATACTTCCTCTGCCTTCTATCTAGAGAATTTCTTATACTTCGTGATTCTGAACCATTCAGGCATGTCCATGGTCCTCTTTGAGGTCATGAATCTCGCCTTACTGCTATACTGCCTGATTATTTTCTCAAAATATGTATTTGTATATGAATATGTATATGTATATGTATATGTGTATGTGTATGTGAATGTTTATGTGCATGTGTGTGTCTACATTTGGGTATATAAAAGCAGTGTTGGGTAGGTATACACTTGGTGCTTCCACAAAAATATACCTTTGCATTTATCTCTTTCTATCTCTACTTTTGCAAATATTTATACATATTACTGTATTATCTTTATATAGCTATCTATGTATATTTATCCACATATTTATAAATATAGATAGATCTCCCATCTATCACTTTTCTATCATCCATCCATCTATCTATCTATCTATCTATCTATCTATCTATCTATCTATCTACCAACCTAATCACAGGTCTAGTTAAAAATAAAAAAATACATGAGAGTCAGTATGCCATAGTATACAGGAAACCTGAGCTCAAATTCTTCCTTTCATACATACTGGCTGTGTGACCCTAAGTACTTAACTAACAGTGCCCCAGGCATATCTAGAGAACCTTGCCATCAACAGAGTTTCCTTCTTTTGTTTGTGCCAGATATCTTCTGTAATGAAGGAGAGGACCTGGGGTGGCCATGTGACTTTCTGGTTTACTTCTCATTTGATGTCAATGGGCAAAGTATCATTGAACTCTCTTATCTCCATACTCATATATACCCAATCCCTCATTCTTTCTAATTTTTGCATGTCCCCTATCCTTTGAGGAGGGCTTCCAAGGCTACATTTTGTGCTCTCAAGGCAAATATTTTTTAAATAAAATCAGTGAATAAAGAATATAGCAAGATTATACCATGATTAAAACATGCATACTTTACATTTAGGAAAAAAAACTTTCCTCACAATAACTCTACAAAAGAAGCACTAGAAGTATTGTTAGCCTGATTTCACAAATGAAGAACTTGAAGCTCATTGGCAAGGGCTGCCCTCCCCTTACTTGCTATACCATTGGGGTCAGAATTAAATATGAGATAAGCAACAGCATCAGAAATGACAGCATCTGGAGCAGCAACATGAACAGATTGTTTTGAATCAATTCTTCAGCAGGATGTGATGAAGTCAACCTGTCTCTGGTTCCTACACACAGATGGAAGCCTCTTTTTTGTTGTTGAATACTGTGGAAAGTGTTGAAGCCACAAACAGGATACCTGCGCCCCCCCATCCCTTTTATCAAATCAGGCATTATAACAGTTCATACCTAGAATTATCATCTTTGCCTTATGGAGAGTAAAATGAATTAGATCTTATGATGATTTCCATACATGCTTTCTAGGCTAGTGATTGAGGACAAGAACTACCTCATTTTCTCTATAGTGCTTTTCACCCAATATGGTCTCAACATATAGAACTAGGTCAGGTGCTATCAGGATGCCTTCCATGATTATCCCATGTAGAAGTCGAAGTTCCGTTATGAATTCCTTACCCTTCTTTAAAGTTGAGCCTCCTCCAGGGAGTCTTCCCTTACTGCACCAGTGGGTGACAGACCTTAGACCTCACATGGCACTTTGGTCTATATCTCTCTCATGTACTTCCCCTCAAACAGTTCTCAAAGTAATTAGCCCTAAGTATTCATGTGATCCTAAATAATAGTGTGATTTGTTTTGCAGCTATTTATGAATAAGCTTCAAGAGACAGTGTGGCAGAGGACAGAGAGCTAGCCTCAGAGTCAGGAACACATGGATTTAAATCTGACCTTCAACAGATACTGGGTATGTGACTGAGGGTAATTCATTTAACATCTCAGTTTTCTAGGTAACTGCCTAAGTCTAAAAATTGCAAAGAAGGAGCTGAGCTGCTTTGGTAGATAGAAGTTCTCACCCGGATCTCCCTCTCTACATAGATGAAATCACATTAAAATTTAAAAAAAAAAACCACTTTATATCTCATTCTCTCTTCCTCTTTAATTGATCATAAGTTTCTTGGGGATAAGGAAGGTATCTTATTGGTAAGGAAAAGAAAGAAAGGGAATAAACATTTATATAGCACCTACTATGTTTCAGGCACTGGACCAAACTTTTAAATTATTACCTCATTTCATTCTCACAATAACCTTCCAAGATAGGTTCTGTTATTATCTCCATTATACAGTTGAAGAAATAGAGGTAAAAAGAAGTGAAGTAACTTTCCCAGGGTCACACAGTTAGTAGGTGGCTGAGGTCATGTTTGAACTCAAGTCTTTCTAACACCAGACCCAGCAATCCATCCATTACTCCATCCAGCTGCCTTGTTCTATCTTTGTTTTCCTGGAGCTAGTACAGTGCCTTTGACGGTTCTAATGGATCCCAATTGCTAAATCCAATGGCATCCTCTCAGTCTAATCTCTTGACCTCACTATCACATTTGACACCATAGACCACCTTCTTCCTTCCTGAATAGTCTAGTTTTTCTAACATTACTATATCCTGGCTTTCCTTTTACCTATCTGAACCCATAGTCTTTTGCTGGATTATCATTCACACCTTACTCCTTCCTATATTTGTATCTAAGGCCTTATCCTAGAGCCTTATATCTTGATTCTTTCTTCCTTCTCTGTCTTGGTGATCACCTCAGCTCCTATGGGTTCACCTATGATCTTTATGAGGATGACTTCCAAATCTTCATACATAATCCTCATCCTTGTCTGTCTCCTGAACATTATAAACTTCCTATTGGATATTTCCAACTGGATGGTGCATAAATATATTAACCTCAACATAAATAAAATAGAATTCATTTTTATTTTCTCTAAAACTCTCTACTCTTCCTAACTTCCTTATTTCTGTTGAGAGTGCCATCATCCTTCTAGTTATCTAGTTTCTCAGCCTGGTCTATCTCCTGATTTCTTTGCTCTTTCTCATTCCCCACTTTCAAGTTAGTTGTGTAGTCTGGTAGATTCTATCTCTGTAACAGCTTACATTCATCCATTCACATTACTACCACTCATTCATGGTCTTATCATGTCTGGCCTGGACTGTTTCAATAACCTACTTAAGTGCTCTCCCAATACTTTCAGTCTACTGTCCCACCCCTATTGCTGCCTCCATCATCCTTGCTTCAACTGATCAACCACAAAATAAAAATAAAATAAATAAAATATGAAATAAATTAAAATTAAAAAGTTTGATTCATAAAGTATAGGTCTGTACATGGCACCCCTCTCTTCAAGAAGCCCCAATAGTTCCCAAAGACCTTTAGGATAAAATAGAAACTCCTCTAGACTTTTCATCATTTCCAATTTGAATTCAACCTACTTTTCCAGTCTTATTGGACATTATTTTTCTTCTTGTATTCTTGATTCCAGATAAACTGTAAAGTTTGCTGTTTCATCTACCTAACATTGCATCTGAGTATACTGTTCACCATTCCAAGAATTTACTCTCTCCTAAGCTATACATTGTAGAATTCCTACCTTCTTTCAAGATCAAGTGTCACCTGCTACATAGAGCCTTTTATGATTCTATTGCTAGCCTCTTCCCAAATACTGCGTATATCTTTTGTCTACATGTCTGCGTTCATGTTATTTCTCCCCAAAAGAATATAACCTTCTTGAGGGAAGAAATCATTTTGTTTTTGTCTCAGTATCCCAGTACAATATTTGACTGATGACAGGTACTTTATAAATGCTCACTGAATTGAATAAGTATACTAATGGGCAAATTCAATGAGATACCCATGAAACTCTGGGTTAAAATATGAGCAATAAATATTCTTTAACATTTCTTATAGTACAGTAGTATTCCATCACAATCATATATCACAACTTGTTTAACTATCCCCCAATTGATAGGGATCCCCATAATTTCCAGTTGTTTCTCAGCACAAAGAGAGCTGCTATAAATATTTTAGAATTTATTCTTTTCGTTTTTTCCTGATCACCATGGAAAACATGTAAGAGTGGTATTGAGGGTCAAAAAAGTATATACTATTTTATAACTCTTTCAGCATAATTCCAGATTGCTCTCCAAACTGGTTGGATCAGTTTACAGTTGTACCAATAGTATACTAATGTCCCAATTTTTCCACATCCCCTCAAATATTTGTCATTTCTCTATCGTTTTAGCCAATCTATTAGTGTGAGATGTTTTCATTTGCATTTCTCTAATCATTAATGATTTAAAGCATTTCATATGACAATATACAATTTTGATTTCTTCATTAAAAAACTGCCAGTTCATATTCTTTGACCATTTATCAATTGGGGAATAATTCATATTCTTATGCGTTTGATGAAGTGGAGGGGTCAGAGCCAAGATGGTGCAGTACAAGCAGGGACCTGCTTGAGCTCTTCCCCCAAACCCCTCAAAACAGCTGTAAAAAAAGACTCTAAACAAATCCTAGAGCAGCAGAAGCTACAAAATGACAGAGTGAAACAGATTTCCAGCTCAAGATGATCTGGAAGGCTGACAGGAACAATTTATTGCACCTGGCTCAGAGTAGCGTGCAGCCCAGTGTGGGCTGCACCAGCACAAATGGGGCTGGAGCAGGGATCAGGGCACTGAATCACTGGCAGCTGTGGCAGTTTCCAGATTTCTCAACCTACAAATGCCAAAGAGATCTTCAAAGGTTGCTGGGAAAAGTCTGTCACCTGGGTGAGAGAGGAGCATGGTCCAGAACCAGCCTCAGCCCTAGCCCCAGGGCAGTGGCAGCCTGCTTCTGGAGCTCTCAGCTCACAGACAGTGGGGAAATCGAGTGGCTGATCAGGGTTGCAGTCCTGGATGGTGGTCCTGGGATGAGGAGGAGCACTGGTGTGGCAGAGCTGGTGGCAGCTGTGGAGAGGGAAACCTCCTCACAATTCCAGGGCAGAAAAGAGTGCTTGTGGTTGCTAATGGACCAGAGCACAGGCCAGGAGAGGAGTAAACACTTCTCCTTTGATTGTACCACTTTGGAAGAACTGAAAATTTACAGGTCCCTAGAAATATCTCTGCAAACAGCTGCGAAGAACTCTGAAGCTTAGGGAAGTACACCCTCCACTTAACAAAGAGCTCAAAAGTCAAGTAATTGCCTGGGAAAATGAGCAAACAGGGGGTAAGGAGGGGGAATAAGACTACAGAAAGTTACTTTATTGGTGAAAAGGCATTTCCTTATGTCCTTGGTGACAAGGAAGATCAAAGCATACAAACAGAGGAAGATTGGAGGAAGGAATAATCAGAATACATGCTGTCCTGGGGTGGTAGGAGGGGAGAGATGAGGAGAAAATTCGGAATTCAAAATCTTGTGGAAGTGAATGTTGAAAACTGAAAGCAAATAAATAAAAAAAAAATAAATTTGACAAAGTTCTCTATATATTTGAGATATGAGACTTTTATCTGAGAAAATGTCTATAAAATTTTCCTCCAGTTTTGTTTTCCTGCTAATTTTGGTATTGTTGGTTTTATTTGTACAAATTCTTTTAAACTTAATGTAATCAAAATTATCCATTTTATACCTCACAATGCTATCTCTTGCTTGTTCATAAATTCTTCTCCTATCTGTATCTTATAGGTAATATGTTCCATATTCTCCTAATTTATGTATGATATCTCCCTTTATATCTAGGTCATGTATCCATTTTGACCTTTTCTTGGAAAATGATATAAGATATGGGTCTATCACTAAATTATAACAGTCTGCTTTCCAGTATTTCTAAAGATATTTACCAAATAATGAATTTTTATTCCAAAAGCTTAAATCTTAAATCACTTGTGAAACACAAGGTTAGTGTAATCATTTACTATTATGTATTGTATTTCCATTCTATTGCACTAATCTATTTTTCTATTTCTTAGCCATTACCAGATAGTTTTGATAGTTACTGCCTTATACTATAGTTTAAAATCTGATACTTCTAAACCTTCTTCCTTTACATTTTTCATTAATTCCTTAGATATTATTGACCATTTTTACCTTCCAAATAAATTTTGTTATTTTTTTAGCCCAATAAAATAATTTTTTGGTAATTTAATTAGGATGATATTGAATGCATAGAATAGTTTAAGCAAGTCATTTTTTATTATGTTGGTTCTGCCCAACCCTGAACAATCAATATTTCTCCAGTTATTGAAATATGACTTTATTTGTATAAAAAGTGCTTTATATTATATTCATGTTATTCCTGGGTTTGTCTAAGCAGGTATACTCCCAGGTATTTTATACTTCCTATAATTATTTTAAATAGACTATCTCTTACTATGTCTTGAAAGGTTTTGTCGGTGATAAACAGAAATGCTGATGGTTTATGTGGGTTTATTTTATATCCTGCTACTTTCCTAAAATTATTGTTTCACCTGACTTTTTAGCTCAATCTCTAGGATTTTTAACATATATCATGTAATCTGCAAAAAGAAGTAGTTTTTTTACTTCATTGCTGTAATGGCAAGCAAAGTGGGACTTTTTGTTGTCTTTTGTTTTGGAGTGCTTCTCAGCACTAAGACAATCAAGTGCCTTTGACTGAGTCTTGTCTTTGTTTGTAGGAAGGCCCACACCCTTTTGCTAGATAGGTCAGGAGAGCTGTGAAGCCCCTGAGAGGTGAGAAATGCTCTGACCCTGAAGAAGTATATACATACTCTGAGGTTAGCATTTTGTTTGGGGATCACTGATTTTAAAAGTGTTGGTGTAGAGACTGTGGGTAGCCATTAAGGAGCTCCCTGGCTTTGAAAAATCTAAATATTGGTTCTTCTCTTTCTGGTAACTATGTATTATGATTTGGTCAGACAGATAAAAGCCTGTTTGTTGGTTTCTGTTATTCTTGCTGCTCATAATTCCTGTTTGTAACTTCTGTTTGTATTTTCTCGGAAGCTCAGGGTGCTGACTTTTACCCTGCAACAAGTGAATGATATATGTATGTTTAATTAAAGTGAGATAGTAAACCCCTTAAGTTGCTTTCCTTAGAAAAGCAGATCAAAGAATCTGTGCTAGCAGCCCTCCTGTGTGCTGGTGGCATTGGTCTTACACAGCCACAGCAGCAACAAGTAGCATTGTTGTTACAATTTCCCACTCTGATTCCTTCAATTTCCTTTCTTTCTCTTGTTAGTGCTAGAATTTCCAATACAATATTGGATAATAATGGACATCCTTGTTTCATTCCTAATCTTTTTGGGAGCTAGATAGAAATAGAAAATTTGACTTTCAAATGCAAGACTAAATAGAAAATTTGACTTTTAAATATAAGACTCAAGAGAAGCAAAAAAAGGTAAACAGAAAAGACAAATCATAAGGGACTTATTTAAATAGAACTGTTTACATTACCACATGGGAAGATGATATCTGTAACTCATGAGACCTTTCTCAATATTAAGGTAGTTGGAGGGAATACGAAGTGATGATAACTAAAAAATAAAATTAAAGGGTGAGAGAGGGATGTTCTGGGAGAAGTAGATAAGGAAAGGTAGATGGGGGTAAATTATCTCATATAAAAGAGGCAAGAAAAAAGATTTTATAGTGGAGGGAAAGTGGGGGGAGGTAAGGGGGCATGAGTAAACCTTATTCTCATCAGAATTGGCTTAAGGAGGGAATAACATACACACTAAATTGGGTATGGAAATCCATCTTACCCTACAGGAAAGTATGGGGAAGGGCGGTGGGGATAGAAGAGAGGGCAGAATGGGGGAAGGGATAATCAGAAACAAAACACTTTTGAGGAGCACAGGGTGAAAGAAGAGATAAAATAGAATAAATGAAGATGGAGGAATAGGATGGAGGGAAATACAGTTTGCAATAGTAACAGTGAAAAAAATATTTTTGAAGCAAGCTTCTCTTGTAAAAGCCTCATTCCTCCAACATATAGAGAACTGTGTCAAATTTATAAAATTAAGGGCCATTCCCCAATTGACAAATGATCAAAAAGTATAATCAGTTTTCAGATGAAGTAATTAAAGCTATCTATAGCCATATGAAAAAATATTCTAACTCATTTTTGATTGGAGACATGCAAGTTAAAACAATTCTGAAGTACTACCCCATACATACTAGCTTAGATAGTAGGACATAAAAGGTAAATAAGAAATATTGGAGGGGATGTGGGAAAAAGGAGACATTAATGTACTGTTTTCAGAGTTGTGAACTGATTAAACCATTCTATAGAGCAATTTGGAACTATGCCCAAAGGGCTACAAAACCATGCATACCTTTTTATATAGCAGTACCACTACTAGGTCTGTATCCCAAAAGAGATAAAAAACAAAAAGGAAAAGGACTTATATGGACAAAATTATTTAAAGCAGCTCTTTTCTAGGGGTAAAGGATTGAAAATTAAGGGATTGCACATCAATTGGGGAAGGGCTGAATAAGTTATGATATGTAATTGTGATGGAATACTATTGTACTATAAGAAATGAACAGCAGGATGCTTTCAGAAAAACCTACAAAGACCTACATGGGTTGATGCAAAGTAAAATGTAATGGGCACAAAGTAACAGGAGTATTATAGGATGATCAGCTGTGAATGACTTAGCTATTCTCAGTAATACAATAATCCATTACAACTCTAAATGACTTAGGATGAAAATGTTATCCATTTCCAGAGAAAGAACTGATGGTGTCTGAATACAGACTGAAGCAGCTTTTTTTCACTTTATTTTTCTTGAGTTTTTTTAATCTACATTTTCTTTCACAACATGACTATTATGGATATGTTTCTCATGACTACACATGTATAACTTATACGGAATTTCTTACCTTCTCAATGAGGGGAGATGGGAAGTGAGGAAGGGAGAGAATTTGCAGCACAAAGTTTTAAAAACAAATGTTAAAAATTGTTGTTTACATGTAACTGGGGAAAAAATTAAATACTAAATAAATATAAAAGAAGAAGAGGAAAAAAAAGAAATTGGTTACCCTAAAAAGTAAATGTTCCCTCTTCCTTGGTGGCCTTCAAGCAAGGACTGGATAAAAGCTCAGGTATTTTATAGCACAGATTCTTCTCAGGTATTTTTGTGGCCTGGACTGCAGCCAAGGTTCTTTTTTTAAAAAAAATAAAGTTCCCTTCTTCTGTGAAATAATATTTTTAGCACCTTTAACTTGTTCACCTTGATGGAAGTTTTACTCTATTCTAATTTTCTTATTAAATGTAGCCAGGCTCATTCTTCAAACTGAATTATCATATTTTTGTAATTTGGTCTGCAAAAGTCACTTCAAAACTATGATTGAGTCACTGGAAGAAGTAGATTAATAAATTTTACTTTTGTCCACAACAACAAAAATGTCTCTCCCTTACCCTATCCACTCACGCTCTTTTTATAATTTATTTTTTCTTACTTATATTTTTAGTTTTCAACATTGATTTCCACAAGATTTTGAGTTACAAATTTTTCCCCATTTCTACCCTTTCCCCCACCCCAAGATGGCATATATTCTGATTGCCCCTTTCCCCAGTCTGCCTTCCCTTCTGTCACCCCACTCCCTGCCCCCACCTTATCCCTGTTCCTCTTACTTTCTTATGGGACAAGATAGATTTCTATACCACATTACCTGTATATCTTATTTCCAAGTTGCATGTAAAAACAACTTTTTTTGAACTTGTTTTTAGAACTTTGAGTTCCAAATTCTCTCCCTTCTTCCCTCCCACACACTCTCCTTGAGACAGCAAGCAATTCAACATAGGCCACACGTGTATTGTTATGCAAAACACTTCCATAATAGTCAAGTTGTGAAAGACTAACTATATTTCCCTCCATCCTATTCTGTCTCCCTTTATTCAATTTCACCCTTGACCCCGTCCCTTTTCCAAAGTGTTTGCTTTTGACTACCTCCCCCCAAATTTGCCCTCCCTTCAATCACCTCCCTCTCTGATCCTCTTCTCCCCTACTTTTCCGCAGGGTAAGATGCCCAATTGAGTGTGTTATTCCCTCCTTAAGTCAAATCTGATGAGAGCAAGATTCACTCATTCCCTTTCACCTGTCCCCTCTTCCCTTCCATTATAACTGCTTTTTCTTGCCACCTTTATGTGAGATATTTTACCCCATTGTATCTCTCCATTTCTCCCTCTCTCAATATATTTCTCTCTAATCCCTTAATTTAATTTAATTTTCTTAAAAAGTCATCCCATATTCTGTCTATATATATATATGTATATATATATATATATGTATATATGTGTGTGTGTGTGTGTGTGTGTGTGTGTGTGTGTATGTATATTCCTTCCAACTACCCTAATATTGAGAAAGGTCTCATGAGTTACAAATATCATCTTTCCATGTAGGAATGTAAACAAAATGGTTCAACTTTAGTAAGTCCCTTATGATTTCTCTTTCCTGTTTACCTTTCCGTGCTTCTCTGGATTCTTGTATTTGAAAGTCAAATTTTCTATTCAGCTCTGGTCTTTGCATCAAGAATGCTTGAAAGTCCTCCATTTTATTGAAAATCGATATTTTGCCTTGGAGTATTATACTCAGTTTTGCTGGGCAGGTGATTCTTGGTTTTAATCCTACCTCCTTTGACCTCTGGAATATCATATTCCAAGACCTTGGATCCCTTAATGTAGAAGCTGCAAGATCTTGTATTATCCTGATTGTCTTTCCACAATATTCAAATTGTTTCTTTCTGGCTGCTTGCAATATTTTGTCCTTGAACTGAGAACTGTGGAATTTGGCTACAATATTCCTAGGAGTTTTCTTTGGGGATCTTTTCCAAGAGGCTATCAGTGGATTCTTTCAATTTCTATTTTGCCCTCTGGTTCTATAACATCAGGGCAGCTTTCCTTGGTAATTTCTTGAAAGATTATATCTAGGCTCTTTTTTTCATCATGGCTTTCAGGTAGTCCAATAATTTTTAAATTATCTCTCCTGCATCTATTTTCTAGGTCAGTGGTTTTCCCAATGAGATATTTCACATTGTCTTCCATCTTTTCATTCCTTTGGTTCTGTTTTATAATATCTTGATTTCTCATAAGGTCACTAGATTCCACTTGCTCCATTATAATTTTTAAGGTGGTATTTTATTCAGTGTCTTTTGGACCTCCTTTTCCATTTGGCTAATTCTGCCTTTCAAGGCATTCTTCTGCTCACTGGCTTTTTGGATCTCTTTCGCCATTTGGGTTAATTTATTTTTAAGGTGTTATTTTCTTCAGTATTTTGGGGTCTCCTTTAGCAAGTCATTGACTTGTTTTTCATGATTTTCTTGCATCCCTCTCATTTCTCTTCCCAATTTTTCCCCTACTTCTCTTACTTGATTTTCAAAATTCTTTTTGAGCTCTTCCATGGCCTGAAACCATATTTTTCTTGGAGGCTTTTGATATGGGCTCTTTGATTTTGTTGACTTCTTCTGGCTATATGTTTTGATTTTCTTTGTCACCAAAAACAGATGCTATAGTCTGAATCTGAGTCCTTTTTCACTGTCTGCTCATGTTCCCAGCCAACTACTTGACCCTTGAGCTTTTTGTCAGGGAATGACTGCCTTCAGAGTGGAGTGTGCTTTATTCCGAGCTTCAGGGCTTTTGTGCTGCTGTTTTCAGAGCTACTTCTACTCTGTGGTGATATGATACTCCTCTCTTGTCCTGTGCTCTGGTCTGTGAGTGTGAGCACTCCTTTCTGCCATGTAGCTACCAGGAGGACTCCCTCTCCACAGTCACTTCAAGCTTTGCCACACCAGCACTCCTCCTCCCCCAAGAACCACCAACCAGAACTGCGACCCAGATCCAAGGAGGGCAAGGCAAGAGAATATTGCCTCAGTGCTACCAAAGCTCTCCTTGCACTCTCACTCTGATGAATTGCTTGATTCCTCCCACCAGGTGGGCCTGGGGTGGGAAGCAGCCACAGCTAGAGCTCTGGAAACAGCCCCTGGAGCTTCCTGATGCTGCCACCTCCTCCGCCCTGGGGCTTCTTATGTTTCTCTTAAATCTTAAAGGCAAATTTTCCATTTGGTTCTTGTCTTCTTTTCACAAATACCCAAAAATCATTTATTTAATTAAGTATCCATTTTCTCCCCTGCAGGGTTACATTCAGATTTGCTGGGTAAATTATTCTTGGTTGTGAACCCAGATCCTTTGCTCTCTGGAATATAATGTTCCATGCTCTTCAGTTTTTTAATATAGAAGCTGCTAAATCTTGTGTTATCCTGACTCTAGCTAAACAGTATTTAAATTATTTCTTTCTAGTTGCTTGTTGTATTCTCCTCTTGACCTGGGAGCTTTGAATTTAGCTTTAATGTTCCTATAAGTTTTCATCTTGGGAGCTCTTTCAGGTGGTGATTGGTGGATTTATTTTCAATTTATTTTTTACCCTCTCATTCTAAAGCTTCAAGGCAATTCCCTTTAGTAATTTCTTGAAATATATTGTCTGGACTCCGTTTTTGATTGAAACTTTCAAGTAGTCCAAAAATTCTTATATCATCTCTCCTCAATATGTTGTCTAGATCAGTTGTTTTTCTAATGAGATATTTCATAGCAGTCTTTTATTTTTTTATTCTTTTGATTTTGTTTTATTTTGTCTTGGTGTCTTATAATGTCATTAGCTTCCCTTGCCCAATAATAGTTTTTAAAAATTTATTTTTTCTGTAAGCTTTTGGATTTCTTTTTTCAATTGGTTAACTTTTTCATAGTTTCTTGATTTTTTTCTACATTACTCTTTTCCCCCCAATTTTTCCTCCACCTCTTATTTAATTTTATTTGAAAAAAATTCCAACAGTTTGAATTGAAACAAAATTACCATAAACATAAAATAAAATCAAATATAACAAGAAAGAATATAAAGTCTGATGTTAAGTTTAAAATTAATATTTCAAGAGATTGGGGAAGCATGGTTATAGAGAAATTTGTCTACAAAACATCTGGAATCTGAAGTCAATTAAAAGTTGAGTGAACAGTGTGATATGGCAACCAAGATCTAATGCTATTCTAATTTGAACTAATAGAGGTATAACCTCCAGGAATAATGATGTGTTAGTTATACTGCATTGTGCCCTGCTCAGAACAAACCCCCAGTATTGTGTTCTCTTGGGGATTTACCTTTTTAAGAAGGTATTGATATACTGGAGAGTGCTCAGGAGGGATAAGATGATAGTTAAGAGCCTTAAGTTCCTGTTATGAACTTGGTACTATATTCTTTTCTAGGCTATCCTCCAGACTTTCTCTGCCATGCCCAATAAAACTCTTCCTTCGGAAGTTCATTCTAGTTCTGAAATTCATACACCGGAAGTACCCTCTGATTCTGTGATAAGATGATACGGGTATGTCCTCCCAGAACTTCTATAAAAGGAGTATGCCCAGGCCAATCATGTGTCATTCCTATCCAAGATGTACTCCTGACTTTTTCTATTATGCCCATGAACAGATACCTTGGTGTTCTCCCATCTCTTCAGTTTCTTTTTATTTGTTGTCTTTCTCTTTTAGAATGTGAGCTCCTTAAGAGAAGAGGCTGATTTCTTTTGTTAGCACAGTGCTGGGCACAAAGGAAGTACTTAACAAATCCTTGTTGATTATCTGAGGGTTGGTTTCAGAAACCAGAAATCTTTAGCTTAGAAAAGAGGAGTCTAAAGGGGCTGAGAAGGCCTGATATATTTCACCAAGTATTTGAAGATCTGTCCTTTGGAAAGAGCAATTCTACTTGTCTAATACTCCAGAGGGCAAAAGCAGCAATATGAAGTCAAAGGTGAAATGAGGTAAAATTAGCTTTGAGGTAAGGAAAAACATTCCTAACAATTAAAGCTATCCCCAGATGGAAATGGTCAACTGAATTAATGCCAACCCCTGTAGCAATCTGAATGAAGTTTATTTATGTGAATTCTAAGTGCTTTAAAATGAGGAGGGGGTAATTAGTTCTTCTACTCATTTTAATTTCTGCAAACAACCCTACAAATGAGTGATTATATAGTAAATCTTCACCCATATTTAGAGAAGGAAAAAGGAAAAGAATTGCATACACCAGACTTATATGTACAAATGAGATTCAGTCTTCCTTTGGATGGTCTGGAGGTGAGTGGCACTGCAAATCTCAAAGTCGGCTTCCATTTTGGGGTGGTGGTGTGGCAGTTCCCAATATAGTTTCTTAGCCATCCCCTTTTATACAGGCAAATTCTCTTCTCTCATATGTAGTAGGGATGTTACCTTAGTCACCATGAGTCCTAGAGCTGTGATTGTTGAGGAATCCATGTATTAAATGTTATCTCTGAATTTAAGTACTATTTAGTTGAAAGGGCAAAGGAGAGAAAAAAGAAGCAGAGAAAGAATCTGATTCATCTCCTAGATGACTCTGGGCATGTTCTCGTAGAGATAGAAACCTCTTCTTTATGTTCCTGGTTGAACTTATGAAAAATTCTACCATGAGCAGGCAATAATGAGCTCATACAAAGGACAATGATGTCAAAGTTTGATCATGGGCTGAAATTCCTATTTAACTCAACACTCTTGAACAAGGCTCTAGAGTCCAAAACATGCTATAATATCATACTTGCAGGACCTTTTGATCAGTACTTCATATACAGAGCTGTCCTGCCTCTATGAAAAGGACCAACACTAAATCGTTCCATGCTAGAGTAGGTTCTAACCTTAGGAGAAAGTAGGTTTTCCCTCACCAAAGATCTTTAATCAAATACCTCCTAGTAAAAACCTTTAATCAAAGCTAGCTGACCACTTGTTGAGTACATAATAGAGGCAATTCTTTTTTCAGATATACATTCGACATTATGACTAATAAAGTCCTTTCAAGTTCTGAAATTTTTCACATCTGTGAACTTTGCAAAACAGCAGCCTAAATATAGGCAGTCTAATGGTGAGATAAAATCACTAAAAAATAATTGGTCATTCTGCTTCTTTTATGTAATCGCTGTCCTTGTAGTTTTATTTCTAAAAGCTTAGAATGATCTGACATAATCAGTTGGTTTTCAAGCCAAGTTTCTACAGAACCATATGTGTATATGTGGTGTTTTGAGGCAATATTGATTGAAATTTATCATTCACTTCCTCTACGATGATT
Organism: Trichosurus vulpecula; assembly: GCF_011100635.1. Classification (NCBI taxonomy): domain Eukaryota; kingdom Metazoa; phylum Chordata; class Mammalia; order Diprotodontia; family Phalangeridae; genus Trichosurus; species Trichosurus vulpecula. The sequence continues at coordinate 390,934,880 of NC_050574.1, forward strand.
TTAAAATGAGCTTATAATATAATAATTTATTATAATATAATGCAAGATATTATAATATGTTAGCTAATAATTTATAATCTAATCTAATATGATATAATAAATACAATAAATTTAATATAATAAATATAATATGATACAATATAATACAATATAACATAATATAATGCAATATAATACAATATATAATTTTTGTTGCTCCAAGTTTCCCTGTCTTTATAATTAGCATGAAAAGCAAGTGTCTTGCTAGCTGAGATAGTTTCTGGGATCTTTTGGCTTCCTTATTTGTGGCTATTGTTGGACATCAATTTAATGTCTTTAAGAAATGGTAATAATGGTAGTAATCCAGTTTCTTAACCTTTATACATATCTCATTTTCCAGAATCAATTCAAACACTATTTTGAAATATGAAGCCTTTCCTAGTGCCCTCAATTCTCAAATTACTTTGCATTTGTTTATTTAATAGTATTTTAATTTTTTCCAATTATATACAGACAATTTTTAGCATTTTTACGATGTTTTGAGTTCCAAATTTTTCACTCTCCCTCCTTCTCCTCCCCTCTTGCTAAAATGATAAGCAATTTCATAAAGGGTTATATATGTGCAATCATATAAAATATATTTCCAAATTAGTCACAGTTGTGAAAGAAGAAACAGAATTAAAGGGGGGAAAACCAGGAAAAAAAATTAAGTAAGTGAAAATGGAATGCTTCAATCTGCATTCAGAGTCTATCAGTTCTTTATCTGGATGTGGATAGAATGTTTCATCATGAGTTCTTTGTAATTGTCTTGGATCATTGTATTGCTGAGAAAGGCTAAGTCATTCATAATTGAGCACCATGCATCATTGCTGATAGTGTGTATAAAGTTTACCTGGTTCTGTTCATTTCACTTTGCATCACTTCATCCAAGTCTTTCCAGGTTTTTCTGAAATCTGCCTGCTCATCATTTCTTATTGCATGATTGTATTCCATTTGCATTTGTTTTCTATATGCTCTATATGTAATTATATATTCACATGTCTCCCCAAATAGGAAGTAAACTCCTCGAAGACAAGGATTACTTCATTTTTAATTTTTTGTATCCTGGAACCTATCACAATGTCTGCACTTAGAAGAGTGCTAAAAATGCTTGTTGGTTGGTAGGTCAGGTGGACGCAATTATAACTACACACACCATAATCTCATCTTTATCTCCTTTTTTTCTAATTTGTTATTGATTTTTGTCCTCACTGTAATAAGCTATTGATCTGACTGCCTACAGACAACATATCTGGATAATGATTCCCATGTCAAAAATGATTCATTGCCACATATATTCAATTTTATTTTTGTGGTTTTTTTCAGTGTTTACTATGTTTAATATTTTTTTATTCTCTTTTTGAATCAAACACTCATAGTGTATGCGTGTAAGACTTTGGAGTAATCTATAAGTACTTAGTCTCCTTATTAAGATCAAAGTATATTTCAAGTTATTATTATTATCATTATTTTACTTTTTGTCCTCTGTATCCAACTTTCTATTTTGGTCACTGAATGACACTTTAGAATATCTTTCCAAGTTCTTCAGAGAGTTTTTCTGCCTTATCTTTCATTATAGATGTTGGCACATGAGCTACAATTATCTTCACAGTAACTGCCAACCAATTGCCCCTGACCCAACACGCAAGCCAGCCTGGCTTAAGCAGCAAGCAGGATACCCTGAAGAAAGAAGGGAAGTGGAATGCCATAGCTTTGCTAAACCACAGCTACCAGTATCACCTCAGATCCCAGTAGAGAGAGCCCTGAGCCCAAGTTGCCCAGGAATAGATTCCTTCTCCTCTCTCCCCAACCCAAAGTACCAGCTCTGTTTTCAGGATGGCCCTTGCAACCATCATTCAGGGAAGCAACTCTTGTGGAAATGCAACCTGCCGTTATCTCTGAAGGTACTGTAGTCCCTGACCCCTCAGGAGGCACAATTATTGAAAATTCAGAAAAGAACATTCTCTCCAACCAAAAACCTTGACATGGTCAAATAATTCGATGTAAAAATAGGTATAATTTTGCCAATGGAAATTACATTAAATCAGGTGTGTCACCATCTACTTTATGATCACTTGAGACCACTGGATATTTCTAACTGACTTGCAACTGACCTCTAACTGGATGGTTAGAATATGAGTTTTTGAGAGGTGGGACCACCTTATTTTTCAAATTTTTATCCCCAATGCTCAACCCAATATTTTTCACATAGTAAATGCCATATAATAATTATTTCATTCATTCCCATATTCATTCATAGTTATCTTTTTATATATGCTCATCATGAGCATGAAAAGATGAGCATGAAAGTTAAGACAAACAAGTACCCCATAAAACTGACTTTTCCTGTTGCCTTTGGGCAAGTGATCAAACCAACTAGACCAATTCCTTCATTTGCATCAATGAAAAGAATCTGTGAGCCATTCTTCCATTTAGCTTTAACTTGTTTATGTCTTCTATTTCTATTCATAACAAAAGCATCAATATTGATGACATTCAGCTCCTCTGTTAACTCAAAGGTGGAAGATCTTGTATTTAGATTTCTAACAGTTAAATTCATTAGACAATCCCCAAAACTGTGTGACTCATTATTTTTTTGCTTCTTCCTTTCTGCTTTATAGGGTCCAAGTTGTCCATAATGAGGAAAAGATAATTCCTCAAGAATTTGATAGTCTCTTGCAAATGTCTTTGAAGACATTTTAGCTAGGGAGCAGTTGATTGAGTAGATGGAAAAATTATCCCCTTAGCCGTACTTATCTTCTGCTCAATCCCTCTCTCTCTCTCATCGAGGCACTGAGAGAGCAGGGCATAGAATTCATTTTGTCCTTCTGCCTCCATTGCCACAGGGTAAAGTCTTAAAAGAGCAAACTCAAAGACACCATCCAAATTCATTTGTTGAGATGGAATTTGGTTACAAATGTCTAAAATAAATGGGTCATTGGCAAAAACTCAGAAATGCTAATGCTATACAAAGGGATTTTTTTTTCTTTTTTGTGTAACTGCATCTATTATACTAAATTCAACCTATAATAATGACCCTGGTCTCCTTTAAGGGATGGGATTATAGATGAGTTTCTGTAAGCTTCTGAATCACATAATAGAGATGGGAAACACACATTCTCTATTTCCAGAGAGGGAAAAGCTAAAAAAATTGGTCCTATATAATGCAATTGAATGTAAGCATTTCTATTAGAATGTTAGCTACTTGAGGACAGGGATTTTCTATTTTTATCTCTAGCACCTAGCACAGAACCTAGAATAAAATCCGTTCTTAATAAGTGCATGATTAATATATTTTATAGCCTTAATTTTCATATCTTTCAGCAAGCAGCTGTTAGCAAAAACTATAAATCATATTCCAACTTAAGAAATAATTATTAGAAGAAGCAACATGACTTAGTTGGTGCTGGGCTCAGAGTGATGAAGACCTATGGTCAATTTATGCTTCATACAATTTTTAGCTTTGTGATCCTGGGCAAATCACTTAACCTGAGAAGCAGACTCTTTATCTGTAAAGGTGGATGGACTTGGTGACTTCTAAGATATCTTCGAGCTCTAAATCTATGATCCTTTGATAAGTATTGCATCTTGTTAGTTGGCTTCTCAAAGTATTCAATCAGTCATCTTCCAAGATTGCTAAGTGAGGAGATGATATCTATTTTTCTAACCTAACGGCTGCTACCCAACAGCCTCAATATTAGAAAGTTCCTCCTTAAATTTGACCTACATCCCTTTTGCAATTTTACTCCTTCCCCGAAGATGAATAGGATCTGATGAATAGCATTTGTGTTTAATATTTTTACTTTCCAGTGGAATGATATGATTTCAAGGGTGCTGAGAAGTCCCTAGCACCCCACAAATTCTCTCCCCACTCACTGTATGACACCAGAAATCACTTCTTTGGAGTTTAATCCCTTTAGATATAGCTTTGATGTGTATTACAGGTTGTCATCAATCATTAATAGCTTAGTATGCTGAATGCCCTGAGTGCTAGTTTTGATAAGGAGGTAGAGGAGAACAGGTTCTATGGATACTGGATGCCAAGGAATGGAGAGTGGCACTGAGGAAGAGGTAAAGTGATAGAGACTGCTGAAGACAGACACAACAACTTCCAATATTTTGCTTAGGGCAAGCCCCAGTGACATAATTAAAACTATAAATCATTTCAAATCCTTTTCTTCCCTGGGTGAAATGACTAAATTACAAAAAAGAAGTTTTTTTCATACATTCTATTTTCCTTTTCTTAAATTTTGTGCCGCTGTCCCTAAGCTTTTCTCAAATTTAGTACATTTCTTTTTAGTTGAAAAATATCAAATTGGACACAGACGTCTAATAAAGGTCAGAACAAAATAAATTGATAAGATTACTTTGTAGATGCTTAAGTTATATATTGCAGGATTGTGTTTGGCTCTTTAAAAATGGCCATAAAAGTTTTTGGAGCATGTTTTCCAACTAGTATGTCATAAAACCTTAGAGCATCATAAAGACACCGGTGTGTCAGGCCATTTTGGGTTGTTTCACATTTAGTAGTTGCCTAACTGCCATATTGTTGATTCCTAATAGTTGTTAAATTCATCTCCCAGGCTATATTCTGCAACCCAAAGCTCAGAAGTGTGCTTGAAGTGCCATATATAAGTAAATTGGGATGCCCAGACAAAAAAGCAGGTCACCCTAGGCAAACAAAACCACTTCTTATTCCATCATCAATTTTCCAAATATAGAATTGCACTGAAATACTCAAAGACAGGTTCAATAATAAATATAGTTCTGAAAATGTCATGCTGTTGCAAAGGTACTGAACTATTTGTCCTAGAATGAGAGGGTTACTCTCCAAATCCCCAAAGTGTTCACCATATTGTAGATGCTTAATAAATCTTGACTGATTGGTTGTTTCATTTAATCTCACCAACTGAAACAGTTTCCACTGTGTGGTAAACTGTCTTGTGTTAGGTGATTTGGATACATACATATATATGCACATATATGTATATGTACGTATATATATATATATATATACACACATATATTTGTGTGCATGTATGTGTGTACGCATGTATACATGCACATATATATGTAGGTGGTGCACTGGATAAAGCACTGGGCCTGGAGTCAGGAAGACTCATTTTCAAATCTGGCCTCAGACATTTACTAGCTGTGTGACTCTGGGCAAGTCACTGAATGCTGTTTCCCTCTGTTTCCTCATCTGTAAAAATAGCTGGAAAAGGAAATGTCAAAGCACTCCTGTATCTTTGACAAGAAAACCCCAAATGGGGTCACCAGGAATCAGGCATGACTGAAATAACTGAACATTGGATGTATATATATGTATGTATGTATGTATGTATGTGTGTGTGTATACACACACATATATATACACACATATACGTATATGTATATGTATATATATCTCACACAAATACATATATACACACATAAATATGTGTATGTATGTATGTACATATGTGTGCACATATATGAAATAAAAGTAGTACTTGAACTGAGGCTTGAAGAAAGACAGAAAGTAAAGAGGGAAATCTTTCTGTGCACTGGGAATAGCTTATGCAAAGTAGGGTTAGAATGTCATGTTTAGGGAATAGCAAGTTGGCCTATTTGTCTAGGACATATATTGGGAACATGGAGCTGAAATATGTTGGAGTCAGATTATGAAAGTCTTTAAAGGACAAAGAGAGAGGTCTCTGTGTTAGCTGTTGTGTAGAAGTTGGATTGAAAAGCTGTGAAGCGGAATGTAGGAAAGCAATTAGGAAGATATAATAATATTAAAGGTGAGATGTGATGAGGGCTTGAACCAAGATAGTTGTAGTGTGAGTGGAGAGAATGGGTAAGACAGAAAAGATGATATGGAGGTAGAATCAACAAGATGTGGCAAGAGATTGGACATGGGGAATGAGCGTAGGTGAAGAGTTGAGGATGACCATTATGTTGTGAAGTTGGGTGAATTAAAGAATGGTGATACTCCCAAAAGAAATAGGGGGGATAGGAGGAGTAGGTGCATAGTAAAAACATAGAGGAAGTACCAAGTAAAAATATCACCAGGTATGATTTCCATTTGCAGCTTGCCAAAAGTTTTCAATATTTCTACCAGAATAAAGAAATGACTACAGTAAGAACCGGTCTTATAATAAGAAAATCATGGTCCAGGGGAAAGGACAAGATGATTTGATCCAGGAAACTTAGCTTGTAGTCCCAGTTCTTCCATTACACTTCTAGGTAAACTTTGATACCTCAATTTTTCTCCTTGCATTAATTTTCTTATACATTGGGATAATAATTCCTAACTAACCTAATTCATGTAGACTTTTTCTCACTATTAAAATTCAGATTAGACTATATTATTCATCATTTGAGCAACTGTTTCCAAAAAACCCTGCAAGATATGGGTATATATAAATAAAGTTTGGATTAGATGATTCATGAGATCCCTTCCAAAACTGAGATGCTCTGATTATTTGGTTCTGGTCCTTAGTTAGACCTGTTCACTCCATGTGCCACGCCATATATAGTTTTTTGAGAACAAAACAGAGAAGTTAGGAAAAATATGATGTTTAAGTTCAGAATAAAAAAAAAATTAAATGTCTTTCTTTGCAATGTGTTGTAACTGAAATTGTACTGAACCTGAAATCATAAAATGTGTGTTCAAAGTCCAGCCTCATCACTTACTGGCTATGTGATCTTAGGAAGTCACTACTCTCATTGTCATCATCATCATCATCATCACTATTTTCATTGATTCTTGTTAGGTTCGCAATGTTTTTTTCAAGGTTGACACACTATAAGTCTCTTTTACAAAGATTAGTGGAAAGGGCAAGTGCTTCTTGAAAGACATTGTGAGTGAGGATTTTGCTTTTAACAGCTTTAACGCCAAGTGCTTTTTACAGCCTACCTCCACGCCAACTGATATTGCATTAGTAAAAAGCAATTTTATAAGTTAACTACTAAAAAGATCTCAAATTTTCAGTTAAAAGCTATTGTTTAAAAACATTTAGTGTGATAGTATCCCTTTTAGAAAACAGTTCCTGGTGACAGAGGATAGAATTTGGCTTTCATGACAATGGGCTTAAGAAAGAGGAAAGTTAGAATATTATGTAGAAGCAGAGTGCTTTTAGTGAAGACCAGAAAGATTCATTTGTATCCTAGCTACTCTGATTAGGAGGCCATTAAATTGGGAATGCAGGAGTTGGAAGGAAAGCCTCCAGACACATCTGTTAAAACAGTACCAGGGAGAACAATAAATGTGCCATGAAAGGAATGACAAGGGAATGTCCATTAACTTTCAGGAAAAGTAATTATGAAGGATAGAACCAATATCCATGGCTACAGATGCATGTATACACACATACAAATGCATATATCTCAGTGTTGAAAATTTGTAAGTAATAAAGTAAATTTCAGACTTAACATAGGGAACTAAACATTACCTTGTAGGTATTATAGAAATATGGTAGGTAGACATTCATGAATAGAATACGGCAATGGAGGTATGTATATTGTTCAAGAAGCATAGATAACGTAATAACATAACATTGTATGTTAGAAAACTGTCATTGACTCTCAAACTATTATCCCGTACTTCTCTTTCACAGTTGAACTAGAAAAAAGAAAAATAGCCAAAAAAAGTCTTTGTTCCTTGACTTCCCTTCCTATCCTCTCACTCTCCTAAACCATTTGTAGACTTGCTGCGGGCATTCTCTTTTAACTAAAGTTGTTTAATACACACTCATACAGAGACACAGAGACACTTCCTTATATCGTCACAATGAACACAACTGTGAGTGGGAAGAAGTTTCTCCTTTTTGTTCTTCCTCTGTCTTCTGGTATCTCTCAAAGATCATCATAAATCAAAGATAAAACACACAGAGAGAGACTGTAGAGGGTGTGGGACTTTAGACAACTGGAGAGGATGGCAGAGTAGTAGGAAACAGTACAGCCTAGGTCTCTCCTAAAACTACTCCAAAAACAATCAACCGAAAGCATTAGACTACTTAGTTGTTGACCAATGTCCCTTGTGGGTTTCTCAATCACAAATTCTGATGTGTAATTTTTCTACCTTATAGTTGTAGAATCAAACCATAGGCCTGCATCAGAAGTGGGATTGTAGTTTTTTTTTTTTTTTTTCATTTTGAGTCCAGAGCAGGAATGTGTATTCAGTCCACAGGTGAGAGACCAGAGCACAGATTGTTGGCCAGAGATGGACCTAAAACTCTACTACCTTGTCCCTGTAGAGCTTTCTGGGTATTTGATAGGGCCTGGAGCCGGCTCCAGCAACTGTATACTGGAGTTCCAACAATGGTCAGCCCTGCAGTTGTTGCCCAGAAGCAAACCAGGATCTGGAATCTGCAAAACTCAGATCAGGAAGGCAATAATCAGACCATGCCCTTGATCAGACTACATAGGATCTACTGAACATTTGTAGCTATCTGGTCTAGATCCTTGCTATCTGGTCTGAGATCCTTGAAGCTATCCGGTCTGAGATCCTTGAAGAACACAGCAGTCAATGTCTAACGAAGGCAGTGACAGAACCACATATAATACAGATCAGGATCATACAAGGATATAGCATTCCCTCCAAGAAGTACACAGAGACTGGCCTTAACAGAAAGTCCCAATGTGGGAAGAGAAGCTGGAAGAATGATTATAACAAACAAAATGCCTCCAACTGTAAAGAACTATTATGGAGAAAATGTGCAACCCAGAAGAAAAAACTTCAAAATATCTACAAGCAAAGTGTCAAAGAAAAACACAGTTTGGTCAGAAAGAATTCCTGTAAATGGCAAAGAAATATTTTAAAAAATAATTTAATTTTAAAAATCTAATAACAATTTTAAAAATTTGCTGTTATTTGATTGTTTCAGTTGTATCTGACTCTTTTTGACCCCATTTTGGGTTTTCTTGACCAAGATAGTGAAATGGTTTACCATTTCCTTCTCTAGCTCATTTTACAGATGAAGAAACTGAGGCAAAGAGGGTTAAGTGACTTGCCCAGGGTCACACAGCTAGGATGTATTTGAGGCTGGATTTTAACTTAGGTCTTCTAGAGACCAAGATTGGCACTCTATTCACTCTACCACCTAGTTGCACCTTTAAAAATGAGTAATGTTTAAATGATATTATAAAGAAAATGAGAGCTCCAAAGAAAAAATTAGAAAAAAGAAATGAGAGCTCTGGGGGCAAAGACTTGAAAGAAGAATTAGCAGTTTACTAAAGGAAGTACAAGCTCTTACCAAGTTAAGTGACTTTGTGAAAACTATAATGGATCAAACAGAAGTTAACAATTACACAAGACCAGGAGAAATACTTTACTTCGACATTTTTCAATGAACTTCCAATTTTTAACACAAATTCTTTTCTGCAGCATTACCTTTTAATGTTTAAATTACATCTGTTCCAATTGCCTCTCTCTGAGATATTATAGATATTGTTATCATATCTTTAAGAGCCAAATGGAATATCTCCAGTCCTTTTTTTTCCCAGAGTTCAAATCATGCATCTCCAATTGCCTATGGGACATTTCAAACAAGATGTCTCATAAGAATCTCAAATTCAATATGTCTAAAACAGATATGATTTGATTTTCCCCAAAATGTATCCCTTTCTCAACTTCCCCATCCCTCTTTTGGGTACTATCATTCTTAGAGTCACCCACGTTCAAAACATTAGTTATCTATTAATTCCCATTCTCTTTTATTTCAGGCTTGGACTGTTGACAAATCTTGTTACTTCTATCTCTAAAACATCTCATGTGTCCATCCCCTTTTTGGATTCATACAGTCTCCATGGTTCAGACCCTCATCAACACTCACACAAGCTATTGAAACAGCCTCTTAAATTGTCTCCCTGCTTCAAGTATCTCTTCACTACAATCCACCCTATATAACATGCTAAAAGTGATTTTCCTGCAGCACAAGTCTGACCACATCACTCCCTAACTCAACATACAACAAAAGTTCCTATTGTTTCCAGGATTAATTATGAACTCCTTTGTTTGACTTTTAATGCTTTTCACAGCCTGGTTCTAATCTCCCTTTCCAGTCTGTTAATTCATTACTCTCCTTTCCTTACTTTCTAGCCTTTATGTAACCCCATGACTGGAATGCAATCTCTTGTCACTTCTGTCTCTGAATCACTTGTTACATGAAGCCTTTCCTGATCTACCTTCCTTCCTCCACTAGTGTTAGTGCCCTCTCCACTAAAATTGCCTTGTTTATGTTGTTTATATTTTGTATATATTTCATAAAAGCAGTGTGAAATAATGGATAGAAATCTGGTCTCAGAGATAGGAAGACCTACCTTTGTGACACCATCAAATCACCTAACTTCTCAGTGGTATAGACAGCTCTCTAAGATTGTAAGTTACTAAGTAAGTACTGACCTTCATTTGTAGAGGGAGGTCTCTATGCCAATGAAATCACAGGTGCAATCCCTATCTTTCTTTTATACAGTTATATTTGTATGTATTTTCTTCCCTAACAGAATGTACATAAGATCTTTAGCCATCTTAGGATGAAGGCTGACTTTACCTAGAAGAGCATAACATTACTTCAGCCGAAGGCATTAGCTAAGCCTAAAGGTAGAAGTGATAAATACTGTGGTTGGGATTGAGGAGTTAGAACAACTTAACAGAGGAACAGCTTGGAAATATTGGAAATAGAACTTCAGAGGAGTCTATTGAATTGAATATATCAGTTGAGACATCACATCCAGTGAGCTGCTAGTGAAGCAGAGCATGTAAATATCTATTCAATACAGAGGCCACGTTCATCAAAGAGCTTTTATAATTAGTTCCTAAGACAAGATGACACCCAAACCATAACTGCCCCAAGTATTTCCTACTGATATGCTTTACTGCCTTGAGCATTTATATGCATGCCTACTCTCTCCATAGACATTATGCATTGATGGGCAGAGTATGACTAAGGATTATTATTGAAATATTTATAAATAGTACGTATTTAGTTTTCATTTTCAGTAAATATTTTTACTAATTTGTGTAATGGCAAGCAAAGTGGGACTTTTTGCTGCTTTTTCTTTTGGAGTGCTTCTCAGCATTAAGGTAATCAAGTGACTTTTATTGAACCTTGCCTTTGTTTGAAGGAGTCTTTGAATCAAGAGTGTTTGATGATTTGCTTAAGTCACAAGAAAGCCTAGGTCACATGAGTCTGAGTCACCTGGTTGTGACGTCCTCTGTGGGCTGACCCTGAGGATGTGTATATATACTCTGAGGTTAGTATTTTGCTTTGGGGCTCACCTATTGGAAGAGTGTTCATGTTGAGACTCTGGGTAGCCATTAAGGAGCCCTCCCTGCTTTGAAAACACAGATGGTGGTGCTTCTCTCTCTAGTGACTATGTATGTAGTACTATAGACAGATAGCTAGAAGTCTGTCTGCTGATTTCTGTTATTTTGCTCTGTTTATATAATTTCTGCTTGTAGTTTCAGTTTGTGTTTTCTCTGAAGTTCAGGGTGCTGACTTTTTCCCCTGAACTAAGAGAATGATGTATGTACATTTAATTAAAGTGAGATTGTAAATCCCTTAAAGTTGCTTTCCTTAGAAAAGTAGATCAAAGAACATGTGCTAGCAGCCCTCCTGTGTGCTGGTGTTACTGGCCTTACACCTCCGTAGCAGCTGCTAGCAGCACTGTTGTTATGATTTGTTAATGGGAAAAAAAAACTAGTTAAGGTTCAATAATTATCTATGAGAGCTACCCACAGAATCCTTAGAGTTTAATAGCAATGTGGCTGTCCCACTGGTGAAGCATCTTGACATGATTAAATGTAAGGTGAAAGAACCAGTGCCAACTTAGGAAGAGAGAAAATCTAGGGAGAGGTGAGGTAGAACTCACAGCTCAGCATGCATAGCCATCAGTTTCATTATTAATAGTACTCAGAATGAAGGAGGTAATAATTCCTTTTTCCTCAATTCTAGATATGCCACATCTCCAGTATTATATTTCTAAGTAGTAAATTTTAAGAAGGACATTGACAAGTCAAAACACCTCCATAGAATGGTGACCCAGAATAGGACATTTAAGTGATAACCTCAGCTGCCAAAGAGGATGAGGTTTATATATTCAAGCTGCATACCTGATAAACTAGAACAAGAATGAAGTCTCTAAAACCTTGCTTAAAAAGCAAACTTTACTGACTGTATGACCCTGATTTCCCTAGAATAGTTCGTTGAAAATTTTCTGATAGGAATCTGAGGGGGAAAAATAGCCTTGTGCTAAATCTTTAAAAAGAAAAACACAAATGATTGCAGATGAACAGATCTAATAAAGATAGCCATTGAAAGTTTGCTCATTAGTAATTAACATATATGTCTGTGCATGCACACATGTATATATGTGTGCATGTGCGTGTTTTACAACATGTGTGTTTTACAACTGCCCAATACTATCCTTGGCATGCCATAGGTCATACTCTTTATCTCATTAGTACATACGTTGAAAGGCACCTCAAGCATCTGTGGGCATTTATATAATAGCTGTCACACCCTAATCACAGAGTGAGAATAGAACTCACTCTTCAAATCTGACATTATTAAACATTTTCCTTCATATCTGCTGGATGAAAGTTGCATTTGCTGTACTTACAACTATAATTCATAAAACATCTTACATAAGTGAGTGGGCATAATATCTCTGTTGTCTGTACTGAGTGACAAGGCCAACTTTTCATGCAGTCAAATGAATCCGGAATAACCTATGTATTATTGTGCAGGAAGGAACAGATGAAATAAGGGGTTTTTTTTGTTTGTTTCGAACTACAGGCACATACATGACAAGAAGCCCACAAAGGTCTCTAGATGCCAATGGCCTTCTATTCTACAGGCTTCAGTGATGACTCCATGAACTATTCTTTCAGGACTCTCAAAAGTCTGAAATCAAGGAAGCAGCAAAAGCCATTGTTGTTTTGTTCCTCCACTTGTATTGATAGACTTAGCACACTTTCTCTAACAACATCAATAGACCATTTAAAATGCCGAAATTGAAAAATGTTTTTAAAATAGCGATTATTGTTTGACCAAGTAGTTCTATGTTGTACTGAATCACATTAATAGAATTGGGTAATGTCAAATTGATATTTCACTTCAATTTCTATTTTTTCTAGGTAAACATTAATGAGTATTCTTAAAAATTTAATAATGAAAAAAATGGAAAAAAGAAATTTGTGTAGGATCAGTCATCTGGTAGACCTAAGGCTATGAGTAAGGTACAAAGCTTGTCATGGCAGTCTAAAAGTATTTAAATTTTAATAGATTTATTTTCTCTTTACAATAGGGAAATGGAAATTTCAACCAAAACACAACTTAATTTTATCAAGTCCATAGGGCAAGTACTAAGAAATGATATCCCCATTTCTTCATACTATTGCCCAAAATAATACCCCTCAAACAAAAACAAATTAAAATACAATTCAAAAGCCACAAGACAGAAGAATGTTACTCTGTAAAGGCCCATCTCTCTTTGTAGGTGGGTCTCTCTCTTTTCTGTCTTTCCTTCTATGTCTCATATGCCTTTCAAGGCTCTCTCTATCATTTTATTCTTTCCATTTCTCTATTTTTCTCTGTCAATTCTCCTTCCATTAAATGAGCATAACCTAGATAACTTATAATTTATTTATCTCTTATATTATTAGAAGTTTTCTATTTGCTTTTCTTAATGGAACATTGCAACATTTCATATTTCTCTCATTTTAAGTATGTCATTTTTTAGTCTTTGTAATCCTAAATTAAGAGGCTCTTTATGCAGTTCTTGGCTGATTGTGTGTGTGTGTGTGTGTGTGTGTGTGGGTGTGTGTGACACACACATACATACACAGAGATGTGACCTTCAAAAGAAGATGGTTTTCCATCATTTGAGAACTCACTTTATTAACATACCTTTGGGGTATGGGAGTGAAGGACAGAGAAATGGCAACGTAGATTTTAATGTGAGAGGAGGGAAAAGGAAAAGAGAATGCACATTTCTATACAGCCTACTAGGAGCCAGACACTGTGCTAAACACTTTACAAATATTTCATCTGAACCTCATGAAAACCCTACAAGGTAAGTACATGCTATTATTATCCTCATTTTATAGGTGAGAAAACTGAGGCAGAGGTTAAGTGACCTGCCCCGGGTTATACAGTGTGGCTGGATTGCAGAGGCCTTTAATATTGTCTTTAGTCTTTCTCCTCTCCCACCCCACCCCCCATTACTCTTTGGCAATGTCACTCATTCTCATTGTTTTAACTATCACATTTACATAGAAGTTTCCTAAATGTATATCTCTAAGTCTGACTTCTCCCCGACCTCCAAATTGGCACCTCCAATTGTCTCTAATTTCCACAAAGGTATACTCAGAGGCATCATAAACTCAATAAAACTCATCACTACTTTTGTCAGTGGCTTCACCATTCACAAAGTCTCTCATGCTTAACACTATAATGTTATCTTTGTTACTTTCACCTCTCACATCCAACATCACCCACATATTTCCCCACCTCTCTATTTGGAATTCCACCACCCTCCCATTGGCTCTTAGTACAACCTATGTAGTCTATTGAAAGAGCCTCCTAATAGGTCCTTCTACTTCCAAGATGCCCAAGTGTTCCTACATGAATGCAATGTACTTCCTCCTGTCCCTCTACTATTGGAATCTCAACTTTCTTCAAAGTTAAGTTTAGTTGTCACCTCCTACCTAAGGCCCTTCCTGATCTTCCAAGTTATTAACTCTTGAAATTAGCTTGCATTGTTTTAAATATAATATGCATTTATTTGTTCATATTGTTCACAGAACATGCACATGTTGCATGTATCCAGTAGAATATAAGATCCTTAAAGGCCAGGGTTTTGTTTTGTCTTTGTGACCCAGAACCCAACACAGTGAAAGTATTTAATGAAGGTGGAATTTAATTTAATTCCTAAATATTCTCCCTCTAATCCATTCTTCCCTTTCTGTAGCATGAATCTATCCATGCTACAGTTCTTATCAAAATCTTTCCATTGTTCTCTATCATCTCTAGAGTCTAGTTCGAATTCCTTATTTTGGCATTCCAAGTCCTCCATAAGCCAATGGCACCCTATTTTTCCTTCCTTCTCTCATCTTACTCACTTCCACTTTATGTTCTAGCCAGATTAGACAACTTGCAATCCCTTAGTAGTCTGAGTTGCCTGAATAGGCAGTTGAGTAACCCAGTTCATCCTCTCCCTCTCCCTCTCCCTCTCCTCTCCAAAGGAAGGTAAATTTTGATGGCTGATGGCTGCCCAGTTAACTTGGGATTTACTGGCTAGATTCCTCCCTCCCTCCCTGCCTTCCTCTCTCCATCTCTCTCTGTCTCTTTCTTTCTTTCTTTCCTTGTTTCTTTCTTTCTGTTCTCAAAGACCAAACCTTAAACCCATTTCACTATGGAGCTCATAGATTGCACAATAGGTTCCTGCCCAAGAACCACTTCATGGCTATATTTTGGGCCCCCCTGGCTCAGAGTGAATGTCAATAATAACTATTTCTCTTTTGGCCAGCAACCCTGAGGGTCTTCCCCTCTCAGTGTGATGTTTTTTTTTTTTAATTATAGGGGCCATCCCTTGACTCACTTCTTAAAGAGGCCTATTCACTGAATGGGGTTACCTCACTAAAAACCTGAGAACTTGAAAAGACCTTAACCTAAAAGGTCCAGGGTCTCCTATTGTATCCTGGGCTATCTCCAGTCATCCTGGTGAATATCTGGCCACTGGACCCAGATGGCTCTGGAGGAGAAAGTGAGGCTGGTGACCTTGCACAGCCCTCCCTCACTCAAATCAAAGTCAACTGCAAGTCATGTCATCATCTCTCTGATGTTATGGTCCTCTTCGAAAACAAAGGACAAACACACAACACAACATGGTAGTCCCTCTGCCTAAATTACCTTCCCTCTACAATACCTCCTAGACTTCTTCCTATCCTTTGAAGCCCAAAGAAAATGCCACTTAGTCCATAAAGCTTTCCCTTATCCATTTATTCCTAGTAGGTAATAACTTCCACAGTAATTGGGCTTCACCTCTATCTTCATTACAGATTACTACCTGTATCTCCACTCATCAACAAGAATAATTACTTTACTGGTACAATTCATTCCAATTCTTCCCACAGCCTTTAGGCCTTTGCTCCAGCAGTAATTCAGTCTTTTGCATCTTCCAAATGTTCTATCCACTTGCTTGTTCTCATCTTCCTAGAAATATGCTCAGTTCTCCCTAGCCTTAAAAAGCTTTCCTTAGGAAAACTATGGGTATGGAACTCTGCATATAATCGGACTTCATTGGCATGTATGTTAGTTTTGTTGAGCTGTTTTCTTATTTCTTTTATAAAGACTGGCTTTCTGTGGAGGGAAAGAGAAGGAACATATTGGAAAATGTAGGTGATGGAAAATTATGGAAAAACAAAAGGTATATATGTATATATGTATGTATTTACATATATATTAAAGAAAGGTCTTCCTTTGCACACTCTACATCTTTTAGATATAATACCATTCCTTTATTGCTTTACAGCTAAAATTTTTGCAAAACATTCTCTATTTGCTTTTTCTATTTTTTTTTCTACAACATTGACTCCTTAATGTTTTACAATTTAGTTTATGATGTCACTTTAAAATTTTTTTTTTCTCAAAATGACCTACTAGTAATGTACAGTGGATCTTTTTGAGTCTCGTCTTCCTTGACTTTCCTGAAGCATTTGACATTGTTGACTTAGTTATTCTACTGGTTACTATCTCTTTCCACGGGTTAAGAGACAGGATACTGTCTTGGTTCTCTTCTTTATCTTTTAACTGCTTCTTCTCTTTATTCTTCACTGGCTCCTCATTCATTTCCTGACACATAAAGTAGATTCTCCAAGATTCTGTCCTTGAAACATTTATTTCTCTAATGAACAGTATCTCTTTAAGTCAGCAAGTTCATCCATTCCCATGTTTTCATGAAATCTATCTAACTAGAAAGGACTTTGGAAACCATCCAGTACAATCACCTTATTTTCACTGATGAGAAAACAGACTCATAATGGTTAAGTAATATGTCCAAGTTCACAGAGATGGTGTCAGGGCTGAGATTTGAATCACGATCTTTCTTGATTCCAAGTCCGTCCAAAGGTCTCCCTACTATATCACAGAGCCCTAGACCTTGGCCCAATACTCGTTTATTGACAAGAATTCTAAGTGCCCATTTTAAGTCCTGTTAGGACTGGAGATGAAGAAAGGAGTATAAAAATAATGAGAACCTAAGCATATGGCAAATAGCTTTCCCTACCCACCATGGGAATATTATACATGTCACCTATCATGTCTATGTAGGTGCTCTCCAAGGTTAACCTCGCCTAGAATCCCAGAATTGCTGAGCTGGATAATATCTGAACAAGTCACTCAAGTTACCATTACTTTTTTTGGTTATTTGTTTTGCTACCATTTGTGTTGGTAAGCAAAGTGGGCTCTTAACACTTAATTCAACCAAGTGCCCCTGAAGAGTTTGGCTTTTGTTAATTCAGTGTATTTTATTGAGTCTTACCAGGTGCTAAGCCCCAGGCCCAAATCCCTATTAGGTGTAAAAGCTATGTGGGTGTGGATTGGTAACTAAGGTGGGGCCCAAGGTGGGGCTAACTAAGGGGAGGTGCTAACTCCAGAGCCAATCATAGGAGCCTAAGTTCTGGTCATTCAGATGATGGTTGATGACGTCTGAAATGCTTTAAGAAGAGAAGACAGAGCCATTTGGGTAGGGCTTTCACTCGTGGTGGTGCTGATGGGGAGACTCCGGGCAGCTGTAGCTAAGAGCCCTCCAGCTTGTAACCCGGATGCTGAGACTTTGTTAAACTCCGGTAACTATGTGTTGGGATTTGAATCAGACAAGGTCTGTCTGTTGATGTTTGTAATTTGTTTGTATTTTGCTCTGAAGTTCAGGGTGCTGGTTTTTTCCCCTGAACTAAGTGAATGATATTTGTATGCTGAATTAAAGTAAGCTTGTCAACCCCTTAATGTTGCTTTCCTTATTAAAGCAGATCAAAAGAACTTGTGCTTTTGCAGCATGCTGGTAGCATTCTTGTTGTTGGGCTTGTGTTGGTGTTTCACCCCCACAATAGCTGCTAGCTGGATTGTTGAAACACCATTCTACAGTATTGTCTTATATGGAACTTCTAATAACATTTGTAAAATACCAACACTTTTGTGCACATCCCATTGGCTGTCCAGGCTATCCCCATCTTATACTAGGCCTCATTTTTTTCCTAGCAAATTGGAAATAGCATTAGATTTCAACCAAAATATGGATCAGAATTCGGTAGTTAATTTGCTTACCTTTAGTCAGTAAACAAATAAACATTTATTAAATGCCTACCATGTATCATGGACTATGCTAAGTGCTAAAAAAAAAAAAGGCAAAAAATAGTTCCTGCTCTCAAGGATCTCAAAGAATAATGGGGGAGACAACATGAAGACATCTATGTACAAACAAGCTATACATGTAAGATATATTAGGGGGAGAATATCCCCCATACCTGAAATGACTTCCTTCGGTTCTGCCTACTGACTTCCTGGGCTTCCTTTAAGTTCTAATTAAAATCCCATCTTTTACTGGAGGCCTTCCCCAACCCTTGTTAGTTCTAGCGCTTTCCTTCTGTTAGTTATTTCCTTTTTATCCCGTATATAGCTTGCTTTGTATATATTTGTTTGCTTGTTGTCTCAGCCATTCATCTGTAAGCTCCTTGAGAGTAGGGGCTATCTTTTGCCTCTTTTGTAGCCCCAGGACTTAGCACAGTTCTGGAATGAAGCAGGCACTTAAAAATGATTAATAACTGATTGATTGATTGAGAGCATTCCAGGAATGGGGGGACAGCCAGTGAAAATTCATATATTTGAGTAATGGCAAAGAAGCCAGCATCACTAAATTTCAGAGTGCATGGTGAGGAGCAGGGTAAGGTGTAAGAAGACTGGAAAAGTAGGAGTGGAAGATTATGAAGGGTTCTGAACATCAGAGGATTTTATATTTGATCCTGGGGATGACAGGAAACCATTGGAGTTTTCTAAGTAGGGGTTGTGTTTGATATGGTCAGACCTGTGCTTTAGGAAGATTCACTTTGATAGCTGAGTGCAGAATGGATTGAAGTGGAGAGAAACTTGTGGCAGGAAGATCAACCATCAGGCTCTTGCAATAAAATAGGTGAGAGATAAAAAGGGGCTGCACCAGGGTGGTGGCAGTGTCAGAGGAGAGAAGGGGGCATATGTGAAAGATATTATAAAGGTAAAATTGATAGACCTTCATAAGAGATTGGATAGTGTAGTATTAATGTAATCAAAGATCTTCCCCACCCATTCAATAGGTCTCAGGTGGGGATAGGTGGGAAAGCTTGATCTTTGTAAGTAAGCCTAAAGCCTCTCCTTACTAGGTACTAAGCCCATTTGGACATGAAGCCCTCAGGGCCCTAAGGGGAGTTGCTAAGACCAGAGTTCTAGTCAATCATGAATTCAGCCAATCAGAGACCTGAGTTCTAGCCAAACAGACACTGGTTTAGGATTGTAAATAAGGAGAGCCCAGAGTGTGAGAGAACCAGAATTGAAGAGGAACAGAACTGAAGGGAAACAGAATTGAGAAGGAGACATCAAGAAGACATTGAGGCATCACACATTAAGAGGACACTAAAGAGCAGACATTGAGAGAGACAGCGTTAACAGAGTTGCAGAAGAGAGTCCTGAGTGGAGAGTTAGGATTCATGAATTATTGTTTACAGGAGGGCCCTAGTAGGGGTGAAGGTTATAGGATGACTTGCTTCCTTGCTATAATACTGTGTTATAATTTCCTTGTTGCTACACTGAGGTGGGCTTACTGGTTTTGGAATATAATTACTGCTATATTGAATTGGAGTAACTGGTCTTGGGATTGGATCCTCTGGTGTCTAAATAAATGTTATACTTCCTCTGCTTTCTACCTAGAGAGTTTTTCATACTTTGTGATTCCAAACCATACAGGCATGTAAATGGTCATCTTCAAGGTCATGAATCCTGCCTTACTGATACAGATATGTGGCAGGAGAGAGAATGAAGAGTCAAGGATGATATCTAGTTATGAGCCTGGGGTGCAGATAGTACACTCAACTGTAACAGAGAAGTCTGGAAAGGGACATAGTTTGGAGCAGATACAGTGAGTTCAGTTTTGGACTTTAGTGGAGTTTAACATGTCTTTGGGACATCTAGTTTAAGATGTCTCATGGAAAGTTTGAGATGCAAGACTGGATGTCAGGGCTAGCTAAATATATCTGGGTATCATCAGCATAGAGACAATAATTGAATCTATGGGAACTGATGAGAATACCAAGTGAAATAGTATAGATGGTTTGACCAGGCAATACCACTACTAGGTCTGTATCTCAAAAGAGATAAAAAAAGGAAAAGGACCTAAGTGTACAAAAATATTTATAGCAGCACTTCTCTGGGGGCAAAGAATTAGAAATTGGGGGATGTCAGTCAATTGGGGAATGGCTAAACAAGTTGTGGTATGTGATTATGATGGAATACTATTGTACTATAGGAAATGAGGAGCAGGATGCTCTCAGAGAAACTGTGAAAGATTTATATGAGCTGATGCAAAGTGAAATGTACCGTGTACAAAGTAATAGCAATATTGTAAGATGATCAGCTGTGAATGACTTAGCTATTCTCAGCAATACAATGATCCCAGACAACTCTGAAGGGCTTAGGATGAAAAATGCTGTCCATCCCCAGACAAAGAACTGATGGTGTCTGAATGCAGATTGAAGCATACTCTTTTACTTTATTTTTCTTGAGGCTTTTCTTCTCTATTGTCTTTTGCAACATGACTGTAATGGAAGTGTTTTGCATCACTACACATGTATAACCTATATCGAATTGCTTGCCTTCTGAATCGGGGTGATGGGGAGGGAGAAAAATTAGAACTCAAAGTTTTTAAAATGAATGTTAAAAACTGTTTTTACCTGTAACTGGAGAGGAAACAAAATACTAAATAAATTTTTAAAAGTTAACAAAAAGAAATAGTATAGATGGAGAAGAGAGCCCAGGACAAAACTCTGTGGAACATCCATGATTAGTTGGTGTTATATAAATGAAGATGCAACAAACAAGATTGAGAGTATTTGATATTCACTTAGTGCTTAGGGTATACAAAACATTTTATACACACCATTTCTTTTTGAAAAGGGGAAACTGAGGCTCAAAGAAATCAGGTCTCTTAATCAGGATCACAGCTATTAAGTGTCAGAGTTAGGGCTTAAGACCTGGTCTGTCTTGACTCTAAGTAGTTTACTTTTCCCATTAATCATTCCCACATGCAAAATTGCAAGTCATTGTCTTTTTCCCCCAGTTCTTCTTTTTTTCCAGACTCTTTCCTCCATCAATCTCATCACCACACTGGTATTATGAACTAAACCCAGTACCTTAAAAGTCCCCTCCATTTACATGAATAAGAACACAATTTCCTACTTTTGAGAAGTAAATGCCATCTGGATGGCAAAATTTCAGCATCTACTTCTGTCAGTCCCTGTACAACTGACAACCCTTCTGCTAGCCTCATAAAATGTTAACATCTCTGCCATAGGTTTCCTTTAGGTATTCTGGATGGTGTTCACTGTTACCATACTCAGAGTTGGAAAGGCATGCTTTCAACTTCACGAGGTTTCCCCTTTTACTGCCCTCATTCCATACTACATACTTGTCCTTTGGCATTTCCTTCTCAGAGACAGACATCAGCCTTTCTCTTCCCGATTCCCTGCTTCCCTGTCTGGTCGTGGCTGAATGTGCATTCATATAAATAGAACCTCATTAAAGAGAAACAGCACCTGGCTTCCCTTGGCAGAATATACTCAGGTTCTGGAAGTAAGAAATCCTCCTCACCCGGTATACACCCTCTCAATCTTTCAAACATACATCTCTGAAATACCATCATCCCACTTCACCATTTAAAATAAAAGCCTGTCTCTTTCATAATGACAATCATGAAAGACCTAAGCACAATTAGATAATTCTAAAATCTGAAAGCAGTTTAATAAAAAGATTGTTGTTGTTCTCTATTTTTTTTATTTTTATTTTTTGGAGGTAATTGGAATTAAGTGATTTCCCTAAGGTCACACAACTAGTAAGTGTCTGAGGCTGGATTTGAACTCAGGTTCCTCTGACTCCAGGACCGGTGCTCTGTCCACTACACCACCTAGCTGCTCCTATTGCTAATTTTAAAAATTGATTTTGCTCTTTGGTCTAGAGAAATAGGGGAAAAAGCATTTATTAAGCTCTTTCTATATGCCAGACACTGTACTAAACACTAGAGATGAAAAAAAAATTTAAAAACCCAACAGGGTGGACCCTACTCTCAAGAAGTTTATATTTGAATATTGGAACTGAATATTAGAAGACAAAATATAAAAAGGGAGGAGAAAGTGGATGAGAGGCAGGGGTATGCTGGCAGTTTTTCATCATGTTATACATACATACATATATGCATATTGTATATGTTATACATAGATATATAACATGAACATGAAAAAGTATGCATGACTTTAATCTGCATTATTAATATTTTCTCCATCACTTTCTTAAGTTTAAGGCAGGGATTTAGAACCTGCAGCCTTGAGGCCACATGTGGCCCTCTAGGTCCTCAAGTGAGGCTCTTCGACTGCATCCAAACTTCACAGAACAAATTTGTTTGGATTCAGTCAATGCACTATACTTGAGGACCTAGAGGGCCACATGTGACCTCGAGGCCATAGGTTCCCCATCTTTGGTAGGCAATCAACAAAGCAATAAATCAAGCCCTCATAGCATTATAGCATTTGCCTCTTTCTCAGGTATAAATGTTTACTGTGAAAATTTAACAGTTAGGTCTTGCGAGCTGGAATAAGCTGGTATCAGCACATCCTTTGGACAAAGGTAATCCTACCAGGTCATGGTGGATATTGGAAGAGTTCAGAGAGTGAGTTGAACTGGGAATGAAGTGAGAAGCATGGTTAGGGCTACTCAAGAAATGGTGATCCTGTTGGTGATGGGGACTCAACAACCAATGAGCAAGCAGAGTCATACTTTAGCTATGGGAGATAGAGGCAGTCTAGAGAACGAGTCTATTGCCTATACTGAAAGTATAAGAAAATGAAAGGTATTTAGAGGATCAGGGAGCAAGGAAAAACTCTCTCTTGTACCTGAGTGGCTCCCCACTTCCAAAGATTAAACATTTTTCTGATTAGATTCTTCTCTGAAGGCATTAAAACAGGTAGGTTTTTATCATGTTCAGATTAATTTCTTATGATGCATCTCTTGTGACCTTTATGCTTCCCTGTCTCTTACCTGGCAGTCCAAGGCTCCATCTTGAGCTTTTGTTCTCTTTGGCTGGCAGCATGCTGGGGCCACCTCTAACCTTCTCACTAGAGTAAAGTGTTAAATTTCCAATGTGAGTACTTATACCTTAAAAACGAGCCAACACTGCAAATCATGGCTTGATTTATTGTTTTGTTGATTGTCTAGACTTAAGAAATGATGAAGAAGATGTTAATAATGCAGATTAAACTTAAAGGTGTATAAAGGTACTTATTTTTTTCTTGGAGAGTTACTTGTTTAACATTCACCAGCATACCATGGCTGGTTATCAATAACAACCTTGGGAGAAAAGAGTATGAGAGTTTTAGCCTGATGCCCAACACTTCAGGGATGCCTGGTGCATCACTGCAAACTTCTATTCATGATTCTCAGTTGCCTAACTTCTCATGAAAGAGGAATCCCTTATGTTCCAAACGGAATTTAAGGATGAAGCTAATCTAGTATGTAGGGTACTGGACTTGGAGTCAGGAATACACGAATGCAAATATCTGGCTATAGGAAGTTGGCAAGCCACTTAACCTTTCTTAGTTTCCATTTCTTCATCTATAAAATGGAGATGCTAGTAGTGCCTACACATGTTAATTATTATTACAGTAGATTTAGGATACAAACATAATCTACTGCAACTACTTATTAACTAGTGCTCATATAACTATACTTATTTTATTATATTTATTATATATATGTTATTTACTTATACTTATCCAAGTGCTTTAATAGCACCACTATTGAATTAGTCTTCCATTTCGCAAGTTAATATTGATAATAAATGTAGGAAGAAAATTAACTCTTTAATGTCACTCAGGAATTATAGAACATATGTATCGAATGGTGATCTAGTGAATAAAAATAAGTAACACACTACTCTACTGGTCCATCATAGGGACCTCATAGGATAGAGAACTTAAAGGGGATCCAGACATAACTTAGTCCAATTCTTTCATTCACTAAGACCCAGAGAGATAGATTGATTCACCCCAGGTCACACAGATAATAAATAATAATTCCAGGATCTGAACTCAGTTCCTCTGACTCCAAATCCAGGTATTTTTCCTCTATACCATGCTGCCTTGATTTCCCTGAGTGCTTAATATTACCAAGAAGTGACTTAGAAAACTGGAAGAATCTGGCCAAGTATATTTCTTAGAAACATGAATGTATTTTCACTAATCAACCCTAGGAAAAGCTTCTGTTCCTTCCAAGTATCAATGTTTTTTTGAATTGAACCTCATTAGCACTGTAAATGGACTCTATAAATTGGGCTCAGTGCATACAGTGCCAGGCCTGGAATCAGAAAGACTTGAGTTCAAATCTGGCCTCAGATACTTACTAGCTGCGTGACCCTGGGCAAGTCACTTAACCCCTGTTTGCCTCAGTTTTTTCACCTTTAAAATGAATTGTTTAGCTTGAACTCCTCAGTTTCTTCATTTGTAAAATGGGGATGATTATAATAGCACCTATCTTCTGGTGTTATTGTGAAGATCAACAGAGGCAAAAATTTTAAAGTGTTTAGCATAGAGCCTGTCACATAGTAAGCACTAATATATAGTTGTTGTCCATATATTATCTATATTATATGTCATAATATAGGTCATACATTATAAATATAGTTAATGTTATTATTGATTTTACATTATTAGTGATCATGTTGGTTCTGGGGATAAACCACCTAGGAATAACAAGCTTTAAATAATCAAGGATTTCATACTCAGGCTAGGTCATCCAGCCTCACAAAATAGGGATCCTCTTATTTTATTCATTTGCTTATGGGGGGGAGGGTTGTGTTTCCTACCTAAATGATGAACCTTCTTTTTCTCAGTTATAAACCTATCTAAATCACTAAGAGATTTTTTTTTTACCTTTTCAGAACATAAGACTGAAGGGGATGAGAAGAATTTCCATTATGCCTACCCTGTTACTTCTTTAGAAATCTCCCCTGCCTAACATTTATATAGATTTCTTAGAAACTACTGAGGACTCAAGGTCCTTGCCTCAGTCGGATCTTTAAAGCAGTATCCATGACAACTGTACCTAGAGAGGGTGTTTTGCATATGGGGAATGAGGAATCACTCCCTTTTCCTTTCTCAAGATATCAGGTAGTGAATAGTTGAATACTAAATTTAAATAAACATATTGCTTTCATGCTACCTGGGTCATTTGAAAACTGTGCCTAACATTCATTATTTTAATGATGGGTTTGGATTTGCTTGGGGTGGGGGTAGACATAGGTGAAGGTGGGGAAAAAGAAACAGAATGGATTATGGATGAGGCCTAAGGAGATAGGATCCCTATGTTTCCAGCTATAGAGTAGGCAGGGCTGGATGTAGAGTAAGGAATGGTGGAGCCTCTGAAGGAAAAAATCTAAGACTTTATAAACCTAAGGAGAAGTTTAATAGCTGATTAAATGAAGTGAGGTATAAGAAGCAGTAAACTGAAAATAGCAAAAACAATCTTTCAGATAACTGGGGGGATTATGAGGCTTAAGACCCTGGCACTACTTAGTTGTCTCCATTTCTATTTATTGATGCTCCATCTCCCCATCCTGGCCAAACTGGTCCTGCACTACTCTCTACTATTAGCTGAGAATACACAGGTACCTACTTACCTGCAAATACACTCAGCATACCTGGAAAAAAATTACTGATATGAATAATGCAACAACAAAATGTATACCTCTAGTTTTAGGCAACTTGCATTACTGAATTGTGTCAGTCCAATGAAACATTCAGGTCTGCTGTGATGCAGAAGCATCTGTATTCCATACTGGCCAATATGTGCAGTTTAAACACTTAATTCACTGAGGTAGCCAATACAGCCTCTTCACTCAGGTTCTCCTCTCCGCTCTCCAGCATGAATCTCAATTGGTCCTAAAGACTCAGCTGATAAACATAGCCTGCCAAGACCAACCCTTGATAGCTCCCTCAACCCACATGTCCTGACCTCTTGCCATGCTCCTTCCACTGCCTAGTGCTCCCCCTGCTGCCTCCACACCAACCATCCCTGTTAGAACAGACATATATAAATCTTAGAACTTCAGGAACTGAGTGAGGCTTACAAAAAGGACAACAGCTAGAGATACTTAGCCTAGAATAAGACTTACTCTGACAGGAGTTCCACTGGGAATTTTTCTTTTCTTAGCTCTAGTGACAGGCTCTTTGTTGTTTCAACTAATTCATGCTCCCTTTGAAAATTAATCACACAATTTGGCAGGTGATTTTTGTCAGCCAAAAGTAGAGGAGAAAAAAAAAAACTTCGGCACAGTATGTACTCAGCATATCTCCTTTCAGAGAAAATATAATAAGTGTCTGACATGGTAGCTTTATGTGCAACTATAGAATGAGACATTAATAAAAACACATACATTAGAACATTTTGTTCCATGTATAAGAAGAGTCCTGAAATTGCTTTGCAATGCATTTACATATTTACAGGTATAATTTACATATGGAGATCTAGATGACCAAAGAAAGCTTGCAATTATATTCTACCTTTTATAAAGCTAAAACCACTGTCTTTACTCCTATTTATTCCCTTTCACTAGAAGATGATGCTATGGTAAAAGCTGTCTCATTTTTTCCCCTTGCATATTAGCAAGTAGATATTGTACATTATGGTAGACACTGACAAAGTAAAGCATGTAACTCCAAATATAAAAAATTTGTTGCAAAGATATGTGGATTATTTCTTTATGTATGGAATCAACCCTCTTTTTTCTCCATAGAATTTCAGGGAATGAGAGTGACAGGCATTTAAGTTCTCTCTTCATGAAACCCTGTGCTTGTAGGAAAATTGTGACAAAATGATACATATGCTAGATTAGAAAATTTAGGATGCAATGTTTGAAACCATTTTAATAAGTCAAAATACTTGATGTCAAAGGGTGTTTATGCATTCCTTATCTCAATATCTCTTGTCTCACCCCACACATTTCCCCTTCACAAGCCCAATTCCATCGAACATAGCCTTAGAATATAAGCCCCTTGAAGGCAGGGACTGTATTATTTTTTGCTTCTATTTGTATTAATAAATACTGATTGTTTTGCCTTGTCTATCCTCACCTGAAAAATGAGGAGACTGTATTTATTGACCTTGAAAGCCCTGTCCAGCTCTAAATCTAAGATTCTATAGACCTCTCTGCTTTGGTTTACACAGTCCTCAAAGCAGAGGTGTGCTGTAGACAGCTCAAATAGGCTCCCAAGAGTAAATTGTTAAATTTTCAGTGTGAACGTAGCTCTTCTCATCAATACAATGATCCAAGAAAATTCCAAAGGACTCATGATGGAAAATGCTATCCACATCAAGAGAAAGAACTGATGGAGTCTTAACACAGATGAAAGAATACCATTTTCACTTTCTTTATCTTTTTCATATTTTTTTTCTTTTTGGTCCATTTCTTCTTTCACACTAATATGGAAATGTTATACATGATTGTAC
The DNA here is from genome assembly GCF_011100635.1 of Trichosurus vulpecula. Taxonomy (NCBI): domain Eukaryota; kingdom Metazoa; phylum Chordata; class Mammalia; order Diprotodontia; family Phalangeridae; genus Trichosurus; species Trichosurus vulpecula. Next base: position 390,962,680 of record NC_050574.1, read on the forward strand.
ATATAAAACCTATTTAAAATTCTTATCTTTATAGGGAGGGGAGATAAGAGAGGAGGGAGAAATTTTGGAACCCAAAATTTTTTAGAAATGAATGGTAAAGATTGTATTTACATGTAACTAGGAAAAAATACTATTCAAAATGATAAAAAAATTTCAGTGTCAGCATTTATACCTCATAAATTGGCAATGAGGACCAGACTTATTTCTTTCTTTGTTAATTGCTGACTTAAGAAGGTGAGGAAGAAAATATTAATAATGTAGATTAAACTTAAAAGTGTGTTATGTTCATTTTTTCAGGGAGCCAGTTGTTAAACATTTACCAGCATATCGTTGCCCCACTGCCTAGCTTGCTCTTCCCACCACCTAATTCCCTATTTCTTTTTTGGGGGGGCAGCAAGTCAATTGGGGTTAAGTGACTTGCCCAAGGTGACATAGCTAGTAAGTGTGTCAGGTGTCTGAGGCCAGATTTGAACTCAGATCCTCCTGACTGCAGGGCCAGTGCTCTACTCACTGTGCCATCTAGCTGCCCCTGCCCCTAATTCCCTATTTTTAGTGGAAAACCTGTCTTATCTCTGCGGTCAATTCTGATGCCAACTCCCTCATATAGCTAGCCTTCCCTGATATTGATCCTCCCAGCCAGAACCTATCTTTTTTGAACTTTCACATTCTTGTGAACTCTCATGGCATTTTGTGCTTTCCTATTCTATTTTACAGTACATTTCTTTTGATACATTGCTTGTTTTAACTCTATTAAATGGTAAATAACTAGAGGCCAGGAACCATGTCTTATTTACCTATGTATTTCCATTAGCACATGGCATAATAATTTGTGGACACTGAATAAATTTTACTGAATTGCTCCTAATATGTTGCATGGAAATATGCTATCTTATAGCCTGAGAGCACCAAATTCATCATCTGATCTGACAGAACAACCAAAATGCCTTTTCTATAGGCTAGAGGTAATTTTTTTTTTATTTCTTAGGTTGGGGGGGGAACAATTAGAATGAGAAGTGATAAGCAAAGGTACTGGCAAATGTGCTTAAGGCCATAGGAAATGTGACATATTTGTATCTCTATCTATTTATAGACATAAATTGATTTTGTTGTTCATTGATGTCTAATTCTTACTAATTTCACAGACCAAAGTACTATCCACGGGGTTTTCTTGGCACAGATACTGGAGTAGTTTGCTATTTCTTTCCCCAGCTCATTTTACAGATGCAGAAACTGAGGCAAACAGAGCTAAGTGACTTGCCCAGGGTCACACAGCTAGTAAGTATCTGAGGCCAGATTTGAACTCCAGACCCAGTATTCCAGCCACTGAGCCACCTAGCTGCCTAAATCTAAATCTATATATAGGTATAGCTATATAGATAGGTAGATATAGATACTCATTTTGCAAATGAAAGAAAACTGGGTCTCAGAAGTGAGAAGTGTTAAATAGATAGTAAGAGTTTGAGGCATATTTGAACTCAGATCTTCCTTACTCAAAGTGCAGTGTTCTATGCCACCCTGCCTCTCAAAGTCTCTGGCCAATCCCTTCTCCATAGAGTTTTCCATGATCCCTGCTCTCTCCTTCCCCCCAACTGTCCTCCACTTTTCTTAGATCATTTTGTGATCTTTCCTTTGACCCTATTGAACTTAACTTGGTAGTATACATATTTGTCTACAAGATTGTTTGTTTTTCCACCTTGGTAAATTGTAAACTCTTTGAAAAAAAAAGCCTGGTGTCGTTTTCCAATTTGGTGTCTCCAGTTTCTGCACGTTGTCAGTGTTTAAGTAATTTCTGTTGAATTTAATTGACTGAATAATAAAGAAGGAAAAAGAAGACAGAAGGAAGAGGAGGAGGAGGAGGAAAAAAGGAGGAGTATGAGGAAGTAGATAGAGAGAAGACACTTTTAATTAGAGGAGATCAGGTAAAATTTCACAGAATAGATAGTATTTCAGTCAAGAGATAAAAGATCATAATGGACAGGCCACAATGCTAGTATTACCCCGAAAATTTTTGATATTTCCACAATTTTATTGTCAATTCAGAGGATTTAGAGCTGAAATTAATTGTGAAATCATCTAGTTCATACGCATTCATTTTGAGGATGGAGATACTGAGGTCCAGACAAGTTAAGTGACCAGACTAATTAAATCACACAATTAATTAACAACAGAATTGAGATTCAAACCCAGGTACTGTATTTCCAAACAAAAAGGTCCTTACATTGCTCTTCACTATGTCTCTTTGTGCCACATAGACTTTCTTCTTATTCACTTAGAAACACTGATAACAGCTCTCTAAATGAGATAATGCAAGGGGCAGAGCCAAGATGGCCTCATGAAGGCAGCGTCTTACCGGAGCTCTCTCACAAGGTCTGTCAGATTCCTATAAAAAAGTGAATTTGAGCAGATCTGAGAGAGTCAGAAACCGTGAGCAGTCTGCGTGGGGCAAATTTCCGAGCCGGGAGAGTCTGAAAGGCTGGAGGCACGAACCTGTAGGCTCGGAGAGTGCTCGGTGCGGAGAGGATCCAGACCAAGGCAGAAGCGGCTGGCCGGGAAATCTACGTGGGAGACGGGCTGGGAGAAAGCTGGGCACCCAAAACCGGTGGAGATCCCCAGGCCTCCCAACTCAGGACGGCAGTCTGTGGAAGCGATGAGAGCCAGCGCAATGCCACCTATGAAACACCATCTCCAGAAGTTTGCAGCCCAGACGTATTAAACGCGGCTTCTTGAACTTCCGGGAGTTCTTAATGTCCAGGTAAACACCTCTAATCCCTCCCCTCCCCACCCAGAGAATCCCTCGGGGGAAAAAAAAAGAACACTGGAACTGAGCAGAAAGTAGTGGGGCTTCAGTGGTCAAATAGCAGAAGTTCATCAGTCCCAGAGGGGCAGAGTCGGCAGGGGTCAACGCCAGGAGCCCAGACGTAACCTTGCTCCCCCAGGGGAAGTGCCAGACATTAGCTCAAACAACAAACAGCTGAGACCATTGCTGAAAAGCAAGTGCTGGAGAGCTCCCACAGGGAGTGAGATGCCAGGGAGCCAGACCCCTCCCCCACACCTCAGGAAACTAAAGGTTATAATTCTAGACTCACAACCCCCAGAATAAGAAAGCTGGGACAGAAAGCCCTGAGGCCCACAGACAGAAATTCGTTGTAAAGCCAGCAAAAGGCAAACCAACATGAAGAAGAACACAAAAAAACCGAGGACAATTGATTCTTTTTATGGAGACAGGCAGGATCAAAATACAAATATGGAAGAGGGAAGTAACGATATTGTAGATACATCAGATACCTCAAAAGGTAACATGAACTGGTCTCCAGCCCAAAAAGCACTGCTGGAAGAGCTAAAGGAGGATTTTAAAAACCAAATTAGGGAGGTAAAAGAAAACATGGAAAAAATGGAAAAGTCCCTAAAGAATAAGATTGGCGAAATGGCTATGGAGATTCAGAATCTAGAGAGAGAAAATCACACCCTGAGAGGCAAAATCAACCAATTGGAAAAGGAGACTCAAAAGCAAAATGTAAACACTAACTCATTAAAAATTAGACTTGAGCAAGTGGAAGCTAATGAATCTATGAGGCACCAAGAAGTAATAAAACAAAACGTAAAGAATGAAAAAAATAGAAAAAAAATGTGAAATATCTGATTGGCAAAACAACTGACCTGGAAAATAGATCCAGGAGAGACAATTTGAGAGTTATTGGTCTACCAGAAATCCACTGATGAAAAAAAGAGCCTTGACAAGTATCTTCGAAAGAAATTATCAAAGACAACTGCCCAGAGGTCCTAGAACCAGAGGAGCAAAATAGTCATTGAAAGAATTCACCGATCACCCCCTGAAAGAGATCCCAAACTGAAAACACCAAGAAATATTATAGCCAAATTTCAGAGCTATAAACTGAAGGAGAAAATACTGCAAGCAGCCAAAAAGAGGCAATTCAAATATTGTGGAACTACAGTCAGGATCACGCAGGATCTCTCAGCTTCCACATTAAAAGACAGGAGAAATTGGAATATGATATTCCGAAGGGCAAAGGAGCTGGGACTACAACCAAGGATCAACTACCCAGCAAAACTAAGCATAATTTTCCAGGCAAGGCGATGGACATTCAGAGAAATAGGGGAATTCCAGACCTTCCTGATGAAAAGGCCAAAACTCAATGGAAAATTTGATCTCCAAATACAAAACTCAAGAGAGACATCAAAAGGTAACCAGGGGGAAAAACCCCACAAACCTTATTAACCAATAAGGGCAGGTTGTTTACATCTTTATGTGGGATTATATCATCTTATGTATGTTTTATATATATATATATATACACATATACAAGTCATTCTTGTGGATGGTACAGCTATTATGACAAATGAAAGGGATATACATAGGTTGTGAATGCCTGTATAAATTAACTGATGTAAAGATATAAAATATAAGTAAGAGATATAAAGGGAGGGCTATGAGGGAAGCAGTAAGGAGGTAGTAGAAAAGGGTAAATTACACCAAATGAAGTGGCAAAAAACATATTATAGTAGAGCGAAAGAAGGGAGGGAGAAGAGCAGTATTTGAGCTTTACTGTCATCTGATCTAGTTCAAGAAGGGAATAACATACTCTGATAAGTTTAGAAATCTAACTTGTCCTACGGGAAGTGGGAGGGTAAGGGGGGAAAAAGGGAGGGGGGTGGTCAGAAGGGAGAGGAGAAGTAGCAAGTAGGTTACGGTAAGATAAGGGAGGGGAATAAAGAGGGAGGGTTAACTGAGGAAAGCGGCGGTCAAAAGCAAAACTTTGTTGAGGAGGAGAAGGGGAAAGGGAGAAATAAAAGCATAAACAGGGGGAATTAGGATGGAGAAAAAGACACAGATTGAAATCATAACCCTGAACATGCAGGGGATGAACATTCTCACAAAACAGAAGCAGATAGCAGAATGGATTAAAAACCAAAATCCTACAATATGCTGTTTACAAGAAACGCATTTGAAACAGGGGGATACACATAGGGTAAAGGTAAAAGGCTGGAGTAAAATATATTGTGCCTCAGCTAAAGTAAAAAAAGCAGGTGTAGCAATCCTAATCTCAGACAAAGCAAAAGTAAAGATAGATTTAATTAAAAGAGATATGGAAGGACATTATATCCTGCTAAAAGGCACCATAAACAATGAAGCAATATCATTGCTTAACATATATGCACCAAGTGGTAAGGCATACAAATTCTTAGAGGAGAGGTTAAGGGAGTTACAGGAAGAAATAGACAGCAAAACTATAATATTGGGAGACCTCAACCTCCCCCTTTCTGAACTTGATAAATCTAACCTCAAAATAAATAAGAAAAAAGTGAAGGAGGTAAACAGAATTTTAGAAAAGGCACATATGATAGACCTCTGGAGAAAACTGAATGGGGATAAAAAGGAATATACTTTCTTCTCAAAAGTACATGGCACATACTCAAAAATTGACCATGTACTAGGGCATAAAAACCTCACAATCCAGTGCAGAAAAGCAGAAGTAGTCAATGCATCCTTTTCAGATCATGATGCAATAAGAATCATTTTTAATAAAGTACCATGGAAAAATAAGCTAAAAACTAATTGGAAACTAAATAATTTAATTCTAAAGAATGAGTGGGCCAAAGAACAAATCAGAGAAACAATTAATAATTTCATTCAAGGGAATGACAATAATGAAACAACATACCAAAACTTATGGGATGCAGCAAAAGCAGTTCTTAGGGGAAGTTTTATATCTCTAAATGCCTACATGAATAAAATAGGGAAAGAGGAGATCAATGATCTGGGCATACAGCTGAAAAAGCTAGAAAAAGAGAAAATTGAAAACCCCCAATTAAATACCAAATTAGAAATAATGAAAATCAAAGGAGAGATTACTAAAATTGAAACCAAGAAAACTATTGAATTAATAAATAAAACAAAGAGCTGGTTTTATGAAAAAACCAATAAAATTGATAAACCTTTGGCCAATTTGATTAAATAAAAGAAAGAAGAAAATCAAATTACCAGTATCAAAAATGAAAAGGGTGAGGTCACCTCTAATGAAGAGAACATCAAAACAATAATTAGGAATTATTTTGCCCAACTGTATGCCCATAAATTTGACAACCTTAGAGATATGGATGAATATCTACAAAAACATAAACTGCCCAGGCTAACAGAGAAGGAAGTGAAATTTCTTAATAACCCCATATCAGAAAAAGAAATTGAGCATGCCATCAATGAACTCCCTAGGAAAAAATCTCCAGGGCCAGATGGTTTTACATGTGAATTCTATCAAACATTTAAAGAACAACTAATTCCAATACTTTGTAGACTATTTGGGAAAATAGGTGAAGAAGGAGTCCTACCAAACTCTTTTTATGACACAAATATGGTACTAATACCCAAACCAGGTAGAGTTAAAACAGAGAAAGAAAATTATAGACCAATTTCTTTAATGAATATTGATGCAAAAATTTTAAATAAAATATTAGCAAAAAGATTGCAGCAACTCATTACGAGAATAATATACTATGACGAGGTAGGATTTATTCCAGGAATGCAAGGCTGGTTCAATATTAGGAAAACTATTAGCATAATTGACCATATCAACAACAAAACTAGCAGAAACCATATGATCTTTTCAATAGACGCAGAAAAAGCCTTTGACAAAGTACAACACCCATTCCTATTAAAAAGACTAGAAAGCATAGGAATAAGTGGAACCTTCCTCAAAATTATAAATAGCATCTACCTAAAACCATCGACAAGCATTATTTGTAATGGGGATAAACTAGATGCATTCCCAATAAGATCAGGGGTGAAACAAGGATGTTCATTATCACCCCTATTATTCAATTTGGTACTAGAAACATTAGCTGTAGCAGTAAGAGAAGAAAAAGAAATTGAAGGAATTAGAATAGGAAAAGAAGAAACTAAATTATCACTTTTTGCAGATGATATGATGATTTTTCTAGAGAATCCTAGAGAATCAAGTAAAAAACTACTTGAAATAATAAACAACTTTAGCAAAGTTGCAGGATATAAAATAAACCCACATAAATCCTCAGCATTCTTATACATTACTGACAAAGCCCAACAGCAAGAGATAGAAAGAGAAATTCCATTCAAAGTTACTGAAGGCACTATAAAATATTTGGGAGTCTATTTGCCAAGACAAACCCAGGGCCTATATGAACATAACTATGAAACATTTTTTATGCGAATAAAATCAGATCTAAATAAATGGAAAAATATCAGTTGCTCATGGTTAGGCTGAGCTAATATAATAAAAATGACAATTTTACCTAAATTAATCTATCTATTCAGTGCCATACCAATCTAACTACCAAAAAATTATTTTACTGAGCTGGACAAAATAATAACAAAATTCATTTGGAAAAACAAGAGGTCTAGAGTATCTAGGATATTAATGAAAAGACATGCTAGAGAAGGTGGCTTAGCCACACCAGATATTAAACTGTACTACACAGCAGCAGTCATCAAAACTGCCTGGTACTGGTTAAGAAACAGGGGCATGGATCAGTGGAATAGGATAGGTACACAAGTAGGAGAAATCAACAAGTTTAGCAATCTACTCTTTGATAAACCCAAAGAGGCCAGGTTCTGGGCTAATAATTCACTATTTCACAAAAACTGTTGGGAAAATTGGAAAATGGTAGGGCAAAAACTGGGCATAGACCAATATCTTACACCATATACCAAAATAAATTCAAAATGGGTTCATGATTTAGGAGTAAAAGCTGACACTATAATTAATTTGGGAAAGCAAGGAATAGTTTACTTATCAGATTTATGGAAAAGTAAAGAATTCATGACCCAACAAGAGATAGAGAGCATTACAAAATGCAAAATGGATAATTTTGATTATGTCAAATTGAAATGTTTTTGTACAAAAAAAAAAGCCCATGCAACAAAAATTAGGAGGGAAGCAGAAAATTGGGAGAAAATCTTTGCAACTAGTACCTCTGATAAAGGCCTCATTTCTAAAATATACGGGGAACTGAGCCAAATATATAGGAATACAAGCCATTCCCCAATTGAGAAATGGTCAAAGGATATGAACAGGCAATTTTCAGAGGAAGAAATTAAAGCTATCTATAGGCATATGAAAAAATGCTCTGGATCACTACTGATTAGAGAAATGCAAATCAAAACAACTCTTAGATACCACATCTCTCCTGTCAGATTGGCTAAAATAACAAAACAGGAAAATGATAAATGCTGGAAAGGATGTGGGGAAATTGGAACATTGTTGCATTGCTGGTGGAGTTGTGAGCTGATCCAGCCATTTTGGAGAGCAGTTTGGAACTATGCCCAAAGGGCTATAGATATGTTCATACCCTTTGACCCAGCAATACCGCTTTTAGGGTTGTATCCCAAAGAAATCACACAAGTGGGAAAAGGACCCATATGTACAGGGATATTTATAGCAGCTCTTTTTTTGGTAGCCAAGAATTGGAAATCAAAGAGATGCCTATCAATTGGGGAATGGCTGAACAAGCTGTGGTATATGAAGGTGATGGAATACTATTGTGCCATAAGAAATGGGGATGATGCAGACTTCGTAACAACCTGGAAAAGCCTACACGACATAATGCAGAGCGAGCGGAGCAGAGCCAGGAGAACGTTGTGCACAGCCACAGATATATGGATTCCGTGAGGACCAACCCTGACATACTTCGCTCTTCTCACCAACCTAAGGGGCAAGGACAACTCCAGGGGACTCACGATGGAGAATGCTGTCTTCATACAGAGAAAGAACTGTGAAGTTTGAATACAGATCGAGGAGCACTACATGCTCGCCTTTTTTTGCTTCTCTTTTGTTTTTGTTTTTGGGTTGTTTTTTTTTTTGGTTCTGTTTCTTCTTTCTCATGATTCAGTCCATTGGTCAAAATTCTTCTCCACAACTTGACTAGTGCATAAATTAATTCAATGCGAAGTTATACATGACAGTTATATGAGATTCCATGCCATCTTGGGGAGGGAGAGGGGAGGGAGGGGAGAAAATCTGGAACTCAAAACTATGTAGAACCATGTGTGGTAAACTAAAAATAAATAAATAAATTAAAAAAAATAAATGAGATAATGTGGGTGGCAATAAGATACAAATAAAGCTAGGGATAGCAAGGACTCAGTAGACACTTGATCATAAATTATGGTCTAGACTTAGAGTTGGAAGGCACCCAAGTGATAGTGTAACTCCATTTTACAGATGGAGAAACTAAGGTGACTAAGTGACTTACTCAGGGTTATATAAATAGTAAGGAGAGGAAGAAGGATTTTTGAAACCAGACTCCATTATTCCAAAATCCACTGTTATTTCTGCTACATCTCAAATTAAAAAAAAATCTGCTATATGCTTAGAAGTACCAACAGACTTGAATGCAAAGAAATAAGTTGGCTTATAGATACTTCTAGTTGTCTTTGACAAATGGCCCATTCAGGTAGGGCTGCTGGTCCACACAGACTTATGGCTGGCATATGAGAGTATTGGAAATACCCCAACCAGTGCTCTCTTTCCTTTATTGCATTATAAATTGTTTTTCCTACAGTAACTCACTAGGGAAGAGTAATAATCATGCCAAAACTCTAATAGTAAATAATTAAAAAAAACAACTGCAATTTTAATATGTTTTGTCCTGTACATTATTTAATGCTAACTTGAAATGAAACTGCTATGGAAGTGTTGTATCTGTGTCCCCCAACAAGCATAAGCTCTCCTTGTTGGTGATGGAGCTAGAGGAAAAAGCAAAATCAATGATCCTAATAGTATCTTAAATCAGTGATACCAAGCCCTGAAGGTATTTCATCTATTTGTCCTTCAAAATTCTCCATTGCTTCAGTATTTCCTTAATCAGTCAGGGCTAATAAGTGCTATCACAATTTTTCTTCCCAAAACATTCCAAGTACTGGCTTTTGTCACAATGAGGTTGCCCTAATAGTTCTTATTTTTTCTAGTACCTCATCTTACTTGACAATCTCTCTTTTTTTAATCTCTAAGAGTATTAAAATAAGGTTTAGGAAGTTTCTGCCACTCTCCTTCATCATGTTCCTTTTACTTTTTCTCTTATTCTAGCCAGTTCTGGATCCAGATAGCTGCTATAGCTCCTCATTAGGAGTTTCTTTCTTGGGGTCCTTGAATGATATAGGAGCTTTGAGCTTGGCTCTTCATTCTCTAATTTTTCCAAGGTGCTGTCACAACATCTCTTATTGCCATTTATCTTGGATTAACTTTCATATGAGATCATAACATACTTCCATCTATTTAGTAACAAAATCTTCCCCAAACACTATGAGACTTCGTCCAAGATATTTATGTGATTTTTTAGCACGAAAAGGAGCTCTCCAAAGGACAAACATAGCATTCATCAACTTATCATGTCACCACATGACATCTTTCTTGTTATAAATCTAATCTTTTTTTTTCCCCTTGATCTGTATCTGTGAGTTAATTGATGTGGAGGAACTTCTGGCATGGAAGCTCTCTCCACTGATACACATCATGTGTCATCTGTAACTTATATAATCTTAGACAGTTGCCTGAATTACTGAGAGGCTATATGACTTGCACAGATCAAATACATGTATTTATTTGATGATAGGGATGTGTCAGAGGTGGGATTTGAACTCATGTCTTCCTGAATGTGAAGCTGATTCTTTATCCACTATCTCTCACTGTCTTTTCATCAACAGATATTTATTGAGCATCAACCAGGGAGAACGCATCAGAAAGGGGCAAAAACAAAGCTTAACGTATGGACCCAACCTATGAGAAGCTTGCAATCTGATTCAAGAAACAGAATTATTGTAAATTCAAAAAAAGAGAGAAAAAATGAAGTGCTGAACCTTGTGATGCTATCATTTAAAGCTTTGTGATATTGTACCCCTCTTTGTGTCTCCTTTTTTGCATCTATTAGAGTAATTCAAGTAAGAGAGATGAGGGTCTGAACTTAGGGTGGTGGAAATGTTGGTGGAGAGGAAGGGGAGGATGCAAGAGAAGATGTGAATTTCAAAGTCCACTACTCGGCATCTGTTCAGATATGTGAGGTGAGAGAGAATGGTTAGTCAAAGATGACTCTGAGGTGATGAGTTTGATTGACTGGAAGAATTACTGCCTTTGAGAAAAACAGGGAAGTTAGGAAAAGGAGAAGGTTGGGAGAAAGGAAAAAGTAATGAGTTTTCTTTTGGACCTCTTGAGTAGGAAATGCCTGTGGAACATCTAGCTTGAAGTGTCTATGAAACAGCTGGTAAAATAACAGTATGGGAGTTTGGGACTGACACCAGGACTGAATACACAGACGAGGAAGTTTCTGCTTAGAGATGGTAATTGAACTCTGTGGCGCTGATATCATGAGACCAGGAGAGGGCCTTGGAGTTTGCCTACAGGTAGAGAGTTATGTTCCAATTCAACAAATGATTTAGAGGAGACTGAGAAGGGGTAGTCAGGCAGGAAGGAGGAGAACTGAGCAAGAAGAGTATCATGAAAGCCCAGAGAGGAGAGAATATCCAGGAAGAGGGAGGTAGTCAATGGGCAAAGAGAGGCCCAGATGAGTTAGAACTGAAAATATACCATTGGATTTGGGAATTAAGAAGTCATTGGTAACATTAGAGAAAGTCTTATAAAATGACCGATGAGTTTGGAAGCCAGAGTGCAAGGGATTGTGCAGTGAATGGGAGGACTGGGGGAAATTAATGTTGGCAGATTTTTCTAGGAGTTTTGGCTGTGAAAGGGAAGAAAGCTCAAGGATGATAGCTTGAGAGAATAATAGGCCCAAAAGAGTTTTGAAAGCTTTATGTTTTTTTCTTTTTAGTGGTATTTTTTGTTTTTTAAACTACTTTAATTTCAAAATACATACTTTCTCATCTATTAGGCTCAGGGTGTTAGCCCATTTACTCAAAAAAGCCACCCTTTGTTATGAAGATTTAAATGGAAAGAAAAAAAAAGTAGTCAGGAAAACTGATTAGCACATCCACCACACCAAATGGCATATGAAATGCTCAATACTCCCAGTCCTTCACTATAGTATTGAAGGGTAGGAGGTGTCTTTTCTCAGTTCTTCTCCAGGTCCAGGCATGGTCATTATAAAATATCACATAAACGGGGGTGGAGCCAAGATGGCGGCTGGTAAGCACGGACTAGAGTGAGCTCCGTACCCGAGTCCCTCCAAAAACCTATAAAAATGGCTCTGAACCAATTCTAGAATGGCAGAACCCACAGAACAGCAGAGGGAAGCAGGGCTCCAGCCCAGGACAGCCTGGATGGTCTCTGGGTGAGGTCTATTCCACACGGAGCTGGGAGCTGGGAACAGAGTGGAGCAGAGCCCAGCCTGAGTGGCGTGGACGATCCAGACCAGAAGCCGGGCGGAGGGGGCCCTAGCGCCCTGAATATGTGAGCTGCGGCGGTTACCAGACCCCTCGACCCACAAACACCAAAGACTGCGGAGAAGGTTAGTGGGAAAAGCTGCGGGAGTGGAAGGAGTTCGCGGTTCGGCTTCCAGCCCCGGGGGCAGCGGAGGTGGGGCAGCTACAGCTGCTGTTGCTTCCGGCCCCAGGCCCACCTGGTGGGAGGAATTAAGTGGCTGATCAGAGCAGGAGTGCAATAGCCTGCTGAAGATCTAAGCCCAGTCTGGACTGGGGGTCCTTGGGGAAGGAGGAGTGCGGCTCTGACAGAGCTGGCACCTCCCCCCCAAACGTAGAACATAGAACTCGTTAGTCTACAAGCAGTCATACCCCAGTGAAAAACTCAAGGGTCAAGTTAGTTGGTTGGGAATATGGCCAGGCAGTGAAAACACGCCCAGATTCAGTCTCAGACTTTGGATTCTTTCTTTGGTGACAAAGAAGACCAAAACATACAGCCTAAAGAAGACAACAAAGTCATAGAGCCTACAACCAAAGCCTCCAAGAAAAACATGAACTGGCCCCAGGCCATAGAAGAACTCAAAAAGGATTTGGAAAAACAAGTCAGAGAAGTAGAGGAAAAATTGGGAAGAGAAATGAGAAGGATGTGAGAAAACCATGAAAAAGAAATCAATGACTTGCTAAAGGAGACCCAAAAAAATACTGAAAAATACACTGAAGAAAACAACACCTTAAAAAACAGACTAACTCAAATGGCAAAAGAGCTCCAAAAGCCAATGAGGAGAAGAATGCCTTGAAAGGCAGAATTAGCCAAATGGAAAAGGAGGTCCAAAAGACCACTGAAGAAAATACTACTTTAAAAATTAGATTGGAGCAAGTGGAAGCTAGTGACTTTATGAGAAATCAGGATATTATAAAACAGAACCAGAGGAATGAAAAAATGCAAGACAATGTGAAATATCTCCTTGGAAAAACCACTGACCTGGAAAATAGATCCAGGAGAGATAATTTAAAAATTATTGGACTACCTGAAAGCCATGATCAAAAAAAGAGCCTAGATACCATCTTTCAGGAAATTATCAAGGAGAACTGCCCTGATATTCTAGAGCCACAGGGCAAAATAGAAATTGAAAGAATCCATCGATCGCCTCCTCAAATAGATCCCAAAAAGAAATCTCCTAGGAATATTGTTGCCAAATTCCAGAGCTCCCAGATCAAGGAGAAAATACTGCAAGCAGCCAGAAAGAAACAATTTGAGTATTGTGGAAACCCAATCAGAATAACCCAAGATCTGGCAGCTTCTACATTAAGAGATCAAAGGGCTTGGAATGCGATATTCCAGGGGTCAATGGAGCTAGGATTAAAACCTAGAATCACCTACCCAGCAAAACTGAGTACCATGTTCCAAGGCAAAATATGGAGTTTCAATAAAATAGAGGACTTTCAAGCTTTCTCAGTGAAAAGACCAGAACTGAATAGAAAATTTGACTTTCAAACACAAGAAGCAAGAGAAGCATGAAAAGGTAAACAAGAAAGAGAAATCATAAGGGACTTACTAAAGTTGAACTGTTTTGTTTACATTCCTACATGGAAAGATGATGAGTATGATTCATGAGACCTCAGTATTAGGGTAGTTGAAGGGAATATGCATATATATATATATATATATATATATATATATGTTTATGTATATATATAAGTGAATGTGTATGTATGTATATATCTATGTGTATATGTATGTGTATATGTATGTATATGTTTATATATATATATATGTAAAAGAGAGAGAGCAGACACAGGGTGAGTTGAAGATGAAGGGAAGATATCTAAAAGAAATAAAATGAAATTAAGGGATGAGAGAGTAACATACTGAGAGAGGGAGATAGGGAGAGATAGAATGGGGTGGATTATCTCGCATAAAGGTGGCAAGAGGAAGCAGTTCTATGGGAGGAGGGGAGAGGGCAGGTAAGGGGGGAATAAGTGAACCTTGCTCTCATCAGATTTGGCCTGAGGGGGAATACCATACATACTCAGTTGGGTATCATACCCCACAGGAAAGAAGAGGGAGGAAGATAAAAAAAAAATAAAAATAAAATAAAAGGCGGGGGGATGATGGAGGGGAGGGCAGATGGGGGTGGAGGTAATCAAAACAAACACTTTGGAAAGGGGACAGGGTCAAGGGAGAAAATTCAATAAAGCGGGATGGGTTGGGAAGGAGCAAAATGTAGTTAGCCTTTCACAACATGAGTATTGTGGAAGGGTTATACATAATAATACATGTGTGGCCTAGGTTGAATTGCTCAACTTCTTAGGGAGGGTGGGTGGGAAGGGAAGAGGGAAGGGAATTTGGAACTCAAAGTTTTAAAATCAGATGTTCAAAAACAAAAAAATTTTTATATGCAACTAAAAAATAAGATACAGAGGCAATGGGGTGTAGAAATTTATCTTGCCCTACAAGAAAGGAAGGGAAAAGGGGATGAGAGGGGAGGGGGGTGATAGAGGGGAGGGCTGACTGGGTAACAGGGCAACCAGAATATAAGCCATCTTGGAGTGGGGGGGAGGGTAGAAATGGGGAGAAAATTCGTAATTCAAAATGTTGTGAAAATCAATGCTGAAAACCAAATATGTTAAATAAATAAATTGCATTTAAAAAAAATATCACATAAAGTATTCAGTTTTACTTTTCTTTCTTTCATTGTACATCAGTGTTGTCTTTATATTTATTGTTTATGTGGTTCTGCCGACCCAAGTGCTGGTTTTTGTTTTTGTTTTGAAGGAAGGGGCATTACTGTAGCCAATATAAAAAAAATCAAGTAGATAGGAAGAAATAGAAAAAAAAAGATATATAGAAGTGACTATTATAGAGATAATATTTTGCAAAAAGCTTTTTTTTATTTTAAATTTTTTATTTTTAGTTTACAACACTCAATTATATATAATTTTGAGTCCCAGATTTTCCTCCCTCCCTCCCCCCCTTCCCTCTCCAAGATGGCATGGAATCCCATTTATCTTCCACGTATAACTTCACATTGAATTAATTTACACACTAGTCAAGTTGTGAAGAAGAATTATGACCAATGAAATGAATCATGAGAAAGACGAAACAGAATAAAAAAAAACCCAAAAACAAAAATAAAAGAGAGAAAAAAAGTGTGTGTGGTGGGGGGAAAGGCGAGCATAAGGTATGCCTCAATCTGCATTCATACTTCATAGTTCTTTCTCTGGATGTAGATAGTATTCTCCATTGTGAGTCCTTTGGAGTTGTCTTTGCACCTTGTGTTGCTGAGAACAGCAAAGTCTGTCAGGGTTAGTGGTCACAGAATCCATATATCTGTGGTTGTGTATAATGTTCTCCTGGCTCTGCTCTGCTCTGCTCGCTCAGCATTACGTCGTGTAGGTTTGTCCAGGTTGTTATGAAGTCCATATCATCCCCATTTCTTTTGGCACAATAGTATTCCATTACCTTCATATACCACATCTTGTTCAGCCATTCCCCAATTGATGGGCCTCCCTTTGATTTCCAATTCTTAGCTACCACAAAAGAGCTGCTATACATATTTTTGCACATATGGGTCCTTTTCCCACTTGTGTGATCTCTTTGGGATACAACCCTAGAAGTGGTATTGCTGGTTCAAAGGGTATGAACATTTTTATAGCACTTTGGGCATAGTTCCAAATTGCTCTCCAGAATGGCTGGATCAGTTCACAACTCCACCAGCAATGTAACAATGTTCCAATTTTCCCACATCCTCTCCAGCATTTATCATTTTCCTGTTTTGTCATTTTAGCTAATCTGAGAAGAGAGATGTGGTACCTAAGAGTTGTTTTGATTTGCATTTCTCTAATCAGCAGTGATTTCGAGCAATTTTTCATATGCCTATCGATATCTTTAATTTCTTCCTCTGAAAACTGCCTGTTCATATCCTTTGACCATTTCTATAGAGATAAATTGATGGCAGTTGGGGATGGGATAAAGATCACAAGTAGGGACTGGCCTTATTTTCCCGTACTACTTTCCATCCCCCATTCTCATATTGCACTCCCTCATCTCCACATTTTTCTAATACCAGCCCTATGCCTGGAATAAACATCTCCTTCCCAATGTCCATCTATTGAAATTCCTCTCATCCTTTAAGAGCTAATTCAAATGACATCTCCTCCATAAAGCCTTCTCTGATGCTCTTGGATAAAAATGATCTCCCTGTTCAGATTCCAATGTAACTACTTTTGCCCCTTTCTTTTATACCTATTTCATAATAGTTATTTCACATTAATTATATGTAAGCAGCAGAATGATTTAGTAACTAGACAAACAGTTTCAGAGTTAGGAGGACCTGGGTTCTGACACATATTTGTTGTGTGACCCTGAAGAAGTCAAATAACCACTCATTGTCCAGTTAACTCTTTAGAGCAGGGGTTATTAACCTGAGTTCTATGAACTTTTTAAAAAGTATATTGATAACTGAATTTCAATATATTTGGTTTCCTTTGTCATCTTATATATTTTACTTTATGTATTCTAAACCATTATTCTGAGAACAGGTCCATAGGCTTCACCTGGTTACCAAAGGGATTAAGAACTTTTGCTCATTGAACCATCAGTGGCAAAGCAAGAAACACTTTGCATGGAAAGAGGGACTGTCCTATCTAATCCAATGCTCATTTATTATAGATTATTTACTTGGATTGTTTGTTGTCATCTCTTTTTTTCTCCATTTTATCCCCTTTTTCTTCTCTATAACTATTAGCCTCCAGGGCACTCATTCCCCAGGATGGATGAGAGAAACAAGAGAAAGGGAAACTTGGTCAAGTCATTCTGCTCTAGTTAAAAGAAAAGATTTTGTGTGGGAGGAAGGTGAAAGCACTTACTTAAAATTAAATTATTTTTTACCTTATTTATGGATTTAACTTATCCAGGCTTTTCTGAGCCATGATTTCCATGGACAATCAAAACCTGGATGTCTAAAGTTGTTAACAGAGTATATTTTCACAAAATGTTTGAAGTAGATAAAGTTTATCTTCATTATCATTAATTTTTCTAGCATCAGCCAAGGTTTTCTTGCTGCCCCCTGAATGCCTTAGAGATGTTCTCTTCAATAAAGCTTTGTAGCTCCTGCAGCTCTTATGCCTTTTCTTGAATAACAGAATTTACCCAACTTGTGTTTACCTGGAGTGCTGGGTTCAGTTCTGGTAATCAGATTTTTGAACGGATATTGACAAGCTAAAGTATGGCCAAAGGAAGTTTGTAAGGATGATGAGGCAACAGCAGAACAATAAGTTATATGTTGATAAGCCAAAATAGCTAAATTTTCAGAGATCAGCCTTAACATAAAAACGGAAGTGAAGAAGTGAACAGATAAACAACAAAAAGATTTCAATCACAAAGAGCTATTATGGTGAGAAAGAAATTCAAGAAGCAAACACAGAAGGAGAGGATGACTCAAAAAAATCTACAAACATCTGAAAGAAAAAATGTAGCTTGAACACAAGTCCAATAAGAATTTCTAGAATTAAAGCAAGAGTTAAAGAATGAGCTACAATTATTTTAAAAACAAATGAGGAGAGTATAGGAAAGAATAGGAAAATTATCAAGATCTAACTAGGAAAGAAAGATATTAAAAGCAAATTAACAGCTTAGAAACAAAGATATAAAACCTTATGTAAGAAGATAACCACTTGAATATTAGAACTGGCCAAATGGAAGCTAGTGACTACATGAGAAATCAAGAAACAATAAAGCAAAGTCAAAAGACCAAAAAATGCAAAAACAACAGAATCATATCTAGGTCTTTTTTCTAAATAGATTCCTTCTATGATCCTTGGTGATGACAAAGTTCTGAAGAATTTATGTATCATCTCCCTGCATAAAAATGTAAACAATTTAACCTTGTTTACCTATAATTCCTGAGTAAAGACCAGACAGCATATCAGGAAAACAATAACCACACCTATCCCAGGATCACACCACCTTGGAAGCACCAAAAACTTGCAGAACTATATATGAAAACAGCAGCATGAAAAAGCATAATGCTTGGGACAATCCTTTCCAACCCTGAGGTGAGCAGAGCCTGACTTTAACATAAAATTCAAAGTCAAGAAATAGGCTAAGAAAATGAGCAAACAACCAAAAAAGAATTTGACCACAGCCAAATACATATAAAGCTACTACAATGTCAGGGAAGACCAAGACATAAACTCAGAACACACAACTCATAACATAAACTCAGAGACAACACACAAAAATGTGAAAACAACTACAAAAAAGTGTTCAAAGAAACATGTTAATTGGATCTAAGGTTATCAAGAATTCCTGGAAGAGTTAAAAAAAATAATAGTAGAGGAAAAAAAATATAGAAACACTCAATAATTTTATTAAAGACAATGACAATAATGAGGCAACATACCAAAAATTGTCAGACTAACCAAAGGTGAAATTAGGTAAAATTTACATCTCTAAATTATTTTCACCAATAAAAGAGAGAAAAAGAAGATCAATGAATTGGATATGTAACTAAAAAAGAAGGAAACTAGAATTAAATCTGCTCCTCAAGCAAAAAAAAATAGTGATACTTAAAATCAAAGAAGAGAGTAACAAATTTGAACGTTAAAAAAAAAAACTGAATTAGCAAGCAAAACTGAAACTTCTTTTTAAAAAAATAGATAAACCAATAGTTAATCTGATTAAGATAAAGACAAAAATCAAATTACTAGTATGAAAAAAGTAAATTCATAACCAAAAGAAGAAATAAAAATTATTAGGAGCTATTTTATCTAACTATGTTCCAAAAAAAAACCTGATACTCTAAATGAAATAATAAATATTTACAAAAATGTTACCCAGATTTACACAACAGAAAAAAGAGTTCCTAATCCTATTTTAGAAAAAGAAATTAAACAAACCATAAATTAACTCCTAAAGAAAAACTTCCCAGGACTAGATGGATTTACAAGTGGATTCTTACAAACATTTATAGTACAATTCATTCCAATACTACACAAACTGTTTTTAAAAATAGGAAAAGACAGTATCCTCCTAAATTCCTTTAATAACAAAAACTGATCTTGATACTTAAAGTGAGAGTCAAAACAGAAAAATAAATTGGGAATATTGAATTTCCCTATTGAATACTGATGCAAAAATTTTAAATACACTATTAACAAGGAGACTACAGGAATGTATGGCAAAGGTCATATACTATTACCAGGCTAGAAATGTGTGTGTGTGTGTGTGTGTGTGTGTGTGTGTGTGTGTGTGTGTAATTTATACCAGGGGTGGTTCAATATTAGGAAAATTATAATCATAATTAACCTTATTAGTAACAAAACCAAGAAAAATCATAAGATAATTTCACAACAGATGCAGAAAGAGCTTTTTACAAAATACAACACATGTTCATATTAAAACCAATAGAAAGCTACAAAGAAATAAATATAGCTTTCCTTTATTTTTTTCTCTTTCTTTTTTTTTTTATTTTTAATTTTTTTTAATTTTTAGCATTCATTTTTTTTAAATGCAATTTATTTATTTAACAAATTTGGTTTTCAGCATTGATTTTCACAACAGTTTGAATTACAAATTTTCTCCCCATTTCTGCCCTCCCCCCCCACTCCAAGATGGCGTATATTCTGGTTGCCCTGTTCCCCAGTCAGCCCTCCCCTCTATCACCTCCCTCCCCTCTCATCCCCTTTTCCCTTCCTTTCTTGTAGGGCAAGATAAATTTCTACGCCCCATTGCCTGTGTATCTTATTTTTTAGTTGCATACAAAAAGTTTTTTTGTTTTTGAACATCTGATTTTAAAACTTTGAGTTCCAAATTCCCTTCCCTCTTCCCTTCCCACCCACCCTCCCTAAGAAGTTGAGCAATTCAACCTAGGCCACACATGTATTATTATGTATAACCCTTCCACAATATTCATGTTGTGAAAGGCTAACTACATTTTGCTTCTTCCCAACCCATCCCGCTTTATTGAATTTTCTTCCTTGACCCTGTCCCCTTTCCAAAGTGTTTGTTTTGATTACCTCCACCCCCATCTGCCCTCCATTCCATCATCCCCCTGCCTTTTATTTTTTTTTTTTCATCTTCCTCCCTCTTCTTTCCTGTGGGGTAAGATACCCAACTGAGTATGTATGGTATTCCCCCTCAGGCCAAATCTGATGAGAGCAAGGTTCACTCATTCCCCCCTCACCTGCCCACTCCCCTCCTCTCCTAGAACTGCTTCCTCTTGCCACCTTTATGGGAGATAATCCACCCCATTCTATCTCTCCCTATCTCCCTCTCTCAGTAAGTTACTCTCTCATCCCTTAATTTCATTTTATTTCTTTTAGCTATCTTCCCTTCATCCTCAACTCACCCTGTGTCTGCTCTCTTTCTTTTACATATATATATATATATACACATACATACACATACATACATATACACATAGATACATGCATACATACACATTCACTTATATATATACATAAACATATATATCTGCATATATATATGCATATTCCCTTCAACTACCCTAATACTGAGGTCTCATGAATCATACTCATCATCTTTCCATGTAGGAATGTAAACAAAACAGTTCAACTTTAGTAAGTCCCTTGCAATTTCCGTTCCTTGATTACCTTTTCATGCTTCTCTTGATTCTTGTGTTTGAAAGTCAAATTTTCTATTCAGTTCTGGTCTTTTCACTGAGAAAGCTTGAAAGTCCTCCATTTTATTGAAAGTCCATATTTTGCCTTGGAACATGATACTCAGTTTTGCTGGGTAGGTGATTCTAGGTTTTAATCCTAGCTCCATTGACCTCCGGAATATCGCATTCCATGCCCTTCGATCTCTTAATGTAGAAGCTGCCAGATCTTGGGTTATTCTGATTGGGTTTCCACAATATTCAAATTGTTTCTTTCTGGCTGCTTGCAGTATTTTCTCCTTGATCTGGGAGCTCTGGAATTTGGCAACAATATTCCTAGGAGATTTCTTTTTGGGATCTATTTGCGGAGGCGATCGATGGATTCTTTCAATTTCTATTTTGCCCTGTGGTTCTAGAATATCAGGGCAGTTCTCCTTGATAATTTCCTGAAAGATGGTATCTAGGCTCTTTTTTTGATCATGGCTTTCAGGTAGTCCAATAATTTTTAAATTATCTCTCCTGGATCTATTTTCCAGGTCAGTGGTTTTTCCAAGGAGATATTTCCCATTGTCTTCCATTTTTTCATTCCTCTGGTTCTGTTTTATAATATCCTGATTTCTCATAAAGTCACTAGCTTCCACTTGCTCCAATCTAATTTTTAAAGTAGTATTTTCTTCAGTGGTCTTTTGGACCTCCTTTTCCATTTGGCTAATTCTGCCTTTCAAGGAATTCTTCTCCTCATTGGCTTTTTGGAGCTCTTTTGCCATTTGAGTTAGTCTATTTTGTAAGGTGTTGTTTTCTTCAGTGTATTTTTCAGTATTTTTTTGGGTCTCCTTTAGCAAGTCATTGACTTGTTTTTCATGGTTTTCTCGCATCCTTCTTATTTCTCTTCCCAATTTTTCCTCTACTTCTCTAACTTGCTTTTCCCAATCCTTTTTGAGTTCTTCTATGGTCTGGGGCCAGTTCATGTTTTTCTTGGAGGCTTTGGTTGTAGGCTCTATGACTTTGCTGTCTTCTTTAGGCTGTATGTTTTGGTCTTCTTTGTCACCAAAGAAAGAATCCAAAGTCTGAGACTGAATCTGGGCGCGTTTTCGCGTCCTGGCCATATTCCCAACCAACTAACTTGACCCTTGAGTTTTTCAGTGGGGTATGACTGCTTGTAGATTACAGAGTTCTATGTTCTACGTTTGGGGGGGAGGTGCCGGCTCTGTCAGAGCCGCACTCCTCCTTCCCCAAGGACCCCCAGTCCAGACTGGGCTCAGATCTTCGGCAGGCTGTGCATCCCTGCTGTGATCCGCCACTTATTTCCCCCCACCAGGTGGGCCTGGAGCCGGAAGTAACAACAGCTGTAACTGCCCCACCTCCGCTGCCCCCGGGGCTGGAAGCCGAACCGCGAACTCCTTCCACTCCCGCAGCTTTTCCCACTAACCTTCTCCGCAGTCTTTGGTGTTTGTGGGTCGAGGGGTCTGGTAACTGCTCACGTATTCAGGGCACTAGGGCCCCCTCCGCCCGGCTTCCGGTCCGGATCGTCCACGCCGCTCAGGCTGGGCTCTGCTCCACTCCGTTCCCAGCTCCCAGCTCCCAGCTCCCAGCTCCGTGTGGAATAGAGCCCACCCAGAGACCATCCGGGCTGTCCTGGGCTGGAGCCCTGCCTCCCTCCGCTGTTCTGTGGGTTCTGCCGTTCTAGAACTGGTTCAGAGCCATTTTTATAGGTTTTTGGAGGGACTCGGGTACGGAGCTCACTCTAGTCGGTGCTTACCAGCCGCCATCTTGGCTCCGCCCCATATAGCTTTCCTTTAACTACAAAGCAGTATCTATATACAAGCAAGAGCAAACATTTTCTATAATAGGGATAAGCTAGAAACTTTTCAAGATCAGTAGTGAAGCAAGGATGTCCATTATCACCATTATTATTCAATATGTTACTAGAAACACTAGATGTAGTAATAAGATAAGAAAAAAAATTAAAAGAATAGATATGGCAAAGAAAAAACAAAACTATCACTTTTTGCAAATGAAATGATTTAGAGAACCCTAGAGAGTCAACTAAAATGACTAATGAAAATAATTCAAAACTTCAGCAAAGTTTAAAGATATAATATAAACTCACATAAATCATCAGCAATCTATATATTACTAACAAAACCCATATGGAAGAGATAAAAAGAGAAATTTCATTTTAAATAACTAGAGACAATATAAAATACTTGGTAGTCTACCTGCCAAGACAAACCCAGGACCTATATGAACACAATTACAAAGCATTCCACACAAAGAAAGACAAATTTAAATAACTGAATAAATATTAATTGTTCACAGGTAGGATAAGCCGATATAATAAAAATGACAATGCAATCTAAATTAATTTATTTATTCAGTGCCATAATTATCAAACTTCTAAAGTATTATTTTTAGATATATAAAAATAATAACAAAATTCATCTAGGGAACAAAAGGTTAAGAATATCAATGGAAGCAATGGGGAAAAAATTAAAAGGGAGCCTATTAGTACCAGATCTCAAACTGTACTATAAAACTATAATCATCAAATGATTTGGTATTGGGTAAGAATCAGAGACATTTATTGTTGGAACACATTAGGTATACCATATACAAAAGTAAATGAGCATAAGTAATCTTAATGTTTATAAATTCAAAGATCCCAGCTACTGGAGCAAGAGCTCCCTAAGACAAAAAACAATCAGAAAAAGTACAAAGTAATCTGTCAGAAACTTGGCATAGACCAATATCTCACAACATACACCAAGATAAACTCAAAATGGGTATATGATTTAGATATAAAGGGTGATATTGCAAATTAGTGGAACATAGAAGAAATTATGTGTCAGGACTATAGATAAGGAAAGAGGTCATGACAGATTGAGAAGTTCATAAGACAATATGGAAACTGAGTATTCAGAGAATATAACACACAGGGATTAAGGCCTTATCATCTAATCTGCATCTTCAGCATCTGCAAAATGTTACATCAGGTTGTTGGGTTTTTTTTATCAGTTGTTAGTGGGAATGCATTATAATATATTAATGACATTATTATGAAACAAGGTTGGTTGAGGCAACATTATGTGGTACCTGTTTATATAGACAAGAAAACAGAAATCTTGGGAGATTAAATGCCTTTCCAATGGTCATATTCTACTTAGTTTCAGAGCAGAGACTAGAATCAAAGTCTCTTAACTTCCTAACCAACGATCTACCTGGCATACTATACTGCCCCTTTGTTTAATTTGATTTATAAAGATTACTTTAAAAAAAACATGACTGACATCATTAGAAAGGGTCTTTATTCCCTGTGGACTCTTTAATCAAGGTATCAGTTCACACAGATTAAAAATTAATGAATTCTTTCATCAAACCAAACAAAATCTGTGTCTAGGACTGCCAGGATGACTGAAAGTGACTGAGGGTGTTGACTGCTTTGGAAAAAGAGCAGCTGGTATAAATATAGCCATCTCTGTGCCCAGTAGAGTAAAATTTTTAACCCAATTTTCTACTCTTTTCATTGGCCATCTTCACAATAACCAGAACAAATTCCAATTTTATGCATATTTTCAAGGCTTATAATTGCATTCATCTACCTAAGGAAACATCCATTTGTCACGATTCCCCACATCATCCCCAATTAACCATACATATGGTCATGTGTCACAGACCAAACATGAAGTGAGCTGAGAGGAAAGTCCATTTACAAAAGCAATCAGTATCATAGAGCTGTTCTTCCATTTGGAAATCAAAGCAAATTAAGTATTTCCAAACTTAAACTTTGAGGCACTACTGACATTCTCACTGACTGAAAGCATGGCCACATATTTTAAGAATCTACTCGAGATTCTTTCACCCCTCTGGTCATGGACTAATACATTACAAATATCCATGATTTCATCATCCTGAATACTGGCCTAGGCAATAGATGGAAGGAAGCCTTTAGGACTTAGTAGATCATGTAATAAGCTTTCTTGGTCAAAACAAAACAGAACAAAATAAATTCATCACCCAATGACCAACTAGGACCTGCAAGACTATTCAGGTTATCTTTGAAAAAGAAATGCACAGTCCTTCACGAATTATCCTAGAAGAAGCCTTTCCAACTTGGTAGCATCTCCCTGAGCTCACGATGTACTAACATTGCCTTTGACCCTTCAGGGTCACTTCCACGCTGCGATTAGGATAATAGGATATAATTAGGATATATATATATATATATATATATATATATATATATATATATATATATATATATATAATAGGATAATTAGGATATAAAAATGAAACCTAAGGCAGCAATGAAATGACTGGACCATTTTCAGATCTCCCTCTCTCCCTCCTTCTCCCATCTCTCTAAATCTTGGTCTCTTTTTCCCCACTATATATTTTTGATTCCTGTCCCTCTCAGAAATGTGTATTCTGAGAAGTACCAGACTTATAAATGTTAACACGGGGCTTAGGATTATATATTCTTATTCTGTTGTCAGTTCTCTGAACTATTAAAGCTACTTTAGTCTGTACTCTTGAATGCAGAGAGAGAGGAGAAGAGAGGAGAGGAGAAGAGAAGAGAGAAGAAGGGAGAGAAGAAAGGTCTAGAAAAAACCTGAAATTATCTGAATTATTACCAACATAACAGACAGGGCAGCTTAAAACTGTAAACAACCTGTTAGTGTAGCTTCTAAGCCTTCAAATATTCATTTGGTAAGAATAATTTTTTTTCTAGGGGGGGCACGTTCCCTATTATTTCTAAATGTGCAGAAAAATTGATTGGTTACTGAGTCCAGCTACACAAACTCTGTGAAGGCACAGCCGCCAGTGTTTTCCTTCCCAGGTTTATCGATTTCCTCAAACTAGATAATGAATGCAGCTCTCTACTCTATTCCTGGCCAACAACAAATATAATTCTGTGTTCAGATTCCAAAGATTTTGGAAGAGTCGCCTTACCAGAAGGCCCATATCTCCTAGTGAAAAGAACAGAGAGGAACCACAGATGGTTCAGGAACATACAACTAGACCAAATTGGAGCATTTTGGTGCTGCCACACTGGGCTTTGTTATCCAATGATAAAAGAGCCCAGAATCTGCATACTCTTGCCCTTAGACACATCTGGCCATTCTACCTCACAGGTTATTTGATCCTTTTAAAAATCAATGAAGCATCTAAAGTATTTTTGACATATATTATGTATATTTTTATTTGAAAGCACCTATGACATTAGCTTGAAGAAGGAAATGGCAAACCATCCCGTATCTTTGCCAAGAAAACCCCAAATGGGGTCACAAAGAGTCAGACATGACAAACAACAGCAACAAAAATGACATTAGCTGTGTAACCTTGAGAAAGTAAGATACTTAGTTGTCCCTAGACAACTTTCTTGGCCTATCTTCACACATGAGTTCACAATGGTTCAGAGAATAGATGTCTGCAATTGGAGACTGGGGATGCTGGGAGGAATCTGAACTCTATCCCCTATCATCTAAGTTACTTTGGAAAGCCTATTTAATCTTCCTGTGCCTCAGTTTCTCTATGTGGAAAATGAGGAGGTTGGACTAGGTGATGTGTAAGGTTCCAACTCTAAATATAGCTCCTCCAGGACATAGGGACAATTTTTACCTTTCTTTGTATCCCTAGTGCTTAGCACAGTGTCTGGCACAGAGAAAAGCATAATGAATGCTTTTTGACTGACTGACTGAGCCTATGCATGATAGAACTGCATTGAGAGAGTGTATTTCTATGCTGTGAGCTTATGGTATTGATAGAATCACAGGTCTGCCTCCATTCCCCTCCAAAAATGCATATAGATATATCCTTCATATAAATTTGCAACCCTGTGTATTAATAAATGCCTAGCATCATTTACTTGGTTTTGTTATTGTTTTGTTTTGTTTTGCTTGTTTTCAGAGCTCCATTTTAAAGTAGAATAATGTTTCTATTTCCCATCCGCAAATAAATCTAAAAACCTGACAGATCAATGTGTTGTCACAGTGAAGTCAATAATGAAATAAGGATTTGACCATAGGAGCTCGTGAAACCTTAGGCATTCCATTATTCTTTAAAGTGACAAATAACTATTTTCCAAAAGAGAGGACAGGAGAGGAGGGGAGAGAAGAGGAGAGGAGGGGAAGTGCAAAGGGAAGGGGAGAGGAGTAGAAGGGAGAAGAGAGAGGAAGAGAGGGGAGGAAAGGGGAGAAGAGTATGTATAAGAGAAAAGGAGAGAAGAAGGGAAGGAGAGGAAAAAGGATGGGAGGAGAAGGAACAGGAGAGAAGAAGAGAGAAAGGGAGGGGAGAGAAAAAAAAGAGGGAATAGAAGGAGATAATAGGTGAGAGGTGCAAAGGTTAAGAGAGAAATTTAATGTCCCGTGGACAACAGAGCCATCCCCACTTTGAAGAATATGAAAGGAAATTTGTAGCTTATAAGCTCCAGTTTTCTATTTTTTTTTTCAAAACATGTTTCTATCATGAATTGCAAATGAAGGCCTGTGGAAAATCTCTGATTAAGCTAAAAGAATGAGGCTCAGTAGTTCTGTGCCATGACTCACTGTTGTACATGGTGTTTATCTGCTTCTTGCTGTGCCACATTCTCATGCTGCTTTGGAGCATTTTCTTCCAAATTGGAAGCAGTCCTTCTAAGTGAAAAATCAGGTAATGGAAAAAAGTCATTAAAAAAAAAAGACTGTCAAAGCATCTTGGGTTTCTCCCTCCTTGGGCTCATCCCATGTAATCCTGTTATGACAAATTATTTTCTTGGACAGGAGTGATGCAGGAAGGTCTTCAATTAAGGCATCTTGTAGAATTAAAAAAAAACACACACGCACACACAGAGACACACACACATACACTATTTTGGGTGCTTGTCTGGCTTCATTTGGCTAACAACATCACAGCTGAATCTCACTTAAAGGACCCAGCATGAACCAAGAGCCTCTATTTCAGCAATAATTCCCTTAGGGGGTCTAATGCCTTTGTTTTCCAAGACTGTTACCTCACAGGCAGGGCCCTCCTACTGTAACAGGGAGCTGGAAATCTGTATCAAGTGACTGTGTGACCATATGAATAGACTGTGTGGTGGCACATTCCAGGAATTGATTCATAAAGATGGGGAGGAGGAGGTTTAGGGATTGTTGGATAAAAGGTGTGGAGGTGGTAGTGTGGCGGAGTTGTAAAACAGAACCTAAGAAAAATGTGACCTAAACACTAATTCTTTTTTTTCTTCTTTTTTAATTTTAAATTTATTTATTTAACAGATTTAGTTTTCAACATTGATTTTCACAAGAGTTTGAATTACAAATTTTCTCCCCATTTCTACCCTCCCCCCCACTCCAAGATGGTGTATATTCTGGTTGCCCTGTTCCTCAGTCAGCCCTCCCTTCTATCATCCCACTCCTCTCCCATCCCCTTTCCCTTCCTTTCTTGTAGGGCAATATAAATTTCTACATGCCATTGCCTGTGTATCTTATTTTCTAGTTGCATGCAAAAACTTTTTTTGTTTGTTTTTGAATATCTGTTTTAAAAACTTTGAGTTCCAAATTCTCTCCCATCTTCCCTTCCCACCCACCCTCCCTAAGAAGTCAAGCAATTCAACATAGGCCACATGTGTATCATTATGTATAACCCATCCACAATACTCATGTTGTGAAAGACTAACTATATTTTGCTCCTTCCCAACCCATCCGCCTTTTTTGAATTTTCTCCTTTGACCCTGTTCCCTTTCCAAAGTGTTTGTTTTTGATTACCTCAACCCCCATCTGCCCTCCCCTCCATCATCCCCCCTTTTTTTATCTTCTTCCCTCTTCTTTCCTGTGGGGTAAGATACCCAATTGAGTATTTACGGTATTCCTTCCTGAGGCCAAATTTGATGAGTACAAGATTCACTCATTCCCCCATCACCTGCCCTGTCCCCTCTTCCCACAGAACTGCTTCCTCTTGCCACCTTTATGCGAGATAATCCACCCCATTCAATCTCTCCCTATCTTCCTCTCTCAATATATTCCTCTCTCATCCCTTAATTTGATTTTATTTCTTTTAGATATCTTTCCTTCATTTTGAACTCACCCAGTGTCCGCTCTCTCTCTCTCTCTTTATATATATATATATATATATACACACACACACACTCATACATATATATACATACACATTCACTTATATATATACACACACATATATACATATATATACATAAACATATATATACATATATATATATATATATACACATAAACATATATATATATATATACGCATATTCTCTTCAGTTACCCTAATACTGAGGTCTCATGAATCATACACATCATCTTTCCATGTGGGAATGTAAACAAAACAGTTCAACTTTAGTAAGTCCCTTGCATTTTCTTTTTCTTGTTCTTTTTCTTGATTACCCTTTCATGCTTCTCTTGATTCTTGTGTTTGAAAGTCAAATTTTCTATTCAGCTCTGGTCTTTTCACTGAGAAAGCTTGAAAGTCCTCTATTTTATTGAAAATCCATATTTTGCCTTGGAGCATGATACTCAGTTTTGCTGGGTAGGTGATTCTAGGTTTTAATCCTAGCTCCATTGACCTCCAGAATATCGTATTCCAAGCCCTTCAATCTCTTAATGTAGAAGCTGCCAGATCTTGGATTATTCTGACTGTGTTTCCACAATATTCAAATTGTTTCTTTCTGGCTGCTTGCAGTATTTTCTCCTTGATCTGGGAGCTCTGGAATTTGGTGACAATATTCCTAGGAGATTTCTTTTTGGGATATATTTGAGGAGGCAATCGATGGATTCATTCAATTTCTATTTTGCCCTGTAGCTCTAGAATATCAGGGCAGTTCTCCTTGATAACTTCTTGAAAGATGATATCTAGGCTCTCTTTTTGATCATGGCTTTCATGTAGTTCAATAATATTTAAATTATTTCTCCTGGTTCTATTTTCTAGGTCAGTGGTTTTTCCAATGAGATATTTCACATTGTCTTCCATTTTTTCATTCCTTTGGTTCTATTTGATAATATCTTGATTTCTCATAAAGTCACTAGCTTCCACTTGCTCCAATCTAATTTTTAAGGTAGTATTTTCTTCAGTGGTCTGTTGGACCTCCTTTTTCATTTGGCTAATTCTGCCTTTCAAGGCATTCTTCTCCTCATTGGCTTTTTGGAGCTCTTTTGCCATTTGTTAGTCTATTTTTTAAGGTGTTATTTTCTTCAGTATATTTTTCAGTATTTTTTTGGGTCTCCTTTAGCAAGTCATTGACTTGTTTTTCATGGTTTTCTTACATCCTTCTCATTTCTCTTCCCAATTTTTCCTCTACTTCTCTAACTTGCTTTTCCAAATTCTTTTTGAGCTCTTCCATGGCCTGGGACCAGTTCATGTTTTCCTTGGAGTCTTTTGGTGTAGGCTCTTGCACTTTGTTGACTTCTTTAGGCTGTATTTTTTGGTCTTCTTTGTCAGCAAAGAAAGAATCCAAAGTCTGAGACTGAATCTGGGCACATTTTTGCTGCCTGGCCATATTCCCAACCAACTAACTTGACCCTTGAGTTTTTCAGCGGGGTATGACTGCTTGTAGACTAAAGAGTTCTATGTTCCACATTTGGGGGGGATGTGCCAGCTCTGTCACACCAGCACTCCTCCTTCCCCAAGAACCCCCAGCCCAGACTGGGCTTAGATCTTCAGCAGGCTGTGCACTCCTGCTCTGATCTGCCACTTAATTCCTCCCACCAGGTGGGCGTGGGGCGGGAAGCAACAGTAGCTGTAGCTCTCCCACCTCTGCTGCCCCGGGGGTGGTGGCCGAACCTCGAACTCCTTCCGCTCTCACAGCTTTTCCCACTAACCTTCTCCGCAGTCTTTGGTGTTTGTGGGTTGAGAAGTCTGGTAACTGCCACAGCTCACTGATTCAGGGTGCTAGGGCCTGCTCCCCCAGCTCCTGGTCTGGTTGGTCTGCACCGCTCATGCTGGGCTCTGCTGCGCTCCACTCCCAGCTCCCAGCTCTGTGTGGGATAGACCTCACCCAGAGACCATCTAGGCTGTCCTGGGCTGGAGCCCTGCTTCCTCCTGCTGTTTTGTGGGTTCTGCAGTTCTAGAATTGTTCAGAGCCATTTTTTTATAGGTTTTGGAGGGACTCGGTGCAGAGGTCATGCTAGTCCCTGCTTTCCAGTCGCCATCTTGGCTCCACCCCCCTAAATACTAATTCTTAAGCCTGCAACTGTGGGGGGATGGTGGCAGAGAGTTGGCCATGGGTCATGACATTTTTACATGTAAGTAAAATTAGAATATGTAAAAATAATTACAAAATACAGTATCAAAATAAAAGCAGAAAAAATCAGAGATATATTCATTGCTCATATTTGTACCTCCTATACATTGCTCATGTTTGTACTTACTATAACAATGGTTCCAATACTACCTAAATTAATTTATAGAATTAATGCCAAACCCAGCAAACTACCAAAGCTAGGCAATATAATAAAATGCATGTAGAGGAACAAAAAGTTCAAGAATCTCAAGGGAAATAATTTTTAAGGAGTAGGAATGAAGGGAAAATAGTATCCTTAAATCTCAAAATATATTAAATGGACATAAATATTTAAAAATATATTTAGTACTATTTAAAATTTTAAAGAAAATTGATAGAATATATTAGGTTAATCAGATCCAGAAATAATTAAATATAGTGGTTCAGTCATTAAAGAAGCAAAGAATACCAAACAATAAGAATATTCATGGACTTCTTATTCAGTGTTGTTGTTTGTCCTTCATTCTCTAAGAGGACCATGACATTAGGAAGGTGATGCCATGACTTGCAAAGAAACTGGATGTAAGTGAGACAGGGCTGTGCAAAGTCACGAGCTTCACTATCTTCCCTAGAGCCTTCTAGGTCCAGTTGTGAGATGTAGATCAGGATGACTGAAGACAGCCTCCTCTTCAATAAGAACTCCTGGGAAAACGGGAAAGCACAGTGGCAGAAATTAGTTTTAGGTCAACATCTTATACAATATACGATAATAATATGCATGTGGCTATATTATATAGATATAAATGTCAAGTTTAGAAAATTTGGAATGGAAGCAACAATGATACTTTTTAAAAGGCCTTCCTTTGTAAAAGCTTTATTATTGATATGTTAGAAGAGGAAGAATGTAAGGCATTCACAGAAACATCTCCATCTCTTCTGTTTCTTCTTTTTCTTCCCTTCTCCTGAAGAATTTTGCTAGTATAATACAAAGAAAGTTAGTTCTAAATTGATGAAAATCCTGACTCTGCCATTCGCTACCTACTATAATTTTAGCCAAGTCATTTGACCTCTGCATCTCAGTCTCCATATTTGTAAATGAGGGAGTCAGAAGCGGACGATCTCTTAGGCTCTAACTAGCTCTAAAAAGAATCTTGACATCGGAGCTTGGTGCTTCCAGGACCCAATACAAAATGAACAAGCAGGCCTAGTTCTTGATTGTCGCTTCTACCAGACGCACAAATGAATGAAGCATCTTGTTCCCTCATCATCTTACCTTTTCAGCCCTCTTCTTACCTCTTATTTGTTCTCTTCCACCCTTCAGATATTAATCACCCTCCATTCCAGACAGAAATGGACAATGGATATCTTTTGTCTTCCTTTATTTTGATGAAGAGTATTCTGTAGTTATATTCACTGAAAGTCCTGAGTGGGTCTTAATAAGTTGACTTCTGGATGTTTCAGGCAGTTCCTGTCTTCCAGCTATTCACAGTCCTCCACTGCCTTCGATTTTTCACTCCAAAATTTCTGTTCTTCCCAACTTCAGTCTTTAAGTACTTAACCATGCTCTACTAGGGTATTAGGAGATTAACTGACTGAAGTACCTTAAATCAGGATGTGAGTGAAAACTACTCTTCATTAAGAGAATATTTGAATTTAAAAAAAACAACCTTATTAACACAAAGGAAGGTCATTATTTTATTAGCTATCATTAGACTACCTTTTTCCTTTTTTGGTAGATGAGGCTCTACCCAATCTTTTCTGGGGATGTTAAGGCAAAGGACCAAAGTGGGGTGCCCACACTAGTAGGCTTACTCCATTAGCTATGTATTAGAATAGATTCCCCTCCCCCAGCATGGGGGGGATGAAAGGTCGTTTGACATAGTGGATAGAGTGTTAGAATTGGAATGAAGAAGACCTGGGTTCAAATCCTGCCTTATACACTTCTTGATTTTCACCTGGCTTCAGTTTCTTCATCTTCAGAGAGGTTGTGCTCAATGGCTTTCTAATACCCCTTGCAACTCTGAATCTATGATTCCATAACATGTACCTCCATCTAACCAACCAATCCATAGCACAATCTTTAACACTGCCCAAGGTGGTTTTGTTTATGATAAAAAACATATGAATAGCTAATAAAATGAATTTCCCCTCTCTGCCCTGCTAATCTAGCCTACTTCCCTAGACTCTTATCTTCTTTTGGCTCCAGTGCTTGGGTATATCACTGAAGAAAGTCACAAAATTGCTCTGATTTCAACCATTATAATTTTTGCTGTCATAGCCTCAGAAATTATTCTACTCAACAGCATTGATTCAGTACACCATTTTCCAAAAACCTCTGTTAAAGCTTTTTCTTTCTTCTCAAATAACTCCCTCCCTCCCTATCCCTATACTCACAGCAAATGACCTCAGATCCTACTTCACTAACAAGACTTAGATCATCTAATTGCATCTTCTAAACTATCTTCCTTCACTCCCTCCTCCAGATCTCACATCTAAGAAAGAAGCATTGTTCCTAGTCCTTGTTAATGCCTCTCTCAGTAATTTCCATCTCTATAAGACTTAGGTTCAAATCCTGAATCAGATACTTGCTACATGTATGAGCTTGGGCAAGTCACTTTAACTTCCCTTTTGTTGCTGTTGAGTCATTTCTCAGTCATATCTAACTCTTCAAGACCCCCTTTTGGAGTTTTCTTGGGAGAGATAATAGAGTGGTTTGTCATCTTCTTCTTCAGCTTGTTTTACACATGATGAAACTGAGGCAAATAGGGTTAAGTGACTTGCCCAGGAACATACAACTAGTAAGTGTCTGAGGCCAGATCTAAACTCAGGAAGATGAGTCTTCCTGACTTCAGGCCTGGCATTCTATCCACTGTACCATTTAGCTGCCCTTTAACATTCCTAGGCATTAGTAAAATAAGGGGGTTGGATGCAATGGCCTTGAAGGTCCCTTTGGCTTGGATCTATGAACCATTCTATCCAATCTAGGATATCACTCCATTAATCACCTCTTCTTTCATGCATGTTAAATTTCCTTATCTCCTTACAATATGTTCAGATTTCGGATCTTTCTAGTACTAAAAACAAACAAAAACAACCCCCCAAACTTCCTTCTATTCCCACAAGCAACTGCTGCTTCTCTACTCTCTTTTATATCCAAACTTCTTTAAAAAGTTTCCTATCCTTTCTCACCATGCATATTCTCCAAGCTCCTATAATCTTTTATCTTCACCCTGTTCTGCTAAAACTACTCTCTCATGAAATGGAATGGAAAGCAGAATGGATTAAAAACCAGAATCCAACAATATGTTGTCTACGAGAAACACATTTAAAAATGAGAGATACGCATAGACTAAAAATAAAGGGCTAGAACAGAATTTATTATCCTTCAGCTAATGCAGAAAAATAGGGGTAGCCATCATGATCTCACACAAAGTTAAAGCTAAAATACATTTAATAAAAAGAGATGAAAAGAGAAATTATATTATGATAAAAATTACCATGGATAATGAAGTAATATCAATACTAAACCTATATGCATCAATACCAAAGCATCCAAATTTTTAAAGGAAAAGCAAAATGAATTACAGGTGGAAATAGACAGCAACTTTAATTGTAGGGGACTTCAAGTTGCCCCTCTCAGAATTAGATAAATCTAAGAAAAATAAATAAATAAGAAAGTCAATGAGATGAATAGAATCCTAAATAAGCTAGGCTATAATAGATATCTAGAGATAATTAAATGAGAATACAAAGGAATATACTCTTTTTCTCAGCAGTATATGGTACCATTACAAAAACTGACCATATATTAAGGGCACAAAAACTTTATAGTTAAATACAGAAAAGCAAAAATATTAAATTCATCCTTTTCAGATCATAATACAATAAAAATTATATTTAATAAGGGACCATGGAAACATAGATTAACATTTAATTAGAGACTAAATAACCTAATTCTAAATAATGAATACATTAAAGAACAAGTTATAAAAACAATAAATAATTTAAGATAATGATAGTAAGGAGACAGACACCCTGTCTATGGGATGGAGCAAGAGCAGTAATCAGAGAAAAATCTATATCTCTAAATGCTTACATCAGTAAAACAGAGTAAGAGTAGACCAATGAATTGAGTATGCAATTTAAAAAATTAAAAAGAACACAGTAAAATTACCTGATTAAACACCAAATGGGAAATCCTAAAAATGAAAGGTAAAATTAATAAAACTGAGTGTAAGAAACCCATTGAATTAATAAATAAAAGTAGGAGTTGGTTTTATAAAAGAAAACAATACAATAGATAAACCACTGGTTAATATGATTAAAAATGAAAGAAAAGAAAACCAAATCAGTAGTATCAAAAATAAAAAGAGTGAAGATAAAATCAAAATAATTGTTAGGAGTTATTTTGCCCAATTATATGCCAATAAATTTAACAGTTTAATTGAAATGGAAGAATACTTACAAAAAATATAAACTGCCTGGATTAACAGAAGAGGAAATAGAATATCTAAATAAACCTTTTTTAGAAAAAGAAATTGAACAGACTATAAATGACCTTCTTAAGGAAAAAAAAAGACATCTAGCCAGTGAAAAAGCCATATCAACTCTATTGTAAATTTTAAATATTTAATTTTCAAATTACATGTAAAAACAACTTTTGACATTCATTTTTTAAAATTTTGAGTTCTAAATTCTCACCCTCCCTCTCTCATTGAGAAGGGAAACAATTTTATATAGGTTATACATGATCAGCCATGCAAAACCTATTTCCATATTAGTCATATAGTGAGAGAAAACATAGACCAAAAAGAAAACCACACAAAAACATTAAAAAGTAAAATTCTATCAGTTCTTTCTCTAGAGGTAGATAGCATTTTTCATCATAAATCTTTCTGAATTGTCTTGGATCTTTGTATTGCTGAGAATAGCTGTCATTCACAATTGATCATCATACAATATTGCTGTTACTATAGTGTACAATGTTCTCTTGGTTCCGCTCACTTCACTTTGCATCAGTTCGTGTAAGTCTTTCCAGGTTTTTATGAAAGCATCCTGCTCATCATTTCTTAAAGGACAATAGTATTCCTCAAAATCATATACAGTAGAACCTCAGTTTATGAATTTAATTTGTTCCCGAGATTCTGTTCATCATGCGGTTTGTTCGTATTGCAAAGTGAATTTTCCCATAGGAAATAACATAAAGTCAGATGATTGGTACCACATCCCCAAAAATCTTCATATAAAAATAATTATTTATAATTTTAAGTAAGTTTTTTGTCCTTAATTCACCTGAAATACAATAGCAATGATTAGTACACAATATAAACTGAGAATAAAACAAATTAACCTGTACTTTACTGGCATGAGGGAGGTGAGAGGGAGGAGGATGAAGGGTTATTGCTTGGAAGGAGAATCTCCTTCCATGAGAACATGGCGATTTCAATGTTGGGAGTGTTCTCTCTTATGCTAATTTCACTAAAAGTTAAACTAACATTACTGCCTTCACTTATTTTTCATTTTTTAGAATTACTTTCATGTTTTGACTCACTGATTTTTTTTCTTTACATTCGCTTCTAACTAGGAATCTATCTAACGACACTTGTTTTTGATGTTTTTTCAGAATGTCACAGAAATATGACATTGCATTATTATTAAAAATATTTGTGACTCTCATTGCTACAGCCTTATTTGGGTGATGTTTTCAACAAAATTTTGCACTTTTTCTCACATCCGATAAACCTCCCTAATCTCACTTGACATGAGAGATTCCTCTGACCTCTCAACCTCTTCCTCAGATAATATATCCTCTGCAACCTCTCATTGTTGCTCCTCATACAGGTCAATCAGTTCTTCTGTCGTCAGCTCCTAGCTATGTTCCTCCACCAGCTTTTGAATGTCTTCAGCATCCACCTCCAGTTCCAATGTCTTGCCCAAAGACATGATTTCATTGATGACTGGTTACTTTGCAGGAATGAACCCCTCAAAGTCACGTTCGAAAATCAGTCAGGCCACAGTTTTCGCCAAGCAGAATTGAGCGTTCTCTTGGTGACTCCATCCCAGGCTTTGTTGATGATCTTGAGGCAGCCGACGATGTTAAAATGGTCCTTCCAAACCTCTCAGAGGGTAAGGTTAGTGCCTTTGGTCACCTCGAAGCATTGCTGAAATAAAGCTTTTGTTGCATAAAGTTTTTTAAAGTTCGAGATGTCGTGTTGATCCATGGGCTGGAGTAGTGGAATGGTGTTGGGAGGAAGGAACTTGACCTTAATGAACTTGAATTCCTCCAACAGGTCATGTTCAAGGCTGGGAGGATGGGCAGGGGCATTGTCCATAACCAGCAACACTTTGAGTGGCAGACTATTTTCTTGAAGATATTTCTTTACTGCAGGACTGAAGACTGTATTGATCCATTACACAAATAAGATGTGAGTGACCCATGCCTTGCTATTGGACATCTACATAACATTTAACTGGCTTTTCTGAACCTTACTCTTCTTGAATGCTTGGGGATTCTTGGAATGATACATAGGAAAGGGCATGATCTTTAAATCCCTGCTTGCATTAGCACAGAACAAGAGGGTTAGACAGTCTTCCATGGGCTTGTGCCCAGGTATTACAGTCTCTTCTGCTGTAACGTATGTTCTCTTAGGCATCTTTTTCCAAAAAAGATCTGTCTCATCACAGTTAAAAACTTGCTGTGGCAGGTAATTTTCAGAAATCACCAGCTTTTTAATTTCACTGACGAAGGCCTCCGTTGCCTGGGCATCTGAGTTTGCTGCTTCATCATACCATACAACACCCTCGATGCCACTTCTCTTTTTGAAGTTATTAAACCAGCCTCAGCTAGCCTTCAAACTTTCTTCCTCTGACCGACTTGTGCATGACATCTCTGAAATGAGATCAGCATGCAATGCCCTTACTTTCTCACAGATAATGTTCTCGGTTGCAGTATCAACTGCTAACTGCTTCTTGTTGATCCACATGAGAAGCAGCTGTTGAACTTCTAGAACACATGGCTCTTGCTTTGATATTCTCATGACCTCTTTCGCTGCATCTATCACCTTTATTTCATCCTTCTTCAAAATGGTGCAGATTGTAGATGCAGTCTGGTTATAAAACTGTGAAAGGTCGGTTACATGCACACTGCATTCATTCTTCTCAATATTTCTTTTTTCATTTCCAACATAATGGTCTCCTTCTTCTTTGTACCTTCCTTTTCAATCTTCTTCTTTATTGGGGCCATTGTTAAAATATTGCTGTAGATCACAGTCACTACCGTACACTTTCACACAAAGTACTACCGTACATATGCAAACACACAAACACACTTGTAATGGTACTGTTAAGAGCAAATGATGCTACCTTCACGAAGGGTCAACCCTGAAAGAGGCCGATTAAGTGGTATACCAACCTGAGGTTCCGTTGTTTGACATAAGAAAGCAAAAGACAAAACCATTGCCCTAGTTGAGCGTCATCCCTTCACAAGCTGTTCAGGTCCAAACATGATGTTCTTACTGTGAATTTTTGTGCATCCTGCAAAACAAATTTGCAAAAAAATTTTCCTCGTCCAGTGAAGCATACATAAACCAGGTTATTCCTAAACCGAGGTTCTATTGTGCCACAACTACCTCAGCTATTCCTTAAATGATGAGCATTCCCTCAATTTCCAATTCTTTGCTACCACAAAAAGAGCTGCTCTAAATATTTTTGCACATATAGGTGCTTTTCCTTTCTTTTAAAAAAAGTTTTTCTTTGGCATACAGACCTGAGAGTGATATTTCTAGGTCAAAGGGTATGCACAGATTTATAGTCTTTTGGGCAAAGTTCTCAATTGTTCTCCAAAATGTTTGGATCAGTTCACAACTCCACCAACAGTACATTAGTGACCCAATTTTCCAACATCCCCTCCACCATTTGTCATTTTCCTTTTCTGTCATATTTATCAACTCTATTATAAT
Organism: Trichosurus vulpecula; assembly: GCF_011100635.1. NCBI lineage: Eukaryota > Metazoa > Chordata > Mammalia > Diprotodontia > Phalangeridae > Trichosurus > Trichosurus vulpecula. The sequence continues at coordinate 391,001,833 of NC_050574.1, forward strand.
AATGCCCCTTGAATCTACTCCTGTTTTTCTATTCACACAGTTACTACCCTAGAAAGTCTTTCTACCTCTATCCAACACCATCCCGAATCAATACTTCATACTGCTGCCAAATTAATCTGCCTTGGGGTACAGATCTGACCTGTTCTGATGCTTCATCATAGTGTGGAGATGATCCTAGATTCTTGAAGATTATATCACTGGTACATAAGGTTTGATATGTCCTGCTCACCTGGATAGGCTTTTTAGTACAGGACAGATAACATTAGGAGATTATCATTAGTGTTAAATGCTATAGAGATATCAAAGAGAATGAAGACTGAATTTAAGATGAAAAAAGCCATTGGTAACTTTTGAAGTTTGTCTGAGTACCAGCTCAGCTAAGTTTGGAAATGCTCATTACTAGTTTGGTTTCATGGTGTTTTTTGTTTTGTTTTGTTTTTTGTGTTTTGGTTAGAGCAAATTTCCAAGACTTTCTACTGTAGAGTATTTGTGATCTATATCAATGGTTGGAGTACCCATCCTAAGAAAAATATATACAGATCTGTTCATGCTGTTCTTTTTTCTCCAAACCCTTATGTGGATCCCTACTTTCTGCCATATAAAATCGTCACTCTTTTTCTCCCCAGATGGTAGTTCAAGATTTTAACACAAATAAACATGTGCCAAACAGTTTACTCATTTTCTTCACTCCACAGTCTAGCACTTGGATTGGTGATTTTGATGTCAAGCTGAGCTACTTTTCACACAATAACCTTATGGTTTTTAGAGGAAAGTTTGTGCTCAATCTACATTTGTTCCAAATTAAGAGCATTTTTAGCTCTTTGTCATGTATCAAAAATTTCATGAAAGCACTGGGTAACATGAATATATTGGGCATCAAGATCTGACTCTTTGTCTTCCCTCCATGGGGACAATGTCTCTTGGCTTATGCTATTCCTATGCATGATCTTCATATGCTGTATTGAAAAAGCTTTTTTGTTCTCTTCTTTATTATTTTTTACTTCATAAGAGATTTGAGAGCAGAGATAATCCCAATGGAGAGATGGCAGCCTCCTATGCCAATGAAGAAAAGAAGAAAAAAAAAAAACTTTACTTTTTCAGCGTTTGCTCACATGATTCCCTTCAATATAATCTTCATGCCAGCTATACTGAACCATTAGCTACCTCCAGACATATTCCATACTTTACTTCCTCTGTGATTTTGCTCACTTTTTTCCTATGCCTAAAATTCCTGGCATGTGCTTTCTCTCTCCCATTATTATCTCTCCCTGTCCAACTCTTACGTATTCTTCAAGATCCAATAGAAAAATGATTTCCTTAACAGAGTCTTCTCTGATACTCTCAGTGAGAAATAATCTTTTGTTCATCAGCCCTTACATGCCAGACTTTGTCTCTCTCATGCACTTATCGTGTTCTATTTCATTATGTATCCATATACATACACACATACTTACACATGTTCCATATCTTCACACTAGATTATAAGTACATGTAGGGCAGGGACTATGTTTTATTCAATCTTTAAAGAATAACAAGAATATTAGTGAGCACTTATAGTAGTAAGGCAAGATTCATGACCTCAAAGAGGACCATGGACATGCCTGAATGGTTTGGAATCACGAAGTATAAGAAATTCTCTAGATAGAAGGCAGAGGAAGTATAACATTTATTTAGATACCAGAGGATCCAATCCCAGGACCAATAGTTCCAATTCCATATAGTAGTAATAATATTCCAAAACTGGTGAGCCCATCTTAATGTAGTAACAAGGAAATTGTAACAAAGTGTTATAGCAAGGAGCCAAACCATCCTGTAACTTCCCCCTGCTGCTAGCGTCTTTCCGTTAAAAAGTCACTCATGAATACTAACTCTCCACCCAGCACTCTCTCCTGCAGCTCTTCCGACTTTGAGTTCCTTGATCTCCCCAACTCTCTCTTGTTCAGCACTCTCCACTCTGCAGTCTCTCTCCATGTGGATTCTCTCTTTGTGTCTGCTGCTTCAATGTCTTCTTGATGTCTGCTTCTGAATCCTGCTGCTCTCCACTCCACTGCTCCCAGTTCTGCTCTCTTGTTTTTATGTAGTCATAGAGGTCATCTGATTGATTGGAACTCAGCACACATACCATTGGCTCTGATCTTAGCAACTTCTCTTAGGGCCCTGAGGGCTTCAGGCCTTTTGCAAACTAGCAAACCAATTTGCTAACTAGCAAAAGGGTGTAAGCCTGGGGCCTCATACCTAGTTAGTGAAAGGGTGTGGGACTGTCTCTAATCAAGCTTCCCTTTGTTGGCCCCACCTGAGGCCTATTCAATGGGCAGGAAAGATCTTTCACTTACTGACTGGCTTTACAACACTTATACAGCACTCTAAGGTTGCAAAGTGCTGGGGTGGAGGTAGAGAATAAGCATTTATATGGTGCCTACTACATGACAGGCACTATGCTATGTTCTTTACTAATATCTCATTTAATCATCATGACAGCCCTTTGAAATACATGCTCTCATTATATCTATTTTACAGTTGAGAAAATGGAAGCAAGCAGAGGTTAAGTTACTTGCCCAGGGACATGCAGCTAGCAAGTGGCAGAGGCTGGATTTGAACTCAGGTCTTTTTCCAGTTCCAGGTCCAGTATTCTATCCACTGTGCCAATTACCTGCCTTTTAGAGCAAACTAATACCAACAAATGAATTTTACAAGGAAGTTAGAAATTTGCCTCAATGTGAGGACAAATTTCACAATAATTAGAGCTTTCCATTGATGGAATGGGCTGCCATGGAAAGGAGTAAGTTCTCTGACAATCAAGGTCTTCACTCAATGACAGTTTGCTGGGGACAGAGTAGAGGAGATTCAAACTTTGGGTATTAAGGATTTCCACCTCTAGGGTCCTTTTTAACTTATTTTCCCTCTATAATTCCATGGATTGATTTGAATTGACTAAAAGACATTTCCTTGAATGAGCATAAATTTGTTTCTGTCCTCCCAACCCATTGCTGACAGGAGAAGCCAGGTTTTTCTTTTTCTTTTTTCTCTAGCCCAGTCTTTACAATAACAAGACTTGGTAAAAGTTACTATTTGTAGTCAAAGGCTTTTCATTTGATACAAACAATCTGGGTAAGTACAGGAGCAAATTACATTTTAAGCCGCAGTCAACTCCTAATGCAGCTATAACAGATATCTTTTCCTTGTATATGGAAAATCAAGTTTATGAACCACATTTGTATCTCTTAGACATATTTGAGATTCAGAATGCTAGATTAAGATAAAGGACACAGACAGGGCTGGATCATAGATATTTGTTCTTCTGGTAACAGAAATATAATTCTGAGTAATCCCAAAATAGAATCATTTGCAGAAAAAAAATATTTATTCAACCACCTTTTGTTTTATTTTGTTTTTTTTAACCACCAGGGAAGGGGAAAATGCAATTTCCTCAAAGTCTGAAAATTTTTTCTGTAGGATCTCACTTTCTATTATATCATGTACTCTTAGCAACGGAGGAAACAATGTTTGTGACACTCAAAAAATTTGACATGTCAAACAAAACTATGTTTTTATCCTACTTTTTAACATGATGCATTTTTTTATTTAATGTATGTGTATATGTTGTTTCCCTTTTCCCCTCAAAATGTTAGATATTTCTATTTAGTATTATATTTATGTAACTTTATGGATGCATCTAGGTATTTATACACATCTATCAACAAACATTAAGCACCTAATATGCACCAACCTTATGTTAAACACAAGGGACAAAAGAAAGAAACGAAACAGTCCCTGCCCTTACACTGTGGGAAAAAGTTTACACTTCGCAAACATAATATTTCAATTGATACTCATAATCACCCTGAGATAGCACTTATGCTATTGTTGTTCCACTTTTAATGAGGACAAAACTGAGACAAACAAAAGTTAAGTGACCTGTCCAGGGAAATAACATACAATCCTTGCCCTCAAGGATTTTGTATTCTAGTCCTGTTTGTGTGATTATAAAGCTGTGTGAAACTGGGAAGCTACAACCTTTCTGGGCCTCAGAGCCCTCATTTGTAAACATAGAGAAGTGGATAAGTTTGGGAGAAAAATTTCCGGGGATCTATAACCTTAGATGTGGAAAAAAATTAAATCTATATTTTTATTAACCTCAAACTGAAATTTATCATTTCCTTCAATAACTAATTTAAACAAAAGTATTATTCTTCAAAGGGATCTATAGGTTTCATCAGATTTGGGAGAGGGGAGGAGTCCCTGAGCAAACAAATAAACCAACCACAAAGTTTAGAACCTCTGATTTAAATCAAACTATCATTTAAGCAAATATTAAGCTTTGAAAGTAAAGCTCAAACAATGAGATAATTCACACATTTCCTAATTTTTCCCCATCTATAGACATCTATTCTTTAATCTTTCCTTGTATATATCTCAGGATATATACTAGCAGATTATATACATTCAGTTATACAGGGGATGTGTGCGTGTGTGTGTGTGTGTGTGTGTGTGTGTGTGTGTGTGTGTGTTCATTCATATAGTTCAGAAGTAAAATAGACCAAGTTCAGTATTCAAGACTTCTTACTAATATTTAATTTTTAGATCAAGTTCTGAGGTAATTTGAATTTGGCCTTTTTTCTAGAGCCCTCATATTTAGTTTCTTTTCAAGTAACTTTTATTAAATACACACACACAACATATAGCAAAGCTTTTACTCAGCTTAAATAGGAGTCAATTGAATTCTACTTTGTTCAGGAACCTTATATGGGTAATTCCAGATTTTAAAATCTAAGCTGGGATTGAGGACTAATCCCCCATTCCCATCTCACCCCCTACAAATAGGAAGTAGGAAAAGAACTCAGTCCTTAGAATACTGAAGCCATTCCCCCAGACCAACACAGTCCATATAACTTGTAGTATCAGAGAAGAGTAAATTCCAGGTTTGATTTCTCATACTGTGACTCTGGACCTCACTGTTTCTGGTCCTTAGAGCTGTAGTTCCTTGCCACACTATTCTTTCTTCCTTCTTCAGCACAGTCACTGCCTTGAGGCCTGAACAAGTATCACTTTCCCTTTCCAGCTTGTATGACCTATTTCCCCAGTCTCTCATTATTAGTGGGATGCCATCAGCTGGCAAGGTAAGGCACCAGACAATAAGGTCCTTCCTTAAATTGAATCGTAAAGCATTTGAACTCTACTGCATGGAGCACAACTCGGATAGGCTGGACACAATGTTCAAATGCCAAATCTGCATTTGCCTAAAAGACTAATTCACAGGGAGCTCACACAAGGCAAGAGCTCACATGAGGTCAGAAGAAGCAATACAAGGATACTCTTAAGGTCTCCTTGAAGAACTGTGGTATCCATTGTGAGACATGGAAGACACTGGCACAGGACTGTCCAGCATGGTATGCCGGAATCAAAGAAGGCACTGTGTTCTATGAGCAAAGCAGAATTGAAGTAACTCAAAAGAAATATGAGATGTACAAATAGAGTGACATCTCCATCCTAAATGTTCACATAGCCAAAGTTTCCCCAACTTATTTGGCCTGCTGCCCCCATTAAAAAAATTACATGGTGCTCTCCCTCCAATCTACTTTCTTTAACCCTTTAATTTTTTTAAATGTGCATCATTTAAAAAAATATACATATATATTATATATATATTTAAAGTGATGCATCTTAAATTTAGTAATTTGTCGTAAATTTGTGTTTTTTTCTTGCATTGAAATTTTGATGACATAATACTGTGTCATGTAACTGTATAGTATTGTATTGTAAACAAGTCATTACATGCACATATTCCTACTGATGCATGCTGGACTTCTCGGACAATGAGCCACATGCTGGCCTGCCAACACTTGCTTGTTAAGACCTGTCATTGGACTTGAGCTCTGATAGGTTATAACTTGCATTTTGTGTACTGATTTGGAAAATAATGTAATCTCTATGACTTTAACTCTATTACACAACAGACAAAACATGTACAAACAGTTTTTCAAAATCTTCTCTTCTTTCCTTATTCTTCCATCGCCACCTTATTTTTAGTCAACGTCCCCCCAATTGCACTCAAGGTTACTATTGCCCCACCATCATTCCAGTATCCCCAGGGGCGGTACCACCCACTTTGGGAATAGACTGTTTGTGCCTGACCTGTGGCATTGCCTTAACCACCTGGTATTGGACTGATTGACCACAGCTGGACACACCATACATGGCGATGTTATTATGGCTCTTTTTGAGATCTGAAGGGTAACAACAGAGATGTCATCACTCTGATATAATACTTCCTCCACTACCTCACACTCTGTCTCTAAAGATTCCATCTTTTTCCTGATGTTTATCTTGTTAGGGAAGTGTAATAATTCTTACGATGAGATAGCTGGGGTCAACATGCCTCTGGACTAGTTGATGCACTTCCAGCTCTTTTGTTAGTTAATTCCATAGGACTAGGTGCTATGAATATCCTCCCTCCCCTCTTATTCACACACTCTAACACCCTCAGCCCTCATTCTTAGCAGAGACAAGTGTATTTCATTCTCTTCTACCAACCTCAGGATGTTGGCTGTGTGCCCACTCCATCCCTAGAATTAGCACTTCCCTTGGAATATTTTTAGGCTAGGAAAAACATTCAAATCCTTTCTATTTGCCTTTCCAATTCTCATCATCTGCCTGCTATCAAGAACTAGTGAAAGAGAAATATCTGTATTTTATTATTCCTCTCTTATAGGTCCAGTATATTACCAGATTCTTTGTGTTTGCTCAATAAATGTCCACTGGTAAGGCTAACTTCTTATGGTTAGGAAAGAAAGAAAAAGAAGATAGGAAAGCAATTTTTTTGTTTTTTAAAAGTTCAAGGACTTCACACTTTCCTTCCTTCTCCCAAATTTCTCACCCCTGCTCCAAAGATCCTGTTATCCTGACAATCATTGAAAGGATCTGAGAGACTTAATGTATTCCTTAGCATTGTGAATTACAGCTAGTCCTAGTTTCTCAAAAGTTACATGGATCAGTCCCAAAGGTAAAGACTTTGAGAGTTCTCCTGGTGATTGAACAAAGGCCCGATATGTGAAGACCAATTAACCTAGTTAAATGTGAAGAAGTGGGCTCTCAAGAGACAAACTTCTTTAGCCAGAGCAACTCATGCAAAAAAAAGTGTGTAGACTGGGTTGTAATAAGAATAAGTTTTAGTATTTCAATAAGACAGGGAAATTAGGTGGTAGAGTTATTAGAGTGCTGGACCTGGAGTCAAGAAGACCTAAATTCACATCCAAATTCAGACATTCACTAGCTGGGTGACCCTGGGCAAGTCACTTAACCCTGTATGCCTCAGTTTCTCATCTGTAAAATGAGCTGGAGAAGGCAATGGCAACCCACTCCAGTATCTCTGCCAAGAAAACCTCAAATGAGGTAGCCACTGAGCAACATCTCAATAAGATAGTAAGAATAAATCTATCCATTTAGTGAATGTGATAATGTTGTGAGAATAAGTTCTATTACCTTAATAGTAATTTGATATTGAATCAGTATCAAATTCTATCACCCTAACAACAATTTTTCAATTTACTATATCTGATAATACAGAAAGAATAGGTTTTATTACCTCAATAAAATAGTTTATCCACTTAGGCTACCCTATTCCATTTTGTTTCAAACCCCCATTTTGGGTTTATGCAGTCTTGAATAAGCATGTTTTTCAACAGAAAATTAAGCACCTGTGTAGTGTGACAATAAGAAGCAATTTGTGCGTATTCTTAAAAAACAAAACCAAAAATTTATAATACCTGTGGGAAACCTCTGATAAGACAGACCACCAATGATAAAATATGATCAATAACTCCATCAGTAACTTTGAAGTAAACTGACAATCAAATTAGGTGGCAAACAACTGGCTCAAAGTGTACAAACAGATCTGAGACGCCGGTCCGAGCCTCTCCTTAGGGAGGGCAGGATGCTGCGCTTCCCCTCCCCCACCCCTCCTTGCATTGGAGACTCAAACGAAGCCCGCTGCTCCAGGGCGGCGCTGATTGGCTGAGGGAGATTGTGAGACAAACCGGAAGACCTCCGCGGAGACAGACGTCAGGGGATGCCTTCGGGATGGGCAGAGGGAGGCACCTCATCTAGGCGGGTAAGAACTAAGCCGCCTCTAAAACATCCGGGGCGGGGAGGTGCGGGATGGGACGGGAGGAGTTTTTAGAGGATATTGTTTGCAAGTTACCGAAAGCTCTAAAATGTCTGAGTGTTGGAGGTATTTTTTTTAGGAGGGTATGCTTCGACGATTAAAGTTTGATCGTATGCATTGAGAAGTGTAAGTCTAATTAGTGTATCCGTCACACTAGTTAGCATACTCAGGGGTAAATTGGTGCCCGTTATATTACAGGGGCTTAATCCTTTGAGAAGGGTTAAATACCTCTAGGCCAGAGGTCTTTATCAGAGTCTATACGCTCCCCACCCCACTCATCCACCCCTCTAGGATGCGTCTGTGGATAGATTTTAAGGAAGGGAAAAATACGCTTTTATTTTCACTACACTTCACAGCAGTCCTATGTATTCTATTTGTATGGTGTAAGCCTATGCAGTTTATTTTATGCATTCAAAACTGATTCTGTGAAAAGGTGCATAGGCTTCACCAGACAGCCAAAGGGGTCCAACAAGAGTGGATAGAGCCCCCTGCATAAACCAAAGTAACCAAAAAATAAGATAGGTGTTGGACACAGCCCACTACTGAAATGAAGTTGTGAGGATCCGAGTTCACTGGAGGCCAGTTTTGAACTGACAAGTAATGATAATGTGCAGTTAAGTAAGCATGAGAAAGACACAGTGAGGGTGGGGAAGGGAGGGAAGGGCTGTGGGCCTGAATACTAGGAAAATAATGTAAAAATAGCCCTGAGTCACTGAGAACTGGAGAGAAAGGCCTTTTAAGAGCAGACTGCCTTTTTATCTAGGAGGATAAACCCTTAGAAGACATGTGAAAAATCATTCTTCAAAGTGCAGCTGACATCCCATAGAAAACTTTGAACTGTGTTCTAGTTAGATCCAGCTCTACCTGTGTGTCTTTTTTTTCCAGTTTTTGGTTATGAGTTGGGCTTTCTCATGACAACAGATACTTGCTGCTTCTTCCCTAGTGAAAATCAAAAGCTTACGTCAGCTTGTCTTCACTGTGGAGAGACAGTTTTAACCTACAGTCAGTATATCTCATTCCACCACTGTGCCCTCTGGCTTTTGGCCTATTTCAGGAAATGAAATTATTTTTTTCTCTTAGTCCCCTATGTACTTGTTGAAAGATTCAGAAGGTACTAATAAAACTAAATTTAGAAATACATTTGTAATGATAAATCACATGTATTATTGTTTAGAAAACACTTTGTTCAGAAAATAGTTCTGTGAAATCATTAATGCAAGTTTTATTATCCCTGCTTTACAGATGCAGAAACTGAGGCACTGAGAGGTTAATTAATTTACCCAAGGACATACAGCAAGTGTTAAGAGATGAGATCCTATTTAAAATAACTATGTGATATTGACATGACAGACAAGAAATATGAATATCCTTATTAGTTCCATCACTGCCCACCAAGTGACCTTGGACAAGTCATTTACTTGGCAACTTGTACAAAATAGCTTAAAAGACCATTTTTCAGTAGGTTCTTCTTTTCCCTCATCTACTTAAAAGACTGATTCCTATACAATTAAATCACATTTGACTGCTAGTCCATCACCTTCTGTCCTTTATTCTACAGATTTGTCAGTAGCATTATTAGACTCTTCTGCTGCCTGTTTCAGCAACTACCATCACAGGGGCAGATAGATAAAGGATTCTAAAGCACCATATCGGGTGATATAGCCAGAGTCAGTGCCAACTTACTACAATTCCATGATCCATTATAACAAAATTTAAAGTAGCATAATGTTAAAGTTTTGAGGGAGTGTCTATTATATCTTTGTGTATCCCCAGTTCCTACCATAGTATTTTGCCTAAGCGCATTAGGAATTCCAAAAATTGTTAACTACTGATGACTATGCACACACACCCAATTATACTGGCAGGCTTATGGACTCCTTAGGGATCCTATACTTAGTAAGATCTTTAGTAGAGTCTGATGGGTTCTTATAGAAAGTTTTTACTGGAATTCGCAATGTGATTTTTATACTTGTCTTTTTCTGTAATAGGATATCTATATGTACCCTATACCTTCTATTATTTCCAACAATAGATTCTCCACTTAAACTTGTTTGCTAGTTATTCTCTGTATATGACATTTAATAGCCTACCTCCAGACCTTTGCTCAAGTGATCTCCTATGTCTGGAATGCCCTCTCTCCTCTCTTTTTCTTGGAATCCCTAGCTTTCTTGAAAACATAGGTCACGGGTCACATCTTACAATTGGCCTTTCATGATCTCCTACTACCCTGCAGCTGTTAACATTCTCTTCTTTGTGTTTATATTTGTATTCTGAATTTTGATCTTTTCATGTTGTATTATTTTTCTTATGCTTTGTATTTATTTATCTACACACTGAGGGCAGCTAGGCGGCACACTGGAAAGAGTGTCAGGCTTGGAGTCAGGAAGACATCTTCCTAAGTTAATATCTCACCTCAGACACTTACTAGCTGTGTGACCCAGGGCCAGAGCCCTGTTGGCCTCAGAGCTGGAGAAGGAAACGGCAACCTACTCCAGTATCTTCGCCAAGAGAACCTCCGATGGTGTCACTAAAAGCTGGACACAGAACAGTATTTTCACAGTGAATCCTCCTCCCCCTCCCTAATTAGAATTCTAGTTATTGACATTAATGGAAACCCCTGACCTTCAAATCAGTAATCCACTGATCACTAGAAACTCTTAAAAAGGGGCCATTTAAAACCATAAGGAAAGTCAAAGGCAGGGAAAGTCAAATCCCAAATTAACATATCAGAGCATTAGATAAATAAGAGTTTAAGGGAGAAAAACAAACAAATGGGGTAGGGGAACAAAACAAAAATGTTCAGATCCAGATAAGGGAGAAGCTATTTAAACTGAAATTCTAGTCTAATAAGTCTGCTACTGAAAAGCTGTTGTTTAGATCCTTCATATAGATCTACCCTCAACATCTAAGAAATCTAAATAAATAGACCAAACAGAGTAATAGTAATTACTCTGCTCACAAAAATCTCCATGACGCCTTGCTGGAGGAGAAAATGAAAAGCTTGAACATCTGTGAGGTTCAACCAGAGTTCATTCAGCATGGAGAGAATGAGAAGCTTTGCTCCACAAAATCATAGATGCAGGTCAGGAGGAAAACAAACCATTTAGTGACTGGGAGCAAGACAGTAGAGAACTTTTCAGCTCAGGCCAAGGGAAACAAACACAGTCCATGCACTGAGGCATAGTACTGACATCTGCTCATGCTGAGAGCTACGCTTCTTCTCTCTTACATAATCAAATAAGGGACCAAGTTATTCCTTGTTTTTCCCACCTCCCCTCCCCCCTAACTGAAGAAAGGGCAGACTATTCCAACCTGAAGCTAAAACATTTGAGCTACTGGATTCTTGCAGTTTTATTAAAAGGAACCTCTTGACATGAGTTCCACTTGATAACCACAGCCATCTGGTCAATTCTAAAAATAAAAAATAGTTTTTTTTTTAATTTTAAAAATAATCATGCTTCTTGTCTACTTGAAGAAAAAATGCCATGTTTGGAAATGCTCCTATCTGTGTGTAAAATCAAGTGATCTGCTTACCTTTTGGCCACAGAATTAAAGATTATAATCAACAAGAGTATAAACTGTGTTGAATCCGAGCCAGCAATTCTTTTAGAAGCACTTTCTATATGCATTATGGTAGCCACTGAGGATATAAAGAGCCACTGAGGATCTAAAGATGCATATGACAGACGTTTCTCCAAAAGGAGGAAAATAAAGGGATGTACATGAATAACTGTGTTAAAAATGGGACGAAATGATGCTCATATATGTGTTCAAGACTAGTTTGCCTCATCTCCTTCACTCATGGCATGATTTGGCCTGCACTAGAAGGTGACTTTAATGCTGACTGTCATAAGCTAGAAATATTTATTTAGGGCCTAGGGTATCCCAGACACTGTGCTAAGTCCTGTGCTGAGCAGCAGGGGTTGCTACCCTTGAAATTCCATTAGAGACTCATCTTTTTAGGTGAAGGCACTGTCATCTTTTAAAATACAATTAAGCTTCTATTGGTCAGTCACATCTTAGTATGAATTGGTTTGTTAGTGTCACCCAAACCTGAGAGCTATCTGAAATCAGGTTTTGAGGGGAAGAGGAAAGTGAGAGAATGAGTTGTTTAGAACCTAGTGCAGTAGGGAGGATGTAGACTTGGAGAAAAGTCAGGATTTTGGAGGGGCAATCAGGAAGAATCCTCAACATGGAAACTGAGGTAACATTTCTTCCAGAGCTTACCTTCTGTCTTTGTCTGTGTATATATATGTGTGTATATATATATATATATATATATGTGTATATATATATATATATATATATGTGTGTGTGTGTGTGTATATATATATATATGTGTGTGTGTATATATATATATATATATATATATATGTATATATATACGGATTAGGTAGCATAATGAAGTCATTAAAGATTAGTGCATTTCTTCATCAAATATTTGTTAAGTGAAGAAATTTGACCCCAGGAAAAAAAAAGATGAAAAATGCAGCCCTTCCCTTCATTGTAGAGGTAGGAGACTACGGGTATGGAAGAATGAAATGTCTACATCTGCCATGCCTTACCTGGTATTAGAGGCCTCCTCCATCACCTGATCTTCTTAGCCTTGATTACCATCAGTACTCCAGAAGCTCTTGCTCAGATCAGCCTAGGGGAAGTTCTGTAGGAGACACAATCAGCACCTTCACAAAAAGCCTCCTAATTACTATAGAACCTTGAGGATGATTTAATCTACAAATTTATTGATATTGATCCTTCCTCATTCCTGTGGCTAGTAGATTACTACATCCTGATTCCTTATCCGTGGGTTTCAGTATCAGCATCATTGAACTTGAAAACATATATTCCATAATTTTTCTCTCATCCCAACCAGGTTTAGAGCAATCCTTCCCCAGTGCTTCTCTTTTCTACTGTACCCTCTTTACTTCCACACCATTGCTAATAAACTCCTTCATCCTAAATCTTTTCCTCTCACACACTTTCTGTCTTCTCATGCTCACAGGAACCTGGCCATCTCCTGAAGTTGCTCTTTTCTTGTACCTTTCCCAGTGCTGGTTGCTCCATCTGGCATGTTCCTCAACACGATGGACCAATGGAGTTCATTGAATGGGAGGGTGACATGGTCAGATCTGTACTTTGGAAAGATTAATTTGTCGGCTGAATGGAAGAGGGACTGCAGTGGGGAGAGATTTGTGTCAGGGAGACCAACCAACAGACTATTGCATTTTTCTAGGTGTGGGGTGATAAAGATCTGCATCAGAATGATGGTAGTATCATAGGAGAGGAATGGGCATGTATCTAAAAGATGTTACAAAGGCAAAATTGACAGGTCTTGGTAACAGATTAGCTATGGGGGGGGGGGGAGGGAGGTGAGAGAGAGAGGAATCAAGGATGACACCTAGCTTGTGAGCCTGGGTGATTGGGAGGATAGTGGTGCCCAGTAATAGGGAATGGAATGGAGAAGGGTGTGGAGAGGGGGGAATACTTCAGTTTTGGGCATGAATGTCCAGTTTGATATGTTCAACAGGTAGTTAGAGACTTAAGTCTGGATGTTAGGAGAGAGGTTAGGGTTGTATATGTAGATCTGAGAATCATCAGATCATCCCATTATATGGGAGTGGATGAGATCACCAAGTAAAATAATAGGGAGGAAGAAGAGAAAAGGGTCTAGGACAGAACCCTATGGTGTGTCTGTGGTTTGTAGGCATGACTTGAACGAGGATTCTACAAAGCAGATTGAAAATGACCAGTCAGATATGTAGGAGAACTAAGAGAGAAAAATGTCACAAAACCTTAAGAGAGATGAGGATAGCAAGAAGAGGGTGATCTACAAGGTCAAAAGTTGCTTCAGTCTTTTTAATTCCCATTACCTTCATCTCCATACTACTTCAACTTTCTATAGGAATACACACACTTTACCTCATCTATAACTATTCCATCTGCAAGATCTTGAACACTGAAATCCTCCTCTCCAATAATTACCTCCTATCCATTTCTCCCATTACCTCAATTCTCAAACATTTTTGTCCTCAAGGTATTATGCAGTCTGACCGTCCCTTCTTGTTATCCCAGTTTGTGACCTTTGACTCCAGTCCCTCCATTCTTCTTTAGGCCATTTCCCCTGCTTTGACTTCACTTTCTCCCTCTCCAACATCAACCCAATAGTTCCCCATTTCAACTCTTCATTGTCCTTTTCTCAGAATTCCTTGTGCCTGAGTTATACTGAGTTATAGATCTTCCCTTGCCAAAATTCAACCCTGGATTAGTCCTAACCATCTGCTTCTTCTGTTCCTCCTCACCAGCAACTGAACACAACTGGAGGAAGTCTCACAACTGTGCTCATTGTGAACCTGACAAATGCATGGCCTCAACTGGACTCTCACTTGAACAAGGCAGTTCTGTTCCTCCATAACTGATTCGCTGTCTCACTCCCCACAGAAATGATTCCACACCTCTTCTCTCTTTGAACTTTCTATACTTCCGTCTCCTCCCACTCTCAGCTGAGGATTCCGCCTCTTACTTTATTCTATCTCATCATCGTCAACTTATTGCTTTCCCTCACCCCAATTATCCAGTCAATTGCCAAATGTTGCCATTTCTTCTTTCACATCACTAGCCTCCTGCTTGTTCTGTCCACTCAGATACCAACTTTAGTTCAGCCCTCATCATCTCTTGCCTGTATTATGACAACAGCCCCCGAACTGATCTCCCTACCTTGTCTCTCTCACCACTCCAGTCCATCATATAAACTGCCACCAAAGTGATTTTCCTTAAGCAGAAATCTGACCATGTGACTAGTCATAGAGGTTCCATTTGGCCTCCAGAATTAAACAAACTCTGGTTAGTTTTTAAAAACTCAAAAACCTAGCCCCAATTTATCTTTCAAGCTTCCTTGAAATTTATCAACTCTCACTCATCCTCACCCATCCTCACCCCCAATATCCACATTTTGTAGTTTAGCCAAACTAGCTGCCTCTCTTCTCCATTTCCCATGTTCATGTCTTTGTACAGGCCATCCCCAGTGTCTGGAATGTACTCTGTCCCTTTAGATGACCTTTCTTTCAAAGGTACAGCTCAAGCACCATCCTTCTCCTTCATAGATCTTTTTCTGATTCTTCCCACTGCTAGTGTCCTCCCTCCCCAGACTACTTTGTGTTTAACTATTTTGTAAATATTTATTCACTTTATGGTTTTGCTGTAACCATAACCATACAACATATATACATACATTTTTATAATATGTATGTGTCTAATATATGTATTATGTAAAAAAATGCATACATATGCATGTATATGCATAAATGTATAAATGCACATTTATCTCCATAAAAACCCCTTGCAGTTAGGGATAGTTTCATTCTTTGTTTTTTTGTCTCTAATGGCTAGCATACCATCTGACACATAGTAGGCTCTTAATACATACGTATTGATCACTATAGCTTAAAAAAAACCCTGCACCATCATTTTTTATTTATGCAGGATTTTCCTCAAGGCCACAACTCCCCTGACATCATTTTTACAGGGTTATACCAGATTTTTATAGTCATCCTCCATTATCTTCCATTGCTTCCAATTTCTGTTCATGTCCTTTTAAAATTTAAGTTTGGGATCCTACCTATCCTGTTTCTGAAATGTTTAAAATCAGTTCTCCTAAATTCTACAGTACATTTCAGGATATACCAAGGATGTATCTCCAGTATAAAAAATTCTAAGACTCAGTGCTCTCTTCTTTCCTAGCAACCAGCTTATCTTTGTTGTGCAGAATCAAGGTCAGAAAAAAAGAAATTTCTGCTGTTGATTCCTCAACCTTTGGAGTGATTAAGTTAAGACATGTAAAACAAACAAATAACAAAAAAAATATTTAAGTTCTGTTATTGGCAACAAGAGAGATTTTCCATTATTATCCCCCCATGCCAGTCCTCTGATGTGTTTCCCAAACTCATAATCTATTCCTTCTTTCTCTCTAAGAGGTCTACCATATTCTCAATGTGGCTCCTGTTTCTACCTTCATTGATCTTCATCCAAATACACTCCCCCACCCATTTCTAAACTTCCTCACCCGATTATATCTTTTGATTATACAATGCTACTCCTCACCAGGCTCCCTCTCTTAACTTACCATAGGCCTTTAAAACAATATATGCTCTTTTAGAGTCAAATTCCAGTCATGGCTTCTATTCACCAAGCAAAAGTTCATAGGCCTCCTTTTCACACTTTCTCTTTATTTTCTTCCCTTTGACAATTTCATCTTCTTCATTGGTTCTATTATCATTTTAGTATAGATGGACTTCGGGTCAGTAAGACTTGAGTTCAAATCTTGCCTCAGACATTTACCAGTTGGACTGATCATGAGTAAATCATTCAATGCCTGTGGGCCTCAGAGTCTTCATTTCTATTTTTTTTATTTTGTTTTTTTTTGAGGGGGGAAGGCAGGGCAATTGGGGTTAAGTGACTTGGCCAAGGTCACACAGCTAGTAAGTATGTCAAGTTTCTGAGGTTGGATTTGAACTCAGGTCCTCCTGACTCCAGGGTCTGTGCACTATCCACTGTGCCACCTAGCTGCCGCAAGAGTCTTCATTTCTAGAATGGGGATAATGATAACATATGCCTCAGAAGTTGTATTAAGGACCAAATGAGATGACATGTGCAAATTATATAGCTCTATGTGAAAGCTAGCTATTATTAATTACAATAACTGATATTTATGGAACACTTGAAAGCTTACAAAGAGTTTATATTCTTTATCATCTATTGAAATAACTACTGAAATAACCTCTTATTTGGTATCCCTCCTTTGAAAAAAAATGTCTCTCCCTTCTTCAATTATACAATCACACAGCTGCTAAAATAATCAACCCAGGACACAGGTCTGATAATGTTACTCTCCTGCTCAAAAATCTTCAGCAGCTCCCCATCATCATAAGAATCATTTCTATTTCCTTAGTCTGGCCTTTAGGACTCTCAATAATCTGCCTTCTACCTACCTTCATAACCTTCCTTTATATTTATTATCCAGTCTATGAACTATCCAAAGTGGATAGTTCAAGCTCATCTCCAAGCTTTGTGCATTCACATAGCATGTTCCCCCCCCACACACACACATAAGATGTACTCTCCTGACTTTTACTTTTCTAAGTCTTTATTTTCTTTCAGACTCAGCTCAATTGTTGGTTCCTCTGGGTAGAACTGCCCTGATTCCCCACAGCTCACAGTATTCTTCCCTTAATTTAATTTAATTTAATTCTTCCCTTTCTCTAAACTCATCTTGGCTAGGTTGTGTGGACCTTCATTCTTTAGAAGGATATTCCTTCTTTCCTTTCTTCCATTCATCCTTTTTTAAAAAAATTAGCACAAACGCTCTACTCCCTAACCAAGCTGCCAAGCTGAAGAAGCAATTAACACATGGAAATAATCCTTTCCTCTCACCACCTCCAGGAGAGAATCTAGAAAAAGAATAGAATAAGGATTTTCTTTTTTTTTTAATTTATTCTTCAGAGGTCATATTGCTTGGACTCTTTTCTCACTGAAGGGGATGTTTAAGTGAATTGTTAAAATTTTCACTCTGTCCTTTCACAGTTAAGGAAGATGATAGCATAATTGAATATGACTCCTGTTTTCCAGAGTTACAGTGTAAACAAGAAATTTAGACAGTCTTTCCTGCCATGTAACAAGGGAGTTTGAGATGTTTTTGTCAGTAGACTAATGGAGGAGCATAGGTCCTGGTAGCAGCAGAAGCAGGATGTGATAAACTAGACCTCAGTGGTAGATTAAGTTCTTTAAGCTTTGTAATGTTCTGTGGCAGAGAAAGAAACAGATTACCTACTGTTGTACTAGGCTAACCAGGTGGGATTTGTGAATCAAAGGTCATGTTTTCCTCTTCTTTTTTTAAAGTTTTGTTATTGCTTTTATTCTCCTACCAGTTATTTCCCCTTTAAATCCTTCATCTTAAAAAAGAAAAACATTTAGCAAAACCAACAAATAGAAGAGGTAATATTGACGGTGTATACAACATTCCACATTCATAGTCCCCCTGCCCCTGCTACTGACATGAAGGAGATATGTTTCATCATCAGTTATCCAGGAACAAGATTGGTAATTGCAGTTAATTAGAGTTTGACTACCCTTTAATGTCTTCATTTACATTATGGTAGTCATTGTATGCGTTGTTTTCTTGGTTCTGCATACTTCACTCTATGTGAATTCATAACAGTCTTCCTATTTTTTTAAAAAAATTCCTTATGCTTACTGTTTCTTGTGGCACAACAATATATCAATATGTTCATTTTTCATGGGCTCTTTCTTCAGGGTCTGAGACTCTACGCATGGGAAAAGAGAAGGGTGTCAAGTTGCTAAAGCCAAGAGCCTAAGCTGGAGGAGAAAAACCACTTAGTTGGTGAGTAGTAGTGAATTGGAAAAAGCACAGAATTTATGAGCAAAGGACTTGCACTTCAAATCCCAGCATCTGATAGTTACTGGTTGTGTAATCTTAGGCAAGTCATTTGAGAGACAGTGTGTTAACAATAGAGGAGCCTGGACTTAGTGCCTGGAAGATATGGGTTCAAATCCTGCCTTTGATACTTACTAGCTGTGTGACTGAAAGGAATTCCCTTAATTTGCAATAGGCCAGAGCCTTGATTCCTCATCAATAAAATGGGCATATTTGTTTAGATAGTTTCTAAGGGCTTTACTTCTATGATTCTATCACTCCATGACCTCTAGTCCTCAGTATTCTTCTCTGTGAAATAATGTGTGTGTACCAGATGATACCCAAGGTCCTTTCCATCTCTAAATCTATGATCTTATGATTTTCTGACCTTAGGATAAACATTTCTTCTCTGTGGGCCTCACTTTGCTCATCTGTAAAATGAGGGGTTTGGGCTAAATAATCCTTAAAGTCCCTTTTAGGCCAGCGTGAAAGAAGGAAGCACAAAGCAGGCTGCAGTGTAGTATGCAGGTTGCTAAAGCAGGCACCTAGAGGCAGCCAATACTGATAGTGTCTTTGTGGGAGCAGTGGCATTTTAAAAGACCTCAGTAGCTTTAGCTGCTGTCACTTCTGTTCTTCAAAGATGTGGTGACTAGGCTCAGCTCTGACACCTGGCTGGGTCCTGGCATTTCCAGTGCTGAGAAATATTCTTTCAAATGTTTTCGGCATGGCAGATTGATTATTAATGATGTGTTTCTTCTCCAAAGACATTAATTTTAGACAGTGTGAGTGCTGAATGGCATAAAACCAAGCCCTAAAATGGGAGGTGTTTCTCTTGTATATTCTTCCTTCTGCTTTACTTTGGGTAAATATATTCTGAAAACATACGTCACAATCTTACAGACTAAGCAATTGTAAAATAACTGAGTGGCAAATACCAGTTCTCTGGAGTGTCTTGAAGACAATAAATGCTGAAGCTGTGAGAGACTTTCTTGGTCCCTAGAACACTCACCTGCATCTGGTAGGTGCCCCTGGGTCCTCAGAGCAGCGATTTGATTTTGGGAGAAAGTATGAGTGTTTCTTCAGTTGTTTGAGAGTCATTTAAATACTGAAGTTCTGAGAAGACTTTAGCAAAAAAATTAAAAACCTCCTTAATTCTCAGGTTGGCGTATTTAATGGACTCTTTCACTGTTTGCTTTTAAAGGTTCAAAATGGACAAGATTCAAGTTTGTTTCAAATGTTTTACTTCCTTTTTTTTAATTCTTTGGAGCAAGAGAAGTTGAATGAGAAGGCCAGCTCTATAGGCCATGCAATAAGACAAAAAATTGGAAACTGAAAACTAATTAAAATGTCAGGGAGCAAAATACATCTTCCCCCATGGAAGCCTTGTATGAGTGAATCTAACCATAGCTAGTGAGGAGAGTGATCAAAACAGAGGACAAAAATGAAACTGGCCTCCCAAAGGACTGGTGAAAACCTGGGCAGTTTTTTTTCCTAAATCCTGTACCTGCTTAACAAGCTAACTTAAGTCTCATTAGTGCTATAAAGCCCCCAATGACTACTCTAGCCAGAAGGGAATGCCTTTAGTAGTTATTATCTGTACAATTCATTGGAAAATTATTAATGACCTATCTTGAGGCATCTCTTGTTACCTTCTACTATTTTTAAGTATCTCCTGTAACTGTTCCCAAGTTTATATCTCAGGTCACAAAATATATTATAACCTCCCGGATGAGGGCAGGGCTTAGGATCTTCAATGCTCAGACCTGATTGTTATTATTCAATTGTTTCAGTCGTTTTTGACTCTCCATGACTCCATTTGGGGTATTCTTGGCAAAGATATTAGAGTGCCATTTCCTTCTCCAGCTCATTTTACAGATCAGGAAACTGAAGCAAACAGGGTTAAGCGACTTGCCCAGAAGTCACACAGCTAGTAAGTGTCTGAAGCCAGATATGAACTCAGGAAGATGCATCTTCCTGACTTCAGGCCTTGCACTTTATCCCCTGCAATACCTAGCTTCCTAGACCTGATTACCAGGCATTTAAATAAAATATCAGGGATTGAGTAAGTTATTTCAGAAGTAACAACTCAAGGATGTAGCTCTTTCTAACAGTAGCTGAAATTCATCACAAGTTATCCCCTAGAAGTATATTCCATGCCGAAGGCCAGGGTAACTGAGCATCATGGCCAGACAGACACATAATCCTCTGGGGAATACTCCCATATTAAAGAAAACATATGGGTGAACTGAAGGGATAAATACCCCACCCCTTCCTCCTGCCTTGTTATTCTGTTATATTCCAGCAAGATGCTTCATGTCTCTCCCTCTCTCTCTCTCCAGTCCTTATGTGGCCTTGTGAATGAATCATTGTGGGGGTTAGCAATACCAAGCTCCTTTCACATCTTCATAATGCTTAGCATATGATAGGCAAGATGGCAGGTACTGGCTTAAAAACAGGAGGAACTTGGTTTCCATCTTGACTCTACAATTTACTAGATGTTTGACTCTGCAAAAGCTACTCATCTTGGGTATTGGTTTCCTCATCTGTAAAGGGGAAAATAATGGGACCTACTTTATAGGCTTGCTTATAGACTATAAGCATTTGTAAACTTGTTTGTAAACTATAAGCATGTCATCTATACTTTGTAGACTATAAGAGTTATAGAATTGTGAATTGTTGTTCTTGTTTATTTGAATGGAACCAGGAAATCCTTGCTGATGGCAATCATTCAATTAACTAGCACTTATTAATGCTCCTACTATGTTCTAGACACTGTGCTAAGTGCTTTAAGTGGATAATTGCCAAAACATTTGTAGGTTATTTCCAATTTTTGTAATCAAATTTTGATCAGGAATGGCTCTAGCACTTAAATCTCCATTTAATATTGACCAATAACTAGCTATTCTACCCAGCTATCTTGACTATGGTACCTTTCCAGGACTTGGCAGAATGATACATACATACATGCATACATACAAACACAGATGAATGCATACACAAACATATAAAAGAGTTGTTCTACATTCTCCATACACCTGCCCAAATAGCCTATTGAAAGACAGTATTTCTGAGGTTTCTCCCAGCTCATTTCCCCTACCACAGGGGAATTTTAGAGAAAAAAAGAGGACATTTGAAGGGAAAGTGGGAAAAGGAAAGATGTGACCAATTTAGTCTAGAATCCATGAGCCAGCACTGGTTGTAAGTTGTAAAATTGCGTTGATTTATCTCTTATCTGAAAGGCTGTAACTTAAATTGGCTGGATGTAATTCTAAATCAATAAAATTGCAGGCATTTATTCTTTTTAATATAGGAAAGCTGGGAGATTTTCCATAAGCATTATTTTCTTTGAGTTATTCTATTTGATGATAAACTTGTATTTATGTTTCAGTAAGGAAAAGTGAGAAACACAACTTAAGATACAAAGGCCTTTTACATAATGCGATATATAACTGAAATGAGAGTACCAAGGAATATACAATCTTACTGAAATAATAAAATAATTTAAAAGGAAAGGAGATAGTTTAAAAAGTTAAAACACCAAACCCAACTCAGGCACACAGAGAAGCAAAGCTGCAAATGAGGTGCTTATATTCTTCTATTATTTAACACTGAGGGAGATAAATATTTTCTTTACCTATGTTCTACCCAATTTAACCTTATATGAGAAAAAAAGTCACCCTGCATTTTCTCAATAGACGCCTGAACCATTTCATATACACTTTTTTTTTCACTTGTCTTGAAGAGAGGAAGCATGTTATAATGGGAAAAGACAACTGAATTTGAGTTAGAGGGCCTGAGTTAAAATCCCACCTCTGTGGTGACCTCTAAAGTTCCTTCCAGGTACAAATCTACGACCCCATAAATATCCTTTGGTATAAACTTATACGCTCTAGTGTTCCGATGGATCAGTGAACTCTGATTTTTATAGTCTCTCCTCAGACTCCTGTCATAGCCTGTCCCATGTGACTCTTTTCCGTAGCCTCCTATTAGGTCACCACACAGTTCATCCCAACATGCTGGGACCCTTCTTTGTATTTCTTTGACGTTACAGAATACAGACTATTCATAATTTGTCTCTCACTCGTTCCATGTAACTGGTCCATCTTCTTTTCAATGGCAGCCTTTATTCATTTTCTTATTTGTGATCATTACAGATGATTCATGGCTACCATGGTCCTCTCTGTTGTCCTTTGGATAATGCTCAACAGTAGTTCTTCTGAGACTGCATTGTGTTTCATTACTTATAGCCATATAGTACAAGAAGAGTATAGTGATCTAGAAGCATGGGGTCTTTAAGGAACTTTGAATTTTCCAAAGATGCTTTAGTCTGTTCTCCTCCTTCAGTTAAGCTCTGTCTGACACCTTGCTATCAATGTACAATGTCTGCCCAAGATATACAGGGCATTCCACAAATCTTAGTGCAGTTTAAAACTTAATTTAAGTGGATATTTTAGCTTAGCCTTAAAATTAACCATATAGATATTTTAATTTTTTTATAGTACCCCATATATAGTGATGAAACAGCTTTATAGATAGTCTTTCCAATGCCACCTCACAGCCTGGGCAAGAGGAAGTTTTCAATCCATGTACTTCTTCACCTGTAGAATGATTATAGTAATGCCCAGAATATTTCTTCTTATGGCTATTAGGCTCAACTGATATTATCTATGTAAAGCTTTCTTCAACACTTAAAGACGTATGTGAATGTCAGCCAGTTGTTATTAATCTTATGATTCATTCTTCTTATCTTCTGGAACTCAAATAGAATGATCCTGGGATAAGTCACTATGCTACTCTTATTCTTTTATATTTCATTGTATACAAACCATTGTAAAAGTGAATAAAATAAATTTTGTCCGTAATTGGGTGAGATTATTAGGTTGAAAATTCATCTTCTGGAGGATTGCCAAAAGCCTCTTTGGGATAACCCCAGTGGTTTCCAAATGATGAGAACTTTATGTATTTCATCCTGTCCCCAGTTGATTTTGATGTCTTCTCCTAGGTCTCTGTTTTTATGATTATAGAAAAATCGTCCTTTTCATTTTACTTAATGTAGTTAAGATTGAAACAGTCCAGGGACAAGCCCTAGTTTTGGTGTTATTCATTTATATTTAATCTTATGTGAAGATGGTTAAAGCCCCTGCTTTTTGAAGTTGAATAAAAGTATTAGGACATAAGCTTATCCTCTTATTGAAAGCAAGCTTGGTACCACTTGAGTAGCAGAAAGGATGATGGGGATGATATGTACCTCGTCCTGTTCCCACATGACATTTTGATTTCTGCTACTAAATCTGTATATTTTTAAAGCTTTTCAATTTATATAGCATGAAGATCTGGAATATGTGCTATGGTGACATCTACTAAAAACTTTTTTTTTCCTGTTCTTACTATACTCAGGCAATTTTAAGTTGCAGTGCAGTCCATGATAATGCTTTAGTTTCAGAACAGTTTATCAGTTGAATTCTCATGGATATTTTAAGGTCTGTATTTGGGAATTTATTGTCTGTCAGTCCTTAAAAGGTAGATGTACCATTCTAATCACTGTGTCACATCTTGCTATGTATTTAGTAGTTGTCAAATTTTGCAGCCTTCATTGATATGTTGTACAGTGTGCTTGACTTCCTTGCATAACCCGCATGGATCACTAAGTCCAGGCTCTTTATAGAAAACCATTCTGTAATTTCTGATGGCAATGACCTGATCCTGCATTGCTATCTTAAACCCATCTGTTTTCTCATAACACAACCATTTGTTTGACATGTCTGAGGTCATGCGCATGTTGCCCTTGGAGTGCCTTTTGATTATACTCTTGGATCATCATAGTTTCATAGACACCATCTAGAGGTAAACCATTTTCAATTACATTTGACAAATCCAGTAGCATGTACCTGATACTGCTTGTCAGCCTTTATGATTGTTTGGTGAAATGATGTCTGCTTGCTCCAAAAGTATTTCTATTTCTCTACATTTTGTACAAAATTATCATGTGCTCTGAGAATACATAGCAATCTCTTTCCCCTTTTTGGCGAGGAAGTATTAATCTTTCTATAGAAATCTTAGGATGATGGAACCTGTGCTTTTTAATTTGTATACATTGTTGTTAAAACACTTTCTCAATCCATTATGGTCCGGTTTATAGTTTTAAAAGTTTACAATAGAACTGGTATTACATGCTTCTTAATTGCTTTTAGTATGTTATTCCTTGATGTCAGTATGCCAGTAAATCTCTTAACTTATTTAGCCATAGCTTTCTCCTTAAAAACTGTATTCTCAATGTGTTCTGCCTGAATGAGATTAAGGTATTTTTAAATGTTGCTTTTGCCAATTGGTATAATTTGATCTGTAGATCTATGCTCCAGGCCATTAATTTCTATCTTTCCTTGTCAGCTGTTAAAAATGTTAGACTGATCTTGATATCACCAAAAAGAGATTCTATGAGATGGAGGAGCTGTTTTTTGTGGCATTATATAGCTTGATATTATTTCTGTTTGTTAGGTGATTAAGAAGATATTTTGGATTAATCCCCTCTTTAACTTGTAAACCAAACTAAATTCTATTTAAGAAAGATTTAGATTTAAGGCTAGGCAGAACCATAAAGTCTCCCAAAACTGTCTCCCTGAAAAATGCCACATTTTATATTGAATGTTCTTGATGTTAATGAATTGATAAGATGCTTTAGAAATCATTTTTCCACGTGAACACCCAATATTCTGGAGTTCTCACTATGCTTGGTTTCTTTTTTGTATATTTGCAGTATATAGACTCACTTTGTTTTTAGAACATATATAAATATCTGACCATAATAAAAATGTGAGCACGTTATCCAATGAGCAATGAGTAAACGCACTAAATGGAACTGACTTATAAATTTTGACACTGTCAGAACAAAGGAAAGAAGAGCTGAAAAAGGAGTTGCAGTTCAGTGGAGAGGTAGCTCATAGGTGTTTCTTGGGATGAATGTAAAGAAGTTGATGGAGTCGGCTTTATCATGCATCCAAAGGCAAGAAGAAAATTGCTTTCACAAGACTTTGGGTTATCTTATATTATCATGTTCATGCTAATTGACTTGCTAAATATGGGCAGCTAGGTGGCACAGTGGATAGAGTTCAGGACCTGAAGTCAAGAAGACTCATCTTTGTGAGTTCAAATCCAGCCTCAGACTAACTTACTAGCTATGTCACTGTGGCCAAGTCATTTAACCCTGTTTGCCTCAGTTCTTCATCTGTAAAATGAGCTGGAGCAAACCACTAGAGTGTCTTTGCCACGAAAAGCGCAAATGGGGTCACAAAGAGTCTTTCGCAACTGAAATGCCTCAACAACAAAAGCAAAATCCCACTGAAAATAAAAACAGCTTCCATACCAACTTAAATTACAGGGTATGAGGAAGTAGGGAAATTCTAGAAAGAATATGATAAAGCCCTGAGATGAAATCAGCATATATTTTGATACTTAGGGACTTCAGTGCAACAACTGGCAAAGGAGAAGACAATGAACTATTTCTTACAAAATTTGGTTCAGTAGCAAGGAATGAGACAGGCAAAAAATTGTGGATAATACAGTCTTCCCATGTGTATATCATGAATACCTTCTTCAGAAAATAATTGGAAGATGCTAGAAATGACAACAGATAACTTCACAAGCAGCACATACAAACACATGCACAAAATTAAATTGGCTATATTTTGACAACCAAGAACTAACTTGTTATTGATGAGGAAGACATTCCTGAATCAGTTATCTATATAGTCAGGTCACTAACGTATTAGACCATTTATTAAAATTAATGTGAAACTAGATGACAGAATAAACATGAGATAATGATATGGTTTACAATTAAAAAACTCCAACTTGAGAATCTTTCAAATATATATTATTATATCTTTTGTGCTTATATGACCTTCATTTCTAAATATATCCTTTCCACTTCCCTTCCCAACATTCATCTCCTATAACAATGCTCAAAAAAACTAAACAATACATAAACTGAGTCTAGACCCATAGTCTTCTATCTCTGTAGAGAAGGGTGGGAGGTGCATTTTCTTTTCTCTCCTCAAGGGCAAAGCTTGGACACTATAATCACAGTGTTCAATTTTGCATGTTTTTGGTTGTTTGTATTTTTTTCATAGTTGTAGTCATTGTGTGCATTTTTTTACTGGCTCTGTTTACATCTTCACTCAGTATCAGTTATAGAAGTTGCACATGTTTCTTGGTTTTCTTCATACTCTTTAGTTCTTAAGGCTCTGAGTTATTCCATTATATTCGTGTGCTATGATTTGTTTACCCATTTTCCAGTCATTGGATTTTCCATTTCTTTGCTTCTACAAAAAATGCTATTATGACTATTTCATTATATGTGGAACACTGAAAAATGTGAAATGGATGGAAGTTAGGACATTAACACCATATGAAAGGTTTGTTCAGTCATTTCAGTCATGTCCGACTCTTTGTGACACCATTCGTGGTTTTCTTGGCAAAGATACTAGAGTGGTTTGCCATTTCCTTCTCCAGCTCATTTTACAGATGAGGAAACTGAGGCAAACAGGGTTAAGTGACTTGGCCAGGGTCACACAGCTAGTAAGTGTCTGAGGCTGGATTGGAACTCAAGAAGATGAGTCTTCCTGACTTCACGCCCTGCACTCTATCCACTGTACCACCTAGCTGTTCCTGGAGGTTGTTGAAAGACTACATACAACACACTAAAAAATGAATTGCAAAGATGATATGGTGTGAAGGCTGTTAGAAAAATGTAACATGAGAAAAAATGATGGGCCGTTCTCGTGGTATGATCAAGGTCAAACTACATAACCCATTTGGTATCACTGCAATGTTAAGAGAATTTGAGAAAGGTCATCAGTATATGTATCCACTTAGGTGAATTTGTTGGGGGACATGATGAAGAATAGCATGTGATGGACAGGACCATAATGCTGCAAATTGCATCATTGAAGGGAATCAGTAAGAAAATAATGCACTGAGTATTCTTTTGTTAGTTAATAATAGATGACTTTATATGTAAGCCTTTATGACTGTTTCCAAGGTTTGCAAAGTGCTTCACACATATTATATCATTTGATCCTCATAATATTCCTCTTAGGTACATAGTGCCACTCTTATCAATATCACTTTAGAGTCAAGGAAAAAGAGACAAAGAGAAGTTTGATAACTTGTCCAAATAATACAAATTATAAGTAGCAGAGATGAAATTTGAACCCAGGACTTTGGACCTCAAATGCTATGTGTTTTCCATTCTACCACAGCTGTCATCATTATTCCATCTAGACTCATTAAGTAGGTATTGAAATGTGGAGCTATATGAACAGTACTATGCTTTTTATATCCAGATTCCTTATGTTAAAAGAAATAATTTTATAGTAATACCTTGCTATTACTAATAATCATACTATTTCACATTTGTGTAATGCTTTATATATTCCATTAATATTATCTACTTAGACCTTAAGCACATTCTGTGAAACAGATTGTACCCGCAATTATCCCCCTTTATAGATCAGAACTAGGGACCCTAAGTTATTTACCGAAGAGCAAGCACTAAAAACTAGTTTTCCTGGATTGTTGCCTTATAAAGAGCTGTCTGTAGAACCATTAGGAAGATAGAAAGAAATTTAGGGGTAGAAAAATGAAAGAAGTACTCATTCCATTATTTGTTTGGTAGAATGACTTGTGAAAGTGATTTATAAGGCTTCATTAAAATACAGTATTCAGCTTCTTAGTAGCTTGTATGTGTCATTGCTATCTGAACTCTGGATTCTCATATTTGTTCTCTGATCAGTCAACATTGCTACCATATCACTTGGTGAGATACAATGAAAAAAGAAAGATTCCACATGAAAATAATGGGGAGGAGGGCTTAATTTGTTCCGTTTGTTTTGTTTTGTTTCTTTTTGCTTTTGTTAACTTTGGCAGTTTGATTGGACTCCTTTTGGATGGATTTTCTAAAGCAATTAGTTGAGAATAGCAGAACTTGTCACATAAAATTGAATGTACTTTTTACTTACAAAGCTTTTCAAGATCTTCATTTGCCTGTTTGACTATTTTTAAAAGCTTTGTAGAAGTTCAGAGACGAGTCCTTCAGGGGGACCATCATCAATGACTTTGAACTTAGAAATATCTTAAACATGTTAGGCACTCAAAGTTTGTTGAGTTGAATTGAATCAAAAGTTAAACTTGATTACATAAATCTATCAACCATGGAAGCTATAATACTAATGAGTAGGAATACTGAATTCTTTAATTCAGTGAGATAAATTAAGATATGAAAAATTGAATACTAAAAATCACTTGATGTCTTTTCATCTGAGAGGAACTTGAATTATCAGAATCCTACACCAAAAATATCTATAGTATCTGTCATTTGGGTCTGGAATTGTGTGCGTGTGTGTGCGTGTGTGTGTGTGTGTGTGTGTGTGTGTGTGTGTAGACTTGTGATTTTATTTATATGAAGAACTTTAAAAGTGGGCACTCCCACCACTGATGCAGATAGGTAACTAAATATATAAGGTATAATTTTAGAGAATGTCCTGGTACTGTCTATATTGAAGTGACTTAGCTCAAGTCACAGAGATAGATCGTTTGAGTCAAAGGCAGCCCTTGAACCCAGGCCTTATTGACTGCATCACCAGTCCCCTAATCCATTCAGTCATTCTGCATCTCTATCATTTGTAGATGGAGGAAAATTAGAGAAAAGGTCATGCCAGTGAGAGTAATTATTTCTTCCATGTGAAAGGCAAGGCCGCCAATAGCTGAACATAATGAAATGAAAGCAAGAGGCCTCATGTCACCCTGAGTGAGCAGCTTATATCTGCCTTCATCTGAGTTCCTCTGCTGTAAGCAGAATGTAGTCCTGGAAATAGCAAAATCAAATCAGAACCCTTGTAAAAAAAATGCTTCCTCAGCATGCCTCTTTTTCTGGTACAGTCATTGGTTTCTATTATCTGCTGTAAATCAAGTTTGATTAAAGGCTATTTTCTGCTTATATCAGGAAATCAGTTACTCTATCATTTCATGGATGTTAATGCTTGTACAAACAGAATTCCTAAAATATTATGAGAAACACTTAAAATTCTGGGAAGCTCATGTTGAGATTTCCCTACTATTAGAGTCAGAGATTTAACTAGGAATTCTTGGTCCTTCAGTGAATTTAGTTGAGGGGGTTGGGTATGTTTCCAAATGAAACTCATTCTCCCATAAAGAGTAAGAGGATTTGAATCCAAACAGCTCAATATTTCAGTTCCTCCATCAAATATGTGGAAAAGAACTATCAGTGCTAATAGCGACACATACATAAAATTTCTGGCTCTTGGGAATCCAGCATAAATATCGCAAACAAATGTGGCTCAGTTTAGGAGCGCTGGATCTGGCAAACTGCTAAATTTATTTGGATCTCAGTTTTCACACCTTCAACACTGAAGACTTTGAATATATGGGCAGTTCCAAATCACACTACTTCCACTGCAGGTATCACTAGTTGCTCCTTCCTCTCCACCAAAATCTCCTTCTTCTTCTTGCTTGTCCTCTGTTTTTGAACAGGACCAATGACATCATGGGGTGATGTCTTGACTTGTGCATGAATAGATATAAGTGAGGCAGAGTTGGACAAATTTGTCAGCCTTAGTCTCCCTTCCAGAGTCATCAGAGTTCAGTAGTGAGACAAAAGTCAAGACAACAGGCAATAGCTGGAGAAGGAGTGGATGGCCTAGCAGCTTCAATGTCTGATCATGCTTTGAGTATCCCACAGCACCTGTTTCAGCTGCCTTCATAACCTCTGGAACAAATTATTCTCTTCCACCCATTATGGTAGGGGGGTCTTCACCTGCTTGGGCTATTCATCCCCCTAAATCACTGACAGGTTTGAGGCCTGTTAGTTACCCTTAACCTGGTTTAGCCCATCTGCTAGGATGGTTTGACCTGGTTGTGGCCACCATGCATATTACAGCTTCTTGGAGCCACATTTGAGAGTTGGGTGACAGATGGACACAAAAGATGGATGTGTCCTGAGATGCTAGTCCTCCCTGAATACCCCCATATACACCACCAAAATGTAGTAGTCTGTCCTAGGAACCCCTTTGGGCTCTGATAGGTGAGCTTTTGCCTTACCCTTTTTGGAAGCTTTTACCTCTCTTCTCAGCTACCAAATGTATAACTCTGTGAAAACCCCTCCCCTTTTCAGGTCATCCCCTATTGAAAAGTACACTCCTTGAAGGCAAGGACTATCTTCCTTGTTTGTATTTCCATTCCTAGAATTTAGCCCAGTGCCTGGCACATATTAATCAGCTAATAAATACACATTCTATCTATCTATCTATCTATCTATCTATCTATCTATCTATCTATCTCTGAGGTCAATGGTAACTGTTTCTCTTTAGAACAGCAACCTTGAGGGTCTTCCTCTCCCTTCCACTCCCTTTTTGCTAATTAAAGCGGCCATCCCTTGACTCATTTCTTTTTTAATTATTATTTAATTTATTTAATATTTTTAATTTTCAGTATTGATTTTCACAAGAGTTTGAATTACAAATTTTCTCCCCATTTCTACCCTCCCCCCCACTCCAAGATGGCATATATTCTGGTTGCCACATTCCCCAATCAGCCCTTCCTACTGTCACCCCACTCCCCTCCCATCCCCTTTTCCCTTCCTTTCTTGTAGGGGAAGATAAATTTCTATGCCCCATTGCCTGTGTATCTTATTTTCTAGTTGCATGCAAAAACTTTTTTTTTCGTTTTTGAGCATCTGTTTTTAAAAACTTTGAGTTCCAAATTCTCTCCCCTCTTCCCTTCCCACCCACCCTCCCTAAGAAGTCAAGCAATTCAACATAGGCCACATGTGTATCATTATGTATAACCCTTCCACAATACTCATGTTGTGAAAGACTAACTATATTTTGCTCCTTCCTAACCTATCCCCCTTTATTGAATTTTCTCCCTTTTTGAAAGTGTTTGTTTTTGGTTAACTCCTCCCCCATCTACCCTCCCTTCTATCATCTCCCCTTTTTTATCTTCTTCCTCCTTCTTTCCTGTGGGGTAGATACCCAATTGAGTGTGTATGTTATTCCCTCCTCAGGTCAAATCTGATGAGAGCAAGATTCACTCATTCCCCCTCACCTGCCTCCTCTTCCCTTCCTACAGAACTGCTTTTTCTTGCCACTTTTATGCAAGATAATTTACCCCATTCTATCTTTCCCTTTCTCCCTCTCTCAATATATTCCTCTCTCATTCCTTAAGTTGGTTTTTTTTTTTTAGGTATCATCCCTTCATATTCAACTCACCCTGTGCTCTCTGTCTCTCTCTGTCTCTCTCTTTATATATACATACATACATATATATATATATATATATATATGTGTGTGTGTGTGTGTGTGTGTATGTGTGTATGTGTGTATATGTATATATGTATATATACACATACATATATACATACACACATATATATACATATACATATACATATATATATACATGCATATACATGCACACACATATCTCTGCATATTCCCTTCAACTGCCCTAATACTGAGGTCTCATGAATCATACACATCATCTTTCCATGTAGGAATGTAAACAAAACAATTCACCTTTAGTAAGTCCCTTGCGATTTCTTTTTATTGTTCTTCTCCTTGATTACCTCTTCATGCTTCTCTTGAATCTTGTGTTTGAAAGTCAGATTTTCTACTCAGCTCTGGTCTTTTCACTGAGAAAGATTGAAAGTCCTCTATTTTATTGAAAATCCATATTTTGGCTTGGAGCATGATACTCGGTTTTGCTGGGTAGATGATTCTTGGTTTTAATCCTAGTTCCACCAACCTCTGGAATATCATATTCCAAGCCCTTTGATCTCTTAATGTAGAAGCTGCTAGATCTTGTATTATTCTGATTATGTTTCCACAATCCTCAAATTGTTTCTTTCTGGTTGCTTGCAGTATTTTCTCCTTGATCTGGGAGCTCTGGAATTTGGTGACAGTATTCCTAGGAGATTTCTTTTTGGGATCTATTTGAGGAGGTGATCTGTGGATTCTTTCAATTTCTATTTTACCCTCTGCTTCTAGAATATCAGGGCAGTTCTCCTTGGTAATTTCTTGAAAGATGATATCTAGGCTCTTTTTTTGATCACAGCTTTCAGGTAGTCCAATAATTTTTAAATTATCTCTCCTGGATCTATTTTCCAGGTCACTGGTTTTTCCAATGAGATATTTCACATTGTCTTCCATTTTTTCATTCCTTTGGTTCTGTTTTATAATATCTTGATTTCTCATAAAGTCACTAGCTTCCACTTGCTCCAATCTAATTTTTAAGGTAGTATTTTCTTCAGTGGTCTTTTGGACCTCCTTTTCCATTTGGCTAATTCTGCCTTTCAAGGCATTCTTCTCCTCATTGGCTTTTTGGAGCTCTTTTGCCATTTGAGTTAGTCTGTTTCTTAATATGTTGTTTTCTTCAGTATTTTTTTGGGTCTCCTTTAGCCAGTCATTGACTTGTTTTTCCTGGTTTTCTCACATCCTTCTCATTTCTCTTCCCAATTTTTCCTCTACTTCTCTAACTTGCTTTTCCAAATCCTTTTTGATCCCTTCCATGGCCTGAGACCAGTTCATGTTTTTCTTGGAGGCTTTTGATATAGGCTCTTTGACTTTGTTGACTTCTTTAGGCTGTATGTTTTGGTCTTCTTTGTCACCAAAGAAAGATTCCAAAGTCTGAGACTGAATCTGAGTGCATTTTTGCTGCCTAGCCATGTTCCCAGCCAACTTACTTGACCCTTGAGTTTTTCGTTGGGGTATGACGGCTTGTAGAGTAAAGCTTGAGGGGATGCGCTGTTGTTTTCAGAGCTATTATAGCTAGCTCTGCCACACCAGCACTCTTCCTTCCCCAATAACCCACAACCCGGACTGGACTCAGATCTTATGCAGGCTCTGCACTCCTGCTGTGATGTGCCACTTAATTCCTCCCACCGGGTGGGCCTGGGGCCAGAAGCAACTGCAGCTGTAGTTCTGTAGCTGCACCACCTCCGCTGCCTCCAGGGCAGGTGGCTGAACCGCGACCTCCTTCCACTCCCTGCAGCTTTTCCCACTAACTTTCTCTGTTGTCTTTGGTGTTTGTGGGTTGAGAAGTCTGGTAACTGCCACAGTTCACTGATTCAGGGTGCTAGGGCCTGCTCTGCCTGGCTCCCGGTCTGGTTGGTCCTGCCGCAGCCCACTCTGGGCTCTGCTCTGCTCCCAGCTTCATGTGTGATAGACCTTACCCAGAGACCATCCAGGCTGTCCTGATCTGGGGCCCTGCTTCCCTCTGCTATTTTGTGGGTTCTGCAGTTCTAGAATTTGTTCAGAGCCATTTTTTATAGGTTTTTGGAGGGACTTGGAGGGAAGCTCAGGCAAGTCCCTGCTTTCCAGCTTCCATCTTGGCTCCACCCCCCCCTTGACTCATTTTTTAAAGAGGCCTATTCACTGAATGGGCGTTACCTCACTGTAAGTGAGTAAATGAAAAGGGCTTAGCCTGAAAGGGCCAGGGTCTCCCATTGCATCCTGGGTCCTCTTTAGTTGTCTTGATAAATAACTGGCCACTGGACCCATATGGCTCTGGAGGAGAAAGTGAGGCTGGTGACCTTACACAATTTTCTCTCCCTCAAATCAGTCAACCACAAGTCATGTCATCATTTCCCTGATTCCATGGTCCTCTTTGAAAATGAAGGACAAACATAACATCTATCTATCTATCTTTCTATCTATATATCTCTGAGGTCTCTTCCAGCTCTAGGTCTGTAATCCTGACACAGACACAGACACACGTATATATGTGTTTATCAATTTACATATACATACACATATAAACATACATTTACATATGTATGTATACATATGCTCATTTTTTTTAACTTGGACATGCTGACTTCCACTTCTCCCCTAGATGCCCCCACCACCTTAACGCAAATTGCCCTGGGCTTAAGAGAGGGTGCATGGATAAGGGAAGGAAATCTACGGGAGAGTAGTCACAGGAGAGTGATGCTCTCATGACAGGACCCTGCTTATAACATGAGTGGTAACCTGTAAGGACAAGCAAAGTGGGACTTTTTGCTGTTTTCTCTTTTGGAGTCCTAGCTCTTTTCATCAGTAAGGCAGTTGGGTGCCCTTGATTGAGTCTTGCCTTTGCTTGAGTCTCTGATGACCTGCTAAATTCACAAGAAAGCCTAAGTCACATAAGTCTGAGTCACATGAGCCTGGATCATGAGGGTTGTGATGCCCTCTGACCCTGAAGAAGTACTTATACACTCTAAGTGTGGCATTTTGCTTGGGCACCCACTCATGGGAAGAGTGTTTGTGTGATGTAGCCAGACAAGACTCTAGGTAGTTGTTAAGGAGCCCCCAGGCTTTGAAAACCCAGATGTTGGTGCTTCTCTTTGTATGTATTGTCTTGGTCAGACAGTTAGAAGTCTTGTCTGTTGATTTGTGTTATTTGCTCTGTTTATATAATTTCTGCTTGTAATTTCTGTTTGTATTTTCTCTGAAGCTCAGGGTGTGGACTTTTTCCCCTGAACTAAGTGAATGGCATATGTATGTTTAATTAAAGTGAGATTGTTAACCCCTTAAAGTTGCTTTCCTTTAGAAAAGCAGATCAAAGAACCTGTGCTAGTAGCCCTCCTATGTGCTGGTGTTATTGGCCTTATACCTCTACAGCAGCTGCAGGCAACACTGTTGTTACATAACCCAGGTCTGAATGAATGAGGGAGGGCAGTTGCACTGGGCAAAGCCCTATTTATATCATTCTGGTAAATATTTTTTAAAGTATTTCACATTTGCTTTTAAATGTGACCATCATGATATTGAAAGTATTTGTCTTTTCACTCTAGCACTTTTTCATTTCATTTGATGGGGTCCCAACTTTAAAGTTCTGGATTCAAAATGTGTCAAGTAATAGAACTGATGAAGTTATAGTAAGAACATAGATATGGCTTTGCAGCTGAGATATGCTGAAGAAATTATTAGTAAAGTACTTGTTTTATGCTCCGTAATTTTTTTATCATTGTCATATTAAAACCAGGTTTCCTACCTGCACATTAAGTGGCTGGGGTAAAAAAGAGAGCAAGAACAGCCTTTTACTTTTAAAATTACAATTTGCATGTCAATATGCCAAATATTTTAAATATTTCCAAGTTACTATTGTCCCACTTATTATTCCTTCAACTAATTTTCATAATTAGATATAAAGTTGAGACAGATTTGTGAAACCTTGACCATCTTTCAATGCACATAGCTTATAGCTGGCCTTCTTCCTCAGACTTCTGTCTTCTTATTAGTTGTCACTCTAAAGTTTTGTGGAGAACTGTTGGATTCAAACTGGGAAAATATGCCTTCATCAGTTTTATTTATGAACATAGCATGTGAATCTAGAGAAAAAAACACATACTCATACATATATGTATATTGTTGTTGTTGTTTGTTCTTTGCTGTCAAGGAGGACCATGATATCAGGAAGGTGATGTCATGACTTACAAGTGAATTGGATTTAAGTGAGACAGGGCTGTGCTAGCTCACCAGCCTCACTCTTTCCTGTTGAGCCATCTGGGTCCAGTGATAAGACAGAACATGGCCCCAGATGAACTGAAAGACCTTGGCCTTTTTAAGCTAAGATCTTTCCCAGGTATCAGTTTGTCTGAGGCAATGCCCATTCAGTGATTAAAGCTAGGTAAGAAATGAGGCAAAAAATGGCCTCATTTGCCTAGTTCAAAAAAATCAGTCTGGAAGGGGACGACTCTCAGGATTTCTAGCCAAAAGAGGAATAATTGCTATTTACATTCACTTTGAGTCATCAGAACCCAAACAGTGACCAAGGTAGGCTTGGGCTGGGACCTATTATTGTCCAATCAGTGAGAGTCAGAGTGATTTGGGTTTAAGGCATGGTCCTTAAAAAAAGAAATCTAGCCCATAAACCCCAAGATATCTTGTGAGGTTTCAGTGATCAAAATGTATATGCCTTTGGATAGAGTACCTGCAAGTAAGTGTATGATTCCCTATGTGGATAGAGGGAGAGGAGCGAAAGAGTGATAAAGAAGAGGAAGAGAGAAGGGAGAGAGAGAGGAAAGAAGGGAAGAAGGGAAGGAGGAACAAAGAAAGGAAGGAAGGAAGGCTGGCTGGATGGAAGGAATTGGGTTGCCCAATTGGAACTGAAACAATTGGGTTCCCAGTGGGGCAGCTAGTACTACTTGTGGGGTTTTGTCTGTCTTTTGTTCTCAGAGGACCATGACATTGGGAAGGTGATGTCATGACTTGTGAGTGCATTGCTCTTAAGTGAGGCATCCGATATGCAAAGTCACCAGCCTCACTCTTTTCTCCTGTGGCCTCTGGGATTATCTCCAGTTGTGTGTGTGTGTGTGTGTGTACACATATCTATATCTGTATATGCCTTTCCCTTGGTTAAATGATCACATATAGGGAAATAGATATGAAAATTTTTCTGGGAGTTTTTTTTCCTGGATTAATCTTTTTCTTTTCAATAGGCTGCTTCTTTCATTGTCACACCTCCTCATTATGCTTGTTACCCTCTGACACCTGTGTTAGCCTTTTCTCTGAACCCCCCATGATTGGAACCTTTCATCCCAGTCTAAAATCTTGTGTATTCTCAGTCGATTTTCATTTTCCTGTCTGTAATCACAAGAATGGGAAAAAAACAACCAAACAAGGATACTCAGCTGAAAGAGACCTCTCTTTTCCCTGTTAGAAGTTACTGGTACCCCTGAGTGAGTTGCCTCAGTCTAGGAACTAATCCAGTATTCTAGGGGTCCTAGACAACTATGAAGTCCTTCTTTCATCTCTGACCTGAAGATTACTGTGCCCAAGATACACTGATAGCATCCCTGTTTATGTCCTTTCCCTAACCTGACCTTTCCTAATATGATTTTAAGGTATTGGTCTTGGACAAAGAGTAAGGGGCTCAATGGGTTGCCCTACTGTCATTCCCTTGTTCCTTCTCTCCTTTTTGTGTCTCTAGTTGAGCCACATGGCTGTTGCTTTGGGGTTTTCCCTTCAGCATGCCAAGGAAAAGAATCATTGCTTTCAGCACTGACTGGCTCATCTTTAAAACCCTTTTGCAGTAGTCTCTGTCACCCCCAAAAGAAAGATAATCTGTCAGCATCAGTCAAGTTTAAAGAAAAGTGGAGCCCAAACTGACCAGACACTTCTGTTCGCCTTAGTCTATAATATGAGGACAAAATATGGTCTACGTTAAAGGATGACAGGCAGTCTACCTAAAATATATGAGTTCATTTTTGAAGAAAGACCTGCCTTTTGAAAAGAATCACTTGGAATGAAATTATATCAGACCTTCTGTTAACCTGGGGTCCATGAATCACCAAGAAGTCTGTGGATAGACTTAAGGGGATCTATGAAGTAGGTTGGGGGAAATGATATTTTATTTTCACTAACTTCTAAATGAGATTTATTATTCCCTCCAATTATTTAAAAGAATAATAACCTGTGATTCTGAAAAGGATATGCTTCACCAGACTGACAAAGAAGCCCATGATACAAAAAAGTTATGAACCTCTGAATTAAATATATATAGTCTCATTACCTACTAAAAGCCCACTACCAACATCTTCATTATATCACCAATATCCATATCACAATTGACTTATTCTATTTCTCTAGCAGCATATTGATGGAAACCTTGGATTATAGTTCTCAAAATCAATAGGATACAGTGATCTGTTTTTCTTTACTTGTTAGCTAGACCTTATAACTTCTGAAGACATCATATTAGACTGATTCATAACAAAAGAGACAGTCTTTGGCCTTGACTCATGATTTCAGAGAGCAGAACCAAGCCTAATGTCTGCTTCTGTGATGACTTTACATTGTCATTTAGATCAAGACAATACTTTGTAATAGAAAACATTTGTCTTTTGGCCCCTAGGAAGCGGATTACTATGCTTTCCTGGCATATAGATTTGTAAAGTAAGAGGGAAAGGCTAGCCCCTTAAGCGACATGCTAATTGCAGGAGCAAAGGCAATGAATGAACTACCAGTGAAGTAACTTTCTGCTTTAGGGCTCTTTGTCTAAAAGGACTGTGTAGGAGTGTATATTCAGAGGAGTTTCTGAAAGTGTAACTTCTGTCCTTATATGTCCAGACACGATGTATTATGTTCAGTAACTTACTAAAATTATTGCAGTACAAGGCTTAGCACAGGAAACAAAGCCAGATGAGATCATGGTGTGTTCCTGGTTTCTTGATACTATTCTAGTGGGGTTTTATACTCCTGTTCCTCTGGTTGTGCACATGTGTCCATGGTACAAAGGGATGCAGTGGCACACACATCAAGTACCACACATAAGGGTGAGGAACCTGGGGCCTTGAGGCCACATGTGGTCTTCTAGGTCCTTGGGTGTGGCCTTTTGCCTGAGTCCAAGTTTTACAGAAAAAAATCCTTTTATTAAGGGGACTTGTTCTGTGAAGTTTGGATTCAGGCTGCACTTGAGGACCTAGAGGGCCACATGTGGCCTTGAGGCTGCAGGTTCCTCACCCTTGATAGTTGCTTCACTTCCCATGTTTATATCTCTGTGTTTATATATACTTGTATAACTGTAGTCATATTTCTTTACCACTCAGTACTGTAAGTATGTATTGAGCATATGCATTCATGTACCCCTAACTATCTTGAGTGACCTCTTTAGAACTCACTAAATCACAGGTCTTAACATGTAAGCATATATACATATTAGCACACATAGGTATGTATTTATAGTATGTGAATATGCATACACACATGCATACACATATATAACAAAACACATGCATATACAGATGTAATTTGTGTTGCTGTATGCTTACACATATACTTGGATAAACTGTTGTTTCCTCATGTCAGAACTGGTGGAGGATTCTCTGCACCAATCTGAATCATAACTGTCTTTGTATGACTTAGTTGATAAGTGCTAGGGAACTGCGCAAGGCAGCAGAGGTTGCCAAGACTTACTTAGGTTATAAAGGTAATAAGTGTCAGAGGCAAGTTTCAAACTTAGATCATCCTGACTCCATATCCAATACTCTAACCATGGTACCACCTATGTCCTTCTTATATAACCCAGTTTGGTTGGAGCACAGGGAACATGAAGGAATGTATTGAGAGATAAGTTTGGAAAAGTAGAAACACAAACACATACATATCGATCTATCTAGAACCAGTCATTCTTGAATGTTACCAAGCTAACAGCATTTATTTTTTCTTGTGACAAGCCAACAGATGGTTACCATTGGTAGAAAAGTACCTGTTCTTTTTCCTCCTTCATTCCTCCCTTCCCCAACCCTCAAATAATGATTTTTATATAAGAACAATCTATACCTGTCAACCAAAAAATGCCTCGAAGAATGTTCCCAACCTCCCATCTCTGCAGATTTCTTACAATGGTCTCTCACTGGTGAAAGTGTCTGGCTTTGTGCTTGATGCTAATATGACCCTGGCAATGTTGAACCTGTGTGGCAAAGCATTTCCTCTTGCTTAAAAGTCCAAGTGACATTTCCCATGCACTTCATTTTAGATGGCAGCAGAGCTGGATACTCTCTATTGAAACATTCTCATCCCCCAGCTCAAAAGCTATACCTCAAGGTATTTTACATCATCATGCCCATTTCTAGCTTGCAGTAGAGAGAGGGGGAGTCATCTGTGTGTGATAGCCTCATCTGTCATTGCTTCGTGTCTTCCTTAACTTGCTAAGCCAAGTTTCACTTTGACAGGCTATGGAGTCCTGGTTGCCATTAGAGGCACTGCTAGGCAGAATACCCACGAGCAGAGCTGGAGTGATGCTCCAGGGAAAATTGTCATTACACCCTCATTCTGTGTCATACCCTCTCATTCAGAGGACTGCAATTGGCACACAGGAATGCTCTCTAGGATGTGGTCTTCTCTGGCAAAAGATTTTCCTTTGCCAGTCTTACTTTTTTTTTTAAAAAAGAAGAAATAAATTGTCTCTGGCTATTTCTAGTTCTGTCTTGATAGGATCTGTATTCCCAGGTCTTCTTGTCTATACTTTACTTATAATTTTTTTTTCATTTTATAATATGGATTTTCAGAGTTCTTAATAATTTTTAAAGGATATTATTCCTTTCTGTCATTGACAACCTAAATTAAATGCTTCCATGCATACCTACTCCTCAAAAATAAAATTCCGTGCACTTTGTTTTGAATGTTAAGACATCAGTCTCACATGATGATATAATTATCTCCCCTGTAGAATACAGTGATTGAGACTCTGAACATATAAGGAATTCTGCATCTTATTACTACTTTGGTCAGCTGTTCCATATCTTGCCTGAGTACTTTGACAGTGTACTCACTACTTTGCAAAAAAGCTTCATTTGGGTGGCGGGGGAGTGGTAGAAGGGAAGCACAAAGGACAAGAAAGTGAAGTTAGTTGTACAGGGGTCTCCATATATGGATAACCTTGACATTTTTGCTTTTGTTTTGATTTTTCTTTTTCAAAAAGGCTTGCCATTCCAAAGGAAAGAAATATCATCTCTTGCTGTTCAGGAGGGGTGACAGTTACCCTGACACATTTCTAAATGTTACATTTCATGAAATTCCCACCTATGAAATTGTTTTGTGAAAAAAAAAAAACTGGGTTAAATACCATCTTCATTATCTTTTACAATCAAGTACCACATTTCAGTCCCTTGACTTTTTAATGCCAGTAGTTGCTTTAAAAAAAAAGACTGAAGGCTAAGCACATGATTTCTGCAAATGCAAATTTTTTTTCTGTAATTCCAGGTGGGAATTCCAAATAATGAACACAACAGAAACACTAAAGATTAAATACGAGAACATCTGAATATCATTCAACTATACAATTTAACTTTCTTTGGGGAATCTCTGAGTTGCAAAAATCCTAGATATTCTTTTTTTCAATTTGGCTTGAAAACTTTTTTTTAAAAGATAATTGAGAAAACAGCTACCAACACACAGGCCTAAATTACCATCTATATAAAATTGTTATGAGTGAAAAACATCTTTGATGAAAACATTAGTAGGGATTATGTAGGTTTTCACAAGCAATTTCCAACAATGTATCTCATTTTTACAATTACTCAGTTGACTAAAAGATGAAGAGAACCTGAGATACCATTGTGCTGATATGAAAAATGATTTGATATAGTAGAACAAAATGCTACTTTAAAGGCTTCTTTTTTTCAATAGGATATCTCCTATCCCTACAGAAAAATCATTCAAGAATCCTTTAAAAAATAACAAATAATTTTGCTCAATGATTCGGTAATGGTAAACATCAAGGAAAACATAAAACAACAGGATGTATGCTCATCAAAGGTGCTCGCACTGTCATAGAGGCTGTCCTTGAAGAGAGTTTCTCTGTCGATGGGGAGGTCCTCTAGATGTTTCTATTTGAGGATGACATTGTGCTGGTTGCATCAAATCCTGGAATACTTCAGAGTGTCCTGAAAGAGATCTGTAACTACACCAAAAAAATAGTCTGGCCTTACCATTCACACAGGAAAGGCCAAATGGATGGAGAATAGCTATTGCCCAGAATATTACATTCATTTGGATGACAAGACACTGTGTAAAACTTGAGCATCATTATGTATATTAGGAACAGATAGTATGGATGGGTACTGAGATGGACCCAGAGTTGAACCAAAAAAGAAGAGTTGAGTATATTGCCTTTGGAAAATTGCAAACCTCCTATAATGACCCCAGGTTTTATGAGGAAAAAAAAGATTTGTCTTTTTAATACCAACGTTCTACCAGTTTTGCTGTATGGCAATAATATGAGGAGTACAACACTGTCTTAAGAATTAAAAATGAGTACCACATAGGAGGTAGTGGGGAAGTATGCTGTGAGTGTTAGCAGGATGTACTATATAACTAATGATGAATTCAGAAGAACAAGAGTAAAAGATGTTATCTAGGAAAAGAATGCTAGGAAGAGATGATCTGGCTCCATAGTGAAGGCAAGGGATAATAAGTATATAGTCAGGGTGTTCCATGGGTAATTTCATCGTGTCAGGAGGAAGTGAAGAAGGTCTGCAGCATGATGAGTGGCCCCCCTGTGATGAACTTATGGGACAAGTTGTGCAAGAATTATAGACGATGGGAAAACATTGATAGATTATGATGATTGCTGTCATTACTGAAGAGAACTCCAAAATTGATGAGATAATAGAGCTATTGAATATGTGAATACTTGAGTGGAGAGTTCTATCCCAATGCCCAAGGTCAGTTAGTCCTATTCTGAGCAGAAGCTCCTGTATAGCTAGGCCCTGATTACTGCAAATAATGAATCCCTTGAAGTGACTGTGGCTGGACCCTGTTACTATATTTTACCCAGTTATAATTTTGAATAGTGTGAATTTGAATAGATTCTTTGCACTAATTAAGACTTAATTGTACAACATCTCCAGAATTTTTTACATAGGGATGGAGACCTTACTATGTGTAAAAGCAGATCATTCTGTTGTTGGGCATGATATTAATGTGACCCTGGCAATGTT
Source organism: Trichosurus vulpecula (assembly GCF_011100635.1). Taxonomy (NCBI): domain Eukaryota; kingdom Metazoa; phylum Chordata; class Mammalia; order Diprotodontia; family Phalangeridae; genus Trichosurus; species Trichosurus vulpecula. The sequence goes on from NC_050574.1 coordinate 391,044,916, forward strand.
GAGCACACATGGGAAATTCTTCTTTTTTTGAAAAAGAAAATTCCCATTGTTAGGAAATCTTTATATTAAATTCAACCTGCCTCTCTGAGTTAGTTTCCCCATAAAATGAATGGGTTGGAGATATTGTCTCTGAAGTTCCCTTCCATGCTAGTATTCTATAGCTTTTCCAAATCCTTGATTTTATAATGAAGTTCCCAGATAGCTCTCTTAGGAACAAGACAAAAGAGAGTGGAAGTTGAATATGATAGTTATAGACTGCGAAGTCAATGAGGCTCAGTATGTCTATAACATTCCCTGTGGATTAATCATTTTATCTCTGAAGTGTGTATGCTGTCTGCAAGCATGAGATAGCAGCTCTGTATGCCATACATCTTAGGAGTTAATCCAATTAAACAACACCTTCTATCATGCTGTCATGAACAAATATATTCATCACATATCATTCCTAATACATTTGCAAGGTTATTTGATAAAAGAAATTCAGATTTTCAAAACACTTAGGAAAGACACTAGACAGATGAATGCTACAATCTTATTATCCAAGGAGAGTTTACTGTGTGGGTGGACTAGGTAGGAATATGTAGCTTGATTTTAGTGATAACTACAAAGTTGACTGGCCCAAAAGTCCCCCCTCCTCCATACACACACACCCACATATACTCCTGCTCCCTAGAGCCTAAAATTCCTTTGAGGAGGAGTATTTGGGGATTGGTCTAACTGAGGTAAACCTAATGATTAAAGCCATGGGGTTATGATGCACCATAAAATAAAAATGACTAATAACAAAGGATTAAAAATGATAAAATCCTAGAGTAAAAAAGATAATTCATATAAATTGACTACTTGGCTATTCCTCTCTGCCTTTGCCTTCACCACAGCAATCAGGAAAGACAGTCTGCAGGGCAGGGAGATATCTGCTGAAAGCAATGAACTCTCCATAGCCTGAACTTTATATTTATCCCTCAGGCAGCAAAGAAGTCAAACTAAGGATTTTTTTTTATTATGTATACAGCCTAATTTTTTTTAATTAAGATTTTTTATTTTTGGTTTACAACACTCAGTTCTGCATGTTTTTGAGTTCTAGATTTTCTTCCCCTCCCTCCCTTCTCCTCTCCCCTCCCAGACGGCAAGGAATCCAATATATCTTCTACATATACCTTTGCATTAAACTTATTTACACAATAGACAAGTTGTAAAGAAGAATTATGAACAATGGAATGAATCATGAGAAAGAAGAAACACGATCAAAAAAAAAAGAGAAAAAAAGAGCAAATACTTTGCCTCAATCTGCTTTCAGACTCCATAGTTCTTTTCTCTGGATGTAGATAGCTCTTTCTATCATGAGACCTTTGGAGTTGTCTTTGAACCTTGTATTGCTGAGAAGAGCCAAGTCTATCGAAGTTAGTCATCACAGAATCAATATATCTGTGGTTGTGTACAATGTTCTCCTGGTTCCGCTCTGCTCACTCAGCATCATATCATGTAGGTCTTTCCAGGTTATTATGAAGTCTGTATCTTCTCCATTTCTTGTAGAACAATAGTATTCCATTACATTCATATACCACAACTTGTTTAGCCATTCCCCAATTGATGGGCATCACCTTGATTTCCAATTCTTTGCTACCACAAAAAGAGCTGCGATAAATATTTTTGTACATACAGGTCCCCTTCCCACTTGTGTAATCTCTTTGGGATACAGCCCTGGAAGTGGTATTGCTGGATCAAAGGCTATGCCCTTTGGGCATAGTTCCAAATTGCTCTCCAGAATGGCTGGATCAGTTTATAACTCCAACAATGTAACAGTGTTCCAATTTTCCCACATCTTCTCCAGCACTTATCATTTTCCTGTTGTGTTGTGTTAGCCAGTCTGACAAGAGAGATGTGGTAACTAAGAGTTGTTTTGATTTGCATTTCTGTAATCAATAGTGATTTAGAGCATTTTTTCATATGTCCACAGATATCTTTAATTTCTTCCTCTGAAAATTGCCTGTTCATATCCTTTGACCATTTCTCAATTGGGGAATGACTTGTATTCGTATAAATTTGACTCAGTTCCCTGTAAATTTTAGAGATGAGGCCTTTAGCAGAGACACTGGTTGTAAAGATGTTCTCCCAATTTTCTGCCTTCCTCCTAATCTTTGTCCATGGGCTTTTTTTATACAAAACTTTTCAATTTAATTTAACCAAAATTATTCATTTTGCATTTTGTAATGCTTTCTATCTCTTGTTGTGTCATGAATGCTTTCCTTTCCCATAAATGTGATAGGTAAACTATTCCATGCTTTCCCAAATTGCTTATAGTATCAGCCTTTATTCCTAAACCATGAACCCATTTTGACTTTATTTTGGTATATGGTGTAAGATGTTGATCTATGCCCAGTTTCTGCCCTACTGTTTTCCAATTTTCCCAGCAGTTCTTGTGAAATAGTGAATTCTTAGCCCAGAAGCTGAATTTTTGGGTTTATCAAAGAGCAGATTGCTATAGTGGTTGACTACTGTGTCTTGTGTACCTAACCTATTCCACTGATCCACTACTCTGTTTCTTAGCCATACCAAGTAGTTTTGATAACTTCTGCTTTATAGTACAGTTAAATATCTGGCATGGCTAACCAAGGATCATTCTGATCTGGTGATTATGCTGAGAAAGGCCTACTAGCCCCTTAAAAACAAAAACAACCCAGTCTGTAAAAAACAAGTACAACTCCTGCCATGAGGTAGCCAAACAAAAAAATGACGTTGAACATACATGGCAAGGCATTTCTTTTTCCTTGGAAGTCTAGGTGCCATTTCCTTTGGACTTTATTTTTATTGGCAAGTCTTGATATTAGATACAGGACAGCAGAGATTCTGCAAAACATTTTATATTCAACTGGTCTGGGCTAAAAGACTAGAACTCATTAGTATTTTCTCACCTATCTTAGGTTATGCCTAAGATAGTCTTCTCCAATATACAAGCATATCAGAAGGTGAATAATTTTACCTTTTTCTCTTCATCTCATTAACACTATGCTCTTTTCCCTAGGAAATAGGCTTTTCTCTTCCTTTTTCTTGCATTGAAAATTCCATTAATAAAAGAAAGAAAAATCATTTTGCTTGTCGAACAATTGGCATTTCCCACAAGTCTCAGCTTATTGTGTATTCTCATTCTTGCTCTATTTTTTCAGGACTGTGCTACCTAAAAAAAATCTTTAGATGTGTACCTCTGCTTCCTTCTTTTGTATGTGCCCTATTCTGATCTCATTAGTGAGCTACCTTTGAAGTCACATCCATCTTTTCAGATATCCTTTTACTCTTCATCCATATCATTCACAATTATATTATTAAAATGTCCTTTTTAGAGTCTGACATCTTTGCTAAGCCTATCTTCCCTTTTAGAATCTCAGGCTATAGGCTCGAAATTATCTTTTCTTTGACTTTTTTGAAGTTTGCTTTTTGAAAATTTAGGATTCACATCTCTGAATCGACCCCCTGGCGATCACAGAAACTACAATGACGTGATCATATTCCCTCAAGTTTCTTGATGCTTCCAATTCGGCAACCAGTTCTTTCTTATTATTCATCGCCTCCTCACCATTAGTTGTTCCCCTCATATGTTCTTAGTGATGATATTGTAAACAGCATACATCAAAAATTTATCAGTGGCTTTGGTTTTTTATGGAAATGTATGCATATGTATATACATATGTGTCAGTCATAGGTTTTCTTTTTTTTTAAGGTTCAGTATACCAATCATCCGGTAGAAGGAAACATGGCTCACATGAGAAAAATAAAGGAAACAGGCTTTATTAAGGAGATATATTTCAATAAGAAGGACAGTCAGGGAAAGTGGAAACAGGTCAGATCTACTGGCATAACACTAGGGATTCAGTGCACTAACCAATAGAATATGATGGGTTTTATAATATTCTTAACTTGGTCAAAAAACATTTGGAAAGGGAAGAAAAAAGGCCTTGACTCGTAGAGCAGTACTGATTCATGCTAGTAGGTGAGAGAGTGAGGGTGAAGTCTCCTGGGGTTCTGAAATTGACTGCTAGATGATATTCAATCTTCCCACCAAAGGGAAAGCAGTTATGGAACACTACTGCTGGTCTTATTCTGACAGGGTGATTCAGGGGGAGGTTTAACTTCTCTTCTTCATTTAGTAGGATGAGGCTATGTTGGTCATGAGAAAGGCCAATATTCAGGTTGCCTGATTCCATGTCCAGCATTGTTCCTGCTTCACTACACTGTTTCTCCAAGACTTCCTGCAGACTATCAGGTGGTTTATGTTCCTTATTACTCCTGTATCTCGCTTCTCTGCTCATTTTATAATTAAGACAAGAACTCAGTATCTATGTTTCCATATCTCTGGGAAGACTGGAGAATACACCCAAGATAATATCACATCTTTGTCCTTCTCCGGTGATCCACACTAAATAGTTTTATCCATTAATGGCCCCTCAAGATCATGGTGTTCCACACAAGTGTAGATAGAATGGTGCTGAGGTGCCAAACTTGTAGCCCAGAGTCACAATCAGCCTGCATAACTCCTAATTGCAGCCTGAACTAGATCAGAATGGAATTGGGAAATGTTTGACAAAATTAAAAAAATACAATACCACACAAATAATGTTAAATACAACACAACACAGATAATGTTAATTTGTGGTTTTTTAAGTCAATCTGTGGCTCACAGGAATCTGTTTCTATCAGAGTTTGACACCACTGGTTTAGTGAACATGGCACTTAAGTTGGTACCAGAAAGACCTGGGTTCAAATCCTGTGTCAGACTCTTGCTAACTGCATGATCATGGGCAAGTTATGTCATCCCTCTATTATTAAATTCCTTCATCTGTAAAATAAAAGTGTAAAATTTCATGGCTTTTAAGGTCCTTTCTAGCTCTAGATCTAAGGTTTTAAAATAATTTTGGTATTTGATACAAGTCCACTGGTTACAATGCTTTTTCAGTGATAGGACCAATATTCCTCTGTCTCCTAGTAACAGAGATTTTTCCCTGAAGTTCCCTAAGTTTTCCCTAAAAGGCAGCAAAGCTAAGCTGTCCATGGTACTTAATTGGCCCCTGAATCCTTTGATACAACTTCATAGTCACCTAAAAGCACAAAAAGTAAAGTTTGATGCAGCTTCATAGTCACCAAAAGGCATTAAAAAGTGGACTCACTCTGACATGGTGGATTTCTGAAGACCACTGGAGCCATTATACCCTATACTGCTGACCAGACACACTTCCATGTAGAGATGAAGGGAGCATAGTCAAGAGAAGCTTAGTACCACTGTATCCTTGGTGCATACACCTTGCTGTGCTAGAGCAAAGTAAATCTTTTTTTAAAATCCTAAAAAAACCTCCTGTTCAATAACTTGTGAGTGCCTCATTTTGTCCTAACATCAAACCTGAACTGATGGGGACTATTAACTTATTTACATGCATTATCTCATTTGAACCATAAATAGCCCTGTGAGGTAGGTAATACTGGGATTATTTCCAATATCTTACAGATGAGGAAAGTGATGTTAGAAATATTGAATGACATTTCTATGGTCTCAGAGCCAGTACATTTCAGAGATGAGATTCCATCTCATATTTGTCCTGATGCTGAGTCCTACATAATTTCCTATACACTTTTACCTCCCAGAAAGTTTACATACCCATTACTTTGTTAGTCTCATTCCATCCCTCTAAATCTGAGGCATTCTTGTGTGGTGGTATTCGCATCCTAGAATTAAAATCATAAATCCATTTTTACAAATCTATATGGAAGTTGGGGCTAGAAGGCTTGGAAACGAAAAGATTTCAGTAGCTATAATAACAGTCTTTAAGTATTTAAAGGACTGATATATGAGAAAGATTCTAGATGTGTTCTGCTTCACTCCAGAAAGCATAAATAGAAACAATAAATTGAACTTGCAGAGGGAGAGAGAGAGAGAGAGAGAGACAGAGACAGAGAGAGACAGAGAGAGAGAGAGACAGAGACAGAGAGAGAGAGAGAGAGAGACAGAGACAGAGAGAGACAGAGAGAGAGACAGAGACAGAGAGACAGAGAGAGAGGAGGGGGAGAAAGAGACAGAGGGGAGGGAGGGAGAGAGAGAGAGACAGAGAAAGACAGAGAGACAGAGACAGAGAGACAGAGAGAAAGACAGAGACAGAGATTAAAAATTAAAGTTGTCTAAAAGTGAAAGAGACTACTTCAGGAGTTAGTGGTTCCCGTGCTACTAGAAACCTTTAAGCAAATGCTGGACCAATTGATCAAGCCTTCAGCAATCATTTATCAAACTTTTACTATATCCAGGCTGAGGATAAAAAGTAAAAGCAAACCCTCAAGAAGTTGACTGTTTAATGAGAGAGAGCACATATCTATTAGGCATTTAAAGTACATTACAACCAGACTTTCTTCTTCTTTTCCAGTCTTCTTACAATTCCTTCCACGTACTACAAAACTCTTCACTGATGTACTAGCTCTTTTCTAAAAAATATATTGTATCTCCTTATTTCTTTGGTTTTTCATATTCTCTCTCTCTCCATCTCTCTGTCTCTCTGTTTCTCTCTGTCTCTGTCTCTGTCTGTCTGTCTGTCTGTCTCTCCCTCTTCCTCTGTCTCCCTTTTATATGTTCTTGATGTTATAATGATAGAACTTCAATATAGAGTATTAAGTGGCCCTAATGCCTATAAATCATATAGGCAAAGATAAACAGGATTGTATTTTTCCATTGTTCTGACTTATGTTAACCCTGTGTCAGGCACACAACTGCTGATTGGATAAAAGTCTTGACTGACAGCAGCGATCTTTGAGTCACTTTTCTCCTGCCTTAGTTAACTTAGATCACGGGTGGGGAACTTTTTTAGGTTGGACAGTTGCACTAATATTTAGCTGTAATCAAGTAAGGCAGCATTCAGGAAACTTCAATTAGATATAGATTAAAAATGTACATTATTTTGTGAAAGTCTGACCACTATGTACTTAATAATTGCAAAAAATGAACACTATTTGATAATTTTAAAGTTAACTAACTTTTAATTGCTTTGTTGTGGCTGCATTTTTTTGGAAAGCATTTGAATATTTGCTTGCAGCATGGAGGTCTGCAGTTTCAGTTGATCCACTAGATGGGTATCAGTTATCCGTGACCTTTAAGGCATCTTGATTTGAGTAGATAGGAGAATGTAGATTTACAGCAATAAGTGGTTGAAAAGCAAGAAAGCATTTGTCGGGAGTGTTGCTGAAGGCATGATTGGATATTCTGCATTTTCCCATATTTCAATTGGATCTTTCTTAGCATCAAACAATGACTTTAAAAACTAAGAGCTCAATCAATTCCCTCTGTAGTTCTTTAGGTACCTTGGTGATATCAACCAGGTGAAGCTGAAATGCTAATTTAAATGTGATATCATCATTCTCAAAGTCAAAAGACCCTTTCATTGTATTCCCCAATTAATAGGTCTATAACAGCTGTATATTCAAATGATTTGTATATTTCATCCGGCTCATCAATGACCTTTGCTAACTGGGGAAAATGTTCATCCGAAATTTCTTTTTGAAGTGTTCTGAAAAAAAGATAGCATTATTTAAATGCTTGGATTTTTTTTTGCTACATATCATATATAGACTTAGTTTTACTTTGCAAAAAAAATTCAAGTTTTTTTGATTTGACATATCACACAGGTATGCAGCATTCCTATGGAAATCTTCTTTCAACAATTCACATTGCTAATTCTGTTTTTTGTAAAATTTAACTATCTGTTCTCACAGAGATAAAATTTTAGCTAACGTTTTTTCCCTGCAATAGCTAACACACTTTAGAGTGACATGGCATATCCACACTGAATACCTCATCATTCAATTTTAGCATGTCACAAAACTGATGATGCCATGTTGCATTTGCATATAGTTAATGGTACTTATAATTTATTGCAAAGTGTCACTTAAAATAGTAGTTTAGCACAGAGATTTTGCTGATGCAAAATACAATGAAAAGAAATGAGAGCATCTGGATCTGTTAATACTTTTTTATCTATGCAATAATCCCTTCATGTTTTCCTGTCATGGAAAGTGCACTTTCTGTACATACGTTCACTAAATTTACCAATTCAGTCCAACTTCATGATATTTATCTTAAAAATTGTTGAAGATATCTATTCTTCATGTTCTATTGTCAATTATGCCTAAAGCGACAAACTCTTCATAGCAAAGAAAATCTTCTATATGACCGGAATAAAGTATAAGAATCCTACAACTTCGATAATGCATTCTTTCACAATATCTACATCACTGAATGGCTTCCCTTTTTTCCTGAGTACATAAGCTACTTTATAATAATGCTTCAGTGGCATTATTTCCAGGACTTATTGCTGCTTGAACGAATTGCCTTTGCTTTTGCTTTTCATTTTTTAATTTCTACAATACAACCTTTCACTCCTCTCCCTCTAATTTAGAATATTTGTGGTCCTTATGAGTGTTATAATGCTGATGAGCATTGAATTTCTTTAATGTTGATATTGCAGTATCACAAAGCAAGCAAATCATTTTATCTTTAGCAGAAACAAAATAATATTGCAATTCCTAATCCTCATTAAAAAAAATCTGTTTTCTTCCTTCAGCATTCTCTTAGTCTTCTTTGGCCTGATGGATTGTTAAGTAGACAGTTAAAAAATACTGTTGAGCTGTGCAACTATTCACAAATTCCACTTGATAGAAACACAGTGTACCATTGTCAAAAGCTGATAACAGACTGGCATAGTTGACCCCCATAAATTCTCATCAACCAGCCTCATGCAGTAGTGGTGACAGTCAAGCGGGGGAAATTGGAACTAAATAATAAGCATAGCAGCCATCAACTTAGCCCTTATGGCTTACTAATGTTCTAATTATGCTGGTCAATCTGGGAGGATTATTTAGTTGAAACTTATTTTTATTCTTTGGCATTTTTAAATATGTTCATTTTTAAAAGAAAAATATAAAAGATGAAAAAATGTATTAATAAAAAAAATTTGTTCTGTAAAATGTAGATTCAATCAGGAGGCCACACTTAAGGACTTAGAAGGCCACATGTGGCCTTAAGGCCCCAGGTTCCCCTACCCTGACTTGGATCCTTTCCCAGTTTCTGCTCCCAATAAAGAAACCTCACCCAAGTCTGGTATTGATAAGTGACCCCAAGAACTTCTTCACCAGATCTAGGTCTGATTAGGAATGTCCTCTCCCATGTCTGGTACCTGTTCTCAACCAAGCCCAATTTTAGGGCATAAAATTTTGCCTCCTAAAGCCCAATTTTGAGCCTATTCTTTCCCCAACATGTCTCCCTCTTCTTTGTACTGAGTAAGTTTCTTACATCCATCAGGATGAACCTGTCTGTTTATATTGTCATATATGGTATGTGTATGTGCTTTTTTTCCTGCTTGCTGTGCCACATAATAAGAAAGCTCTTGTATCAACTTCGTGAGTATTAATTTCCTCTAAATTCCTAAACCCAGGCTTTGAGACTAAATAAAGCAACTGGCAAGTGAGTAGGGTAGGATTTCTGGAAAATGGGAATGGAATTAGTGGTTTGGAGTCATGCATATAGGAAGGAATTAAAAGACTGGGTAATAGTGTTTGGAATGCCTCTGCCAGTTTTTGAAGAGCCATTAGCATAATATATTAGAGGTGTTGTACCTACCTAAGAAAATGCTTCCCTTATGTATAATGGGCTGTTTTGTATGTCACAAAAAACAGGATCCTCAGGCTCCTTCTGAGTTAGAAGAAAGGTGTGTTGCCTGTTGTCCAGGGTCTAAGTGCTATGTGTTAGAAAGTGGTCTGAATTATACTTTAGGCAAAGAATAAGGAGGGAAGGTGGCAATAGTTTAAATGAAGGTACAGAATTTGTGCTGTTTCTGTTGCTATTTTCCTTATTATAAGAGAGAACCCTGTCTGAAAGGTTTCTGACCCCCTCAACCTTCCTCAGAGCATAAGCTGACTCCTCCTGAGACCCCTGCTGAGATTCTGCTAGCAGCTGCTTGCTGCCAAGATAAACAAGGCTGGAAGAAGACTAGAAGGTGGGGTAAGAATGCCCCTTTCAGAGATTCACTTGACCCTGATCCTGACCCCAGTAAGACAGACTGAGACTCCCTGGAAGATGACACTGACCACTCCTGGGGTTCATCCCAAGCCCTCCTGGTGACAAGCTGAAGAACAGTCACCCAGAACATTAGGAAGAAGTTAGGTCCCTAATTCACCCAAAACTCTGGGCTTTACTCAAAGACTTAATGCAAAAGGACTAGGAGAAGTTTTCCCAGTGGTTATATAGATTTCAGCTTGCTGGAAATGGCCTTAAGCTGTCTTCTGCTGAGCTGTGCCAAGTCTCTGCCATTTGCCATGACCAAAATGTCACTGTGCTCCCAAAAAAATCTCTTGGAATTGCAGAAAAGATGTGAGCAAAACTAACACATTAGGGCTGGGGAAAGAGCAGCTCCTCTGCTGTTAGCCCTCCAGTGAACATTCCTGCTCTGGAAGTTCTAGACTGGAGAGATGCTCACCCCACCCTGTCATCTTGGTCTACACATTCCCATACTACCCGGGAGACCCTGAGGGAGGGATATTCCATATTGTTGAAGTTAGATGTATTGCTGTGGTTATACCATGATACTGATGAACCTCAAGTAGAGGATATGGACAGGACCTGAAGAAGCAACTCTAGATGAGGAAATCCATGTCCTTCAAGGCAGCCCCTGAAAAGAATCATGCCTCCCTTCTCCTGATGATGGCTGCAGCCATGTAAACTGCTCTTGACTGCCTGGACATGATGGAGTGACATGAGAAGAAGACCCTCAAGTAAACTCCATTGAGGACCCCCATGGGAAGAATAGATGAACTTGAGGAAAAATTCTGGCATCAAGGACTTGGGAAGAAGGTCAGGAGACAGACCAGGCAAGGGCAGGTAGCCAGAATCTTGGCCTTAGACATACGGCGGTGTAACAACAATGTTACTAGCAGCTGTTGTGGGGGTGAAAGACCAACAACAAGAGCACACAGAACGCATGCTAGCACCGGTACTTTGATCTGCTTTTCTAAGGAAAGCAACTTTAAGGGGTTAACAATCTCACTTTAATTAAGCATACATATATCATTTACTTACTTCAGGGGGAAAAGCCAGCACCCTGAACTTCAAAGAGAACACAAACAAAAATTACAAGCACACATTATATAAACAGAACAAATAACACAAACCAGTAGACAGGCTTCCAGCTGTCTGTGCAACATCTGGATTTTCAAAGCCAGGGTGGGGGGGCTCCTTCTGCTACCCAGAGTCTCCTCACCAACACTCTTCCAATGAGTGTGCCCCCAAAACAAAACTCCAACCTCAGATCTTATATACACTCAGGGCCTGGGGGAACTTGACTACCTCAGTGCTGAGAGGCTCTCAAACAAAAAATAAAAGGGTCCCACTTCACCTGCCCCATTAAAACAAAGGCAAGACTCTTTCATTACATAACGGGGTGGGGGCGTGGGGAGGACAAGGATACCTAGTCCACCTGATATTGGTGCTTCTGAGAGTAGGGTGCCCCTTCCTGCATGATTTTGAGAAAGTCAATGAATGAAATGAGAGACTGCTTGTAAAGATACAAGCAAGAAAGAAAGGAGCAAATAGCAAAAGCCCTGAGGCATCCAGGAAGGAGACAGCCAAGACTGTGGAGGCTTTGTGCCCCAGTCTCCAGCAATAGCAAGGGCCTGGAGGGAAAAAAAATCACCTATCAGGACATGGTAAATCCCCAGCCTTGGGGCCCCCTGGGGAAAACCACCTCTCTGTCACCTTTATTATTAAGTAGGCATCTATTAATGAACAAGAACATATGGCCCTTTCGGACAAAGGAGTACAGGTCAGTTTTATTCCTGTGAATCCTGACATTCATCACAGAACACCCTAACTAGTGTAAGGACTTGGTGGCCATGCTATTAATTGTATAGGTGGTTCTTGTCCTGGTTCCTGGGTTACCAGTTGTCATCATAGTTGGCTGGTGCAGTGGATAGAGCCTGGTACTTGGAGTGAGGAAGACCTGAGTTCAAATCCAGCCTCAGACACTTACTGACTGTGTGATCCTGGACAAATCACTGTTTGCCGGTTTCCTCATTGGTAAAATAGGGATAATAATAGCACCTACCTCCCAGGGTTGTTGTAAGGATCAAATGAGATAATTGTAAAGTTCTCAGCTCACCGCTGGGCACATAGTAAGCACTATGTAAACGTTAGCTACTTATTATTATCACTAGAAATCACGTTCCTTTTCCCATTATAGGCATGCATATTATGAGCTGTCAATTTCAGGCTTGGGAAAAACTCAAGGACCTGACACTAACAGTGAGCGTGCTCACTGGGAACCTGTCCAGCTTGCCCTGTGAAAGAGAGCTGCTAACACTCTCCAGGAGAAGCTTGGGTGGGAGGTTAAAAGGATTATGCCTGTTAATTAAGGACTTATTGCATGAAAGTGTATAGCAGCTATATTCAGCTCCCCTATCTGGCCACTCCAGAAAGCAGGGTAGGAAGAGTAGTATGTCACAGTAGATTATAGGAATCTTAACAAGGTCTTTCCCCTCTAAAGGTTCCTTTGCCTAATATTATAGAGGATACTGAGAGGGTACAGAAAGATGGTTGTGATTGGTTTGGTGTGATTGATCTTGTTAAAATGTTTAATTCTGTTTCCATTTCACTTGAGAGACAGTCTTAGTTTGTTTTTGCTTTTGAGAGCTTGGAATTCACACACTTACCCGTGATCAGTTTGAATAGTCCTTCCGTTATCACCAGGACACTGAGGACCTCCCTATACCAGAAGGCCTCCAGGGGTGGCACTACATAGATAACATTCTTATAGGAGGTCCTATAGCAGAGACTGCCAAAGCAGCTGGGGATGCCAGGGTCAGTCACCTGATCAGCAAAGGCAGGGCTACAATGTTTAGGGCCCTATCCAGCATATTAAGTTTTTAGGTTTCATCTAGACTCTGGTGGCAGAAAAATTCCAGCACCAGTCTGGCACAGGTTGCTCGCATTGAAGGCACCAGGTGACCACAAAGTGCTCAATCGCTGGTTGGCGTGTTTGGATTCTAGAGTCAGCACATCCCTCACTTATTTGCCCTCTTTCAACCTCTGTATGCTGCCACTAGGAAGTCTATCAGGTTCAGCGGGGGCCCTGCCCAAGAAGCAGCCTTAATAGTGACTTACTGAGCAGTTGCAACAACTTCCCTCTGAAATCCCCATTATGCCCTGACTCAGGGAAAATACCTGTCACAGATTTGGGTATGCTTCTGATACCTCCTTACCTGGAAGTGCTGTTTTCAGGGCAGGGCCAAACCCAGCCCCTCTGCTGTTAGCTGCCTCTATGAGGAGGTTAGTCAGGCCACTATTGGACCCTCTTCTTTTGACTCTCTTCCTCTTCCACCCCCAGCAGTTCCCTTTGTTCACTGGACATTTGCCAGTGGTCTAGTCGGTGAGCTAAACAGGACTAGAACATTTAGAATATCTCAGTCTGGGGTAAGGACTTGGGGGAACATATTGTTGAATTGACTTCTCAACATACCTTGTGGGGTTCATATATTTCTGCCCACACTGGGGGGATCCCACCTCTGCATATAATAATACCATGGCTGATGACATTGCCAGAGTGGCTGTTACCTATAGTTCCTTGCCCAACCCCAGACCCCTACTATGCTGGGTCCATGAGGAGCACAGACTCTTGGGCTCCATTGCATTGACCCAATAGCTGGCCTACCCAGAGGCCACTCTGATTGCTCAGGGACTTCACTGTTTGCTGTTCTTTCTACCTATAGAGACATAAACTTAAAGGCTTTGTTTCTAGATCTCTTTGTCCTCATCAGTTACAGCAACTATACTGGGCCCCTCCTCCAACATGGTGCCACATGTTTTGTCATCTTGATGGTAGATACTTGCAGAGGATTATTGCTGGGTCATCCTTTTCATCATCCTATCGCATCTTCAACTCCTGAGGGTCTCATGAAAAATATTGTGGCTCTCTTTGGTCCCCTTGACTGCCATACATTCTGACCAAAGCATTCAATTCACTGCCAAGAAGATCTAAGATGGGGCAGACTCCCAAGTTACCTGCTGGTTGTTTAATCTTTTGTATTGCCCTCAAGCTGCTAGACTGATTGAAAGATACAATGGACTATTCATAGGAATTGTTACCAAATACTTGGGTGGCTCCTGGATCCTAAAATGGATTAAGAAGGTTCTTGCTATACTTTGTCTCCCGAATGCCAGACTTTATGGCTCTAGCCTCCTTCCCCTCACCTACCAAAAACTTCCCTATCCCCTAGTCCTTGCTTGTGCTGGGATGAGCACTCTCTTCCCCAAATTGAGGAGGCAGAACTCAGATGTTTCTGTTTCTCCTTCTCAGTAATCAAGAATCTAGGGGTAGGAGAGGGACCATCTGGCTTGCCCATAAAGGTGTAGTTGTGGCCTGGGACCTTTTAAGTATAAAGGGGCAGAAATGACTTAGGGCTGAACAAAAGCGGCCTACTCCCACATGTCCGTTTCAGCTCATCAAAGAGACTTTGACATTAGCCTTTCTCCTTGTGCAGCAAAATTGAAATCATGGCTCAGAGTCACTTGGGGGTTTTCTGTGTGGAGGCCCAAACCTCAGCTCATGCTAGCGAATACTCTCAAGGCCTGATGGTTTGGCACCTAACTTCAACCTTTGGAAACAATCAGACATGTTCTCCAGTGGTTGTTACCTCACCCCCACCACTTCCAGAACCCCTTTCAACACATCACAGCTCTAGTGCAAACTTTTTCTCCTAGTTCTTCTGTTAGTGATTGTTATCTGGAATCTCTGATTGCTCTATGACACTATTGAATGTGAAACAAGTGGCACCAACCCACTCCGGCAAGTACGTCTAGGATGCCTCTATAGACTATGGACTGGCAAGGACTGACCTTTAATGGCACCAATGGTTAGAGTATCTCTAGTGCATTCAAATGACTGTTAGGTGTTTCCTGCCTGCTTTGGGAGGCAAGGAATGCCTCCTTTCAATACAACTCCTTGCATGTCTTCTGCTAAAGCAGAACGGTCCCCTGTGAAATTCTTGCAATGACTGAATAAGATGCCCTCCCTCTGGATTTGTACTTTTCTCAAGTGTATGGAGTAGTAGAATAGTTCTACTTTCATTGTGCAGCATTACTATCCCATAAGCTGCATACTTTTCCTAGAGGAGGACTACATCAGACCTAGTTGTAAAAATGTTATGGGGCTGTCAACTTTTCCAAAATGCCCATTTTTTAAGTCAAAATCCTTCTGGCCCACAGGTTACTTCCTGCACCTAAGTCCAGCCCAGACTTTGGAAGAAAAGGGGGGACTCTGTTCCCTCTTCCTGCTTCCTGTCACCTTGGTTACCACTGCTTTGAGATGGTCAAGATCACCTGCCTAACCCCAGCTGACTTCCCAGTTAACCACTAGCCTGCCCAAGATAGCTGTGACAGTACTCATGGTTGAGGCTACTTCTAATTTTACTGTAACTTCAGGGACCCCACAAACTGTTCCCCCAACTGCAATTAGAGAATTCAGGGGAATTTCCTTATGTGACCCATGAAGTCAACAGGAACCCAGGACCCTCCAAGCCCCATCCTTTCCCAACTCTGTTGGAGGACTCAGGTTAAAAGGCATATTTGTGACTCCCAGCCTCTTTTCCTCTTCTAAGACCGTTGTGGCTTATACCCACACCTCCAGCTATGGATGACATTGTCTTACTTAGAGACTTTTAGCACCGTTCCTTTTCCCTCCCTTTGCTTGTTCCACCAGCTGTTTTATCCCCATTCTTTGGCTCTATTTGCTTTCTCTGAGCTACCCGCAGCCTCTACCCCAGGACTTGTCTCAGGTTTTGAATCTGATATAGGGCCAAGAGAACCACACCAAAGAGTGAGTAGGTCAGACATGGCAGAGGGGGTAGTGGTGGAGGGAGACTGGTAAACTTAGTCCTGACCTGCCTGAAGGAAATGATACTAGGGGAGAGTTTGACTCTCCTCCTAGTTACCCCAAGGCCAACAGAAGTCCCAGACAGAATTACTCCCAAAATTTGGCCCCCCCTAAACCTAGAAATGGGAACTCAGGAGGCCTTGGCAGAAATATTCATGTTAACTCTGTTAACCTGGGCTCTATGAGAAATCCGAAATCAGGGAGGGTCAGTGTAGGAAGGCTAGGTCACAGCAAAACCAATCTGTTGCTTCAGGCCATTCTCTCTCCTGCAGCTTAAAGCAAGGTCAAAGCCTCCTGGGCAATTCCAACACTCAAAGGGACAATTGGAAAACTGAGTTTGAGAAATACACTAAAACCTACTCTAGTGTCTTCACTTGACTGGATTTGTGCCTGTTTGGGGCCACCATCACAAGAGGACAGGCACAGAGTCATGTAATCTCCACATTCATCTTGCTGTAATCACTGCCAAAGCTGCTAACCTCACCCACCTCAGGATCTAATTAAGAATGTCTCTTCCCACATCCTCCCATATCTGGCACCAATCGCTTGTTCCTATCTAAGCCTGTTTGAGGGTATATAATTTTGGCCCCCTGAGCCCAGCTTTGAACAGGTTCTTTCCCCAACACATTTCCCTCCCCTTATGCTGATGGGGGATGAACCTCTGTCTTTTAATATTGCCATTTTGTTCGTTAGTTTTTTAGTCATGTCTGACTCTGTGACCCCATTTGGGGTTTTCTTGGCAAAGATATTAGAGTGGTTTGCCCTTGCCTTCTGCAGCTCATTTTATAAATGAGGTAACTGAGGTAAACAAGATTAAGTGACTTGATCAGGGTCACATAGCTAGTAAGTGTCTGAGACCTGATTTGAACTCAGGAAGAAGAGTCTTCCTGACTTCAGTCCCAGCACTCTATCTGCTGTGCCATGTGTATGTTTATGCTTTTTCTCCCTGCTTACTGCATAATAATAAAGCTCTTTTATTAGTTTTCTGAGCACCAGTGTCCTGTAAATTTTCCTGTAATGTAGTTGCCAGTCTGTGGGTGAATTTTAGCATGACTGCTGGGAAATAATATGGAAAATTATAAGGGGAGAGAAGTAGAGTTCAGCTAAATCTCAGATATAATTTAATCCAATCCCAACATTTTGTCTGAAATTTAAAATGTATATTATTATTGCTTTGTATATCACTTTTATTTCCATATATAGGTATGTGTATTATATGTGTGTGTATTATATATGTGTGTTTATATATATATATGTATATGTATATGTATGTATGTATATATCCCTCCCCTCCCCTCCTCTCCCCAACAAGTCATCCTTTGTAATGAAGAATAAAAGGAGAAAAAAAAAGCAGTTCAGCAAAACTAAAGAAGACATCAACAGAGTTTGACAGTATATGTGATGTTCCATACCTGTATTTCTCATAGACTCTTCAGGGACATACTTACATTTTTTTTTGTCTTTCCATTTGTGTTATTGAAATCATTGTTTTTTCTAGTTCTTTCATACTTTGCTTTGTATCCATTGTGTCTTCCCATGCTTCTCCAAATTCTTTATACACATTATTTTTTTACAGAGCAGTAATATTCCATTAGAGTCGCATTTCACAGTTTGTTTAGTCATTCCTCAATCTATCAGTGTCTGCTTTGTTTCCATTTTTTTTAATGATACAAAAAGTGATACTTTATTATATTTTGGCATCTATTGACACCTTTTAACAAATGAGGAGGCTGAGGCTCAGAGAGGATAAGTAACTTGTCCAAGGTCAAGTAGCAAATAAATAGTAGAGCCAGGATTCTAAGTCAGGTTCTCTGATTCCAAATCCAATGTACTTTCTAATGTAAGATGCTGCCTTCTCAAAACATAGAAATAAAAATGAAAATGACAGTATGCGCATGCATTTAAGAACTCCTAGCAATAACAATGAAGAGCTTGAAAGGACCTTGGAAATCATTTAAGCTAGTTGCACTGACCTGGCTGCCAACTAAGGGAGGGCCCTGAAGATATTGCTAGGAGTCCTCAAATCCATTTGTCATTTTAATTTTTATTTGGCTCCAACAAAATATGCAGTAAGAAATAATGGGCTTTGTGTTATTTTTTATATTATTCGTGTTTCATTCATGCCTAATAGAACTTTTTTCCTTGGCCATTTGGAATTGATTTTATTGTTGTGATCAATAACATACAAATTCATTTAAAAGTGGTATTGATGGTTTTTTATCATTATCTATTTTATCGCTCAACAGATTTGAATAGTGTAGTGTAATTAATATCATGCAGAGGACCCAAAAATACTTTGTTATTAAAAAGGCATCCTCATACTACAGAAAGTTGAAATTACTGATAAAATCATTCCTTTCATGACTGCCCAATATCATGGAGCTATTCGATGGCCATTATGGTGTTCCCTTTACTACATCAAGCTCATTGCATTATTGTAGACCTCAAACACATTATATGTGAAAACACTTCTTTATTCTTTTCTTCTAAAATGAAGATCTAAAAAAGAGATCTCATAACTTTTCCTAAAAGTTGAACAAAGCAAGTCCTTACCTTAAACAAAGTTTTGCTTTTCACTTCTTTCTCTGTCTCTCTATCTCTCTGTCTCTCATCCTGCAGAAGAACTAGTTTAAGTTTCCTGTTAGAAACCAGTGGATAATATTTGTGTTTTACATTAATATCTGTTAGTTAATCCTTTTAAAGTTATGGATGTCATGAGACATCTGTATGTCTCATGAGACTAATCAAGCATTGTTCTTGGCAAAGTTCTTCATTTTCTTAATATTTTTAGTGTCATACAGTGTTGATTTAGAGATATTTTAAGATGAGATAAGATGATGAAATTAAATTTTCCTCTTAAACTTTGATTAAACATGACAACAAATGTATATTTATATGATATGAATTTCATAGGAAGCAACAAATATGTGGTTTAATTGTTAAAGTTTTTTAATGCAGTGATCTGTGTAATTAAAGCAGAAAAAATGAATCTTTTCCTGAGTTCAAAATGTTTTACATTCTTGAGCAAATGTGTTTAAATAGAGCTATTTTACTCTTAAATAAAAGATCTCAGTGAACTTTTAAATTGATGTTCAGAGGTGAATTATCCTATGGGAAACTTTACAGTAGTTGAAACTCAAAAGGGAAATCCTACTGATAGAATATCATTAGTTATTTTGAAATGAAATTAAGTAGCACTCAATAATTTTTAAATAAAGTCAAATTAATTTTTCATTCATTATCTAAATTTAAAAAAATATGAAGATAGAAGATTAAAGGCAGCAACCAATTGAACTCTCCCAACATTCCTCCCTAAATAACTTTAAAATAATACCTCAAATCAAATTTTGGAGTGGCAGAGCCAATGAAAGATCAGAATGAGACATTTCTAAGACAGCTTACAAGTTGTAGGAGAGGTCAGTGACACTGGAGTGCACTCCACGGCAGCACCAGAGGCAGCTATAGTAGCAGCAGTATATTTTGGAGCTCTCAGCAAAGAGACTGTAAGGGGGTTGTACAACTGGTGAGAAAGAGATTACAGGGAACCATTAGCTGACAGTGGGTGCTGATTGGCACCTTTATTGCTCATATGCAGTTCCTGGGTGGAGAAGAATCCTTATGGTTGGCCAAAACAGAGCAGGGACCCTAGTCACAGTTCCAGGGCCAAGAGGAGCACTAGTACTTGTGGCTACAGAGGAACAGGGCCCCTTCCTGGGTAAAGACCAGAGCCTTGACCAGGAGAGCAGTGGCCACATCTCTCTTGGGTCACACAACCTTGGAAGCATGAAAAACTTGTAGACACCCAGAGCTAGTTCTAAAAGCAGCAGCATGAAAAAGCCTGAAGCTTGGTACAGTGCCTCCCCACCCCTAGGTGAGCAAAGTTCAACTTCTACATAAAGTTCAAAGGAAATAAATAGGCTAAAAAAATCAGCAAACAACAAAAAAAGAACTTGACCATAAAAGAAAAAAAAACTACCATGGTGGCAGGGAAAACCAAGACACGAACTCAGAAGAAAACAATAACATGAAAACAGCTATGACCAAAGTCTCAAAAAAATGCCAGTTGGACCAAAGCACAACAGATATTTCTGGAAGAGTTAAGGAGATAAAAGCATAGAAAAGAAATTGGACAAAAGAAATACGAATAATGTAGGAATTATGAAAAGAGAATTAACATCTTGGCAAAAGAGGCACAAAATTACTGAAGAAAATCACACCTTAAAAAAATTAGCCAAATGGTAAAAGAAGCCCAAAAGTTGACTGAAGAGAACTCAAAAAGCAGAATTGGCCAAATGGAAAAAGAGGTACAAAGTCTTGCTGAAGAAAATTATTCCTTAAAAAATAGAATTGGGCAAATGGAAGTTGATGACTCTATTGGAAATAAAGAAAAAATAAAACAAATCAAAAGAATGAAAAAAATAGAAGTATGAACTATCTCATTGGAAAAACAACTGACCTGGAAAATAGATCAAGGACAAATAATTTAAGAATTATTGGACTACCTGAAAGCTATGATCAAAAAAGAGCCTAGCCATCATGTTTCAAGAAATTATACATGAAAATTACCCTGATATGTTGATCTAGAGAGTAAAATAGAAATTGAAAGAATCTACTAATTACCTCTTGAAAGAGATCACAACATTAAAACTCCCACAATGTTATACCATATCCCAGAACTCCTGGATCAGGGAGAAAATATTGCAACCAGTTAGAAAGAAGTATCATGGAGCCACAGCCAGGATTGCACAGAATTTAGCAACATATACCTTAAAGGAGTGTAGGGCTTGGAATATGATATTCTGGAAGGCAAAGGTGCTAGAATTACCTCCAAGAATAATCTACCCAGAAAAATTGAGTATCGTCATTCAAGGGGAAAAATGGACATTTAATGAAATGGAGGACTTTCAAGCATTCCTGATTAAAAAATCAAAGCAGAATGGAAAATTTGACATTCAAACATAAGATTCAAGAAAAGTGTAAAAAGGTAAACAGGAAAGAGTAATCATAAGGGACTCAACAAAGTTAAAGTGTTTCTTTCTGTGTGGGAAGATGATACATGTAACTCCTAAAAACTTGATCGTTGTTAGGGCAGTTAGAAGAAGTCTACATAGACAGAAGCCATAGGTATGGGTCAGTTACGTTGGGATTTCTCCAAAAAAAAAATAAATAAAAAGTGAGAAAGGGATGCATTAGGGGAAGGGGAAAGGGAGAAGTGGAATGGGGAAAAATTTTCATAGTTCTGAGCATCTGACTTAATTATTAATATTTTATAATAACTATCTCCATGGAATAATGAATATTTTATATTTTTGTAGAAGAGTAAGTTATGTTTTGTTTTTGTTTTACAAATCTAGATTCATATGTTTTAATCGACTATAAATGAATATTTTTCTGTGATTCTTGTCAAATCCATTTGATGTACTCCTCAGTGAAAACAACAACTTGTCTGTAATTC
The DNA here is from genome assembly GCF_011100635.1 of Trichosurus vulpecula. Taxonomy (NCBI): domain Eukaryota; kingdom Metazoa; phylum Chordata; class Mammalia; order Diprotodontia; family Phalangeridae; genus Trichosurus; species Trichosurus vulpecula. Next base: position 391,066,315 of record NC_050574.1, read on the forward strand.
TAATCTGAGTTTGTATAGAATGCTTGTGAACAAAACTGATAAATGCTTTTAATAATGGGCAAATTCCATCATCTGAAAGCTACTTTTGGGCTTAGCCTTTACTTAATTGTGCTGAATACTTCCCCTGTCTTCAAAAATAGCCTGTTATGAGTTATGGTCTGATGGAGATTGTTAATAACATATATAGTATAGAATTGGATGCAAAAATAAAACTTCAGTAATAATATGTAAGGGATATAAATGAATTAACTACTGTTTATACCTCTCTGCTCACAAATGTCATTACTGTCTGTTTGTTTGGAAATTATGCCCTAGGTTCCTAAAACCATGCTACTGAATACTTCATTTTTTTTCCTTATTCTCATTTTATTAGTAAAAGCTTAACTGATCAGTCACATCTTTCTGGTCTCAAATCCTGCATTGAACTTCCATCCCAGCTTGAATCAGGAACATGAAGCTGCCCAGACCAACAAAGCTTGTATGTCTCCTACCAGAGAAAGAAAGTTGATTCCTCAAAAATAAACAAACAAAGACTACTTCATGAAACCAAGCTCAAGTTTCCCCTTCCCTCTTAAAGTCTAGATCCTATAATCAATTTCACCATTCTTAAAACATGGTGGAATGAACCCTTGGGTTATTTATGTCTTCTATTGAAAGGCTATATGTTTGCCTACTCAAAAACAATGAACATACTGTAAATTGTTATTCTATCCCTTTCATGAGTAGGATGGAGTTCAAGTTCAATTTAAAGTAGTACTTAAATGTGTTATTCTAAAACTATTCAGGACTTTAATTCTGCATACATAGCAAGTAAGTAGTTTAAAATTCAAAAAGTATACAAGGTCATCATTATACCATTACATAGTATACTATCATCTTAATAGTGAATCCTTTGGAATCAAAAAAAAAGATCCAATAATTGTTACTACATCTTGAAGTCAGGCAAGGTTTTTTTTCTTTTCTTTTTCATTTGTACCTACAAATACTTGCGACAAATTTGAATTTTCCATATTCTTTTGTATCCCCATGGAAAATTTGCTTCCTGAGGACTAAATCACCAAGTTTTTTGTTTGTTTGTTTTTCTTCTGGTATCACCCAAAGCCTGTTGCCAACATCAAAATCAATAAGTGGTAATTTTCTCATACAATAATTGTTGGATTGCCTCTATCCTGCAGTGTGCTTTTTTTTACCCTTAGTACTGACATCAACAGCTGAGGCAACATGGGGCCTGCCTTGGGACACCATACTAAGAGGAGTGTGGATGAAATGCCCACTTAACTAAAAGGCTCTTACCTAGCAGTTAGCCACATGTTTGTTGTCACTTAATTACCATTTCCTTTAAAATAGCTTCATTTTGCTCTTTTTAGGATTCATTGTGAGTTGTCAAGAAAAGCAAACTCAAAAACAGCTGGCCTGAAAATAACAATTCCTTCCAAGGAATTGTGGATTTATGGATAAGTCACTTCTCCATGTATGATCTTCAGTTTTGTCACCTATAAAATGAAGGGTTTTGACTTGATTTCTAAGATCTCTGTCAGTTTAATAGTTCCAATTTTTAGTAGAATTACATATTAACTACAAACACAAGGAATTTATGGAAAGTCAATGTTGATATTTATGGCTTTACTTTGCCTTTAGTTGTTAATTGTGATGATGATAATTGATACATTTATATAGCACCCACAATCCATGATTGCATTTTTAAAATAGTTGCTTAATATATGACTGAGTGTATCTCTACTGTACAGTGATTCTTCTTTAAAAGAACATATTTCTCCATGTATTTTGTTTCCATTTTGCTATCTGAATATATCAGAACTATTTGCTGTGTCTATGATGTCTATTATATTATCAGTTCACAAAGAGCAAAGATTTTCTCTCAACATTTATTTTTGCCTAGCATTGCATTTAATTAGGTGCTTATTACCCCCCCCCACACACATACTATGATAAATTGACTAAGTTGACCCCAACCCACTGAAAAACTTAATTACCTAGATTTTTATTCTCTGTGCTCTGCTTTTAGCTGAAAGAAGTAAATGACAAAAGAAAAGTGATAAACTCATGTAATGTATTTATTAAAAACAAACCTTTCCATATTATTTCCATGAATAATACCATCCAATCCTCTTTACCTTCTATAGCTCAAACAAACACCAATAATGTTCAGAATGATGACTTTGAAAAATTTTCAAAAAGAAGAAAAAGATTTTGATACATTCCTTACACAACTATTCAGAATTATGTTGATATTTCTGCTTTACCAACCAATTGATCCTCACCCCTTTGTAATCTGGCTTCCAGATCTTTACTGACCTCATCATTTCTAAATATAATGGGTTTTTTCTTAGTGCTCAATTTCCTCAATCTTTTTCTACCATTTAACATAATTGACTGTCTCTCTTCATCAATACGCTTTCTTCCCTTTGGTTGCTTGACAGTGTTCTCTCCTGATTCTTTTCCTATGTATCTGACTGATTCTTCTTGGTCTTTTCCTTCCTTCTTGAGTTCACTAAGCTCTCTTCAATTTTTTTTTATCTTATTTCTCTATATTCTTTCCATTGATCTTATCTGCTTGCTGGAGTTTATTTATTGCCTCTGTGTATGACTACTGGATTTTTATATCCAGTGCTAATCTCTTACCTGAGCTCCATGCCTACATCTCTAATTTCCTACTGGATCTCCATTTTGATATTGCCCCAAAATTTCAAATTCAGAATGCCCTGAACTGATCTTATCCTCTTGTTCCTTAAATCTTCTTTTCCTCCTAACTTTAGTTTTTGTATTGATACCATTCATGCGCAGAGTTACTGCTTCGGAGGATCTCTTGAGTCAATCTGAAAAAATGACAAGCAAGATAATGAAAATTTTTGAATTGAGGGGATTGGACTAGGTGATCTCTGAGGTTCTCTTTAGCTCTACATCCAAAAGTTCTACTAGCCTTGTGGAGGCACTGCCTAAGGTTGAGACCTCCTTTCTCCTTATGATGCTCCAACTACTTAACTGTTTCTGTGTCTGCTCCCCACACAACGTTGAATTTTCCTCTTTTAGACTACATTTCTGATGCATCGAAAGGTTTGGTATTATAGACAGTTCTTGGCTGCTTTTGAAAGGGCAAAAGATGATGCAGATGTATGGCAATTTTCCATATAGTCATAAAAGTTTATAGAGTAGTGGCTGTCAAACTTTTTTGATCAACAGCAAAGTATTCTTTGCATGGGGAATCATGGTATATTGGATGTTTAATTTGCAACATGATAGGAGAATATACTTGTTCCAGTGTGGTTTCTTTTTAATAAGAGGAGCTGATTTGGTGGAGTTCTTTGAGAATTCTATTTTGTTTTAAGGCTGGTATGTACATGTAATAATAATAGATAGTATTTATGTGGTACTTTAAGGCTTGCAAAGTACTTTATAAATATTATCTAATAAAAATAGTTTTATTTATTTGGAGACTTCTACACTTAATATACTATGCATGCTAAGTAAGTAGAATTTATGTTAAACAAAATTAGTCATAATTTTTAAATGTAGTAGCATAAAATTCAAAACTTACTAACACTACTAGCAAAATTCCAGAATACTAGAGTATCATGGCAATCCTTTGAAAACCACTACTTTAGAGAGTTAAAAATTACCTTGGAGGACATCTGGACCATCCTCCTCAATTTATAGATGAGGAAACTGATGAATACTTAACTTTACTATGGAAGATGACTAACATTCTAAGGTTACTTACCAAGAATTTGAACAAATTTGAACTTAGGTTTTCTGCTTCACTGTCAATATGATGTTCTTTCTAGTATATACATAGTGAGTCTTATCAATATAGATGGGCACTTTAATGATTCAGATTAATAAATTGACGGATGATTTCCTGTAGCAGAATACCAGCTAGTATTATGAAAATGCTATGTCCATGTTTAAATATGAATCACAAGTGAAAATTATATGAAGGCTTTGCGAAGCTATTTTTTTTCTAATTGGTAATAACATTACAAAGTTATGCTCTGGGGCTGAACCCTGTCATGTTTGAGGTCCACCCAAAGGTAATTATTTTAGGAAAGTTTGAAGGAGAGACATTAACTTTTTTATTTTTATTTAGACTGGTGTAGATTAATTATTATTTTTATTCTTTTGCTCTAAAGGCAGCCTTTTTTTTCTTTGTACACATGATAAACTTAAATAACTGAATTTGGAAAGTTTGAACTTTCCATATGTTTATTCCTCAAGAAGAAATGTCTTCCATCACTTTTCTTGAAACAGGTATGATGTTTAAAAAAAATTGTTCTGCTCATGGGGTGTTAATCTCATGAATGTTGCAAATTATCTCATTTATCTATCTATTCATTTATTCATTCATTCATTCATTTATTCATTCATTTATTCATTTATCTATCTATTTATTTATTCATTCATCCATCCACTCATTTATTTATTTATTAATTCATGCATTCATTTATTTATTTGTTTGTTTATTTGTTTATAGTTTACAACATTCAGTTACACAAGCTTTTGAGTTCCAAATTTTCTCCCCCTCTCCCTCTTCTCAGGAGGACATGCAACCTGATATAGGCTCTACATATACATTCACATTACACATATTTTCACATTAGTCATGTTGCAAAGAATTACAATCAATGCAATGAACCAAAACAAAAAAAACAGAGAGAGTAAATAGTATGCTTCGATCTGCATTCAGACTATGTAATTCTTTCTCTGGATGTGGATAGCATTTTCCATCATGGGCTTTTTGGAGTTGTCTTAGAACCTTGCATTGCTGAGAAGAGCCAAGTCTATCAAAGTTAGTCATTACACATGTATCTGTAACTGTGTACAATGTTCTACTGGTTCTGCTGTCCTCGATCTGCATCAGTTCATATCAGTCTTTCCAGGTTTATCTGAAGTTGGCCTGCTTATCATGTCTTATAGCACAATAGTATTCCATTATCTTCATATACCACAACTTGTTCATCCATTCCCCAATCGATGGGCATCCCCTCAATATCCAATTCTTTGCCACCACAAAAAGAGCTGCTATAAATATTTTGTACATGAGGGTGCTTTTCCCATTTGTATGATCTCTTTAGGATACATCCCTAGAAGTGGTATTGCTGGGTCAAAGGTATCTCATTATTTTTATGTCCTACTGTAAGAAATATAGTAGTCTCCCCAACCTGCTAAAAGAAGGCACCAGCAAGCTTAAGAAAAAAAAATCCTGGGTCATCCTATCAAGAGCAAAACCAGTAGTAAGGGCCCAAAGCCCCTTTTATCGTTGGCTGAGAGTTTAAATATCAACTAACTACCAAATTCCCTCCCCCTAAAAGCATGAATCATTGCCAGACCCCAGTTCCAGGCTCCTCCATCCCTTCCTCCATGACCTAGTCTTGCTGGATCCAGATAAGAAACCTGTAGAAAACATCCCAGAGTTTCATGGTTAGGGACAGGTTGCCTCATTCCCTTTGGGGCCCCAGGTCATGCCCAGTGCCACCTGGGACCAGGACCTGACCAGTTTCTACCATCCTCTTTGACTGCCCTGCATTTTGTGAATAGTTTCCTTCAATAAAGCTGGCTTTTACTTTATTGTCTTGTTTTGAGCTCCATATTTCCTTGTATTGGAATTTGATATTCCACAAACTTATTGAGTCTATGTAAAGATACCACATCCTGAAAACATTTCAAAAATTGAAAATGAGTAGCTAATAAATGGCCATTCTGTTTGTCTATTTCTACTGTTTGTTTCAAGGAGCATGAGATTAACTAAGAAACCCTCTTCCTAGAAATTGAGTAAAGAAATTAAATGTCTCTGGGTCATGTTCTGTAGTGCTCCCTTTATAGACACTGATTTATGAAGAATGACTACAGCTTCCAATGGTATAGTGACCTTTGGTATCTAATGTTGTAAATGTTCAGTAAAATACAAAACTTCTGCTAATGTTACTAGTGACAGAATAACAATTAACAAATTCATCCATCATGTCAATTGAGTGCAAGATATAGTAGGGCCTACCAAGCTGGAAAGGCTCCAAGTGTATGCCTGGTGACATGTTGTAAATCTTTTGCCTGAAGACCAGTCTACCTGCATTTCAAGATGCTCATCACTGAAAGGATAAAATTAGATGATTTATTTGGCTGGTCCCAGAAACTTAATATGTTCAGTCAGTAAGTTGTGGAAGAGTTAGAATTTGCACTAGTGGAGATGGTATTCACATTTTGAAATTGCATATCTCTTGAAGTATAATTACTGTTATCAAATCATTGAATTTAATTCTGCTTCCATCCCTTTTATCAGTCATCCAAAAGTTCCCAGGAGATATTTTTTACAGTTAGCAAAATGCCCTCTTAAATCAGAGCAATCAAAAGTACTGGTCATTTTTTTATGTGTGTGTATGAGCAAAAAAGTTAAAATACAGTGTCCCATGGTGTAGTTTTAAGGTTTAATAACAGGGGTAAAAAGTGTCCTGAAAGTCTTAGTTCAGCTTTAAGATAAAAACTTATACCATGTATAAAGAACGGATCTTTTTTTTTTTCACTCACATTCCCTAACCGATACATTCAAATGAGCACTTGTCCTGATTGGATTATGTAAAGTCTGCATTTATTTCAATGATACTGCTTTTGTTCAAAGCATTTACAAATTTCTTTTTTGTAAAGGGATGATCAGGTGGTTCTCTGATCAATTTTATGTATTAACTTTATCAGCTTGAGACTGCAGAGCCTAGAACTTTGTTAGAAAGAGGAACTTCCCATGGAGATTGACATGCATCCCAGGACCCCGCTAAGAGGACACAATGAACTTCTCTAATTGGTCCTTAGTGACCAGAGTTGCCTTGAAGATGATGGTCAACTCATGGACACCTATCTGAAGAACGAGCCTCCCTGCGGTTTTTAAGAGAGAGCTGTACAGCACCACTGTTTTTATCTTTGGAACCATTTTCATCACTTTGTCTCCCTTGGACTTTCAGACCACAGGGAAGCAATGGGAGGGAGTAGAGGAGAAGGTTTCCCTCTTCCCCACCCCACCTCCTACCAGAAGTAGATATAATGAACCATAGCAGAAGCACATGCCAGTGAGACAATATGTGATTGTACACTGCATGAGAAAGGAGTTCAAAGGAACTGTTTCTAGACCCTAATCTCCCCTGTGGGGTGGAGGATGTTTAATCCTCTAGGCAATATGATCATAGCATATAGTCTTCTAGCAATAAAAGGGAGATTTCCTTTTAAATACCAGCTTTATGAATAAAGTCTCAAGTTTGAGGGTTTCTGGATTTTAGAATCAGATGCCAGCTACCTACTGGAGATCTTTCTTTAAAATGCACTTTTTACTTGCAGCCCAGCCCTAGGACCAGCTAGTTGTGCTGCTGGTAAAGATGCTGAGACCCAGAGGGGTAAAGCAACATGGCCAAACACATACAGCTTATTAGTAACAGAGCCTTTGACCCTACAGCTTTATCTCAGGTACAGTATAGTCATGGCTCTTGGTCCCAAAAAAAACAGCTGAAGCATGCAGCAGCTCCAAAGCACTGGATGCTAGGTAAGTTAACAGTTTTTGTTCCAAGACCATCTATAGGTCCCCACAAGTTGAGAGTGTCTCCTGTTCATTATCTTCCTGAGAAACATACTCGAGTGTGCCCCGATTGGAGATAAAGTAAAGAAGATCTGCCTGCCACAAATCATCAAGACTGATGGCAAGGTCCACACTGATATTACATACCCTGCTAGCTTTATGGATGTCATTAGCATCGAGAAGACGGGGGAACATTTCTGTCTGGTTTATGACACAAAGGACATTTTGCTGTTCATCGTATCACAGCTGAGGAGGCTAAACATAAATTGTTCAAAGTGAGGAAAATCTTTGTGGGTACAAAAGGTATTCCCCATTTGGTAACCCATAATGCCTATACTATCCATTACCCAGATCCTCTCATCAAAGTGAATGCTACAGTTCAGATTGATTTAGAAGCTGGCAAAATTACTAATTTCACTGAGTTTCATACTGGTAACCTATGTATGGTGGACAGTGGTGTTAACTTGGGTTCAATTGGTGTGATCACAAACAGAGAGAAACACCTTGGCTCTTTTGATGCCGAGGGCAATAGTTTTGCCACTAGGCTCTCAAACATTTTTGTTATTTGCAAAGGTGATAAACTTTGAATATCTCATCTCCAAGGAAAGGGTATCCACCTTACAACTGCTGAAGAAAGAGACAAGATATTGGCAGCTAAGCAGAGCAGTGGCTAAGTGATTACAGATAAGAATTTGTAGGATTTCAATCAAATTGAGATGTTACAATACAATTTTTAATAAAAAATGTTATTGCCTTACAAAAATATAAAATATGCAAAGTAAGAAATAGGTAGCTTAAACAACTCAGTCTTATAAAGTGAAATTGAACAAGCCGTAGATGCCATTCTCTTCTTTCCTTGGATTAGGGTACTATGGGTATGAATGTTGCATAAAATGTTAGAAGATATAGCTGTATTGGTTTTGCTTAACTGCTTTTCTTTGTTACATGGAAAGACTCACTGATTGGAGGATGGAGAGAAGACATATCCAAAAATGGCTAGTGTAAAAACAAAAGATATTAATAAAACTTCAAAAAAATACACTTCTCAGAGGAAAAGAAAATTACTAGCAAGAAGATCCTGAAGCTGGGGAACTAAAGTCATGTCATGAGGGGCTAGGAAATTTGAAGCTTGCAAGCCCTGCACAATAACGCCATGAGTTGCTTAGACATTTGAGGTCTGAAGTGAATACAAAATTCTTGTTCACTGTAAGGGTGATACTGGGAAGTATAATCAACTATTTGAGTGTTTTGAGTTTCTTATGTTTACTGTTGCATGACTATGGGTCCTTTGTATTTCATAATTTCTGTGAAGAAATAAAAGCTGCCCCATGTCTGATATGTAGATTGTACACTGAGTGTTTTGCACGGGAATTAGAGACCCTGTTACCTGCATTTCAGGAGACCTAGAAGTGAACTGAGCTGCTTTTCCTTCTCCTCTTCCTTATCCTCCTTTTACAAAAGAGGTGTTTCCTGGGGAAAATCTTTACTCTTAGTTCAAGGGAAACTGAAGAAAGATAGACACCTCTTGGTGGGGTTAAGTTCCCCATTTTTAAATCCAGTGAGTACACAGTCACTGGGAATGGGGAATCCTGGAGTATGGAGAACCTTTGGAATTCCCTCCATAGCCTGCCTGCTTACAAGGTATACCAGAAACAAAAACCCCAAAACAGTTTTGTTATTTGACATTCACTCCTTATACTTTTAAACTAAAAAAACTTTGTCCATGGCCTAATATGCTAAAAGTAGGCGACCAAACAAATAGCTGTTTGTTTTTAAAAAAACAAAATTTTGGCCATCTTTAAGACTATTTGGATGAAGGTATTGCATCTTCCCCAGTCATTAAAACTTGTTCCTAAGAGAAGCTTCAAAAATGCTTCGGGAAAATTATGTAGCCTCTCAATGTCCTTCCTTTGAAGAGGTTGAGCCTCATTCACATGTGTAAGTTCTGGCAGGTTTGTTAAGATAACAGGGCCTCATTACCTTATAATCACACCTGTTACCTATTTCCTTTCTTCACTCTACTTCTTACTCTCCTTCTTTCTCCTCTTTTCCAATACTACCTGCAGTGCGTTTAAAAGGCTTACCTGCCAAGTGCTTTTTTTAATGTCTACATTTCCTTAGAAAGCTGAGAGAACCAGATGACTGAAATGAGGACTAAATTGCATGTCGTTTACATTAATAAAGTCAGGAGATGTAAATGATATTGTCAAATATTACACAAAATGAGCTGCTGTTTTTCACTTCCATCACTTAATTTGCAAATGGTCCCATTATGGCGCATCAATATTGGAAGCGGTATTAGAACTCTTTATCAAGCTGCCAGTCCTAACATCCAGGCACAAAAAAACAAAAGGAAACAAATAGTGTATAACCACCATCAATTACACTTGAGCTCTTTTTGTAGCCTTTGGGGTTTCTGGATAATATATTTTTTCCCTCTTGAAGATGTGGAGTACTGTTTGCGCTATTTATACAAAGTTTGCATATATAACAGAATTATTAATAAGCAAAGGTAATTTCCTTTCCATTAGGAAAGCTGCTGGCATCATTTAGGGCTCATTTTTCATGGAAAGCAAACAAGTGCCAACAGTCTAGATTCAGTTACTATCCAAGGTTTAACCATCAATGAGCTGGAAACACAAACCTTGCTGCTGTGCTTCAGATATGAAGAGCCAGATTTTTTGACAGTGAACTCAAAACAGACACGAAAACTAAGGGACAAAATGGGTCTGGAAGCAAAATCATCTCTATATTGGATACCATCTTCTTTCCTCCTGCTTTTGAACTTTAATAATAGATGGGTGCTTTCATCAATCTGCACGCTACCTCTGTCTATGCAGAGCGGAAACATTCTGCTCCTTATCTTATATAGTTCTTGCCTGTTTTTACTATTGATCCTCTGGAGAAAGATCTACCCAATACACCAGAGGCCTTCAGCTACTTCTTTTTCTATCTTGTGCCAATTTGCCAGTGTATCATTAGGGTTGCCCATCTGTTGTCTCTCATTCTTGCTGGCCTGTCTCCATTTTTGGTCATGTATATCTGCAGTAACATATTTCACCCTTTTCTTAAATGCAAGTTGTCCTTGGTAACATGTTGTAGTCTGCTGAACCCTACTATGTATTTTTTATCACCCTTTGAGATATTTATTGTTTTAATAATTCATAGATCATTATATTCCATGATTAAAATCCATACAAAATCACTTTTGCAGCCCTTTTCACCCTTTCTTCTTGAATTCCTAATTTCAACCAACTCTATTTAATTATAAAAAGCCATACCCAACCAGTGCTCTCCTCACACTCGTAAGATAGTATCAGTGAGTCAGTCAGCAAAAAGACAAGATATTAAGCTGATAATACAGCCCCTTCATTGTTCCTAAATCTGTTTCAGTTCACCTCTAAACACCCAGGTAGAATTAGGGCTTATCCCAAAACATGAAGAGGAAGCAAAGGGAATAAACATTTATTAAGTACATAATATGTGTCAAATAATGTGCCAAACATTTTACAAATAGGATCTCATTTAATCCTCAAACACCCCTGAGACCCTGTTATTATTCTCCCCATTTTAGAGCTGAAGAAATTGAGGCAGAAAGAGGTTAAATGATTTGCCTAGGTTCACACAGTTAGAACGTATATAAGGTCAGGTCTTCCTGACTCCAGGCCCAGAACTCTATCCACTGTGCCACCTACTTCCTAGAAGAGAAGGAATGGCGGTGGAGGGGAAGGGGAGAACAGGAAAGGAATAAGAAACTGAAAGTGTTCTCATACCTCTTTTCTTTGTTTTTCTAAATTATATATCCCTAATCCATCCCTACTATCTCCAACAAGCATAAATTGGAGGAAAACAAAACAGAAGCTACTTCAAAGCTGTTGATATTTGCTAATGTCCTCTTAAAAGAAATGGAAAAAATAGATCTGCTATTACTCATGTTATAGAAGAGGTATAAAGGAAATTGGAGGGAAAGCGGAGAGGGAGAAAATCTCCAAGATGAATAACTTTTATGTTTTACTCTGAATTCTTAATAAAAAACAAGCTATAATTTGGGGGTATAAAATATCTATATTTGTATTTCAATTACTTTGAGCAAGAGTTTCATCAGAAAGTTTTCTAGAAGTTATCTTTTTGGCACATTTATGCTTTTTTAGCACAAACTTAGAGAAAAAGAAAGACTGTACTCTATAGGGGTGGGGAATCTGCAGTTTCAAGGCCACATGTGGTCTTCTAGGTCCTTGGGTGCAGCCTTTTGACTGAATCCAGGTTTTACAGAACAAATCCTTTTATTAAAGGGATTTGTTCTCTGAAGTTTGGATTCAGTCAAAGAGGATTGTATGTGGCCTCAAGCCCGCAGGTTCCCTACCTTTGTCCTTGACAGATAGGTGGTATCAAAGTAAAGGTAATAAGGTGGTGGATATCAGGACTGAAAGATCCAGTTACTAGTTAGGGGAGAGTGCAGTTACTGGGAGTCAGAAGAGATACGGGGTCAGGCTGATAAGTTAAGGATTAAGGACCAAACATCTTCACTCTTAAAGCTTTGAGTTGAAAGGAACTTGGAGGCCACCTAGACTAAGTCATTCCAGAATTAATTTACAGTCTCCCCAACAGGCAAGTTAGTCAACCTCTGCTTAAAGACCTTTAGTATGTGGAATTCAATAACTCCCGTGGCAACTCATTCCTCTCTTAACAGCTATATTCTAAAGAAGCCATTCCTCACACTACTATACTCCTGACTTTACTCTCTGGGACCTGTTGTTCAGTAGTGTCCAACCCCATGACCCCATAGACCAGATCTGTGGATCATAGCATGCCACCACTGTCCATGGGATTTTCTTGGCAAAGATACTGAAATGGTGTGCCATTTCCTTCTCCAGTGGATTAAAGCAAACAAAGGTTAAGTGACTTGCCCAGTGTCATACAGCTAGTAAAAGTCTGAGACAGGATTTGAATTCACGTCTTGGCCCAGTGCTCTATCCACCGAGTGATCTAAATGCCCAGTCTGCTACATTATAACCCTTCAAATATTTTAAGCCAAGATAATGTGGATTTGAACTCGGGTCTTCCCGACTTCATGCCCAGTGCTCCTTCTATTGCCCCAAAGGATAACTGACTGTAGCTTAACATTCACATATGCCAATTGTTTTTGGTAAGTAAGACTGGAGTGTGTCCAAGCCTAATGACATGAACTCACTAGGAGCAGCAAGATCTTGCTCTCTTTTCTCTTATCTTTGATTTCCACTCCTTGCTAACTGTTTTCATTCTTTCCTTGTTTGTCCAAAGATCATTCTCTTTATAAAACAGAAGCAAAATAAGAGTTGACTAATTTATCTTTTCTCTGTGAAGCATTATCATCAAACCATGTGCTTCAAGCACTAATCCTATCTCTTTTTGAGCCTTTCATTTTCTCCAAACATTTTTAATTGCCTTTTTGATGTCCTTTACATCAACAGTCAATATGAGCCAATTCTGCGTTTTAGTGTTCCTGACTCATAGAAGGCCATGCTAGCCTTTTATATTCATCCTAAATTATTTGCCCTTGATTCTTGCCATCTGCTTATCTTCCTTTTGGAATGTAAATTAGTAAATAAGTTTCCTGTGTGGCCACATCATTTTTTAAAGGCAGTTCCCAAATTTCCTACTCATTAGAATATTCTAATATTTGTATTTTCATAATTTAATTGTTGGGAGTTTCCCACTACCTCTTTTTCTGAAAAATGTTATGGTATTGAAACCTTACTTATTACTTTTAAATCTGCTCTCCCCCAATCTAGGAGAAAGTATATGTGTGTATTTGTAAACATATATACACACACACATATGTATATATATTATATATATCATCTTTCCATGCAGGAATGTAAACAAAACAATTCAACTTTAGTAAGTCCCTTATGATTTCTCTTTCTTGTTTACCTTTCATGCTTCCCTTGATTCTTGTATTTGAAAAATCAAATTTTCTGTTCAGCTCTGGTCTTTTGATTGAGAAATGTACATATTTATATAACCTATATGTAAACATATATACATACACATATATGTGTGTATGTATATGTATGAGTGTATATATACATATGTACACACATATATATGTCATTATAATGTGATCTCAAGGGAGTAAGGGTGGTACAGTACACTGGCTCCTAAATCAGAGGACTCAGCTTTAAATCTCATACCTGGAATTTGCTATTTTTGTGACCTTAAGTCTTTAAAAATGTCCAGGCTTCCCTTCCATAATCTATAAATTAGGGGAGTAGACTAGATCAGTGGTGTCAAACTCAAGTTCAAAAGGATATTAACTTAGAAAACTACAATAAACATCATCCATGTTGTATTGTATTTTTATATATTTTAAAAAATATTTCCCAATTATATTTTTACTGAGTCTTCATATTTTATTGTTTAATATTTTTAGTTTTCAACATTGATTTCCACAAGATTTTGAGTTACAAATTTTCTCCCCATTTCTACCCTCCCCCACACTCCAAGATGACATGTATTCTGATTGCCCCATTCCCCAGTCAGCCCTCCCTTATGTCACCCCACTCTCCCCCACCAACACCCCTTCCCCTTACTTTCTTGTAGGGCAAGATAGATTTCTATACGCCATTGCCTGTATATCTTATTTAACAGTTGCATGCAAAACCAACTTTTTTTTTTAGCATCTTCTTTTAGAACTTTGAGTTCCAAATTCTCTCCCCTCTTCCCTCCCCACTCACTCTCCCTAAGAAGGTAAGCAATTTAACATAGAACACATGCGTATCAATATGCAAAACACTTCCACAATAATCATGTTGTGACTAACTATATTTCCCTCCATCCTATCCTGTCCCCCTTTATTCAATTTACTCCCTTGACCCTGTCCCTTTCCAAAAGTGTTTGGTTTTGATTACCTCCTCCCCCAATCTACCCTCCTTTCTATCATCCGCCCTTTCTTATCCCTTTCTCCTTACTTTCCTGTGGGGTAAGATACCCAACTGAGTGTGTATGCTTTTCTCTCCTCAATTCAAATCATGTGAGAGCAAGATTCACTCATTCCCCCTCACCTGTTCCCTCTTCCCTTCCAACAGACTGCTTTTTCTTGCCACTTTTATGTGAGATAATTTACTCCATTCTATCTTTCCCTCTCTTTCTCCCTCTCTCAATATTTTCCTCTCTCTCCCCCCTTAATTTAATTTTATTTTTTAGATATCATCCCTTCATATTCAACTCACCCTGTGCCCTCTGTCTATATATATGCACACACACACACACACACACACACACACACACACACACATATATATATATATTCTCTTCAACTGAGAAAGGTCTCATGACTTACAAACATCATCTTTCCATGCAGGAATGTAAACAAAACAATTCAACTTTAGTAAGTCCCTTATGATTTCTCTTTCTTGTTTACCTTTTCATGCTTCCCTTGATTCTTGTATTTGAAAATCAAATTTTCTATTCAGCTCTGGTCTTTTGATTGAGAAAGCTCAAAAGTCCTCTATTTTATTGAAAGTCCATATTTTGCCTTGGAGCATGATACTCAGTTTTCCTGGGTGGGTGATTCTTGGTTTTAATCCTAGCTCCTTTGACCTCCACAATATCATATTCCAAGCCCTTCGATCCCTTAATGTGGAAGCTGCTAGATCTTGTGTTATCCTGATTATGTTTTCACAATACTCAAATTGTTTCCTTCTGGCTGCTTTCTGTATTTTCTCCTTGACCTGGGAACTCTGGAATTTGGCAACAATATTCCCAGGAGTTTTCTTTTTGGGATCTTTTTCAAGAGGTGATCAATGGATTCTTTCAATTTCTGTTTTACTCTCTGGTTCTAGAATATCAGGGCAGTTTTCCTTGATAATTTCTTGAAAGATTATGTCTAGGCTCTTTTTTTGATCATGGCTTTCAGGTAGTTCAATAATATTTAAATTATTTCTCCTGGTTCTATTTTCCAGGTCAGTGGTTTTTCCAATGAGATATTTCACATTGTCTTCCATTTTTTCATTCCTTTGGTTCTGTTTTATAGTATCTTGATTTCTCACAAAGTCACTAGCTTCCACTTGCTCCAATCTAATTTTTAAGGTAGTGTTTTCTTCAGTGGTGTTTTGGACCTCCTTTTCCATTTGGCTAATTCTGCCTTTCAAGGCACTCTTTTCCTCATTGGCTTTTTGGAGCTCTTGCAATTTGGGTTAGTCTATTTTTTAAGGTGTTATTTTCCTCAGTATTTTTTGGGTCTCCTTTAACGAGTCATTGACTTGTTTTTCATGGTTTTCTCACATTACTCTCATTTCTCCTCCTAATTTTCCCTCTATGTCTCTTACTTGCTTTTCCAGATCCTTTTTGAGCTCTTCCATGGCCTGAGACTAATTCATATTTTTCTTGGAGGCTTTTGATGTAGTCTCTATGAATTTGTTGGCTTCTTCTGGCTGTATGTTTTGATCTTTGTCACCAAAAATAAGATTCTACAGTCTGAGTCCTTTTGCACTGCCTGGTCATGTTCCCAGCCAACTACTTGACCCTTGAGCTTTTTGTGAGGGTATGACTGCTTCTAGAGTAGAGAGTACTTTGTCCCAAGCTTTAGGTGCTATGCTGCTGCTTTCAGAGCTACTTCTATTCCACCACCACCTGAAGCCCTGCCACAGCAGCACTCCTTCTCCCGCAAGAACTGCCAACCAGGACCACGACCCAGATCCAAGCAGGGAAAAACAAGACAACTCTGGCTCTGTGCCAGCAAAGTGTTCCATGTACTCCTGCTGTGATCTGCCACTTGATTCCTCCCACCTTGTGGGCCAGGGACTCTTGAAGCAGCTGACCCTGGAGCTCTGCAAGCAGCCACAGGAGCTTCCTGCTGCTGTTGCTGCCACTGCCAGGCCACCTCCTCCACACCCAGGGTTGGGGCCGGACTGCTCTCACCCAGATCCAGCAGTTTTCCCACTAACCTGCTCCATGGTTTTTGGCGTTTGTGGGTTGAGAAGTCTGGTAACTGCTACAGCTCAGTGATTCGTGGCCCTAAGTCCTGCTCCAGCCCACTCTTGGTCTAGTCTGTCTTGGCACAGCCCACGCTGGGCTGCACTCTGCTCCCAGCATGGTGCAACAGATGTTTTCCAGTGACTATCTAGGTTGTCTTGGGCTGGAGACCTGCTTCCCTTTGCTGTTTTGTGTGTTCTGCAGCTCTAGAATTTGTTCAGAGCCATTTTTTACAGGTGTTTGGAGGGAATTGGGGAAGAGCTTACATGAGTCCTTGCTTTCCAGTCACCATCTTGGCTCTGCCCCCCACCAAATTACATTTTAATCTAATTTGAGCTTAACCCAGGCACTCAGGGGTTCTGTGGGCCCTATGAGAGTCCTTTAAACTCAAGCTCTATGATAATGTGATCCTATTCCAACTTCCCTCTCCTTTATCATAAGCTGTATGATAAAAGGGTTAGTTACTTGTCCTTGAGGTTTCGTTTCTTTCATTCATTTCATTTTACCAGCTTGTTTTTCCTTGTTGGTCAGTATCAAGTCCAGAATAGTAGCTACCAGACATTAGAACTATTCAAAAGTTTGTTAGTGTAATAGGCACTAACATTCTGTAGTCACGACATTCCATGGCACAGAAAAGTCCTTTAATGCACAAGTTATGATGGCTGCCAAGGAAGCAGAGATGTTCTACTTGGCTATAGCTGCTTCTTTATAAATGTCCTTAAGCCACGATTGAGCCTAGAATGACTCTACCTATCATTAGAGCCTAGGGAAGCAAGGCCTGCTGATTTGTTTCAAGTCTGGGATGCTGTGAAGCAGCAGAAGATGAGTTTTTGCCCATTACTAATTAACAATCAGTGAGTCAGTCAATAAATATTTATTAAGCACCTGCTATTTTCCAGGCACTATGCTAAGGACTGGGGTACCCTGCTTAGTGCTGAGGAACTGTTGAGATTTGGTTGGCCCAGTTCTTGAATTTTATACACTTTTTTGTTTGTTTTGTTTTTAGCATTTAATCCTCATTACATTTGTAGTATGGTTTTCAGACGGAACCATTAGGAAACTTTTATTTTCTCCAAGTGTGTGAGCTCTGTGTATCCTTCCCATGCCCAGAGGTTCATATGAACACAAGATTATGTTTTTAGATAAGAGCTGTTAGAGGACTTTAAAGGTAATTGGCCCAACTCCTCATATTATAGATTGTGAAAATGTGGCAGGAGAAGTTAAGTTACTTGCCCAAAGTCACACAGATATCAGAAACCAGAGCCAAGACTTGAATCAAGACCCTCTGATTCCAAGTCTTTCCACTCTATAAGACTGCCGCTCTCTGCTCATGTCAGGGTTGTCATCTGTGCTCCCTAGAGGCTGGGGTCCTATTGAGGGGCCCTGCTGATCTAATTATGCTATTGTAGGTATTTTGTCATCAGGGGGTTGTCTTATGTTAGTAACACTCCCACTACGTTAGTGATGAAGCTCAGCTCATAAGGTTTTTTTTTTCAAAGTAATTTGAGCTCCCCAACCCAACACACACCCCTTTAATGAAAAACAGGTGGAATTAGAATAGAAAAACAAGCTATTGTGACAAAATAATGGAACTGCATATAGTTACCAGAACTCTTAGCACATGTGAAGCCAACAATCCAGATTCCATGGATAGGAATTATGAGAAGGCAAAAATAAATAAAAATCTAAATTCAAGTCATAACGAGGATAATGGGCCAATCTGTGATCTCTTTCAAAAGATCCTCTCTATCCTTCCCCTCCCCCATACAAAATGTGACAGTGGTAAAAATGGGGTCATTACAGTGAAATGTATTCAGTGCTTACACTGTGAAGAAGCTGTGGCCTCATACCTCTCACCTAGGGGTGTGAAACACTCACTCTTCTCTGTATTTGGCTTTAAATCTAAATTCCCAAAGACAGACCATGATCACATGGTTCCATTCAAACTTTATAAGCACTCTAGGGATAATCCTTTACCACTCTAGGTCTTTTTTTCTATTTATATAACCAGCTATAAATAATAATGAAACTTTTAGATCTTAAGCATAACCATTTACTTTACAATGAGAGAAAAGAAATAATATTATGGATACAACATATAAAAGGAAATAAACCTGTAAGAAAATATAAAACAATACACATGGGTGAGAAATAAATAGACATGGCAAATTAGACAAACTTAGGATGAATGAAGCAGTTGAAACTTTAATAGCCCTGCAGAGTGGGTGTGGGACAGAGGGTGAGATCCCTCAAAATGAAGCAAGAGTGGGTCTTTTGTACTTGTTCCCAGCCACCAGTCCCTCCCAGCTGACCCTGATTGGTGAGAGTCAGCATAGTTCAAAGGCTTCCAGGAATGCCTACTACATGTTCCCCTTAATATGTTCCCCCTCCCACCTCAAGTAACACATTCATAAAATGGCACTAACCCCTGCTTAGGGTTATGTAAGTTAATATTCATGAACCTTATTAAGCAGGCCTAGTAAAGAGAGCCCTTAACCTTTGTCCTACTTTTGATCCCTGAAACCCCCCAGGCTGTTTTCCAGAGTTCTCTCTTCATGAGATACATTCCTTTTATGGCCCTATCTCCTAGTATGGAAACAAAGCCATTAGCTTAACAAGGTGTGTTGACTGTATTCCTTGTTCAGATAACTTTTGTGGAAACAGAACTCATCCAGCTAACTCTTACACATGTATAAATCGAGATCACACTCTCCCAACCAAAGCACTCACTGGCTATGGTGGAGGGGACACACACTTACACACACTAAATTGCATATGGAAACCCAGGAGAGAGGAAAACCCATGTGCTTGGGGCAGCTCACAACTGTGGACTATAGGCATCAATGTTACTGGTCTATTCAGGAGCATCTGCAAGGACTAGAACTGCGTTTCTCCTCTTTGCTTGATTCACTTTTTATCTAGGGAAATTCCCTTCTCCATCGGAACATAGCTTTTAAAGCTCTTTCAATTAACAGTCACCATTAAAAGGGCATTTAGAAAATGTTGGCTCTTAATGTGAATAGCAATTCTCTTTAAGCCAGAATATTGCAAAGCTCATCAAAAGGCTATCTTTGGGCTATACAAAACAGCCCAACCAGTTATACACTGATTCAGATGTTGTGTTGTCCAGTCAGAATGGAGCTGTCTTCTCTCTGGGATGCTCACAGCAGTTGCAAAGCCACACTGCTTTTCCTTCCAAAGCCAGAGATGGCAGCAGAGAGCAAAAATCACTTATGGAAACCTTTACCTTCTTCACCTCTAGATAGTGTTAACGAGCAATAGCTCTCATTAGGGGTCTTGGCCAATGACATAAATTCTCTCCAACCTATCAGGAATCACTCAGCTGAAACCTTCTCTTAGCTGACTCCCTCTACCTGCTAGAGTGCCAAGGGAGCAGTTTTTCAGCCTTCTTGATTTATCCTAGCTTCTCTTTAGGCTACTCTCATCCTGCTGCTGTTGTTTCTTAGCCTTCTCCTATAGTTGTTATAGTGAGGTATATGGGTCATCAGGTAGGAGTAGCACCTCTGATGTGATGGCTTGCTAAGTTCTTTTAAGGCTGCTTATCTGCCTTTGGTGACCTCCTGGCACTCAACTCTCACCTGTGGCTCCAAGAAGCTGTAGCACATGTAGTGGACATACCCTGGTAAATCTTCTCAGCAGACAGGCTAAACCAGCTAAGGGTAAATCACAGGTCTCAAACCTGTTGATGAATTAAGGAGGTGTCAACCCCAAGCCTATGAAGATTTCCCCAAAAGAATGGGCAGAAGACATCACTTTGTTCTAATGGCCATGAAGGCAGCTGAAGCAGGCACTGTGGAGAGCTTAGAGCTTGGTCAGACGTTGAAGACACCAAGGTCATCCACTGCATCCAAGGCAATGCATTGTCAGTCATCCTGACTTTTGTCTTGCCGTTGGACTTTGAAGACTCTGGAAGAGAGACTCAGGCTAACAGGTTTGTGCAACTCTGCCTCACTTAAATCCAATTCATATGCAAGTCAGGACTTCACCCCAATGAACAATAATAGTAGTAATTATTCAGTGGCTTAAATGAGAGCTTCCTCTTAGTAACTGCCCTTTCATTTAAAAAGTCACAGCTCCCCAAATTTTTCCTATCAGATTGACAATCCTTTTTCAATTATATTTCAGTCTGCAAATGTTTATGTAATTTCTTATTTTCCTAATTTTACCCTCTTTAATCACAAACAGATTAGCTGAGCTATCCACCATACCTTAGTTTAAAAGTCTCCAACGAGGTAGTCTGTCCCTTTGGGGCCCTTGCAACTATGCTTCTTCATAATCACATTTCTCTAATTTTCAACAAGGAAAGGAACTTTTTCTTCTTTGTTATAACATTAAACTCTTTCCACACAAGTTAGACATCATTCCACATGGCTAACAGAGATCCAAATCATCATATCCACACCACAGATCATTTTCTCTCCAAAACTGTTCAAAATTCCCTTTGAAAACTATGTTTCTCTGTATACCTATTTTAGGAGTTTATATTAAAACAAAGTTCTTCTATGGCAGCAGTATCTTACATAGTTTGACAACAAATACAAATATCTTCCTTTGCATAAAATCACTGTTAAGCCCTTTTCATCATTAGCTGTTCCTCATGAAAAGGGCCTTTAAAAAAAGTACAGTGAGTAAACAGTACTTTACAATATATAAAGCATCAGAAAGGAGATCAACATAATATGATGCTGATTTAGAGGTACAGTCTTATTTAGCCTTTTAAGTATTCCCTATCAAGATAGGATCTGGCTCCAGGACTTCAGCCTGATCCTGCAGGTACAAGTGAGTATGACCTAAGATCTGATCAGGGAGAGCACAACAAGTAAGTTCTGACATGGATATAATTACATAGAAGAAGAGGTGACAGCTTGGCAATAACAAATTGGAAAGAGAGATTAAATTCCCACAGGATTCATCAAAAACTTCAAACGTCAGTTGTTATCAAGAGGTCAACAGGTTACTGGCTTTTTGGGGGTGGTAGGGAGAGTGTGCATTGACATAAGTTTCTTTACATTTGTGTTTATCTGGTTTTCATTTTCAATTTTTAATCTGTTTTCAAAAATGATGTGTGGGAAGAAAGACCTTCACCAATTAAATTTATAATAAGGAGCCATCTCAGGGTGGGAAGAGAAATTAATTTTATTCAGTTGTCAAGAATAGGGCATCCTCTGCTAGAACAGATCTAGCAAGGGAGGAGCTTTACAAGAGGCAAAACACCAATAATTATACTTAACACAAGAGAATTCCTGCCCACTTCTGACCCTTCTCACCAATGGCTGGTAGGTGGGCTTACAATCTGAGCACAAAAGCTAGACAAAAAACCAGGAAATTGAGGCACAGAAACTCCAATTTCCATTCCCTTAGTTAATGATTACAACTTAGGTGACATCTATAAATCTAAAGAAGGAGAATAGGATAAGGGGAGGGGGAGACCCTCTCCATTTTCTTACAGAACTTTTACAGTAAAGGAAAACAGGTCACAGTGACCCTATTCTTACTGAGCAAATCTTTAAACCAGAACCAGAAGAAACAACAAAAAGTTTCAGGGTAAACTTTCCCAGAGACTAAGCCATCAGACTGTCATGGCCTCAAAATTTTTTCACTTCCCTATTTTCCTATCTCTTGATTTTTAAACATTTCTTAGTGTATATATATACATATATATATGTATATATATATAGAGAGAGAGAGATATAGATATAATATATATAGATATATATTTATACATATCTTCTCTGTGAAGTCTTCACATTTTATTTACCTCACACAATGATAATGCTTTTCTCATTTGGAAATGAAGAGAAAGAATAAAAAGCAATTCTTTAGTTCACCTATTCCAAAGAAAGGAAAACTGAATTATTCTAGTTAGTGAGAAAGTTAAGTTAGCATCAAGTTCAGCTTCAAGAAATGGGACAAAGTATAAAGAAACTGGAGTGTGTGATCCTCTAATTACCCCCATTCTGAGTGCAGAAATGAATGGTTATGAGGTACATCACTGGGATGAGAGTATCAGTGGGATTAGCTTTTAAATCATGATAATCATGGATTCAGAAAAGTCAAGATTCATAGAGACTATGAACACATGAAAAATAATGAAACAGTGTTGGGCCAAATGGAAATTATTGTTTCTTATTGATGATTCCCCCCCTTCCCTGCCCTCCCCACCTCCGCTGACTTTCTTCCTCTTTTAAATAATAAGGTTTAAAAAGGGTAGTTCTATGGAAGGGTTGAGGAGAGGATATACAAAAGAAATTTAGGTGATGTAAAAACAAAAGACAAAAAATATTTTTTTAACAAAAAGTAAGCTACATGATTGGGGATTCTTTGGTATCAAATTGGGTCTAATATCCTCTGATATCTCTGAATGAAGTGTTAAAGGTTCTGTACTGTGCATTATTCAATCTCAAATACAACAATTTTTTTAAGAGAATATTGGTTAGCAGTCTGTTTTTCAACAAAGATTCTAAGGACTAGAATTATAGTTAGTCGTTTTTATTTAGTGATATGATGAAAAGGAGAGAGGAGAAGTGAGTATGCTGTAGGAAGGAAAGAGGAAGAAATGGTTGCAAAGACACAAAGGCAATCTTATTTCTACCTAATTCTTATTTGAGCTTTTAAGAATGATTTAACTTCCTTTCTTGAGTCAACTTGTTTGAAGAAAAAAATCTTATTGTCTAAACTAGAAAAACTCATTACGACAGTGCCTAATGTTCATTATGTCAATGGTTTGATGCAATATCATTTGATAATTGGGAAACCTATTGACAGTCATTATAGAAATTACCAGCACCAGAGCACTAGGAGAGAGAGAGGGAGAGAGAGAGAGAGAGAGAGAGAGAGAGAGAGAGAGAGAGAGAGAGAGAGAGAGAGACACAGAGAGAGAGAGAGAGACACAGAGAGAGAGAGAGAGAGGGAGGGAGGGAGCATAAAGGGATGTGGGAAGTCAAGACTTAATTTTGATGGAAGTTAATCTATGAAATACTCAGAGGGATAACTTTGCATCACAGAAATGGCAATGCCAACAAACACCATAGATCAAAGAAAATGTCTGTGAGCTACAGGAAGCTAAATTTCATCTGATCTTTTTGGCAGCTTGAAAACCCATTTTGTTGTACACTCAGGAAGAAATGCTAACTTCTCTTAAAGTGAATTTCTCCCACAGTGGTAAATGTGAAGGATTCTGCTTGATGATATTATGGAAAACCTCATACACACACATATGTGTGTATATGTATATGTATATGTATAATGTAATCATTAGAAAATGAGATATTTCACATAAGTGAATTTTCAGGGTAACCAAACCTTATCACCTTAATTACCAAATGTTAAGGCAATCAAACTTTTCCCTGTTCTTCCCTTTTGGGATGCTAAGACTATCAAGTCTCCCCTTTGTTTGAATTGGTGGGAAACCTTTTGCTGTCTTTGTCTTGGAATATTTCTCAGCATTAAGACAATCAGGAGTCATTGACTTGTATATGA
Organism: Trichosurus vulpecula; assembly: GCF_011100635.1. Classification (NCBI taxonomy): domain Eukaryota; kingdom Metazoa; phylum Chordata; class Mammalia; order Diprotodontia; family Phalangeridae; genus Trichosurus; species Trichosurus vulpecula. The sequence continues at coordinate 391,090,340 of NC_050574.1, forward strand.
TGTGATACTGGGGATGGGGAGCTTTCACACACCCAGCCTGGATGAGGTCAGAGCCCTCAGGGCTCCAAATAGGATATGATTGAGGTGAGTTTGGTGTTTGACTTTTGGGGCACACTCATGGAAGGAGTGTTGAGACTGTGGGCAAGCCGTAACTACCCCCTGGCTTTGTAACCCAGACCCGTTGGTTCTTCCCTGGTAACTATGTATTGTGATTTGAATCAGACAAGGTCTGTCTATTGATGTTTGCAATTTCTGTTTGTATTTGCCTTGAATTTCAGGGGGCTGATCTTTTCCCCCTGAACTAAGTGATTGATATATGTATGCTTCATTAAACTGAGATTGTTAACGCCTTAACGTTGCTTTCCTTAGTAAAGCAGATTAAAGAACCTGTGTTGGCAGCTTTCTGTGTGCTGGTTGTTGGTGGGTCTTACACCCCTACAGCAGCTGCTAGCAGATTGTTGCTACACCCAAACATTTCTTATTTCTGTATTTATTGATAGAATTCTTTCTAAAATACCTTATATACTTCCCAGACTTAGAATGAATGAATGAAAAAATATAAAATGTATGTGCCAAGCACTTATGCTAAGCATTAGTAATACAAATAGATAATCAAAACATGATTTGCTCTCAAGGAACTCACATTCTAACTGGTGGAGACAATACATATAAAATTGTTCAGCTGCAGGCTAAGTAGAAATACATGCTAGTCCTGAGAGTGTCATGGCACATCATATGGCGATATCTGGTAGTCTATCTGGAGGCCACAGCTGATAAGATCCAGTGGACATTAGGGTACAGTTTCTGAGTAGATGGCAAGGGCCAGTTTATACTTCATCTTAAAGGAAGGATTATAGTTGCTGGCTTCCTTTTTGTTCAACTGGTATAAGCACTAAGTAATGAGAAGAGAAAGGAACATAATGATTGGGAAGCTGGAAATGGAACCAAAGTTCAAAAGTCAGTGGAGTAAGGACTCTAGGTTGCTTCCTGCAGGGGTTAGAAAGGTGAGCCAATTTAGACAAAGGAAAAGGGAGCATTGGCAGGAAGTTGGGAGAGAAGAGATCCTTGAAGTTTCTGCTTTAGCTGGACTATCCAGTTCCCAAAAGGAGTCTAAACTGGTAGGTAGGCCAGGACACTTCTTAGTGCCAGATCTTACTGGGTCCTCTGATACCCAAATGGGTTCTGGGAAAGAAGTTGAACTCAAGTGTGATTGGGACACCTTGGCTGGGCCTTCTGGCACCTGGATGTGATCAGTGAATATAGTAAACATTTTTTTGCTTTCATGACTTCTCAGGATTGTCATTATGAACACTCAATAGTATACCCTGCTGTAGCATAATTATATCTTCCAGGGATATTAAAGTAACTATTTGCTCCTATTTTTAAAAGTTCCAGATTTTTATGACTTTTTCTCTTTTCTTCTTCCCAGGGTTTCAACCTGACTTTTGTTGCCCTTAAAAATAACCAAATCCCAGCTTTTATCTGTTGCTTCTGACTTGCTGCTAGCCGAGAAACTAGCTATCTAAATTTTAAAACTATGTGAAAAACAAGCAACAAGCTTCATGCTATGGTCCGAATAGCTTTCCTTTCTGAGACACTTTATTGCCTGAATTTTTGTAACAATAATTTTGCAAATGAGGGATTTTTTTAAGCTTCCTTTAAGTTAATTGACTGTGTTATTAATGAAGAATATCAGGTAATTCTCATTTAAGAAAATGTCATTGTATGACTCTGTTGAAAGGATTAATCACATAGCATTGTTTCTATGTTATGATTAAGAATTAAACTCCTACAAAGGTCCATACCAAGGAAAAAATAAAATTAGCAAAATCCTGCATTGTACTTTTAGTCTCAATTCCAATGATTTCTTCAAGTTAGCTGCTTGTTCTTTGATTAAGAAAATTTTGTTTGTTGTTCTTGGCTTCCTGGCATGAAGTACAAGGCTTGTGATAGTCTAACATATTTGTGAGCACAGATGAATGAAGGAACAAATAAAAGAAGATCATTTATTAAGCATTTACTATGTGCCAAGTCTTGTGTAAGCATTGAGGATTGAAACAGAAAATGAAGACAAATTCTGTTGTCAAGAAACTCCCATTCTAATTGGTAGTGTAAACCGAGGCAAATGCTCTCTTGAGGGAATTTAGATCTCTCTTTCCCTCAAAGGAGAAGACTTGGAGAATGCAAAGGCTGGTAATTGAGATTTAAATCCCTCTTTTCCTTAAAGTGAAGAAAACCAGAGGAAGATGATTCCTGTGAAATTAAAGAAAGGTTTTTATTAAGCAGGGAAGAAAAAAAAATAACATGTGCTTGGGTACTATCCAGCCTGTGTGAGTAGGATGCCAGGTAATGAATGGGAAGAGTTTAGATACCTTTAAAACAAAAGAAGGTAAGGAATTGGCGGGGGGGAGGGAGAGGGAAGGTGGGCTTAGAAAGGAATGAGTCAATGAGCCCCATCCCCAAGGGGAGGGGCAGTCAGGAATTCCAGATGCCAAGGCTGTGGCCCTTTGATTTTGAAATCAGAAGGCATCCTTGGTGATAAGCAGTTCGTAGTTCAAGGCTTGATAAAGAGATGTCTCCAAAACCAGGATAACTCCAAGAGCCCCATAACCAAAGTATCTGGAGATACTGTATTTTACCACATAATATTGGCAGATTTTATGCCAATGTTTTTTTTGCAAAAAAAAAGTGGGGTGTGACCATTATGTGAATTTTTTTTAAATGAAAAATGTGCTGGTATTACTTAAAAATCATTTATTACTAAATTGTCTTTGGTACAAGATTTGGAGGCATGGAATACTCACAAATATACGTTAAAATTGGGAAGATGCAAGTCTTACCGTATCATGTGGCTTATTGGTGGCAGCTTTGCCTGCCTGCCTGCTCCCCTTGCACCTATGGCTCTTCTTTGGTTGGAGGGACAATACTGTTAGTACTGCAGCACTCTAAAACCATGCAAGATAGTTTTCAGAAATGTACTGACAATGCATGTACACGGAGAATTCTGGGCTCACAGTTTGCTATGTGCAAGAAATAAACGCATATCCACATGTCCCTGGTGAATAAATTGATACCCTGTTTACCTCTTAAGCAATGTGATGAACAGAATTATACTATGTTACAATTACACAATGAAAGCTTATAAACCAATTTTGGGGCTGAAAAAACAGGATATGATGATTATGTGGTAGTGACGATTACGTGGTGAAATACAGCAAGATTGTCTCCAAAAAACTACAAAATGGGATATATCCATAGTCTCATATCCTTTAGTCAGGAAAGTGTTTGAAGATAGGGATGTCTCTTGAAAGTCCATAAACCACCAAATAACTCAGGGTCTGCTTTATAAGCTGGTATAGTCTTAATTGGCTTCAAAGTTGTTGATTTTCTGCATGTCCAGCTGAGTTTACCCTTGGTCCCTGCAAAGGACCGTTGACATATCAAGCCAGTACAGCCAGTCCTCATACAGTTCTTTTGTTTACTTGGATAATTGGGTAGGAGTGGAGAGGCTTAAGCAAGTCCAGGTATCCATTTTCACAGTAGAAACTGTATATAGAACAAGGTTCAGATGCAGAGAGAAGTGAAAGGACCAGTGGTACTAAAGGATCATCACTCAGATGGAAAGGTCTTGGGAGCCTTAAGTCGTGGTCTTCTATCTTAATGATGGTAATAGCAACAATAGAATTTATAAAATGCTTTAATTATTGTGAAGCACTTTACCAATATTTTCTCATTTTATCTTTACAAAAACTGTGGTATGTAGGTACTGTTATTCCCCACATTTGATAGAGAAGGAAATTGAGACAGACTGCAGTCAAGTGACTTGCCTAGGGTCACACAGCTAGAAATCCTCTGAGGCAGTATTTGAATGTAGGTCTTTCTGATTTCGTGTCCAGTGCTCTATCTACTGCACCATGTAGCTGCATCTTACTGGAAGGACATTTAGTGACTTCCAATTCATACACCAATGTGGTCAATCAAGGCCATGTGAAATGCAATGCTAGAAGGCCTTGTGGCCCATAACTCTTAGGAAATGGGGAATGAGCCTGAAAGTTGGAATAGGGTAGCAGGGGAGAACCTATTGTTAAATTTTTAGTGTGAGCACTTACACTTCAGGAATCGGCAAACACTACAAATCAGGGCTTGATTTATTATTTTTGTTATTTATTATTTATTGTCTGGTGTTAATGCACATTAAATTTAAAAATATATGGGGTAAGAGAGGCACGGGGGTGGAGAGAGGGGGGAGGGGGAGAGAGAGAGAAAGGGAGGGAGAGACATTGATTTCTAAACATTTTTTAAGGTTTCTTTTATTTATTTAATATTTTTAGTTTTCAGCATTAATTTTCACAGGAGTTTGAATTACAAATTTTCTTCCCATTTCTACCCTTCCCTCCACTCCAAGATGGCACATATTCTGGTTGCCCTGTTCCCCAGTCAGCCCTCCCTTCTGTCACCCCACTCTCCCCCATCTCTTTTTCCCTTGCTTTCTTGTAGGGCGACATAGATTTCTATGCCCCATTGCCTGTATATCTTATTTCCTAGTTGCATGCAAAGACTTTTTTTTGAACATCTGTTTTTAAAACTTTGAGCTCCAAAATCTTTCCCCTCCTCCCTCACCACCCACCCTCCCTAAGAAGGCAAGCAATTCAATACAGGCCACATGAGTATCATTATGTAAAACCCTTCCACAACATTCATGTTGTGAAAGACTAGCTATATTTTGCTCCTTCCTGTCCTGTCCCCCTTTATTCAATTTTCTCCGTTGACCCTGTCCCTTTTCAAAAGTGTTTGTTTTTAATTACCTCCTCCCCCTATCTGCCCTCCCTTCTATTGTCCCCCCCCCCTTCTATCTCCTTCCTCCTTTCCTGTGGAGTAAGATACCCAATTGAGTGTGTATGTTATTCCCTCCTCAGGTCAAATCTGATGAGAGCAAAATTCACTCATTCCCCCTCACCTGCCCCCTCTTCCCCCCTACAGAACTGCTTTTTCTTGCCCCTTTTATGTGAGATAATTTACCCCATTCTATCTCTCCCTTTCTCCCTCTCTCAATATATTCCTCTCTCATCCCTTAATTTTATTTTATGATTTTAGGTATCATCCCTTCATATTCAACGCACCCCGTGCCTTCTGTCTATATATATATATATATATGTATGTATGTATATATGTGTGTGTGTGTGTGTGTGTGTATACGTGTGTGTGTGTGTGTGTGTGTGTGTGTGTGTGTGTATTCCCTTCAGCTACCCTAATACTGAAGTCTCATGAATTATACACGTCATCTTTCCATGTAGGAATGTGAACAAAACAGTTCAACTTTAGTAAGTCTCTTATGATTTCTCTTTCTTGTTTACCTTTTCATGCTTCGCTTGATTCTTGTGTTTGAAAGTCAGATTTTCTATTCAGCTCTGGTATTTTCAGTGAGAAAGCTTGAAAGTCCTCTATTTTATTGGAAATCCATATTTTGCCTTGGAGCATGATACTCAGTTTTGCTGGGTAGGTGATTCTTGGTTTTAATCCTAGCTCCATTGACCTCCAGAATATCATATTCCAAGCCCTTCGATCCCTTAATGTAGAAGCTGCTAGATCTTGGGTTATCCTGATTGAGTTTTCACAATACTCAAATTGTTTCTTTCTGACTGCTTGCAGTATTTTCTCCTTGATCTGGGAGCTCTGAAATTTGGTGACAATATTCCTAGGCATTTTCTTTCTGGAATCTTTTTGAGGAGGTGATCTGTGGATTCTTTCAATTTCTGTTTTACCCTCTGCTTCTAGAATATCAGAGCAATTCTCCTTGTTAATTTCTTGAAAGATGATATCTAGGCTCTTTTTCTGATCATGGCTTTCAGGTAGTCCAATAATTTTTAAATTATCTCTCCTGGATCTATTTTCCAGGTCAGTGGTTTTTCTGATGAGGTATTTCACATTGTCTTCCATGTTTTCATTCTTTTGGTTCTGTTTTATAATATCTTGATTTCTCATAATGTCACTAGCCTCCACTTTGTCCAATCTCATTTTTAAGGTAGTATTTTCTTCAGTGGTTTTTTGGACCTCCTTTTCCATTTGGCTAATTCTGCCTTTCAAGGCATTCTTCTCCTCATTGGCTTTTTGGAGCTCTTTTGCCATTTGAGTTAGTCTATTTTTTAAGGTGTTATTTTCTTCAGTGTTTTTTGGGTCTCCTTTAGCCAGTCATTGCCTTGTTCTTCATGGTTTTCTCACATCACTCTCATTTCTCTTCCCAATTTTTCCTCTACTTCTCTAACTTGCTTTTCCAAATCCTTTTTGAGCTCTTCCATGGCCTGAGACCAGTTCATGTTTTTCTTGGAGGCTTTTGATGTAGGCTCTTTGACTTTGTTGACTTCTTCTGGCTGTATATTTTGGTCTTCTTTGTTACTAAAGAAAGATTCCAAAGTCCCAGTCTGAATCTGAGTCCCTTTTCACTGCCTGTCCATGTCCCCAGCCAACTTATTTGACCCTTGAGTTTTTCGCCTGGGTATGACTGCTTGTGGAGTATAGAGTACTTTGTCCCAAGCTTGAGGGGCTGTGCTTTTTTCAGAGCTATTTCTACACAGCAAGCTCTGCTATAGCAGTGCTACTCCTCCCCCATGAACTGCCAACCCAGACCTGACTTAGATCTAAGCTGGCTCTGCACTCCTGCTCAGATCTGCCACTTAATTCCTCCCACTAGGTGGGCTTGGGGGCAGAAGCAAGTGCAGCTATAGTTCTATAGCTGCACCAACTCTGCTGCCCCTGGGGCAGTGGCCGAACCAGGAACTCCTTTCACTCTGTCTCCTGCAGTTTTTCCCACTAATCTTCTCTGTTGTCTTTGGTGTTTGTTGGTTGAAAAGTCTGGTAACTGCCACAGCTCACTGATTCAGGGTGCTAGGGTGTGTTCCTCCCGGCTTCCAGTCTGGTTGGTCCAGGCGTGGCTCATGCTGGGCTCTGCTTCATTCTGCTCCCAGTTCCATGTGGTAGACCTTACCCAGAGACCATCCAGGCTGCCCTGGGCTGGAGCCCTGCTTCCCTCTTCTATTTTGTGGGTTCTGCAGCTCTAGAATTTGTTCAGAGCCATTTTTGTAGGTTTTTGCAGGGACCTGGGTGGGAGCCCACACAAGTCTCTGCTTTCCAGCTACCATCTTCGTTTCTAAACATTTATGAACACACCTGTGGAAGGTAGTTCTTCCATTGGTGGGAGTGGAGGTGAGCCACCAACTGAGAGGGAGAAATGGGAAGGGAGATATTGACAGGAATGTTAGCACTATAAAAGACTCACCATAGCATGTGTTCCCCTGGGCTCTCTAGCACCTGGTGGGATTTGGATAGCTGCTTGACTAAGGCAAGTGAGGTGGAAGCTCCTTATGGTTCTTCTTCCTGTGGGCCCTCTGACATCAGATATATATATACTTTAATCTGCTAGAGTTTAAAATCAAAGAGGGAGCTCTTATTTGAACAATGAGTTTGGGAAATAAAAGTGTAGGCAGAACATGAGTATCAGTTTTTATGTGTTTTCTGCTTTGGATATTAGATGGATGATGATCTCTAGGTGGAATATTTACATAAACACCTTAGTGGTTGCTGGGAAAATCTGCTGTGATTGTAAGGAAATTAGTGGGGCCTTAGGAGTAAAAATTATGCTTAATCAGGGAAAGCTAATGGAAATACTGGGTTTTAGGAAGGGTACTTAATGAGGAAGGAGGAGATGGAGGAGTTGTTTATTGCATAGAGGACAAAGAAAATAATGCTAAGAAAAGTCTAATATATTTGGCAATAAGGAGGTCATTGGTCACCTTGGGGAAAAACACAGTTTCACTCGAATGGTGGAGATGGAAAGAGATTTTAGGGGTCTGAGGACTAGATGTATGCCACCATCTAAGTAAGGGGGCTGAGTATGTAGAGTACTTTTCCTAGAAGTGTGGCAGAGTAAGGGAGGAGGGAGATAATAGAATAGCTTGAGAATATAGCAACAGTTTTAAGGAGGTAGGATTTAGGATCATGAGATTTAAACCTAGAAAGCCCATTAAAGGTTGTTGTGATCCATCCCTTTCATTTTATCGAAGAGGAAAATGGGGCACAGAGAGATTCTATGACTTGTTTAGAATTACACAGGTAGTTGATATTATATCCAAGATCCTTCTTTCCTCTCTTCTTTCTTTCCCTTTTTCCTTCTATCTTTCCTTTTCTCTCTATCCCACTCTCCTTCCTTCCCTCTCCTCCCCTTCAATAGGTTTTTATTATTTAGTGTCTGTATCTGGTATGTTGAGGGGTGGGAAGGTGGGGTTGGGATTCTGCAGAGGGATCAGCTCTTTTATTTGTGACTTTAGCTCCAGTTGTTGAAGATAACCAAGAGATGACAATGGGTTCATGGAAAGGTCTGGGATGCCTGGGCAGTTCAGTGGGAAGCTTGGGGATGGATCTTTGCCTTCAGCTCGGAGAGCCCAAGATCATCAGGGTACTATAACAGAAAGAAGACTAGTTTTGAATCTGGATCTGTTATGTATTAGTATCCATGTGACCTGGGTCAGTCAACTGAACTCTCTGAACCTCAGTTTCCCCATCTGTAAAAACAAATTGTACTTGATAGATAGTCTCTAGTCTAAGGTATCTTCTGTCTTTGATACTATATGGTCTAAAATTCTTTCCATTTCTAAATCCTATGATTCTGTTCTCATGTATCAGAATGCAAACTGGAGATGGGGGAGCAGGAAACCTGGTCTTTATAAGTATCAGGGGATGGGGAATCAAGATGCCTGAGTCCCTTGCAGGGTATGGGTCTAGGAGTTCAAGCAACCTGTCCCTGAGAGAAGGACTAGAGAAAAGATGGACTGGACAAACTTTCTGGGGGAGAGCTGTTATTGGCTCCTCCCAGTGTTTTAGACCCAGTTCTGGTACCATCCACACTGGTCAGAATAGGTGCCTGCATATTTGGGTAGTACACAGCCTTCCACGTCCCAAGACACAAAGCCTTTTATGTGCCCTTCACACAAAGGCCTCCCAGTGTCATCCTGCAGAGAATCTTTTCTGCCCTTTGTGACCCTAGCATAAGCCACATCCACAGTGATCACTCTGGGGCTGGCAGCTCTTCACTCCTTCACTGAGGAGATATTGGTGTTCATGTGCTAGAGAGTGATGGAATATTAGGCAATAGGACTGAAAATAGCCTTCCAGTCTGGCATCATGCTGGGTGTCCCAGGGCTGGTACAGAATCTTGCCAGCTGGATGGGTTGAACTCTGGAGCTCAGTATAGCTGGTTTCTTGAGGCAGAGCTCCATGAGGTCATGGTCATGGATTCTACTATCATACTGATAGTAGATCATCTGGCAGAGTCTTTTCAAAGTCTGTTCTAAGCGTTCCTAGAGCTGGAGTTCTGCTTCTCCAAACCCATCTGGTGGTATGTGTAGGCAGCGTGAGTGACTGTGAGGACCCATTGATCAGACAACAGGATGCCGCCACAGTGGAACCTTTAGTGGATGAACAACCAAATTGTCAGGGCTAAGAGAGGGGGAAATATGATCATGGTGGGATGCTGTCCATTTTTTCAAAGAGTTCATTACCCTTTCAGTTATACCTAATTCTCTTTGGAATATACAGCCCCCACTTTAGAGACCACTGGTCTAAAAATATCCTTTATCTACTTTTTATTTGTTTGTTTTGTTTCATTTTTACCCCTTGCATGGATTGTTAGGCCAGACTCAAAATTTTGAGGGATTTTTTAAAGAACCAGAATCATATTCATGTTGTTTCAAGGAATAGTCAGTGAGAAACTTCCCTTTTCCAATGTAGATCAGCAACTGTTTGACAACTTAAAATCTTCAAGTGTTTCCAAGGATACAAAGTTAGGTGACTTTTTCAGAGTCACACATAGTAATATTGTTAGAAGAGAGAACCCGTGTCTTCCTTTCTCCATGGTCAGCTCTTTACCCACTACATCACTCTCCATCTCGGAGAAATTATTCATCTCATTAGGAGGCTCTAGGATTCTGTTTGTTGCAAGACAGTTGACCTTTTCAGAACTCAGTTTCTTCATTTATGAAAATAAAGTACCTATGTAGATTATCTCTTAGATTCTTCTTGCCTTTAGAGTCTATGATTGAGTCATTGAGGTTTTGAACTTCAGTCTGATCCCCTTTTCATCGCTAATAGTGCATTATAGATTTTAAAAACTCAGAATTACTACTTTTAAAATTTCCTTTATGTTTATATAGTTGTTTATTTGCATCTTATCCCTCCCTTTTCAAATTTCTTACATGTGTGCTTTATCCTAACTCTCAGATGGAAAAATAATTATATAGTCTCAGTTCATTTGAATGAAGATGACATTTCCTAAGAATAAAATGTGGCTCAGGGTGGTATTTAGGATATGGGATTTTATGTCTTATGACTAAAAAACAACAAATGGTTTTCACCCTGATTGCTGACTAACACGGACTCCTATATTTTTAAACCTTTTTTACAAAAAAGATTTATTTGCATGGTGATAGGAAACAACCATGGAAGATTCTGCCAAAGGAGGCCTTTTACCTTTTACCAACTTTATCAGTAATTTTCTAAATTCTGTGCTGAATGGAGGTACTGCTTGTCTTCCATCATGTTGACAAACAAGTACATACAAGGAAAGCATCAAATTTTAAACTATCAGTAAAAATGGCTTTGAATCCCCACCTTCTAATGTGGGGAACATGTGTTAGAAACAGGTGGTACTCATTAAACTTAGGTCTCACCTAAAGCTTACGCAAATCTTATTTGAGAAAGATGTTCTTTCATGTTACCATAGCAATGTAGCTCTGTAAACATTTGGAGCATACTTCATCTTCTGACTTGTTGCTCTCAGACAATTTTTCAAAAGACATCCAATTTTGTGGAAAAGTCCCTTCATACAATGAGTAATGATAAATGTAGTAGAAACTGTTAGTAGAAACTGGATTTTCCTCCTCTTCAGAAAATATCTCTGTAACTAAACCCATTTTGGCTCATCCTCACTTGTTGGGGGGGGGGGGTAAATTTGGAATTCCACTTGTAACTATTATTACTATTTTCGCTTTTTATTTTTATCTCCAACACTTAGCACAGTGCCTGGCACAAAGTGTTTTGTAAATTCTCGTCAATTGACTATCATATTTATTATCTTTCTCTTCCTCCAAGACCAAGTTAAGGTGTTAACTCATTCCGTGGGTCCCCTATAATTTTCTTAGGTAGAAATAAGTCCTTCTGTTATTGACTTTATCATTTCTCTTTGATGCCTCCTAACTGCTTAATCATATTCTTGCTTGTATTTTTGTTATGTATAGAAATAACTCATTTCTCCTTCCTAGATTACAGGTTTCTTGAAGGTAGAAGTTGCCTTCTAGTTTCATCTTTATCTACCCCATACTACTTTTTAAAGTACTCTATATAACAGATTTAGAGCTAGAAGAGATTGTAGCAGGCATTGAGTCTAACTCCTTCATTTTACAGATGAGAAAACTGAGACCCAGATAAGTAGAATGGTACAACTAGTAAGTATTTGAAGCAGAATTAGAACCTACTTCTTCCTGATTCCAGGTCCAGCATGTCACTAACTACACTCTTTGTATTTAGAGTAAGTAGTTAAGAACTGCTCTATAGAGACATATGCAAACATATATCTACACACACATATACATATGTGTGTATGCATATATATTATATATATAGCAAAAAAAGGTTTGCAAAGTACTCTATACATATTTTCTTATTTCTTCTTTAAAACAACCTTGTAATATTTATATATGTATATAATATGTACAAAAATGCGCACCCATATTGCAAAACATATATTGTAAATATTTATACAAATATATATTGCAATTATATATACAAATATATATATATATATTGCTGTATATATATAATACATATGTATGTAATAGGCTTACAAAGCACTTTATACATCCTTTCTTATTTGATCTTCACAAGAACCTTATAAGGTGATTTTATCATGCCCATTTTATAGAAGAGGAAACTGGGACAGAGAGAAATTAAGTGACTTGCCCAGGGTGGCACAGATAGTAAGTGTTTGAGGCAGAATTCAAAATCAGGTCTTCCTGACTCCAAGTCCAACATTCTATAGACCAGAGGTGCCAAACATGCTGTAGGCAAGCCATGTACTGTCCACAACATTCTAGTGTAACCATGGAACTAGATTAAGATATTATTGGGAAATATTTAACAAAATAAATACAAAATAGCACACCATAGATATTGTTCATTTGTGGTTTTCTAAGTCAACATGCAGCCCACAGTGAGCCATTTCTTGTTAAGCCTGACCCCACTGCTGCTATGCCCACATTTGTATATACAGCTAAACCTTGTTGTGAGCTCCAGTCCCACATCATCAGCCACTCTCTTGTCACCTTCATTCACACAAACCCTGGCTTCTTTCATAGCACAGCTTGAGTGCTCCTGCCTACAGGAGGCCTTTCCAGGTACCCTAGCTGCTCGTGCCCCTCCCTCCCCAAATTACTTTTTGTTTCTTTTATGTGTAGATAGATAGGTATAGCTATATTCCATATTTACTTTATGGCTATATTCTCTCTTTACTGATAGATAGATAGATATTGTTTTAATAAAATATATAAAAATACGACATATTGTTAATTTGTGATTTTCATAAGTCAATATTCAACCCACAGGATCTGTTTCTCGTTGTTTAACACCATTGATATATACTATGCCCACATCTATATGCATCCAAACTTTCTCATGAGCTCCAGTCCTATTTCCAGTCCTGTATTTATTGTCCCTGCATAGATTCTAAGCTCACTGATAAAGGGACAGTTTCATTTTTGGCTTTTTACCTCCCAGAACCTAGAAGAATGCCTGATATTAGTAAATGATTACTAACGTTTGTAGACTATATTTGTCCAATATCTAGAGAACTAAAGAAACTCCCCCAGAATATTGGATGGATCACCTGTGGAAGATGTACTGATAGACTTGGATAAGATGATAGTCATGGGCATCAATGGAAGGGGTAGTTGCATAAGTAAGATTATTGATCCATGGGAATATTGAGGGAATGTCACTAGCAGATGGGCAGAATGCTATAGATATAACATACTTAGATATCAGCAACGCATCTGGCAGAATTTTTCTTAGTGATAAGATAAATCAAATTATAGTACACTTAGGCGTATTCAGATCTGTTTGAGTGACTGGCCCCAAAGAGTAGTCGTTAATGGTGCAAAACTTGGAAAGAGGCCTTTGGTCAAGTGACCCAGGAATATTCCCTTATCCTTATGCTCTTCAACATTTTTATTAATGACTTTGATTAAGGCTTTTGTGGCCTACATCTTCCATTTGCAGTTGACACAAAACTGAAAGGGTTCCTTAGCTCTTGCTTAGATGATGGACTCAGTTTCCCAAAAGGTTTTGGTATAGCAGGACCCTTTGCTGAATTGAATTAATTCAGTTAATTAATTAGTATCAAGAAAAGGGTGACCAGGCTGATGAGAGGGCTAGGAAAAGTATCTTATGAAAAGACCTGGGATATTTAGCCTATAGAAAAGATGGCTAGGCAGTGGGGAGCCACAGTAACCATCTTCAAATATTTAGAGAGTTGTATCATGGAATAGAAAGGGAAGATGGAAATGCCAGGTACGCTGAAGATCAGCAAGTGCAAGAAGAAGAAATCTAAAGAGGAATAGTCACTTTCGTGTGTGCTAATCAATGGTTAACAACCGTTTCTGGGGGAAAAATGTATGCCCAAATTTTTAAGTTTAATTTGTATTATTGACACTTTCTCCATCACTTTCTTAAGTCTAGACAATCAACAACAACAAAAAATAAAATAAGTAGTTTCTGATTTGTAGCATTTGTGATTTTGAGGTATAAATACTCACACTGAAACTTTAACATTTTAAGTCAAGTTGACTCCAGTATGCTTCTGACCACTCTCTTCTCTCCTCTCACTCAAAAGGTGTACTTCATTGCTTGACTCCTGGCCTGGATGAAAAACATGGTACAATTTGAACTCTGATTCTAAGAATTTTTTTTAAAAATGTCCAAAACTGCTCATAAAAATCTGTGACCAGAAAAAAAAATCACAAAGAGAAGTCATCTCAAATCAAGTCAAATCAAACCCACTTCCTATATCAAGCGCTCTGTTGTAGCAGTAGTTGGAATTTAAGGAGGTTTGTCCCGCAAAAGTCAGTATCCTGGGGCAGCTAGGTGGCACAGTGAGTAGAGTACCGGCCCTGGAGTCAGGAGGATCTGAGTTCAAATGTGGCCTCAGACACTAGACACACCTACTAGGTGTGTGACCTTGGGCAAGTCTCTTAACCCCAATTGCCTTGCTTTCTCCCCTCCAAAAAGATTTTTAAGAAGTCAGTGTCCAATAAATGCTAAAAGCAATAGATTTTTATTGGGCATGATTTAATTCACAGGAACATCTAAGGCCTTATTCATCTGGAGTTGACTAGGCCAGTCAGTGGTACAACCAGTCATTAAGACAGAATGTTATAACATGGTTAGAGGTCATCATTGTGTGTTTATGTGTGGAGGGGAGGACTTTTGCTTAATTTGTTACAAAGGACAATTCAATTTAGGGGAAGAAGGGAGCAAGATTATATTTTGTCATGTTTTTAAGAAATGATTGTGATGTGGACACAAAAATGCATTAATAAAAATGTTTTGTAATTGTTGCTTTTGAGGATTCAGCCAGAACAGAGGCATTCAAGGATACAACCAGTGAAATCACCAGATCAGAGGTGCAGTCCTCTTCAGGTCACAACAGAAGGAGGGGAGTCAACAATGAACAGCTGCCTTCTCAATGTGGCACAGCCTGCTTCATGCGCATTCTGTCTCTTCTAGTCCATGAGTGAGGACACCTGGGTCCTTCATCATTTTGACAACCAGGCTCGTCAGGTAAGAGTTGTGAGTTTTATAGAGAGGGCTCAGTTCTTGCTTTGGCACATCACATTGGTTTCCTATCTCTAAAGTCACAGGTAGTGGATGCTGGGAATATACTTATGTTAGACTAAAACCCAGGTATACAGGTAGAAGACATGGAAGTTTCCATCTATACAAAATTTTTAAAAAATGCATTGACAGGGGGAACAGGAAAAGAAGGCATGTACGGAGCAGAAACATGTTGTATTTGAGTTTTATGACTATCAAAGCCCTTCCTTTTCCCCTGCTACCTCAAACTAGAGGGATTTTGTACTACCACACAGATCTTTTGAAAAATTGAAGTATTTGAACTTCTTAAGTAAGCAAATCATTATTATGGAATATGCTATTACATATGCTATAATTGGCCTAACTGTGTTTGATGGTGAGGTCAATTTAGTTGAGGCTGTGGAATTAGTACTAATCAAAGAAAATGAAAAAAGAAAAGTGATGTTAAAAGATCAATGGTAATACAAGCCCCATGCTGAGTATCTTTTCACAGTTTAAGCTACCTCATAAATCCTTTATTAACATTCTAAATTAATTCAAAAGATGTTTCTTGTCTGGCTCAACCCAAACATCATTCACTTTCTCCACAACACAGCTGTAACAGCAGCCCAGGCACTTTCTGGGTTTCAGAAACTGTGCTTATTTTGGGAAAAAATTCTAAAGAGCTGTGACACACAGAAGAAAATCAATAGTCTTCACAGATCTATAAATATACTGAGAAAAAGGCATCAATTTCAGAGTCTGAGACATAGAATCAATAGGATAGAAAACTCAGTGGTTCCACAGAAGGAGGATGGGATTGCCATGTGGCAGTCATTTTGATGATGGTGCCCCAACGTAGGGACGGAGTTCCCTTGCTGTCGAGCTACCCTTACCAACTGGTAGCAAAGCTATCAATGGAAAAAATATGCTTAGAAATCAGTTTGTTTGCAAAAGAAAACTCCATCAAGCTTACAGGCTTCAAAATAACAAAGAAAAATACTCTTCGTGTCACTATGCAACCTATTGCAAAGTTACCTTGGAGATGCAGTCCATGCTCTGCCCTAGTTGTATAGGCTCTTCAAAACTGAGTTAATGCAAATCTCAGAAAGAGTGGACAGATATTAAAAAATCAATCAAACAAACAAACACTGGGATAGTGAGTAGGCTCCTCCTAACCAATGTTTTCTGCTTATTTGTGTTAGAATAGGTACTTGGAAAATTAGGAAAGCTTGCAGTTGCTGAATAATATCAAACTAAGAAATCAGTACAGTCATAAACATAGAGGAAACAGTCAAGAGGTAATAGAAATCTCCAATATTTAAATATTTTAGGGCATCCCAGCTTTAGAGCTGATAGAGACCTTAGAAGTTATTTAATCCAGCCCTCTCATTTTACAGGATTAGGTAAATAAATTCCAAAAACACTAGATGACTTGTCTAGATCCTGCTGGTCCATATATTCCACTATTTTCATTTTCTAAGTGGTTAGTGTTATTCTATTTAAAAACAAATTAGATTTCATAAAGTCATCCCTTGGGCCAAATGACTGCAGAAAGCACCCATTTCCTTTACTCCCTTCTGTTAAAAAAGATCTATATCCTCCCACTGGTTTTCTGGTGAAAAGTGAACCCATTCAAATCCAAAGCAATGTTGTTAGAATAGCCAGGGAGGATTCCTTCAAATCTCCCCTCTACAATTCATCCCTATCCTCCAAATATCAGAATTTCTCAAGTGATGGACTAGACAAATTGCTTGGAATATATGGTGTAGTTGGGGTTGTTGTTGATGTGTTGTTGAGTTCACTCTGGATGGTTAGTATGATGAGAGCATCAACACAGCTAAATTGGGACCCCATTTTGTGAGCAGCATCTTCTGCCAGCTCATGAATGAGAAATGGAGGAATAATGGGGAATAGGGGTTTATTTCTTTCTTTCAGTGCCTTTCATTCTTTTTCTCTACTTCTGAGGGGAATACTTCCTACTCCTGTCTTAATCCCTCTCGCAAAACCAAAGTGGCAGATGGATGGGAATGAGGTTGTGTTTCTGTGATATTCAGGGTTGCATTAAGTATTTCAATTTTACCGTATTTTACCCACCTGTACACATATACTGCTATAGTCTCATGTATCTCATCTCTTCCGAGTTTAAGTATAGAAGGGTCCCAAGTGAGAATGCAGCACTCCTATCAGGGAAAAAAAAAAGAGTTTGGCACCTGACACAATATGTCTAATGTGCGTTAACCATACACCTGTAGCCTGAATATCAAGACTCTGATTTCAGTGCTAGAACTCCAGAAAAGTTGTAGGTGAGTGAGAATGTGCAGCCCATTCTAAGCTGCCTGTTGATGTCTGTCAAAGCCCCAATTATTAGGGCCCTCTGAAGAAGTGCCAATCTATTTGTGATGGGAAGCTCAGAATGTAGTTCATTCCACAGTTTACCAAATGCAGCTAATTCAAGAGGACAGGAAGACTGAGAAAATCTCCATAAGAGAAATGATACAGTAATAGGTTCTATAGAAGGCCAGATCCACTTGCCCCCAAACACACAGTAAAACTAAAAATACACCAATAGGAATAGTAATAAAGAATACTAAAGAGAAGATATCAGATGTTTCCTCTAGTCCCAGACCACACAAAAAGACTTTCTGGATCATGCAGAAAGCTATCAGAGAGATAAACCTAGGCAGGCAGAAGGCAAAGCATAGACCCGGAACCACAGACCAGCCCCAAGTAGCACAGCAGACAAAACCTAGGTAGCTTAATTTCCAGGCAGCGAAACATCAACAGTCTTCACTGAAGCACAGCAGGATTTGGGACCAGATCAGCACTCAGGCAACATATTGCCCATTATCTAGTCAGCCCCAAAAGTGACATAGCAGGAGATGGGCCAGACCAGCATCCAAGCAGCTCAGTGTTCAGTGTCTGGGAAGACCCACTGAGGATACAGCAGGAAGCAGAGAAAGATTAGTACCCAGGCCTAGGTTGTATGGCACCCAGGTAACCCAACATCCAAACATCCCATGCCTTAGCCGCAGTGCCAGAAAGGACCAAGACAGCATCTGAGAAACAGAGCACCTGAGATCTTACAGGAGGCCTGTTACCAGCACCATCAACAACATCTGTGTTAGGCCTATCAGGCTTATAGCAAGAGAAGGAACCAACTCTAGGTTTGGAACCGTGCAAGAATTAGGAGTCAAAGAAGGAGCCAAGATCAAAATTATGGTCAAGCCACAAAAAGGCTGAGCCCAAACCCAGTAATTCCTACAGAAGAGGAACGTGGTGGGGTGGGGAGGTAGTCTTGCCACTGCATCCAAAATGAAGTAGGTACTGACTATATCAGGGAAGAGGGTCTGAACCAAATATAAAGCTCCAATCCAGAAACCAAGGATGGAGATATAAAAAACAGAAAATCCTGAACATAATCCAGAAATAGTTTGAACTGAGACAGGAACAGGTGTTAAACCCAGGAGAAAAAGTAACTCCACAATAAGTTCAGATCAAGCATCAGAGGAAGGTATATCTTCCCCACAGTTATGAGATTGCCTGGAAGAAATGAAAGCAGAGTCATGTCATGTAATGATAAAGCAAATGACAGATAGGGAAGAAAGAATGACAAGAAGAATTAATACTGTTGAAGAGATGGTGGCAAACCTTATACAAGAATTGAATTCCCTGAAAATTAGAATTGGTCAGACAGAAAGCAAAGACTCCATAAGACCCCAGGGAAGAAGAAAACAAAATCTATAATAACAAACCTGGAAAGTAGTAAAGGAGAAATGATATGAGAATCATCAGACAACCTGAAAATAACAACCCTCCCCCCAAGGGCCTAAATACCATATTTTACTAAAATGGCATGAATATTGTCATAGTCTATTAGACTGAGAAATAAAAATAGAAACATTACACTCGTCACCTCCTGCAACAAACCTCAAAATGGAAACTCCCAGGAATTCCACAGCCAAAACCCAAAGATTTTAACTGAAAAAAAATACTGCAGGCAGCTAAAAAAAGAAAGAGTTCATTTATCAAAGTCAAGATCACACAAGATTTGGCAGCTGCAACTTTAATGAAGAGGAGAGTCTAGAATATTCCACAAACCCAGAGATAAAGGTTTATAACCAAAATTAAACCAACAGGACAAATGGATATAATCTTTCAGGGTGAAAAAATGGACCTCTAATTAGATTTAGGATTTTTAATAATTCCTAGTTTATTCCTAAAAGAGTGGTTAGAATTGAGAAATTTTGAAAAGCAAATTGCAAGTATCAAAAGAAACATAGAAAAGCTAATAGATATTATTACTAGGAATAGACAATATGAAAATAGATTGTTTCCCTTCTCTGTGTGGGTGGGGAGATAAGTATCCTCTCAGAGTCATAACATCATCAAGCATAAGAGAAAGTTGTACAAAAAAGGCAGAAAATCTAGGGATGTTCTGTTTTGATGGTATTGTGAGAAGAAGGAAGTGGGAGGAGTAGGAAATGGTACCAAAGAGAATGAGAAGGAAAAGGGGAAGGAACAAAATATCTGATGTCTATAGAAGGCCAGATCCACTTGCCCCCAAACACACCAGTAAAACTAAAAATACACCAATAGGAATAGTAATAAAGAATACTAAAGAGGAGATATCAGATGTTTCCTCTAGTCCCAGACCACACAAAAAGACTTTCTGGATCATGCAGAAAGCTGTCAGAGAGACAAACCTAGGCAGGCAGAAGGCAAAGCATAGACCCGGAACCACAGACCAGCCCCAAGTAGGGAGATGAAGACAGGACACAAAATACAGCTGCAAAATACCTTTAGAGAAATAATTTTTTAAAAAGATGCAAATAATTGGAGTAATTCTAATTGCTTTGGACTAGGTTGTGTTAATACACTAAAAAGATAATATTGCTTAAGCATTTTATTTATTCAATTCTGTAGCAACCAAACTATCAAGTAATTATTTTATAAAGCTAAAAAAAATCATAAGAACAAAAGATCAAGAATCTAAAGGAAAATAATGAAAAAAATGGGATATAGTAGTATCAGATCTCAAAGTATATACTACAAAGCAGTAATCATCTGAATGATTTGGTAATAGTTAAACCATAGAGAGGTGGAGATGAGTGGAACAGATTCAGCATGAAATATAAAGAAGCAAAGGAAGACAATATCAACCCAAAGATCCCAGCTAATGAGGTAAAGTCTCACTAAGGGACAAAAACTGATAGGAAGACTAGAAAGCAATCTTGCAGAAATTAGGTATAAATTAATGTCTCACAACATATGCCAATATAAATTCCCAAAGAACACTTGAATTAGACATGAGTTGACATTTTAAACAAAAGAAAGGGAAGAAATTATCTTTCAGATATTTAGACAGGAAAAAGTTTCATGACTAAAGAATAAGATAAAAGGTTATTTTGATTACAAAAAGAAGTTTTTGCACAAACAAAACTGATAAAGCTAAATGATAAGGGAAACAGGCAAAGGTGTTCTAGAACCAGCTCTAGCCAACTCATGAGGGTCAGTTGTTAAATTTTAAATTTTCAGTGTGAGCATTTACAGAGTAAACACTATAAATCAGGGTTTGGTTTGTTGTTTTGTTGATCGTCTTGACTTAAGAAAGTGATGTAGAAAATATTTGTAATGCAGATTGAACTTAAAAGCATTTCATGAACATAAACATTCTTTGTGTGTGTGTATGTGTGTGTGTATATAAATGTCCCAAAGAGTGTATGGTTAAAGATTTAGCATCATACTCTTGGAAATAGGTAAATGGGGAAAAAATCTTGACAGCAAATTTCTATTATAAAATTTCATGCCCCAAGATATGTAAGAAACTGATTTCATTTTATGCAATTAAAAGCTTTCCCTCAATAGATAGGCAAAGAATATGAACATTTTTGAAAAAAGAAATGTAACCTATAATAATCATAAAAATACTCCAAATCACTAATAATCAGATAAATGCAAGTTCAAACAATTCTGAGGTCCAAATTATCCAGATTATATTGACATAAATTCCCCAAAAAGGAAAATGGCAAATATTGGCAGGGCTGTGTGAAAACAGGTATATTAATGTGTGGTTGCAGTTGGGTAGAGCTACTCTGGAAAGCAATTTGGAACCATGTCAGAATTCACTAAACTGCATCATACCATTTGACCCGTTGATGTCACTACTAGACCTGTATACCTGAGGATTCAAAGAGGAAAAGCTTCCATATGAATGAAAATCCTGATAGCAGCTTTGTTGTTATTGGTGTTCTTTGTTGTGGTGGGAAAGAACTGGAAATTATCATGGTACTTATCAATCAGTGAATATTTGGACAAAATATGATATAAGAATGTAACAATGTTATTCTATCATAAACAAGGATGAAAGGATTTATTTAAGAGAAACCTTGGAAGTCTTTTATAAACTCATGCAGAGTGAAGCAAGCAGAACCTAGAGAACAAGTCATACAATAGCAAAAAAAAAATTATAAATAAAAGTAACTTTGAAAGTTTTAAGAGCCCTAGTCAATGCAATGACCAACCATGATTTCCAGAAGAATCATACTACACATCTCCTGACAAAGTGGTAATGGACTCAAGTTGAAGGATAAGACAATCATGTTTAGATAGGGCAAATATAGAAATTTGTTTGGTTGTTTTTGCATATTTGATATAAGATTTTTTGCTAATTTGGGGGGAGTTAAAAGGGAACTGAGATGAAGAGTAGAAAAGAGAAAAAAAGAACCAAGAAAAGAGGTTCATTGAAGCATCTTTTAAAAAGATGAACAGAATCAGACAAGGAGAACAGCTTTGAAAATTACATGTTGAATCTATTATATATTTTAAGAGAAATACATGTACTGCATTAGAGAGATCCACAGTTTCATGTACAGTCCTCTTTTTTCTGTTCTATAAGTATGGAACTGCCTGTTTTAATTGGTATTTGTTATATTCAGAATGAAAAAAGTAATAAAAACAGTGAACTTTTCCTTAAAGTCCTCTATCTCTAGGGGCTCATAGAAGACACATCAGCCCAAAGTGCCAGGCCCAAAAATGGGTCAGATGCTTCAGGGTCCTTGAGGAGCTATGAAGAAAGTTGCTAAACTTTCCTTGGCCTTCATATGCTGACACTATTTGTTCAATATTTCTTTTCTGTTGCCCAAGGGTTTTCTTTTTTGAGGATGAACTCGCTAAAACACTGCAGAGATGTGACTGTTGAGGGTACCATTGGTGGAATTGTTTTTCAAAAAACATTCTACCTTCCTCATCCACATGGATCTCTCTGTGTAGATCCTAAACAAAAAAATAAAGCATCATATGTTATAATTTCATTCATAATTCATAAATTCATTCATAATTGCATTCTTACTGATAGTTTCCCTCAAAGGCATAACTAGGGTAGAGAAGCCAGAATTTTGTCCAAGGTAGACAAATTAGAATTCAGTGATGGTGCCTTCTTGGGAATATTTCCTCACCAGACTGTCCCACTGCTCAACGCTCCTTTTCTTTCCATGTCCAGTTCTACCTTTAGCAGTCCAGCTCTGCCTTCACATATAGCCGGTACATCTTTCCCTCGGATATAATAATTGCAGCAAGGGGTTGCAAGGTTTGCTTCCTCCTCCCTAAAGCTGATCCCAGGTGAGCCTCATCCCCTTCCTCTTACTTACCCTGGTAAAAATATTGTGAGTGTTGTACTCTACTTTTCCTTAATTTATTTTCTACATGATTGGAAAAGGGAATTCGACACTGGACCTCAGCCAGAGAAGTTCACAATCTGTTTATACAAGTTGCAACATTCAAGTATGATGAATTCACTGCAACCTAAAACAGTGGGGCCTGACCAGTCCAAGTAGAATATTCACTCTAGGTTTTAACAGTTTATCTTACAGTATCATTCATTCCCTGATTTCCTCAGGGCTGCATCTTAATCATTTCATATCTTTTCTGTGGTAGGGCCTGCCTAGTTCCTCTCAATGCATCTCCTGCTAAAAAAGATGAAATTTTAAGATGGAATCTTCCTGGGTTGGGACCGGTCTAGATCAAAAGACCTTTATGCTTTTGTGCCTGGTCAGCTATGGATGTAACTTATGACTTAGAGTTCCCTAAGGTGGAGGTTCATGGAGACCAGATTCAGTCTCAGGGCTCTTTGGCCCACTCTGCTCCAACTAGATTTTACATAGTGAAATCTCTGAATATAGTTTACTCTACTTTGGGTCTAGAGTTTCACAAATGTGGGTAACAGGCCCCATAAAAACACTTAAGGTAACAAAATGCATATAGGATATAGAGTAACCTTTACTTCACCCCATCACCACCACCAGATGTTCCTGGTTAAGAGGGAATGATCTAGGTTCTTCCCACTTAGAGAAGCACTACTCCTCCCCATAGGAAGCACTTCAGAAAAAAAGGTAGAAGAGAAAAATTTCCACTTTAGCTTCTGAAAAGTACTAAATTGGTTTGATAATTTACTTTTGCGAGCCAACACAAAGTCCATTCTCTCAAGAGTTTAAGCCAGAAATTCCATCTTGGGGGCAGCAATGAAAGCCATCCCCTGGGAAGAGACAAAGAATATTTCCAAATGGATAAGGCTCCCCCCTCTATTCTCTTAACAAAGTGCTGGTGGTCATATCCACACACCCTATTGGGAAAATAGACAATCAAAGGTTCCAGACAAAACCATGCCCACCAGTAAGCTCATCAAAATGATCAGATAACTTCCCCAAATCAATTCCTTTTGTATTAATAAAGTTCATATTCACTCTCTCCTACCAAAATCTTTCAGGAGACAGGTACATAATTAAACAAACATTCCCTTGGTTTGGGGACATGTAGCAAAGCAGCTTATGTTACCTGCTCCTAACCCTTGGAACATCTTCAGATGAACAAATGTCTAAGTGCACACTCAAACAAAATATTACTTTGGAATAAGATATTTGAATTTTTAGTTTTTTATAGTCATTGGGCCAAATAGGCTGTGGAGAATAATCATTTATGAGGAACAAATCATTAGAAATCCTAACTTCATTTATTAAACTACTTTTGCTTCTAATAAAGAGGTAGGGAGAGGACACTTTTTTAAAAGTTGAGCTAGAAATGTATTGTATTTACAAAACTTTTAAAATTGTTTTTACCTCCTAGATTTTGACTGGTGCTATAAAACAAGTGGACTAGAAATGACCCCTCAACGTTTAATACAAAAATTACTGCAAAAAATATGGCATTTCATTTTAGTATGGGTAGATCACTATTTTTAATGATATACCCATGAGATCACTGTGGGCATTGTTTGAATATGACAAATGAGAGTCCTCGAGGGCAGTCATTGTTCTATCATTGACTTTGTATCCTTAGCACTGAAGCACAGAGCCAAAATAAACCTATTTTTTCTTGACTGAGTTCCCCTCCCCCATGCCAGAAATGAACCCCTTTCTCACCTGGGCTTCTTAGTATCCTTGGTTTTCTTCAAGTTACAATTGAAAAGCTTACTTCTTAAAGGAATGGGTTTTTCATCCCATGGTTGCTAAAGCTTTTTTTCCCTCCTTATATTTAATAATCTGTTTACCCATTGTGTCGCTTATAGAATGCATACTCCTTGAGAGCAAGGCCAGCTTTTTCTTTGTATCTCTGTATTTACTTAAAAGTTATTTGTTGAGTTGAAGTTCTAGAAAAACAGATAGAATTGGTCAACTAGCATTTGTTAAGCACTTATTATATTCCAAACACTGTACTAAGGGATGGGGATACAAAAAATAAAAATAGTCCCTGCCCTCAAGGAAGTCACAGTCTAAAAGAGGAGACAATATGCAGGCAACTATGTACAAACAAAAATACACCAGGATAAATTGGAAATAATCCATGGAGGGAAGACACTAGCACTAAGGGGGATCTGGAAAGGATTTTTACAGAAAGTGGGACTTTAGCTGAAACTTCAGAGAAAGAGAGAATTCTAGATATGAAGGAGAGCTGATAAAATTATTCAGTCTGGAGGAGTGTTTTGTTCAAGTAACATGCTGAAGATCAGTATCACTGGACAGCAGAGTGAGTGGTGGGGGGAAGTATAAGAAGACTAGAAAGGTGGGAGGGGTCAGTTTATGAAGGTCTTTGAACACCAAATAGAAACTGATATTTGATCCTAGTGGCAACTGGGAGCCACTGGAGTTGATTGAATTAGATGGTCAGACTCAACTTTTAGGACTTTACAAAGTGTTAAAGCAAGGTTCTTCTTACTTTTTGCTATATATAATGGTTTACCTCTAAAATCCACATTTTCTTGCCTTTTAAAATATATTTGCTAAGTATTAGCAGGACATTATTTCCTTCTATCCCTAAAGAATTATGCACGATAAAGCAGCATGTGACCTCAGTTTACTTACTAACCATATTTTATCAGTAATTCCCTAAAATTACCTTTACTGATTACATCCTCAGACACAATAACAACAAAATGTCACTTCCAATCCACATGAATATGTGTTCTCTAGTGTCACTTTTCAGACAAGATTCCATTCAAGTGCTTTTGTCTTGAACTCCAGCCCCAGAGTTTAACAAAATCAAGTTTTCATCACCACTCTTGGCCCTGTCAACTCCCCAGGCTAGTAAATTGAGGATGATATTTGAGGTGACATTTGTTTCTGTCTAATCCTATTGATGGCTCCTTATCCTGTCTCTCCTACATTCTTTTCCCTCATCTAGGGCTGCCATTCCTTTCTTTGTAAGACCTCTAGCAGGGCAAGGTGTAAAGTGGACTATTGTATAAACCACAATGCCTTGAAACGCTGACATTTAAAAAATATTTAGTGAAGAAGAGAATGTTAGTGAAGGGGTTTGAAGTCGATGATCTCTCTAAAATGCCTTCTCCCTGTAAGTTATATAATTCATGCAGCCATGCAAATTTTACACAAAATTGCCTTAGGGGTGGTACTTAAGTAGAATGACTAACTCTAAAAGATATCACAGTTTGGACAAATGAGAATGCTAAAAAAATAATTAGTACATTTTTTCACTTTGGGCTGCTAATGCTCATTTTTACCAAAATAACAAAACACAACAACAGCAACAGCAACAATAAAAAATAACTACTATTGTAAGAAAGGGAGTTCTACACTGCAGCCTCAATCAATCAGTCAATCAGTCATCAGGATTATAAATGTGTAAATAAAATTGTTTACTTCTGTGAGCCTTTCATCAGGTACCAACTCTTCTTTAACTGAATGAAGAAAAAATAGCATAATTAGCTAATTAAACAACCTAACTATATTCCCTAGGAGATTTTAAAAGGGAGACAAGTTTTAGCAATTATTCAACCAAGTGGTGGGCCCAGGCAGCGGCAAAGGCTCATCAGTGCAGCAGTGTAGGCTTTCCTATGGGAAGATTCCAACTAGACACTTTCAGAGAGAATCACCCTAATTTCTCTCTTTCTCTTTCTCTTACCTTTCCCATCTTCATTGATCATACCAGCTCAAAGAATGCATCTCTACAAGAGGATACATCCACTGAAGGCAAAACACAGACAAACAAGGAAACAGTCAGATGCAGAGGGATACAAGCAGTAGCTACCTTTGAGCAGAAGTGACCCCCTGCAGCAGAGAAGAATTCCACACGTGAACTCAAGAAAGAACTTCAAATAATGGAGTTGGCCATGTGAGTTCTCTATATATGTGCTTCACCACCATCATGCTCGAAGTTTAAGCTCTTTCCTCCCTTGGACTCTGTGTGTATTTGTAGGAAAATATACCCCAGGGTTGGTTTTTTTTTGTTTTTGTCTTTTTGAGGGGGAAGGATATTTTTACCAACTATTCTTACTATGCCCTCTTACAAAACACTGTCTTCTAAAAGCTCATTGAAACTTGTCTGGTTGATGTTAATGGAAGCACACCAGTACCACCAATGAGTGCTAGATATCCAGACTCTCAGAGTTACCCCTAGAGCCCTAAAAGTAGTAATTGCCATCCCCTGGGGGACCCAACTTTCCAGTGAGAGTCTTGTTGGGGAATCATCCCTGGATGAGGTGCTGGTCTCTTACTACTACTTATACTTCTGTAGTGCATTAGGGTTTAGAGAGTTTTCACATTAGGCCCCTATTTGTGACTGACAGCTTAAAATCCTCTAGGATCTTTTTCCATCAACACTTTGGGTGCCTGGCATATAATTTGTAACATTTTTTAGGTTTCTGTTTTTAACTGTGGAATCATAGTGGCAAAGGTTTTATTTTTTCTTTTCTTGATGTTATAACCTTTTAAATTAGAAAGAAAGCTTGTTTTCCTATTTGACTTTCAACTTGTCCACAGCATTTAATCGTGGTTTTAACAATGAAACATAAAAATAAGCCATTAATGCTGGTTTATTGTTTTGATTTTTGGAATATGACAGAAGCTTAAGATCACAGGATTTAGAGTTTAGAAGGGAGTTTAGAGATCATCTTATAAAAGAAATACTATAGTCCATAAACAGAGGCTTATATCAATCTTAAAATGAATAAAACGACCAAATTTTTTAAAAGGAAAAAGAAGTGAGCAAATCTGGCTGTCCTAGATTCCTAGGCTTGTTGATAAGTTGGGCTGGAAATCACTTCTGAAGTCATGTCCAACCTATTCATATTACAGATGTATGCTACTAAAACCCAAGGACTTTAGATGACTTGCCCAGCATTACAAAGTTTGTATAGAAGTGATTTGTGACCATCCTCTGATAAAAGGAAATCCTTCCTGGGAGAAGGTAGGCTCCCCTTTCTGCAACTGGACTCACAGTGACCTATTCTTCCAGTGCAGGTGCAACTGTCAATAGATTAAGTCCTCATCTGGGTACCCAGTGTACGTCTAAGGAAAGGCCAATAGGCCGTCCAGAGACATGAGGGAAAACAACCCCTTAATGAGTTCAGGTGCTGAAAACAACATGTAAAACAACGGGAGTCAGTGCAATGTAAAGCTTTATTGCAAACAATGGGGAAGAGAAAAGAGAAAAAAGGGAACCTGACATACTGCTCAAGCACACGTACTAAGAGTATAATTCATGTAAAGGCACCAGGGATCACGGAGACAGGGATCCATTCATCAGAAAGGGGAGGGAGGTGCTCTAACAGGACGATGTGAACCTGCAGGAGAGGAGGGTGTCCAAAATACCCTTCTGAGAATGGGCTTCTTAAACTCTGATTTCAAATGGGCTCCTTAGAGATGGCCAATTTGATTATCGGTGTCTGGGCAAAATATTGTTTTGAGGCTTTGTTATCAGGGAGAAAAAGCAAACTGATGCTGGGCAAATATTATTTGAGGGTTTGCGTATCAGGGAGAAAAGCAAGTTGGTGGTAGACAAAATATTCCTTGGGGGGCTGAGATGTACTAATCTTTAAAAAATGTATTTTAAAAAAAAGTATTTTTCCATTGGTATGTTCTATAAGCTTAACAGTCTTTCTTATAAGGAGAGATTGTCACAGTGGTCTCAAGACTACTAAGCCCAATCATATAACAAAGAGCCATAATTCAAATCTTCTGGCTTCAAATCCTTTTTACCAAGTAAAACAAAAATATATTAACAAAACAATGTCTCTTTTTCCCCAAATACCATGAGAATAATGGTATCATACATTAACTGTAACAATACTAGATATGTCCCTGAAGGACACAGCTGTGAGCTGAAATTGGATGGGGAGGACCTGCCTGGGCCTTGTTCAAGAGCCTTGAATTTAGAGATTTCCAACAACACTTGCAGACCTTCAACAGGTAGAACAGAGTTTCTCGCCTCATTAGTAAGAATCACTAATGAAAACAGGAAGTGACCAGATCGAAGGCTTTGCCTCATCTCACCTTGTTGCCTCTCCTCTACCTCCCACCTGGAGTATCCCAAGGTCTTTGTTTCACCATCACTAGCCCTCCCCTCCCACTCCACTGAGAGGCTTCATGTAGTTTGCCTTGATTGTGTGTTATGGTTCTAGCCCAGGACAAAACTTTACTTACAACTCTGATAGAATTAGTCAAGATGGGACAGGAAAAACAGGTAAATCAATTCAACTCTCTGTGTTCAGTTTCCAGTCAATAGCTCGTAGAAGTGGCACTAGTTTTAGGTGTAATGTTGTGAATCACTATATTCACTATCTGGGAGGGTACAAGAATGCAGTGGAGGGGTGGTAGGTGGTAGGTGGTAGCTGAGTGTGGCCAGTATGTAATCAATTAATTACAGGATCATAGAATTATAGATTTAGAACTGTAAGAGTTCTTAAAGACCATTGAGCCCAACCTCCTCAGTTTTGCAAATAAGAGAGGCACACAGAGGTTAGGAAACCTTTAAAGCTAGTCTTATACATCAAGATTTTCCTGAATTTGGCATTAACATCAGGGACCTCTTGGCATATGATTAGTTAGCCTTTTGGAGAATGCTGTTCTGCTAGTAATAGCTAGCATTTATGTAGCTCTTTAAGGCTTACAAAAGACTATATAAATATGTTATTTTATTAGATTCTCACAACAACCCTGGGAGGTAGATACTGTTGGCACCCCCATTTTACATATAAGGAAACTGAGACAGAGAGGATAGGTGACTTGCCCAGGGTCACATAGCAAGTAAGCTTCTGAGGCAGATTTTGAACTCAGGTCCTTCTTGACTCCAATTCTGTCACTCTCACCCACTGCACAACCTAGTTACCTATAGTCTATACAAAAAGACTAGTGTTTAGCAATAAATGGGAAGCCAGCCTAAAAAGACTTTGAAAAATGGAAAATAACAGATTCTTCTCATGTAGTTGCAAACTTATAACAGCGTGTCAAACTTAGCATATCTATAAAGGCTTTTTCAGTTGTCATCACCAGGCAACACACCAATTTTTCTCAATGAAGCTAACCAAATTCCTAGGGGAGGCCACACACAAACACACACACACACACACACACACACACACTTATAGTAAGCTTCATCTCCCTTGATAAAAGGATGTCACAAAGAAAGGGTAATGTGCTTTTAAACAATCAAAATCTGAAGTAGAAATTTTATTTCCTTACCATTCAATTTTGTACTTTTACCTAGTCTGGCAAAAGACCTGCTAACAGTCATACTTGGCCTGGGGTGAACTTCCCTCAGAGAATTTGAAAAGCTTGATGCTGACATCTCTAGTGGTGCTGCAAATTAGTTAAACTCCTTGAACTCTCCCAGAGTGTATCCTCAGGAGAGGCACCATGGCTTGGTGGAAGCATGCTGGGTTTTAAGCCAGGGGACCAGAGTTCAAATGCTTTCTCTGTCATTTACTACTTTGGGACCTGGGGTAAGTCACCTAACTCTTCTGGGACTTTTCCTTGTCTGTAAAATTAGAAGGTTGGATCAGATAACCTCTCAAGTCATTATCTACCCTAAATGTATAAATATTATGCTTTATCTAGGGCAGAATTTCTTTCTCTGGTGGAGGCATCCCATCTACCTGAATTTTGGCTGCCTGAACTCAGAGACCATATTTTCTATTCAAATGGAGTGTAGCTGTGGTCAGAGTTTTAGCATTAGGTCTCCTAGAGATGAAGGGGCTTGATCAGGAGGGAGGAATGGAGAATAAAGGGAAAGGTGAATGAGCGCATAAAGCTTGCATTCTGTATCTGAGTTTTCTTTCATTTTTTTTAATGAAATGCCTATTCTATCTGATTGAATCTGCTAAATCTGACCAAAGGAAATTTCAAATAAAACCTGCCCCAGATGCCAAATCAAAGCTTATGACTGGGCCCTGAGCTTTTCTCTGGCTCCTTGGATAATTCTTCATCATAGCCCTCAAATCTTCCATCACTGTCCTCACTCAGCTGGCTAATTCCTGCTTCTATAAGGACTTGTAAGTTCAAAGGGTATTTACTTGAGTGCCCATTATGTGGAAAGCATTGTGATGCTGTGAGGAACACAAATAATAATCATATTAATTGGCATATAGTGCTTGATGATTTGTGGCATTCTTCATGTACCTTATTTCACTTTATTCTCAGAAGAGGCATTGTGTAATCTACAACCTCAGAATCAGAAAAACCTGAGTTTAAATCCCATCTCTTACACATACTGACTGTGAGAATGGAGACAAGTCATTCTCTGTAATCTCAGAAAAAAATCTGCAAGACTAGAAATTTAAGAGAAAGTCCTGATCTGTATTGGTAAATGAAGTTTAATACTGGGAGTTCCCTAGATCAATTAATCACATATACAGTCTGAAAAAAGAAAAAGCAAAAAAAAACATAGCCAGCCCTGTGATACAAAAATTACAAGCATCATCATGCCCATTGTATCGATGAGTACATGGATGCTCAAATATGGCGGGAGAGCTAAAGTTTTAGATTCAGGATTGGAACCTAGGTCTGTCTTGACTCCAAGCCTTATACACTTCCCCCCTACCATACTGCTTCCAAGATGGCTAGAACATGCTCCCTGCTCTCATAGAAGATGTGTTCCTTCATCTGTAATATCTTCCCTTCGAACAGTTTTGATCAATTAATTTTTAGAAGATAAAATGTTTAATTAACATCAGCTGATGGGCAGTTGCCAGATGCTTTGCAACTTCCAATTAATCCGTTTCTATTATTACCTTGAAGACCCAGTTAAAATTTTACCTCCAAGAAACCTTTGTAGATTAACTTAACTGCCACCCATTCTTTATATACATCTAACTAATCATGAATTCAGTTTACATAAAGGTACATTGTTTTTTTTTCTTTAATATATCAACCTTCAGTTGCTTATTATCTATCTATCCATCCATTTACCTGTCTTTCTTTCTTTCTATCCATCTGTCTACCTTTCTTGTCTGTCATCTTCCTATCTATCTCTATCTCTCTATCCGTCCATCTATTTATTTATCTATAATTTGTTTTTCCAAGTAGATTATAAATGCCTGTACATCTAGCACTAGTTAAGTGGCAGAGATCATGTGTCCTATCTCACCTCTGTCCTACTCATAAAATAGGCATTGTCGCTCCTGGGACCAGTTAAACTGAGGTTGAGGCAGCGGTGGCAGCTCAGAGGAGAATATGACCATGGGTATATTATGGATGAGGCAGTGGTCTGTCCTCTTCACCCCTGGAAGGTTTCTGGGGAGAAATAGCCTTAGGAGAGGAGCAGCATGATATCTGTCTCCTAGGGATGGTGGGAGAAAGGGTTACATTGATAGTAGAATACATTGTGAGAATGGTGTTCATTGAAGAGAGGAAGTGCACCTCATCCCCCCAGATGTTGGCACCCTTTTTGTTCTATGCTAGATTCTAGTCTCATAGCACTTCAGAGTGTTTGTGTACTCTGCACGCAGCAGGCCCTCAGGAAATGCTAACTGGCTGCCTCTTGACTCCACTATTATCCCTGTTTGCTGGGAGCTTCCTAAAATACTCTTTAACAGACTAAGAATTATGAGACCTAGCAACACTGGAAAGAACATTTTTAATGTTACCTTATAAAACCTTAGCTAGTTCTTCATCTGGGTCCAGGCATTGACTGCTTATTTTCTTTAAGTGTTGGGTTTTTGTCCCCGCCTCGATATTTGTAAGACCTCGTATCATTGTCACTGTGTGACTTGAATCCTCTCCAAACTCCAGCTGTGGTCTTTCTCCACTCTGCCTATAATTACTACCAGAACCTATCTTACCCTGCATGAACTGCTTTTTTAAAGATTATGCATCGGAATAGAACTAGCCTTTTTTATTTTTATATAGCATTACATCAAGGCTCAAGAATCAACTCTGAGCTAATTATTATCAAAGCTTTCTTCATAAATACTTTTAAGATAGCCAACCTACAATTTGGAGCCTGACTGGTATTATTTTCTGTGGCCTTATTGAGGATCCATAAGTGCATCATCTCCTGGCTAAATAAATTTCCCCAGTTGTCCAAATCCAAATGTATTTTAAAAAATTTATTTCTGCAGTTGTTACACCTCTCAGCTTTATATGGTCTGCAGTTTTCTCACAGCTTACATTACATTCTTTTCCAGGCCATTAACTAACTTAATGCCAATGGAGAACTTTCAAATGATACAGAAACAGAAGGCATAAAGAAAAAAAAAAGTGTTTATAATCAAACTGTGAATTATTCCTCTTAATAAGGCCCCCTCTGAACACATTAAAGAAAACCAAATGGAAGGTGACTAGTTCAGCCGTACGATCCTCATATCTGCTCAACATATTATCAGGTTTATGTATTTATGTAGATTTGAGAAGAAGCCAGATTTGACTCGAGACAGAAAGACATCATTTACTTCTCCTTAAAAGTAAATATTGTACATGTTTACTGGGATGGGTAGTCCAACTGTACAAAATTCAAATCCAACTGCACTTTGTATTTTGGTAGATAGGGTGGGAGAGAGCAGCTAACAAATAAGGCCTGAGTCAATAAATAATCTAGTTGTTTACACTAATAAAATTAACCAGATAGTTACCACTTCTCTTTTTTCTATATTAATACAGATGGGAAATACAAACACACATATGTGTTATATATACATACATGTATGTATGTATAGCTATCTATATATACACAGCTCGTATATGTATATGTTTGTGTGTATTTATGTATATGTATATATGTGTGTGTGAGTGTGTGTGTGTGCGTGTGTGTATGATTTCATGGAGAAGCTCCCTCTACCTGTAAAAATGTCAGAGCTTTGTCCTTAATTTATAGTCTTAGATAAGAGCCTAGGGGACTTGGGAGTTAAATGACTTGCCTGGGGTCATATAGCCTGTATATAATCAAATGGAGACTTGAACTCAGGGGTTTCTAGCCATTGCAGCAGGCTGTCTCTAGGATGGATGCACACACGTACACACACAGGATCAATTAACTGTGATGCTCTCCTCCCACTTATGGGGTTTCCTCTCTTCATCCTCTCATTCTATCAAGATTTTTTTTAGTAACTGTAACAATAATAGTTAACATTCATGTAGTGCTTACTATGTGCCAGGCATTGTATCAAGCAGTCTATAAATATTATCTCATTTGATCCTCATAAGAGCCCTGGGAGGTAGGTGCTATTAATATCCATATTTTACAGATGAGGTAAGTGAGGCAAACAGGCTAAGTTGCCAAGGGTCTCAGGTCTTCCTGATTCTACTTCCTACATTATGTTTTGCAAGAATGGTTTAAGGAGAGAGAGAGAGAGAGAGAGAGAGAGAGAGAGAGAGAGAGAGAGAGAGAGAGACGGAGAAAGACAGAGAGACAGAGAAACAGACGCAGAGAGAGAGAGAGAGAGAGAGAGAGAGAGAGGATCCTATAAACTAAAAATCTGATCATTAAAATACTCTCACTTACCTCAAGGTCACTGAACCCAAATCTACACTACACCCACATATTTCACCCCTTCAGCACTGTTGTCAGGCATTAAAATATATTTTTCCAGCGCCTTGTGTGTCCAAGACAAGGATGATACAAAGACCTTGAGATTATAGTCTAACAGGTAAAACATATAACCGTAGAAAAAAGAAAAAGAAAATCTGTGCTTTCATAAGATGAGTATAGAAGTAATAGAGGAGTCAAGTGTAGGGATTTATCACCAGGAGCTAATGGTTAGGAAAGAGTTCATGAGTTCATGAAGAAGGCAACATTTATGTCTGTAGGATGGGTAGTGTTTCATTGGGGGAAACTGGCATGGGTTGCGGCAAAGGTCGGGCTATGCAGTTGTTCCAGGTGGAGAGAATGGGCACAAGAGAATGAAAATGGAAAAGAACAAGACCTATTAAAGAAAGAGTGATTTATCCAGGGTGAATAGAGCAGAAGAGTAGAAGTAGGGAGCAGCAGCAATAGACATTGCTAAGAAATGTTCAGGTTTATTTATTTGGCCATCCTTGTCCCACAAAACCATGAAACAGTGAACAGTGGTCATGTAGGTCTTATCAAATAGTGAAAGGCAAATGGAGGGATCTGAGAGGGACAAGTGTTGTGCTGAAGGCAACACAAACTAAATTATCAATGTAAGAGTTTGCACTTTGGAAATTCACAAACGCTGGAAATCAGAGTGTGATTAATTGTTTTGTTGATTGTCTAGACTTAATAAAAAGATGGAGAAAATACTAATAATGCAGCGTAAATCCCAAAGTGTGTTCTCTATGTTTTCAGAGAGATTATTGTTAAACATTTGCCAGCACACCCATAGACAGAGACCACCTAGCAGCACCCATTATTTTTGAGACCAGTAAGCTTGGGGCAGGGGCAGAGTGAACCCATACCATTACTGTCTTTGTGTACACTTACTTGAAGGAAGAAGGTTGGGCTTTCAATCTTTTAGGAACAATAGGCCACCCAGTGCTTGGGATTTTTAAAGCTATCATTGCCTAATTGTGTTTTTCCTGTAGAAAAGAGTTTGTTTAACCTATGTTCACTTTGTTAGATTATTCATACAATCTGTATTCATATCAGAGTTGTGATTCTTATTCACAAATTTCTATTCTATATGTACTTTATTCATCTTTACTATATTTTCCTTTATGTCCCCATATCCCTAATATCACATATATACATATATATATATACATATATATATACATACATATACACATGTATTATATGTATATATATATGTACTATATTCTTTGGTGAATATTCACTTCATTAAATTATCCACATAGTCTATATTCACATGAGATTTGTGGATCTTATTTACAAACAAGCAACTTTGGTTGTCATATGAAGTTAGTAAAGACCATGAAATCAAATATTAGTCAGGGTATGAACCAAACTATTTATGCATTATATTAGGATCAAATCATACCATTTAATTATCTAAGAATCTTGGAAAACATTGGGAAAAGCTAAGGCTGGCAAAATTGGGCATTTTTACAGGTCCCCAGAATGAAGTGGCAAGGCAATAATCACAATATAGATGATAATTGTCAAAATGCCTATGTGGTTTTGTATCACAAAATATTACAGTGTTTACCTTGAAATTTGAGCTCTATGTAACAACTTGATCAGATAACAGCCCACTGTGATAACTGCTCGGTCTCTTCATGCCTGGTAAATGAACTGGAGCATTGGGAACCCAGGGTATCACTTAGTGATTTACCCCAATGAACAATGAGTAGCCTTTTATAGGATTTAAGATCCCAGATTTAGAGTTGGAAGGGAACTAAGAAGCCATCGAGTTCAACCTAATGATTTTACAGATGAGAAAATTGAGATTGAGCTAGTAAGTGTCCAAGGTAGCCAAGTTCCATACTCTATTCACTGTAGCTTCCAGCCCTGACTACCAGCACTATTAATAGATGAAAGAGTTGTCTCGGTTGTTTCAATGAGAAGCATAGTGGGAAACGAGTCATACGAGGGTCCTGTAGACCTTCAGGGTGGCAGTGATGTAGTTCTAGACCTAAGTCACCCAGATCCAGTCAAATCATGATTATGCATAATTTGTGAGTTAAGTAGGGATGATGTTGCTCTTCCTACCCACTACCAGCTCTCCACACCTGCTAATCAGGCTTCCCATCAGGAAAGACAAGGAAAGTAAAAGGTAAGCTCCTGATTTATTCATTTAGTCAGTTATTATAGCAGTTCTGGAAAAGGTCTACGAGGAGGATGAGGGAAAAGGCAAGGAGAGATACAAAGACGGGGAGGGCAAGACTCCTTTGCCTTGAGAGGCATCATGATAGGAAGGAAAGAACATAGGAATGCAATCAGAGACCCTAGGTTTGATTCCTAATTCTCCCATTTACTACCTCCTCAGCCTCAACCTCTTTAGGTATCAGTTTCCTCATCTATAAAATGAGGCTGTTGGACTATGGACTAATGGTGCCTCGGTTCCATTCCAGATCTATGTCAATAATTCTATAAGTTAAGTCAGGAATCGGAAGCAATCATACCCTCCTCCTCCCTGTTCCCCCTGACAAAAAAACAGGGTTGACTCACCCATTTATCCTCCTTTCTTGTCTTGTTTTGTCCAGACCTCTGATTTCATCTGTATAAAGAACTCACTGTTCAGAAAAGATATCTTAGTGAATTGCCTGGGGGCAGTGAGAGGTTAAGTAACTTACTCATGATCACATGGAATGTGTCCATGACAAGACTAGAAACCAGTCCTTCCTGACTCCAAGGCTTGCCTTCTATCCCCTATATTGCCCTTTTCCTTTCATTACTAGGGAAAATAGAACTTTGGTAATTGTTGTTCAGTCATTTCAGTCACGTCTGACTCTTTGTGACCCCATTTGGGGTTTTCTTGTTAAAGATACTGGAATTGTTTGCCATTTTGTTTTCCAGCTCATTTTACAGATGAATAAACTGAGGCAAACAGGGTTAAGTGATTTGCCCTGGATTACATGCTAATAAATTGTCTGAGACCAGATTTGCACTCAGGAAGATGAGTTCCTGACTTCAGGCCTGGCGCTCTATCCACTGCACCATCTAGCTGCCCTGAATTGGCAGAAGGGCAGAATTGACATCTAGTCTTTTTTCTAATGAATTAGGAAGATGGGTCTTTCTTATTCCAAGCCCAGTGCTCTAGCCACTGGGCCACCTAACTGACCTATACTTTTACAATACTTTATACCAAAAAGTTTAAGCTTTTTCTGCTTTCCTCATATGAAACATCCCTTTTTCATTGCAATAAGGACTATGATGTGTCACATTTCAATTTAAGGAAACGAATATTGAATTCCAATTGTGTGCAGAGAGCCATATAAGGTACTAGGGGAGATGGAAGGTTTAGATAAGAACTGATAGTGATGGAGTTTCAACTAGTAGAAAAAGGACATGAGCACAAGTAACCATAATACAAAATAAATACTTAAGAAAGGTTCAAACCAACTAGTGCATGATGGCATCCAGGGAGATAAAGGTTGTTATTCTCCTGGTTGTGAGTGGGGGGTTGAAAGATGCAATGAAATCT
This sequence comes from Trichosurus vulpecula, assembly GCF_011100635.1. Taxonomy (NCBI): domain Eukaryota; kingdom Metazoa; phylum Chordata; class Mammalia; order Diprotodontia; family Phalangeridae; genus Trichosurus; species Trichosurus vulpecula. The sequence goes on from NC_050574.1 coordinate 391,128,018, forward strand.
GCAGGGGATATTTGGAACAGGTAATATTTGAGTTGGGAAGAGAATACCATGATAAATACTAGGGGGTATTCTTTCATGAGGAAAAAGCAAAGGAAAAACGGTTGGTTTGTGCTTCGGAACAAAGGACAAAGGTTTTAGGGGCCTTGTTAATAAATCCATATTGATACCCTGTGAACCTGACAACCTAGGCCTCCTCATTGTCCATAAGCCCAATCTGAATGCTACAGTGATCTAAAATCATCACCATAATCATTGTGAAAAGTGTGAACTCAGCCCCCTTTGATTCTTTGACTTCCTTCAATGCAGCTACTGGGCAGTAGAATCTAACCTTTGGTTCACCTCATATACATTAAAAATAAAATCATATTCAGCATAATTCAGGTCTCGTTCTTCCACATCTTCACTTCCCTGGCAAACATTTTAAATTGTTCCCTGGTGTCTATAATTGTAATCTATGGCTCATTAAAGATGACAGCATACTTCAGTGAGACTGCATTCGGGAGATTTATTTGCTGAGGAGTTCTTATCAGCTGTTGTTATTTATAACTCTGGCTTATGTAGTAATTGATTATCCTATATATTTTGTTCCTCCAAATCTGTGTGCAAAAGAGACTAGAAAGTCCTCCTAGGCAAACTTAGTAGTGCCCTCTTGACTTTCTAGTGCATTTATAATTCAGAAACTTAATTCAGAATCTCTATTTCAGAAATTCAGAATGTTAGAATCTTTGAGTTGGAAGGAACCTCTGAGGTCAGTTAGTCCAACCTGTGCCCGCTTCTAGTCATTCTAGTCATTCTAACAAGTGGCCTTTGAGCTTTAAGGATACCACTGAATGAGAATTCTATTTCTGAGATAGTCCACCCTATTTTGGGATAGCTTTAATTGTTAGGCAGCTTTTGTGTGCAATCTACTTCTCTGCTATTGCCTCTTACTCTCCCAATCCTAATCTTTGAGGTCAGGTGGAGATGGCCTATGTCATCTTCCACTTGACAGCCCTATCAATGCTTTGGGTTAGTCATTACGTCCTTTCTGTTTTCTGATTTTGAAGCTAAATATTCCCAGTTCAACCACTTCAGACCCCTTTACCATCCCAGCTTTTGTCCAGCTTGTCAATATTTTTCCTAAGTCATTATACGCAGAAGTGTCAGTCTATAAACATATATTATGCTCCCATCATGCCTTAGGCACTGTGCTAAATGCTTGGGATGCAAAGAAAGGCTAGACTCCCCACCCTCAAGAGTTTCACAATCCAATGGAAGAAGAAAACACATAAAAAGAAGCTGGGGAAGGGCAGGACAGCATCAAGAGAAGTCTAGAGGGGTGCAGCAGGGTGGGAAAAGAAGTGACTACTGGCCTTAAATGGAGGATTTGGGAGAAGCTCTCCCTTTCCACTCTCACCAGTTAAGAGAGAGGCAGGCATCCAAATGGCAGAGAGTATTGCCTCAGTGAGAATTCCAGGGCTAATGTGATCTTGTAAGGTGATGAAGTTCTTGAAGGACATGGTGAAGTTTAGAGGACTGCAGCCAGGTAGGAAATGAAGAAGAGAACAAAATACTCCAGATGAGGTCTGGCCAATGAAAAGTATTGTAGAAATATTACCTTTCTTATTCTGTATGTGGTTTCTCCCTTTGAGCAGCCTAAGATTGAATTAAGTTTTCATTTTTGTTTTTTTCTTATGTCACTCCTATTGTCTTCTATTGAGCTTCTGAAGACAGCTATCATCACCCTCTTCCCTCACCCCGTCTCCCACCGTCCCCAGCCCCATTCCTTCCCCAGTCTTCTCTTCTTTATCTCCACTGTGTCATGGCATCTAGGACTTTCACTATTCTGGTTTGTTTTACTCAGGATACTTTTCAGCTTATGTCCTTCCTCAACTGTGGCACCCAGAAGTGACCACTATTCCAGATGTGATACGACCAGGATAGAGTTCAATGGAATCATCTCATCCTTATTCCTGGAAGTTGAATATTCCTCTCTTAATGCATCTCAAGAGTACAACATCTTTTGTTCTGAATGACATATCACACCACTGATATAGTGATCGTAAAGCCCACCATAACCTCCTTATCTTTTTCTGGCAAACTGCTGTCTAAACATGCCTCTCCCTTCTTGTGCTTCTGAGGTTGATTTTTTTGAACCTAAAAGTAAGACTTTACATTTATCCCTATTGAACTTCATCTTATTATATTTAGCCCAATTCTCTAATCTGTTAATATCTTTTTTGGATTCTGGCTAGTTCAACTCTGTCAGTATGTTAGCTATCCCTATCAGCTTTGCATCACTTGAAAATTGGAAAAGCTTGCCTTCTCTGCCTTTATCCAAGTCACAAATAAAAAATGTTAATTCTTGTAATACCCTGTTAGAATAATTAGCTCCTTTTAAGCCTGGGGCAATATAATGGTAGCTTAGAGCCACAAGATTCCCTCTGCCGCTGCTTTAGAAAATTTATATTAGATGAAAAATTAGGAGTACAATTAAAATCACTCCAAGCCCCCAGTTAGGAAAATACTCAACATTTAGGAAGAAATTTTGGTATTCTGAGTTTTGGTGCATTGTAAGGCCAATCTGTAGGGGCGAGATCTTTCCTGCCATTGAATAGGCCTCTGGTGGGGCCAACAAAGGGAGGCCTGATTAGAGGCAGGCCCACACCCTTTCGCTAACTAGGTGTGAGGCCCCAGACCCACACCTTTTGGCTAGTTAAGCCAATGTGGGTGTGAAGCCTTCAGAGTCCTAAGGGGAGTTGCTAAGACCAGAGCCAATGGTATGTACACTGAGTTGTAGTCAATCAGATGCTGGCTAGGACTGTATAAAAAGAGAGCTCAAAACTGAGAGCAGCAGAAGTCAGGAGCAGACATCAAGGAAGGCAGACATTGAGGGAGACATGGCAGAGCAGAGAGTGCAGAACAAGAGAGTTGCAGAGATCAAAGAGCAGAATCTGCAGAAAGCTACAGGAATTGGAATTCAGCCCAAGGAGAAGGAGCAGGAACTTGGAATCTATAGAGCTGCAGAAGAGAGTGCTGAGTGGAGAGTTAGGATTCGTGAGTGATTGTTTACAGGAAAGCCCTGGGGGGGGGGGGAGGAGGGTGGGGAAGAAAGTTACAGGATGACTTGTCTCCTTGCTATAATATTGTGTTATAATTTCCTTGTTGCTGCGTTGATGTGGGCTTATTGGCTACTATACGGAATTGGCATTACTGGTCCTGGGATTGGATTCTCTTGTGTCTAAATAAATGTTATACTTCCTCTGCCTTCTACCTAGTGAATTTCTTATACTTTGTGATTCTGAACCATTCAGGCATGTTCATGGTCATCCTTGAGGTCATGAATATTGCCTTACTGATATATAAATTCATATCTATCCTGAGTTAACCCCTAGGCCTTTTTGTGGTTAAGGGAAAATTCAGATTATAGAAATGTTTGGGTAAAGAAGCTCCTTGGTATATTACCATTTCTATTGATAAGGACTTGGAAGGAGTAGAAAGTGAAAGAGATTTTTCCTGGAGGCTCTCCTAGAGTTTGAGGAGATGGGCAAACTTCCCTGCCTGTGGGGTGTATAATACTCCTTACTATCACCCTTCTCTGGCACAACTTCCTGTTTTCTCTTTCTCATTTTGTGGGTTGCCCTTAGGCTATCAGTTCTTTCTAGCTCAGTTCTGGTTGTCCCTACAACTTTTCTGCTTTCAGACTTTCAAAATCTTGACTTCAAATATCTCTCAATCTTGCTCTGGTTTGCCATTTTGTAGAAGACCCCAAAGGTATGACTAAATTGCCCCAGTTCATTTGAACTCTTACTGTCCATGTCACTCCAGTTCATTAAAAAACTTTTCACACAATCTAAAGTGTTTGATTGATTAGCTGGCAGAGACTTGTTCTTACCTCATTAAGGTATCTGGCATCTTATCTCTTACTTTAAGTGGGGGTATTGTTACTCAATAAAATCCCATCTTTACATTAGCTCAAGCCCAAGCAGTATCCCTAGGACGTTCCTTTAGAGACAAGCCAAGTTCTTATTAAACCATTACCTCTGCATCTGGTCATTCAAGTAAATCTGAATCTACCTGTCCTCTGGCTCATATATAACCATCTTTTGCACAAGAAGAGAAGGAGAGAGTTTCTGAAATACTTTTGCACAGTCTAGACATACTGGATCCACAGTATAAGGGAATATAATTAGTCTGGCATCAGTTCTTCTTGATGAAATTTTGTTGGCTTTTTGTGGTCATAGCTTCCTTCCTAAAATGACACAACCTTTTTAAAATTGTGTTTTTACAATATTTTTTATTTATTTTGTTAAATATGTCCCAATTACATTAAAAAATTAACATGCGTTTTTAAAAAAATTTTTGAATTCCAAATTCTCTCACTCCCTGCACTCCTTGAGAAGGCAATAAATATGATATTGATTGTGCATCTGAAATCATGCAAAATATATTTTCAATTAGCCATGTTGCAAAAGAAAATATGCAAAAAAAACCAAGAAAAATAAGGAAATTGAAAATAGTATGCTTCAATCTGTACTCAGAGTCCTTCAGTTCTCTCTCTAGAGATGAATAACATTTTTCATCATGAATCATCTGGAATTGTCTTGGTTTGTTGTCTTGATCAGAACAGCTAAGTCTTTCACAGTTGATCACCCTTACAGTATTGCTATTACTGTGTGCAACGTTGTCCTGGTTCTGCTTACTTCACTTATCAATATAAAGGTATTACTCCACTGCAGAGAAAAAAGAGACAAAATAAAAACTGAGTAGGCCCACCTTTTTTATGTTGTCACTTATTCCATCCACCTCACATAAATGTCCTATCCATTCCTTGATTTTCCCTTTTTTTTCTCAATATATCTAAATCAAAAGTAATACTAAACTGTTTTTGTCCTTAGCTTCTCTGAAACTGATATGGATCACAGAGAAGTCTCGCATGATCTGATGTAGAAGGTAGAGAGTAAAAGCAGAACAACTTACAAAGTAAATACCCTGTAGAGAAAATAATTTTTTTAAAGACTTGAGAACTCTGATCAATGCAATAACCAGCCCAAACTCCATAAGACCAATGATGAAGCATGCTACCCCTATTGGGACAGAGGGGTAATGGCTGAAACTGTAGAATGAGACATACATTTTTGGACATGGCAGATATTTTTGTTTCTTTTTCTAAATTGACTCTGCTTATTTGCTATGAGGTTTGTGGGCTTTTTCTTTCTTTTTATCCATTTCAAGAGAAATTGGGGAAAGAGGAGCAAGAGGTATTGATGAAAAAAATGAGAAAGAGGTTAGGGTCATTGAAGCATTTTTAAAAGTGCATGGAAGAAAACAAAAGGAAGTTCAGATGGAAATGCAGACAGAGTAGCTTTAAAAATCATGTCATTCTAATGCTGGAGGCGATGTGGAAAAAATAGGGACACTAATACACTGTTGGTAGAGTTGTGAACTGGTCCGACCATTATGGAGAACAATTTGGGCTCCAACCTAAAGCTAGACAATGACAGTCTGCTGTCACTACAATATCATGTATCTGTCATATATATGATTTATTTCCCCAATTCATTGTCTATTTCCTCTTAATATCTAAATGGACTATAGCATATGGTAGTGGCACAGTTGTTTTTTTTTTTCCTCCATTGATTTCATACAAGTACTCTTCTACCTTCTGGTTACTGTATATATACATATATATATATACAAAAATATATAATATATATGTATATATATATATATTTTACATGATTGTGTTTTCTTAATATTTGTGCTACCCTACCCTACCAACCTTCTACCTATTTTGTTCTTTTGTTCTACCTATTCAGAGTGATATTCCAGTCATAACTTTCATTCTAACAAATTTCACTGATTCTTATGAGGTCACATTGGCTTTCTTTCTTGTGTATCGACTACATTTCTTAGCTTTTGTTTCCAGTGATCTTTTGACATTTCAGCTGCTAATCTTCTGACTGAATTGCAGTTTCTCTCAATGGTACCTAGATTATTACATATACCATGACTTTTTCTTGCCTCTCAAATACTTATTAATCTAAAGACCCATTGATTAGATTTACAAGCATAGGGAAATATATTTTTTCTTGCATCTGTTAGGTAACCAAGAACCTGACATTCTTATAATATACTATTTGGTACTGGCTTCATTCCAATATAGTGATAGCTGCCAAATCTTATGTGATCTTTACTGTGACTTCATAATACTTAAATTCTGACTGCTTGTATTATTTTCTCCTTGATCCTTATGGTGGCTCCATAGTACTTGAATTCTTTCTTTCTGGCTGCTTATAGTATTTTCTCCTGGACTTAGGAATTCTGCATTTTAACTATGCTCCTGAGAGTTTTGATTTTGGGGTGTCTTTTAGGAGATGACCAGTAGATTCTTTCTATTTCTACTTTTCTCTCTGTTTCTAAGATATCTGGACAGTTTTTCTTTATAAGTTTTAGAAATATTATGTTGAAGGTCTTTTTTGTTCATGGCTTTCAGGAAGTCCAGTGATTCTTAAATTATGTCTCTTTGATCTATTTTCCAGGGTTTTTTTTTTTCCCCTATGAGAGCTTTCTCATTTTCTTTTATGTTTTCAGTTTTTTGATTTTGCTTGATTGTTTCTTGATGTCTCATGTAGTCATTAGCTTCCACTTGGCTTCTTTTAAAGGATCTATTTTCTTCAGTGAGCTTTTGTACCTCTTATACTATTTGGCCAATTCTGATTTTTAAAGAGTTATTTTCTTTAGAATTTTTTTATCCCTTGCCAAACTATTCTATTTTGTTGTCTTTTTATCATTTCTTTTTTCCATGGTGCTTTTATTTGACTTTTGAAATTTTTTTGCATTTATTTTTAATTTCCTTCTTTAACTCTTCTAGTAATTCATGCTGGGCTCATGTCCAATCAGCATTTTTCTTTGAAGTCTTGCTTATAGATATTTTTAAGTAGTTGTTTTCTTTTGAATTTGTGTCTTGAGCTTCCTTGTCACCATAGTAGTTTTTTAATTGTTGGGTTGTTTTGTTGTTTGTAGGCTTGCTTGTTTTTTTACAATCTACTTCTTGACTTTGAACTTTATGTTAAGTTTGGAGTCTGTTCACTTCAGGAGGTAGGATGTCTGGTCTGAACTTCTGTCTTTCATATCTTTCTGCTATTTTCACAGTTCTTCTTGGAGACTGTAAGCTTTTGGTGCTTCCAAAATTATGTGATCTGGGGAAAAGTCTATTCACTGGTCTCCTGATCTTCACTCAAGAAGTTCTTGACTTAGGTTTTGGTCTTGTGGCTTGTATGTTGAGTTTCTGCGGACTGCTGCTGGACATAGTCACTTTTAGCCCACTGGAAGGTTTTTCAGGTTCAGAGTAAATGAACCACTGGCTCTTTCTTGGTTTTGGTCTTTTCCCCTAGTTTATTCTATTGTAGCCTTATGTGTGGGGTTAATGGTTAGATTGAATCTCCACTCTGTTCTTGGGCTCAGAGCCACCCACCTAGGGTTCTAGAACTTGTTTTTTGCTCTTTACACAGGCAGGACTCTGTTCCCTTAGGACTGTGATTGCTTCTCTCTGTTCTGAAGCTGTGCTCCAGAACTGAATTGTTCCTGGTCCCAGTGCTAATATAGGGGTCCCCTGGGATCTCTTTCTGCCCAAGAATTTCCTGCCCAGGTGTTCAGTTCCCTTACTATTCCTGGGCACTGGAATGCTCCCTGGTGCTGTTGCCTCTGCCACCCACTTCTACTCTGTTACTATATCAATGGGCCTCTGTCTTCTTAAGCTGCCTCGGGATGGAAAAATTATTCTGTGACACTTTCTCAGCTTTCTTGAATCCAGTCTGCTATACGTTCTAGGTTGTTGTGGAAGAGCTAAAGCAAAAATGCTGACTCTCACTCTGCCATCTTGATTCTGCCCTAATTTATGATTTTCTAAGTCAATATACATCCTGCAGGGAGATACTTCCATTTGAATTTGATACTATTGTGTCAAATTTTGGGTTTTATAAGAGAATGAACTCAAGATTTATTTGTGAGTAATGTTTTGTTATCGCCATGCTATTTCATTAAATGCCTTTATATTTAATTGTGTCCCTTGGCTGACTATTAAAATTGAATATATATGACATGCTTAGATTTTGAAATAATTCTAAAGTAATAAAATACTTTTCATTGTGCAACTAAGGCAAAAATGAAGTAAGATTTGATAATCAGAAGTTACTTTATAATGATGTAGTATAATAGGATAAATCTAAACATCAATTATCCCTATACAGTGTGGCATTTTGAAATTTTAAATCCAATACATTGAAGTGTATTCTGGACTAAATGGAAAACTTCCCTGTGATGGATCACCAAAATCTCAAATGTTAGGTCTTTGAAAAAAATATTATTTTCATTTAGTAAAGGGGAATATTGAGGCATAGGTTAGTACAATATTAAGACAACATGGTATAGAGAACATAGTCTTGAATTCAGAGTCAGAATTGGCTTCCAATATTGCGTTTTACACTTACCATCTCTGATCCTGTACATGTCACTTAACAGCTTAGATCTTCAGTTTCCTAATCTGTAAAATGGGGATTATCATGCTTGCACTACTTATTTATTTTTCAGTCGTTTTTCTGTCATGTCTGATTCTCTGTGACCCCATCTGGGGTTTTCTTGGCAAAGATACTGAAGTGGTTTGCCACTTCTTTCTCTGGTTCATTTTACAGATGAAGAAACTGAAGCAGACAGGGTGAAATGACTTGCCCAGGGTCACACAGCCAGTAAGTGTCTGAGGCCAGTTTTGAACTCAGGAAGATGAGTCTTCCTGATTTTAGGCCTGGAACCCTATCCACTGAGCCACCATTTGTATTATTTACCTTCAAGGTTTTTTTGGGGGGTGGGGGGACAGGGGAAGAGCAGCTTCTCAAACATTAAAATTCCATATAAATGAAAGTTATGCATTGATATTATATTAATGCCATAGTGTATTGGAAAGAACATTAGTGAGACAACTCATAAGATGAAATAAAAGGTCAGGGCCAAAGACAGCTCCCTCTATCAACACACAGAAAGTATGTTGGTAATAAATGTGACAATTGAAGTAAAAAAGCAGCAACAAAAAGAAGAATGTATTATTTTCAAATCCTATAAAATAATCTCCTGAAAAAAGAAAAAAGAATCACAAGGGACTATAATGTCATCTGTGCTATTCTACTTTCATCATCCCATGCAGAAAGTTGGCAGCGAGCTGTGAGCTCCATGCTGAAAGCTAATAGCTTTATGCTAAAAACTGAGTGCTCTGTATTGCTGCTGTTTCCTACATGATTGCTGACCCACTGTCAGACCAGGAGCTGGCTGGAGGTTGAAGGTTCCATGTGACAGTATGACCAGCAGTTGCAGAAATGAGAACAGTTTGGAAACAGTAATCTATTAAGTGGATCTTTCCCAGTCTCCTAGTGGAATCTGCCCTTGGCAATGATTCAGAACTCTACAACTCTCAAAAATAAATCAATACTATGGTAAAAGGAAATTTCAAGTTAAAACTACAGAAGAAGTAAAAAAATTCTTTAGTAATTATGAGAAGAACCTCAGGATATAGGAGTAAATTGACCCCCAGTCTCTGAGAGTGAGCAAAGAGCTTAATAAGAGAAATTAAGGAAGCAATATAGGTCCTGATAAACAGCAGCAGCAGCAGCAATATCAATAATAACTTGAAAGGAAAATAAACAGCTGATAGTCAAAACTAGAAAACCTTAATAAATTTGTGACCCCCTTAAAAAAGGCACAAAGAATGGCAGAAACAGTACTCAGAAGTTCAGTGATATAAGAAATATCAAAGTAAAGTTAAAAGACAACAAAATTGGAAGTGTGTATGATTATGTGTATGTAGAGATGGAGAGAGAGAGAGGGGGAGAGAGAGGGAGAGAGAGAGAGAGAGAGAGAGAGAGAGAGAGAGAGAGAGAGAGAGAGAGAGGTGACCAAGAAGATTTGGAGAAAGTTTAATTCATTCAAATCATTAAAAATAATGAAAAAAGTGTCAAGAGCCAAGATGGTAGATGAAGTCTTTCAACACTCCTATCCAAAAAACTTAAATACCTCAAACCAAATTTTGGAACAGCAGAGCCAATGAAAGGTCAGGATGAGACATTTTTCCAGCCTAAGAAAACTTAGGAGGTCAGCAGGAAAAGTTTGTCACATCAGAGTAGAAGCCTGTCAGGAGCCCATAAATATTGGAGGCAGCAATAGCCGCCATAGTAGGAAGAACAGCAGCAGCTTCAGAAACTTGCAGCCCAGAGATAGTAAGGGGGTTGGACAACTGGTCATAGATTACAGGAGACTTTTGATGGCACTGGGTACAGCTGGCACTGATTGGCAATTCTATTGTGCATATGCAGTTCTGGGTCGCAGTTCTAGGTCAGAGAGGAGCATTGGTGGTTAGTCACAAGGGGGTATGAGCCCTGGTTGCCATTCTAAAGCATTTGCATCTTCAGGGGACCAGGAGCTCTTACTGGGTAAAGACCAGAGTACAGACTGGGAAAGCAGTGACCTTACCTCTTCCAGTATTATACTACCTTCAAAGCACCAAAAATTTGAGGCTACCAAAACCAGCTCTGAAAACAATAACATGAAAAATCTTGAAGATTGGGACAGTCCAGATTAGCAAAATTGAACTTTAATATAACAAGAAAATAACTTGACCATCACAAGCTACTACAATGGCAAGGAAGACCAAGATATAAACTCAGAAGAAGACAACATTGTGAAAAGAGCTATAAATAAAGCTTCAAAGAAAAATGCTAACTGGATGCAAGCACAACAAGAATTCCTGAAAGAGTTAAAGGAAGAGCTAAGAGTGGAAGAAGAAAAACTGGGAAAAGAAATGAGTGGCACAAGAAAATTAGGAAAACAGAATTAACATCTTGGTAAAAGAGGCACAAAAACAACTGAAGAAAAAAAGGTCTCATTAAAGAGAATAATTCTTTAAAAATTAGAATTGGTCAAGTGGAAGCTAATGGCTCCATGAGACATCAGAAAGCAATAAAACAAAGTCAAAAGAATAAAAAAAAGAAGAAAATCTGAAATATTTCATGACAAAAAAAAAACTGACCTGGAAATTAGATTGAGAAGAGATTGTTTAAGAGTTAGCAGATTACCTGAAAGCCATGATCAAAGAAAGAGCCTAATCACCACTTTTTAAGAAATTATCAAGGAAAATGACAGTAATATCTTAGATACAGAGGGTAAACTAGAAATTGAAAAACCCATCAATTACCTCCTGAAAGAGATCCCAAAATGGAAACTCCCAGGAATATTATAGCTAAATTCCAGTGTTCCTAGGTCAAAGAGAAAATAATTAAAGCATGCAGAAAGAAATAGTTAAGATATTGCAGCATTGCAGTAAGAATCAAACAAGATATAGTGACTTCTATGTTCAAAGAGCAAAGGACTTGGAATATGATAATCCAGAAGGCAAAGGATCTAGCATTACAATGGAGGATAACTTACCCAGCAAAACTGAGTATAGTCCTTTGGGGCGGGGGTGGAATGGATATTTAATGAATTAGAGGACTTTCAAGCATTCCTGATGAGAAGACCAGAACTGAATAGAAAATTTGACCTTCAAATATAAGACTCAAGAGAAGCATAAAACAGGAAATATGAAAGAGTAAAAAGAGACTCAATAAACTGTTTACATTCCTATATGGGAAGATGATACTTGTAACTCCTAAAAACCTTATCATTATTAAGACGGTTAAAAGGAGCTTACATAGAAAGAGGGCATGGATGTGAGTCGAATATGTTAGAATTCTCTCAAAAAGAAAAATTGAAGGGCTGAGAAAGAGGGATGCACTGGAAGAAGGCGGAAGGAAGAGAAAGAGTGGGGAAATTTTTCTCACATAAAAGAGGCACACAAGGAAGAACTTTTTCAGTGGAGAGGAAAATGAGGGGTGTGGGCAGTGCTTGAAATAGCAATTAGTTCAAAGAGGGAAAATATATATACACATTCAGTTGTTTATAGAAATATAACTTACCCAACAGGGAAATAGGAGGGGAAGAGGAATAAGAGAAAGGAAAGGGATGATAAAAGAAAGGGTAGATTAAGGGAGGCAGTGGTTAGAAGCAAAATAGACTTTTGAAGAGGGACATGATAAAAAGAGAGAAGAAAAAACAGTAGAAAATGGGATGGAGGGAAATACATGGTTAGTAGTCATAACTGTGAATGTGAATGGCATGAGCTCTTCCATAAAACCAAAGTGGATAGCAGAATGTATTAGAAACCAGAATCTAACAATGTGTTGTTACAAGAGACACACTTGGCAGAATTAAAATAAAGGACTAGAGCATAATCTAATATGCTTCTACTGAACTAAAAAATAAAGGCAAGGGTAGCAATCATGATCTCAGGCAAAGCAAAAGCAATAATAGATCTAATTAAAAGAGATCATCTGGAAAACCATATTTTGCTAAAAGGTACCATAGACAATGAAGTAACATCAAAAAATTTGTAGCAAGTTTCTTTGGCCTTATTTCTCACATATATACTGACTATAGAATTGAGTCAAATGTATAAAAATAAGAGCCATTCCCCAGTTGATAAAGGGTCAAAGATATAAACAGGCATTTTTCAGAAAAACAAATAAAAGCTATCTATAGTTATGTAAAAAAAAGTTTTAAATCACTATTGATTAGAGAAATGCAAATGGAAACAACTTTGAAGTACTACCTCACAAGTGTCAGAAATGACATGTGTTGGAAGGAATGAGGAAAAAATAGATACACTAACAAACTGTTGGTAGAGTAGTGAACTGGTCCAAACATTCTGGAAAACAATTTGGAACTACATATACCAAAAGGTCTATAAGGTCTATATTTCAAAGAGATTAAAGATAAAGGGAAAAGACCTATATTTACAAAAAATATTTATAGCAGTTCTTTTTGTGGTGGCAAAGAATTGGAAATCAAGAGAATGCTCATCAGTTTGGGAATGACTAAACAAGTTGTGGCATATGATTGTGATGGAGTGCTAGTTTGCCGTGGGAAATGATGAGGGGAGTAGTTTAAGATAAACATGGCAAAACATTCATGAACTGACCCAAAGTTGAGTGAGAAGAACCGGGAGATCATTATGCATGGTAACAGCAATGTTGTGAAAGACTTGACTACTCTGACCAATACAGTGATCCAAGTCGACTCCGTAAGACTCATGATGAAAAAATGCTATCCACCTTCAGAGAGAGAACTGATAAACTCTGAATGCAAATCAAAATATGATTTTCTTACTTTCTTTATTTTTCTTGCTTTTTTGGAAATATTGATAATATGGAAATGTTTTACATGATTTCTCATGTATAATTGATATCATATTGCTTGTCTTGTCATTGGTTGGGGAGAGGGTAGGAGGGAGGGAAGGAATTTGGACATCAACCTTTAAAAAGAAAATAAATAATAATAAAAAATAAATAATTTGTTTTATTATTTTTGGTATTTATTTATATTATTTCATTTATTTATTTTATAAATTAATTTATTCATTATTTATATAAAATAACAGATAAATAAATAAACAATGAATTATAAAAGAAAAAAAGAGAAAAGAAAAGAAAAAATGTTAGGAAATCATAAAAGAAAAACACACCTAAGTATCTGAAGCAGAAGGCAAAGTGAAAATAGAACCCCCAGAATGGATAACCACCAGAAAGAAATCTCCAAGTTAAAATACTCAGAAATGACTGCCCAAAACTCTAAAGCCCTAGGGACTAAGGGGAAAAAAATGTTGCTAGAAATTAGGAAGAGACACAATAGTTACTGAGCATCACGTAAGTCTACATGTCTAATATAAAAAAGGGGGGAAATTGAATTATATGTAGCAATGCTTGGGATAGACTAGTCTGTGGTGTGATGGCAGATAAAAGTGGGAAACAAAGTTGCCAGCCTTTACAAGCTTCTCTATCTACTCAAGCTATTGTTATTTGCAAAGATCAGAGAAGTATGTTATGGGAAATAGAAAGCAGTTTCTTCACCAAAGTATCGCTCAATATCTTTTCTGTTCAAGAAATGTATTCCCAGGGATGTCAAGAATGTATAAGACCTTAGAACTAAAATAGGTTTCTGACCTTTTTACATTAAAATTGAACTGAGTGACCCAGAGGAGGCAATGGAGGAGAGAGAGTACAGAGAAGAGTCAATTAAAAGAGTTCAAGAGAAGACTAGATTTTAACCTAACCTCCATTACTTTCTGGTGCAGAATGGCTGAAGGGAAAAGCTTCACATAGACTTATCTAAGAGAGCTTGCTTAAAAAAAAAAAAAACAAAAAAAAAAAACCTATAGCCAGGGGAAAGGCTTAGTAACTACAGAAACCTTAATCGTTGTTGGATGAAATATTGGGTAACCCTGAAAATAGCTGGATAGCCAAAGACCAGATGAAGTAAATATGTTTTATGTTTGTCAAAGAGCAGTGGAGATACCAAGTGGGGAGGTCTGACATGCAGTGATCACCAAGTCACAGAAGAAAGCATCACCAGGAAGGAGTAGTTTCAGCAAAGAGCAGTGCAGTAATATCACTAGAAGACATCATAAGCTTGCAATCTAAGGGGCATATGTTGACTCCCCTTATATGTGCCATGATCGTACATAATCTCTGTGTATGCCACCCTCCATGTGGGTTGTTTAGTGTATTTCGGGATAACCTCATGTTTCAGGATGACTTTATGTGTCATTCCAACGGAGGATAATTCTTCCCATTGAGTGTCCATGATTTTATATATGAATGAACTCAAGATTCATTTGAGGGTCATATTTTATTATTACTCTTATTTCTTTAAACTCCGTTATACTAAGTGTGTCCTTTGGCTGATCATTAAAAGTAAACACATTGATGGGGTTTTGTGAACTATGGTTTGGAGATTTTAATCCACATAGTATCTTAAATTCAGAGTAGCTTTCTGGTGACCCATGGCTTAATAGATGTTTATAGAGTGAATGAATACATTAATCCCATTGTATTGGGATAAGATCTGGGCCTCTTATTTCATTGACATAGGGAGCACTCAAATGAGCTCTGTAACTTAAAAGTCTGAGATAGTTGCTTAGAGTACTGCAAGTTTAAGTGACTTCATCTTCTTTTCTCTCTCTCTCTCTCTCTCTCTCTCTCTCTCTCTCCCCCCCCCCCCTCTCTCTCCCCCCCCCTCTCCCCCCAACCCTTCCTTCTCACTAAATATCTATAATGGTCCAGACATCATTCTGTGCATTGAAGATAGTGACAAAAGGCCAGGGTGGGGGGAGGGAGGGGGCAATCCTTGTGCTTAAGAAGCTTACAATCTACAAGAGACAACATTGACATATATAGATATGTGAATGAATTAATGAATGAATTGGTGAGTGAATATTTGAATGAATGAATGATAAAGCATGTGATAAGTGATCATGTAAGAAGAGTGTTTTGGTTGGAAAGTCAAAGGCATGGTGAGTGGAGCCATAGGCTAGTGTGAAAGGGGTCCCTGGAGTATGCAGAAGTCCCAAACATGTCAAGATGTCAAGGATGAAACTCCCCTCCTTCCTCACCCCACCCCAGCTGACACAATTTGTTTTTTTCTTCCCAAGCTGGTGTATCAACAATCAGCCTAGCAGCTGCTGTGAGTGTGTAAAGCCAACAACCGGCTCACAGAATGCTGCAAGACCAGGTCCTTTTCATCTGCTTTACTGAGGAAAGCAACATTAAGGGGTTAACAATCTTACTTTAATCCAGCATACAAATATCATTTACTTAGTTTTTATGTAATAGTAATTAAGGTGGGACTTTTTACTTTTCTTCTCTTAAGTGCCTTTAATGATTCTGCCCTTCGTTTGAATGGGGCAGATAAAGTGGGATCTTTTTGTCTTGGAGTATTTCTCAGCACTGAGACAATTGGGAGTCATTGATTTGTATATGATGTGATCCTGGGAATGGAGAACCTTCCCAGACCCAGCCTGGGTGAGGTCAGAGCCCTCAGGGTTCCAAACTGGATATAATTGAGGAGAGCTTGGCGTTTGATTTTTGGGGCACACTCATGGAAGGAGTGTTGAGACTCTGGGCAACCTGCAAACTTCCCCCCAGCTTTGCAGCCCAGATGTTGGCACTGGTAACTATGTATTGTGATTTGAATCAAACAAGGTCTGTCTGTTGATGTTTGTAATTTCCTTTTGTATTTGCCTTGAAGGTTCAGGGAGCTGATCTTTTTCCCCTGAACTGTGAATGATATTTGTACGTTTGATTAAACTGAGATTGTTAACCCCTTAAAGTTACTTTCCTTGGTAAAGCAGATCAAAGAACCTGTGTTGGCAGCTTTCTGGATGCTGGTTGTTGGTGAATCTTACACCCCCACAGCATCTGCTAGCAAAATTGTTGCTACAGCTGGACTCCCTGTGTGTCCTTGGGAGTCAAGATAGGCTCCAATCAGTCTGCACCAGACTGAGAAACTGTTTCTGCAGCTGGGACCCTTGTAGATAAGCATAACATCATATCTTCATATTCTAGCACAGGAGTGGGAAACCTATGGCCTTGAGGCCACATGTGGAACAATTTTTGGGGGGGAAGTTTTGTTCTGTGAGGTTTGGATTCATTCAAAGGCCTGCACTTGAAGACCTAGAAGCCACATGTGGCCTCAAGGCCACAGGTTCCCCACCCTTGGCTAGTAGTTCTGCAGGGAAAATAATGTGGCTTTTGCCATTTTATTTATTCCTGATTTCTCCACCCCTTCAGGAGGGGATTAATTAATTTACCCTCCTCCATGACTTCCCTCTTTCCTTGTAACTTAAATATCCAGGCTTTCCCTCCCCTGCTGGGCTCCTCAGTATCAGGAAGGTCCCACGTGCATGTGCTTTTGTCTTGTAATGAATCCAGTTGTAACATGTGTCTCGTGGACTTGTGATATTGTTTTTGGTTAACACTAGTAATGACACATTTTTTACAGTATTGATTTGATTATGAAGAACTGGGAAACTGAGAGAGGAAAAGCTATGTGTCTAACTGTAGGGAAATGATAAAAAGATGGCTGTTGTGTAGAGTAAGCCATGGCTAGAGTCTATTTAGATATAATAGATTATGAGAGTCACTAATAAATTGGGGCAGCTCTAGGTCCCAGGGAGCATGTTCCAGAAGACAAAGAGTCCAGAGGACATATTGGTAGTGTGAGAAACGTGGTTTTGGGGATCACTGGACTTCCTAGGCAGGGCCAAAGTCCTGGAGAAGAACCCTGTGATAATCCCTAGGGAAGGCTGTACAGACCACAGGACTCCCAGAGGAAGACCAAGTGGTAGCCATCCCTTAATCTGTGGGGATCACAGGGCCTCCTAGGGGTCAGACCCTAAGGAAGACCCAAGTGATGGCCCCTTAGGATGGCAGTAAGATCACAAGGCTCCCGAGACAGGGCCGGAAGTCCCATGTGATGTCCCCTTAAGAAGGCCGTGCAGACCACAGGGTTTCCCAAGGGAATCCAGAGTGGTAGCCCTCTTAACACCGCAGTGGGGATCACAGGACACCCCAAGACAAGATCCAGGAGTAAGCCTGGCGAGCTTCTGCTGCCTGTTGCTTCCCTTCACTTGACCTTAGGAAAACCCATGTGATTTGCCCATTCACACCCAAAGAGCTCAGGAACAGAGTGGGCAGAGGAAGGCATTTTATTACGCTCCCCGGGAGAGCGGGTGTAGTGCTCACGGGAACACTCACACCCATACAGCTGCAGGAGCAGGGGTAACCATTCCCTCCACTCCTGCTAGAGTCATATTTAGTTTACAATCTTTGTTTTTTTACATAGTTTTCCTAGGTTATACAGCTTATATAAATAGGATAATAAGGATACAGAAGCAAAAGTGAAGTTAATTAGATTTTCCTTGTCTTAGTTTAGGATTAAACTATATTCTTTTACTTCCCCTACTTTCCCTTTTTAACATATGCAAATTATACAAGTCAGTAGGCCTGGATTCTTGACCAAGACCAGACCCTAGATAAGCTTGAACTGGTTCAAGTGGGTTTGACCTCTCTAATTCCCTAGACTGCCTTCTCAGAAAGTATGCACATGCGTACAAGCCTCTAACCTCTCACCTGACGGACCTTGAGGCCTGGTCTCTGCTAAAGCTGGGGTGGGGGAGGGCAGGGAAGCACACCTTTAGTTCTGTGGAAACAAAACTCCCCTTCCCATTTCTTACAGTAGGACTAGACAGAAATATAATAAAGTGCATTTGTAGAAACAAAAGATCAAAATTGTAGGAGATGTAGTGAAGAGGTAAAGCAGGAAGGAAAGTAGCCTAGAATTATCAGCTTCAAATTATAAATAAGTAGTCATGAAAACCATTTCTTATTGGTTAAGAAATAGAAGTATATCATTAGAAAAGATTAGATAAATAAGACCTATAAGCAACTGGAATAAGTAGTCCCTTTATTCAATGAAACCAAGAACACAAACCACCAACTCTCTAAAACTTGACTTCTTATTTTTGGAAAAACTAGAAATTAGTTTGGTAGAAATTAGAACATCTTATACCATAAGCCAAAATAAACTCAAAATTTATAATCTAAATTATTTTTCAAGCGTACATTATTAAAAAAATTAACTATATCACCCTTCCTTTTGCAAGTAACTTTCAGTTCTATAGTGTTTAGGTAAGAATTTTGCATGTAGAAAATTAAAACAGCTTTTACAAGACTGACATAAAAATTTCTAAAATAGGAAAAGAAACTGTCAATTAGAGAAAAGGGCATTTGCAAAATTATTACTGATAAAATGCTGATCTCCAAGTTGTGAATGACATTGTATAAGACCAAGAACCATGTTTCAATGAATCAATGCTCACTGATTCAAAGGATGAACAAACAGCTTTCATTAGAAGAAATGCAAATAATCAACAATCATGGAAAAAAAAAAACTGATAAGAGAAATATAAATTAAAATACCTTTGAATTTACCTCCTAATCAGCAAATTGGCAAAGATGGTAAAACACAGAAATAGTTTTGTAAGGGGTTAAGGAAGACAAGGCCATTGCTGATAGAGCTGGGAATTGGTTCAACCAACCAGGAAATACGCTATAAAACTGAGGAAATTGTGTATATTGTTTCACCCAATGCTACCGGTGCTAGGAATGGAATTCCCCAAGGAGGCAAAAGAAGGAGAGCAAGTTTTCATATACACCAAAATATTTGTAGCATCACTTTTTGTGATAGCAAAGTATTGGAAATAAGGAGAGTACCTGTCATTTTGAGAATGCCTGAATAAATGAACAGGGTAGATTTAAGAATATCAACATTAGATTCATTCTCTGAAAAAAAAAAAAGGGAATATCCTCATAGTATGGGATATGTAGTTGCATCCAAGAACATTATTTACATATGGATATTTTGTGTCCATCTAAGGGACAATTGCTATGCATTTTAAGGTTTTATTAATTTAAGGGACACCTAGCTAAACTTCATTGACTGTTGTGTTAACAGCAACTCCAAGCCATTCAGATGTAATTTGCAAATCAGCAGGCATGCCTCCCACAGCAATACACATGAAGGACACCAAATTCATCTGAGTATTTTGACTATTTGTTTCACAAATGAAACTTAATGTTAATTATTTGAAATGATGCTCCATGAACACCTGTAAATGTACTGTCATGTAGTTTAAGGTAAGGGAGTCTTAGTAATATGAAATGTCATTACAGATCTTTGCTACTTAATCTCTAGTGAAAGTGGGAAAGTGGGTGGTTTTTTCAAGAAGCAATTGTTTTTCAGATTGGAGAACAGGAAATATCCAGGATTCCCAATTTGAAAATATGGTTTAATTTCTAAACTTCTCTAAATGTACTGATGAGAAACAGGAAAAAAAGCATAGATATTTGAATGTTTTCACATTCAAAACCAGATTTTGACCTCTAGGTTAATTGAAGATTTTTTTCACTGTTAACAAGATTGCTTTTTAAAGACATTTTAATATTGTGGTATTTTATGTGGAACTGAACATCTTTATCATTTATGGAAAATGTCATCTTTTCCCCCCAACACTATGTTTTCAACTGTAATCAAGTATGAATAAAATTTTGACTGAAAAGGGATGGAATATACAATCATAATGAATCTTAATATAAGTATTTTTTTAATTCCACTTTTTATAATTCAGTAGTGGTTTCCCCTCTAAAATGTACAACACAAAGAAATATGATGCTTTTCAAAACATAGGACATGGTTCTATTTAATACCAAAGTTCTTACTGCTAACAAGTTGGACCTTTAGATAAAAGCTTTCCTATATTGTCTCATTTAATGCATGATAGAAGAAAGTTGGATGAATTTAAACCAGTTATTAGGTGCACAATGAAGAGGTGACCAGAAAACATATATAAGGTGTGACTGTAAAATAGTATGATTTTTCAGATATGTTTTTGATTTGTATAACCTAAGAGGTATTGTCCTTCAAATTGATTAGACATTTATTGCACTTCAAGCACTAGGTAGCCACTGCTGACCCCAAGGAGCTGGTGCCCCAAGCCCATTCACCTCTCTGCTATAAGGGCCTTTTTGCTCTGGACTCATGCGCACAGCTGGGAATTGGTTGAGTATTGGGAGACTTGACCTTTCATGATTGGAGGTAGGCTTCCTTTTCTCATATTCTTTGAATTCTCTTTCCCAGTTACCCAGGAACAAATTATTTAAAGGTAAGCTGTTGGCTTATGTCTTAGTTCTCCCCAATATGAGAGATTAGAAAGAAATTTAATATATACTGTAAATAGGGTATGGGATAGTGTAGTAGCAATTAGATTTGAAGATATTTCCCACCCATTAATAGGCTATGTGAACTGCTTACATCACAGGAAGCCTAAGACACATGTGGTGGGAGGAGCTTCCTGACAGGAAAAGGAAGTTATGTCACAGGAAATGCTTAGAGAGAGAAAGATGTTATGGCTGCTAATGGATACTAATGGCTGCCCTTGTGATTGTTAGAACTGAACAGGCTGACTTAGCTGTACTGTGAATTTGTTTTGGGGAAGACCCCAGCAGTCAGTCAGAGAGGTTTTGGGATGGTGAGTCTCCAGTCTGTTATATGGTGTTTTAAGTTCCTTGCTGTTATGATAAAGTGGGCTGACTGGCTGTGGGAGCTGGGGATATGATTTTCTGGTGTCTGAATAAATGTTATACTTCTTTTACCTTTATGAAGAATCACTCATACTTTGAGATACAGAACTACATAGGCATATTTACGATTATTATTGATGTTGTGTTTATAGCCTTACTGGTACAGAGAGACATTTATTTTCTACCACAAAAGAAAAACTAAAAGCGTAAAATACATTGAACAATGGCAGAATGACTTGAAACAGGACTGAATAATTGATAATTACAATCTCTTGGAAACCATCCAGCACTACTCATTAGATATTTTGTAATTAACCTCAGAACTTTACATGTCTTCTGGAAATGTAGGACAGGTCTCAGATCTACACTTTTGCTGGTGGTGGCCTTCTCCAGTACATATGCTTACTTTACCCTCTCGATCTCTCAAACTTATTATTTATCTCCAAGCTTGGCCACCTCTATTTCTTCCAAAATATTTGGTCATATACTCAGGAAAGGAAACACAACTTGGAAAATGAAATCAAGTGCCCATATGCAAGCTTGCCTAGTTGAGTCCACATTTCATTTCAGGGTTGCATAGCAGTAGCAAGAAAGATTTCTCTTTCATCCATTACCTTATGGGAAGTCTAGATACAGAGGACACTACTTCCTATAGTATAGAGATGAAGAAAGATGAGCCAGAAACTGGCTCTTCTTTTTAATTGATATATCAATCCAGGGGGACTGACAAGGAGAAAGACCAAAGGACAAATCAGATTTTAACACATCATGTCAAAATGATAGTTCTTTTCAGCACTGAGTTACCACACACCCAGATGTAGCTAGGGAGTTCATTACCTCCAATGTGCCCAAAGGCTGAAGCAGAAAATAATCTTTGTGTGTGTTACATGAGATGCTCCTACCATGGAAATAATCTACCACCATGTTTGGAAATTTTCTGAAACTGCCAACCCATTTATTATCCATCCATCTATCCACATATATGTATATACAAGTATTTATATACCTGAAATACATGTGTTTATATATATATATATATATATATATATATATATATATATATATGTATATGTATATGTATATATACACACACTATATATATATATATATATACATATATATGTGTATATATGTATATCGCTGTGTGTATTTCAGAGAAGGATTTAGTATTATATTTGTATTCACATGATAAAGATACATATATACATATAATATTTATACATGTGTTTAATTGATATTTTTTGGTTTTATATTATAGTCATTTATGAAAATGTGCCCACTCCATCCCCACCATGCTGATAATTTAATCTTCCTCTATAAGAAAAGAAAACATCTAATGCAGTGACTATCTAGCAACACATACAACATTCTCCTCATATGATCTACTGAGAGGAGGTGAGTATCTTTTGTTCTCTGGGACCATTATTTTCTCCAATTGTACTTCACTAATCAATCTACATTTTATTTTTTAATAGTAATATATGTGTGTGTGTATTTGGATCATTTCATTCATCAGTTCATGCAAATCTTTCAATGTTTCTCAAAACTCCTCATGTTTATAATATCCTATTACTCAATGATATTTTATTATATTTAGCTACCCCAATCAGTTGACACTCATTTAATTTTTATTTCTTCACTACTATAAAAGATGCTCCCATATTTTGGTATGTCAGATCTTTTTTCTGTCATTGTGCTCCTTGGGGTACATATTCATCTGGGGATTTCTGAGTCAAAAGGTAGGGAGAATTTAATTAGTTTCTTAACATAATTCTAAACATTTTCTTAAACTTCTTCCAGAATAATTAGACCAATTCACAGTTCCACTAATAACATAATAGAAGTGTGCTTGTCTTCTAACACAACCTCTTAACACTAAATATACTTTTTGCGAAAAAAAAATCTCTACCAATTTTCGAAGTATGAGGTAGAGGTTTTTTAAATTTTCAGTTTCCTTATTAATAGCTATTTGGAGCATGTTTTCACATGGTTATTTATAGTTTGAAATTCTTTCAAAACTTTACATTTTTGCATTACCCAAGCGAATAGTTGTTGGGCTTATAAATTTGAGTTAATTGCCTGTATATCTTAGATTTCAGATTTTATCAGTGATATTTGATGCAAAGATTTTTCCTACTCAAGAGTCTCTTTTTTAATTCAATCTAACATTTTGTTTATGCATAACTTTTAATGTTATGTGATTGAAAATTTTCATCCTGTCTTTCATGACCAATCAGTCAATTAATCAACAAGTAATAATTGAGGGTCTACTTTGTGCCAGATGCTATGCTAGGTCTTAGGGACTCTAAACCTATAATCCTATGAGTATTTACAAAGGAAATAGTGGGATGTAGGGGGAAGAGGTCATTTGAGTCTGAAGAATCAATGCTATTCTTTGCCTATTCCCTCATCACCCACCCCTTTTGATATCACAGCAGCCTCCATTTGGGTCTATGTCCCACTGCTCATCCATTGTCAAACCATATACTCCTGTGATGGCAGTCACTGCTTCCGACTTAGCAGGAGTTTGTCTCAAGAGAAACAACCATGGCATATTTGGAGAAGTTGTTCTCTGTTTACCCAAATAGACTTCATTGCAAGCTCTTTCTCTAATCTCCTCCATGTGCAGATCACTGCACCATGCAAGCAGAGTGTTCTTCTCTGTTTTGTGGACCTGACTCCTACTTCTGCCTCTGTGACCTAACTCTTATCTTCTGTCCATTTCAGGTTCAAATGATGTGCTAGCTCCCATAGGGACCCTTTCCTGATAGCCCCATTTGTTAGTGTTTTCTCCTTTCTCAAATTATTGAGGGAATTAGTCCTTGGTTAAAGCTCTTCTTCAGTATTTCAGTTACATTTTTACAGAAAAATCAAGTTCTCCTTCAGTAATTCTCATCTGAGAAAAGCCTTGGCAAGGAATCCACAACTCAATCACCTAGGTCCATCTTAGTGTCACCATTCTGCCCTTCAAGCATAGAACTTAAGAGAAATTGTTAGATTTTGCAAAGCTTAGTGCTGGCGAATTCATGGATTGCACAAATGTGTATTGATTATCTACTATGTGCAAATCTATATGCTAGCTGATGTTGAGGAAATTGACAAGTTATTTATTGCCTTAAAGGAACTTACTGCCCATTGAGCCCCAGAGAGGTTAAGTGACTTCTTCTAAGTCACCCAGGTAGCGAATATACTTGGGATTAGACATCTATCTCATCTGACTCCAGATTCACAGCTATTTCCACTGTATGTTACTTTCTTTACTAGAAGATGTGAAGATGTGGAGGCCTCCCATGGAGAAGATAATATTTAAGTTGTTCCACCGTGAGCAGGAATTACTGCTGTCAAAGCTATAGGAGAGAAGAAACTTTTAGGAGGAGAGGAGACAATGTGAGTAAAGTTGTGGAAGTAAAAAATTGTAGGAGTTTGAGACAGAGAGAAAGTAGAACACTAATACCTAGCATGTAGGCTAGAAGAAAAAGAAAAACATTAATGTAAATGTCATATTCTCCATTTAGGCACCAACTTACCAGAAAGTCTTACTTAATTTAAAATATCAATCTATATCCAGACCACTTCTAGTTTAGAGAGGGAGATATCCAACTTGACATAGTCTCCCATGCCCTCTGGTATAACTTTGCTCCAAGAAAGCTTTATGCAGCATTTATGGGACTTGTGAACAAGGAAGAGATAGGTTAAATTACAGCCTGGGTTAAGAGTCTAGAATTGAGCAACTACATCTTTATATCCCTGCTCCTGGACCATTCCCCTCTAGGAATCAACGGGGTTCCTCTCACAGATCCATATCTAGAATCTAACCTGCAACCTCCCCATTGAAGGGAAGAAGGTACTTCCCTTAGGGTGGAAGCTCATCTAATCTAATTCATTCTAGGAATGGAGAGAAAAGATTGCTCTTAGTATGGGAAAGTATTCTCATCTGGTTATACCCTTAATCCATTTATCTAATGAAAGGTCCTTTTTTCTCTTGTCCTGACCTATCCCCTCTTTCCAAAGGGCTGTATAAAAAAAATAGTATGTCATTTCTAAAAAAAACTAAAAGAAGATTTTTAATATGCTTCCACAATAGTGAGTGTTTAATAAAGGATTATTGATTATTGATTGAGACTTGAAGTCACATTTGCCAAAGATTTACTATTTCATTAATAATTCTGTGAGTTGGCAGGGGGGGGAAGGAGAGAGACATATTTTAGTCTGAATTAGCTAAGTAATTATCTTGTTTTTCCCCTTCGCTATGTTTCCTAGATGATTTGCTAATGCTTTGGGTCTTTCTGGATTTTTATTTATTTCTTACAGCGAGCAAATTTGTAATGAGAATTAATTTACAAAATTGCTATCTAGGCACTGTTTTCAAATACTTTTTATGAGAGATAGGATAATGCATTCCCTGAGATGAACTATACTGTATCTTTTGCTTTGTTTTCATTTTATGTGACTGCTTCCACTCCCTTAACTGAAACTGACAAAACCATCCCTCTCCTATGAGTCTCCCAGTCATTAATCCTAGCCATTGACTTCCCATCAGCATCCAATGTAAACTTGAATTGGTATTTTATTTTCCTTGTTTCTTCCTCCAGATCCAATTGTTGGAGTGTCTCTTTTTTGTCCAAAGTATCACAGTGAATAATTTACTGAGGGACTTTTGGAAATTTCAGGCTTCGGTGTTGAAAGTGGAAGGTATTTATTTCAAACATGTAAAGTGCCAGGTTTACCATTATTTTCTGTAATGACAGATGACATTGTCTCTGCTTGTGGCATCGTCTTCCATAACAACGTATCCATCATGATGTTATGACTGATAATATTCTACTCTAAAATGCCACACCATAAAAGCTCATAATTTATAAGCTCTATGACTAGGATAGAGGTACATACTTACCTAATGCTTTGCAAAAATCAGGCTTTCACAGTGCGTGATTTTATAGAGTGAGGTCTTATTCTTTTACCTTACAATATAGACTGTATCATTCTACTCTGAGGTAGAAGGCCCCAGGCTGCCTGGGCTGTATATGATGAGTTCTCTAATGATTCACAAGAGGATTTAATTTGCTATGCTACTTCGAGAGCTACTGCTTTCATCCATCAAAAGTGGGAGATGTGAAAACGATGCTAGCAGTGTCGATTTCCCTAAATACTACAGATAGATATGGACTTAGTCTGAAAGTATCTTGAGTCACATAATACAGTATAATCTTATTCAAACAGAATAGAGATGAAAGGAATAAGTTTGAAATTCCTACCAGTTCTGAAGTTTAGAATACTTGAACATAATGCAGTTTTACCTGCTTTCTAATATATTCTGATAGACTTCTGATCTCCTGTATTTTGATGTTCTCTGGTTCAGCTCACTGCCCTTCAATATCTTCTCACTGCATGATTTTTGTCCATTTTTTTCTGTATGTTTGCCATAGAGGATTCACTGAATATGCTAGAGTACTTTCTTTAGTTTAAAAAATGTATTACCAGAGATATTAGAGTGGCAGTCAGAATGATCTTCATTCTAGCTACATAAGCAACCCACTTTGTTCTCTGGGCAAGCATATTGCTTATGTTCTATGCCACTTACAGTACCCAAATCAAAGGCAATTAAGGTGACCACATAGAAAACTTTGATGCACAAAGATAATCTATAATATTCAAACTCTATGCGACATGGTTCCTGATAAAGTAGAATTATTTGTAGAGGATTTTAAAAATTCTTAGAAAATAATATTTTATTTCTCTGGCAATTTCCTTTTCATGATTAGTACAAAGGCAAACTGAATCCATGCAGTATTAGAATTGTCCTAAATGACATTTATGTAGCACATGAAGGTTTGCAAATTGCTTTACAAATTTTTATCTTATTTGTTTCTCACAATAGCCCTGGGAAGTAAGGGCTATTATTATCCTTCTTTTTACAAATGAGGAAACTGAGGCTGAGATAGGTTAAATGATTTGCCTAAGACAACAAGTTATTTATAACTTGTCAAACTACATCAGTGGAGGGAGTTTCCAAACCAGGAATTCTTGACAAAAATAAATTCACATGCCACCTTCTCGTATGCCACCACCACCAATAACAATAACCACCAATACTCACACAACCACTACCACCACTGTTACTGCTGCTTTTACTTTATTTATGAATTCATAGCCCAAATTAATGATTTCATGTTGCCCTGTTCATTTATAAATCCACTTATTGGTACATTTTAAGTCGCATACTACTTTTGCTAGTTAACATAATTTTTTGTGGTGTATTTATAGGTAATAGTATAAAACAAGTGGTAAGATGTGACTCTTTCCTTCTCAGGATGCAGGATAAACTCCCTTCAGAATTCGATGTGATCGTGATAGGGACTGGTTTGCCTGAGTCCATCATTGCAGCCGCTTGCTCAAGAAGTGGCCAGAGTGTTCTACATGTTGATTCAAGAAGTTATTATGGAGGAAACTGGGCTGGTTTCAGCTTTTCAGGATTATTGTCCTGGATAAAAGAATATCAGGAAGAGAGTGATGTTAGGGAAGAGTGGGCAGCGTGGCAAGAGCTAATATTGGAAACAGAAGAAGCCGTTGTTCTTAGAAAGAAGGATCAGACTGTCCAACATGTAGAAGTCATTTGTTATGCCAGTCAGGATTCAGATGATCATGTTGAAGAAGTTGGTGCTGTGGAGAAAAATTCTGTCTCTGAGATGTCTCCTGACCCAAAGGACCCTCTAGACTTGATAGACACCGCTTGCTCTGACACATCTGAATTACCTGCACCACACAGTGAGCCAGAGACTGCACAGGAAGTACCTGAAGTAGGTGGGACGTTGGAGAAAGAAAGTCATGATGGTTATATAAATTGTAGGCAGTCTGCTTTAGAACAGGGCAAACCTGAAAATGTACGTATCATAGCGGATGTTGCTGATGCACCTAAGAAGAACAGGATTACTTACTCCCAAATTGTTAAAGAAGGCAGGAGATTTAATATTGATTTGACCTCAAAGCTTCTTTATTCTCGAGGATTGTTAGTTGACCTTTTAATCAAATCAAATGTTAGTCAATATGCAGAATTCAAAAATGTCACCAGGATTCTTGGATACCAAGAAGGGACAGTGCTACAGGTACCTTGCTCCAGAGCAGATGTTTTTAATAGCAAGAAACTCACTATGGCAGAAAAGAGAATGCTGATGAAATTTCTGACATTTTGTTTGGATTATGAACAGCACCCTGATGAATACAGAGCTTATGAGGGAAGTACCTTTTCAGACTACTTAAAAACTCAAAGATTGACACCCAACCTGAGACACTTTGTCCTTCATTCCATTGCAATGACATCAGAGACATCCAGCAGCACCCTAGATGGCCTCAGAGAAACAAGAAACTTTCTCCAATGTCTTGGGAGGTATGGCAACACTCCCTTTTTGTTCCCCTTGTACGGCCAAGGAGAAATACCCCAGTGTTTCTGCAGAATATGTGCAGTATATGGTGGAATCTATTGTCTTAACCATGCAATACAGTGCCTTGTAGTAGACAAAGAATCTAGAAAAGGCAAGGCAGTCATAGATCACTTTGGTCAAAGGATAAGTGCTAAGTATTTTATTGTCGAAGATAGTTACCTTTCTGAGAAAACATGTTCAAATGTGGCCTACAGACAAATATCAAGGGCGGTGCTGATCACAGATCGCTCTGTACTGAAGGCAGATTCTGATCAGCATATTTCCATTTTGACAGTGCCACCGGTAGAACCAGGATCTGCTGCTGTTCGGGTAATTGAGTTGTGCTCTTCTACCATGACATGCATGAAAGGAACATATCTTGTCCATTTGACTTGTATGTCCTTAAAAAAAACAGCTAGAGAAGATTTAGAATTGGTTGTGCAGAAATTATTCACTCCGTATGCTGAAGTGGAGCTAGCAAATGGGGAACAAGAAAAGCCAAGTCTTCTGTGGGCCCTCTATTTCAACATGAGAGATTCTTCAGGCATCAGTAGGGACTCCTATAATAACTTACCTTCAAACATGTATGTCTGCTCTGGACCAGACTGTTTTCTGGGAAATGAGCATGCTGTTAGACAAGCTAAAACATTTTTTCAGCACATCTTGCCAAATGAAGAATTTTGCCCCCCTCCACCAAATCCTGAAGACATTGTGTTCAATGGAGATGGTGTACAACCAGAGGTTCTTGCACCCACCAAGCCAGACACTGCCAAAGAAGTCACAGACCAAAGAAACCCAAAAGAGCATGCTCAAGAATAGATGGCAGCCAGATAAAGAGCCCTAATTAAAGAACTGTATCCAGTGTTCAAATTGTCTTAATGCAAGAAAAGTTTGGAATAGACTCAAAAGCAATAAGCCAGTCATCTTTATTTGCAAAATTACAACATACTAAAAGAAACCAAAAGAGTATTTCCCCACTTGAAGAAGGGCATTGTGGCACAAAGTGAAACACCCTTCTAAAATACATTTATTCTCCCTATTTTAAGATGTCAGAATTTTTGAATTAAGAGATGCAGTTTTACTTCTGGGAGTAGCACTAATCAGGATAAGAGATCTGATGAATTGTTAACTGTTATGTAGTGTTCAGACACTACTTTTGCTTTCTCTGGAATCTTTAGAAGCACTAAAAATATGTTTATTGTTGTTGTTTTCCAGAAACTTTTATAGTTGGGTTTACCAAAGAACTGTCTTACCAGCTAACAGTATATTGTTTAAGAAAAATGGTTATCTTCATGCTTGGAATCTTTTTCTTCAGTAGGAAACCTCAGTAGCTAGGATCAGAAGCAGTGACAGCTTTAAGAACAAGTTTTGGGTATGCTCCTGCGCACTGAAATAAACCATGGGGTGGACTTTGGCAGGAGCAGTGTTCAC
This sequence comes from Trichosurus vulpecula, assembly GCF_011100635.1. NCBI lineage: Eukaryota > Metazoa > Chordata > Mammalia > Diprotodontia > Phalangeridae > Trichosurus > Trichosurus vulpecula. Next base: position 391,157,902 of record NC_050574.1, read on the forward strand.
TAGTTTCTTAAAAATATTTTGCGGGGGGCGGAGCCAAGATGGCGGCTGGTAAGCACGGACTAGAGTGAGCTCCGTACCCAAGTCCCTCCAAAAACCTATAAAAATGGCTCTGAACCAATTCTAGAACGGCAGAACCCACAGAACAGCAGAGGGAAGCAGGGCTCCAGCCCAGGACAGCCCGGATGGTCTCTGGGTGAGCTCTATTCCACACGGAGCTGGGAGCTGGGAGCTGGGAGCTGGGAACGGAGTGGAGCAGAGCCCAGCCTGAGCGGCGTGGACGATCCAGACCGGAAGACGGGCGGAGGGGGCCCTAGCACCCTGAATATGTGAGCTGCGGCAGTTACCAGACCCCTCGACCCACAAACACCAAAGACTGCGGAGAAGGTTAGTGGGAAAAGCTGCGGGAGTGGAAGGAGTTCGCGGTTTGGCTTCCAGCCCCGGGGGCAGCGGAGGTGGGGCAGCTACAGCTGTTGTTACTTCCTGCTCCAGGCCCACCTGGTGGGAGGAATTAAGTGGCGGATCGCAGCAGGGTTGCACAGCCTGCCGAAGATCTGAGCCCAGTCTGGACTGGGGGTCCTTGGGGAAGGAGGAGTGCGGCTCTGACAGAGCTGGCACCTCCCCCCCAAACGTAGAACATAGAACTCTGTAACAAGCAGTCATACCCCACTGAAAAACTCAAGGGTCAAGTTAGTTAGTTGGGAATATGGCCAGGACGCGAAAACGCGCCCAGATTCAGTCTCAGACTTTGGATTCTTTCTTTGGTGACAAAGAAGACCAAAACATACAGCCTAAAGAAGACAACAAAGTCATAGAGCCTACAACCAAAGCCTCCAAGAAAAACATGAACTGGCCCCAGACCATAGAAGAACTCAAAAAGGATTTGGAAAAGCAAGTTAGAGAAGTAGAGGAAAAATTGGGAAGAGAAATAAGAAGGATGCGAGAAAACCATGAAAAACAAGTCAATGACTTGCTAAAGGAGACCCAAAAAAATACTGAAAAATACACTGAAGAAAACAACACCTTAAAAAATAGACTAACTCAAATGGCAAAAGAGCTCCAAAAAGCCAATGAGGAGAAGAATTCCTTGAAAGGCAGAATTAGCCAAATGGAAAAGGAGGTCCAAAAGACCACTGAAGAAAATACTACTTTAAAAATTAGATTGGAGCAAGTGGAAGCTAGTGAATTTATGAGAAATCAGGATATTATAAAACAGAACCAGAGGAATGAAAAAATGGAAGACAATGTGAAATATCTCCTTGGAAAAACCACTGACCTGGAAAATAGATCCAGGAGAGATAATTTGAAAATTATTGGACTACCTGAAAGCCATGATCAAAAAAAGAGCCTAGATACCATCTTACAGGAAATTATCAAGGAGAACTGCCCTGATATTCTAGAGCCACAGGGCAAAATAGAAATTGAAAGAATCCATCGATCGCCTCTGCAAATAGATTCCAAAAAGAAATCTCCTAGGAATATTGTTGCCAAATTCCAGAGCTCCCAGATCAAGGAGAAAATACTGCAAGCAGCCAGAAAGAAACAATTTGAGTATTGTGGAAACCCAATCAGAATAACCCAAGATCTGGCAGCTTCTACATTAAGAGATCGAAGGGCTTGGAATGCGATATTCCGGAGGTCAATGGAGCTAGGATTAAAACCTAGAATCACCTACCCAGCAAAACTGAGTATCATGTTCCAAGGCAAAATATGGACTTTCAATAAAATAGAGGACTTTCAAGCTTTCTCAGTGAAAAGACCAGAACTGAATAGAAAATTTGACTTTCAAACACAAGAATCAAGAGAAGCATGAAAAGGTAATCAAGAAACGGAAATTGCAAGGGACTTACTAAAGTTGAACTGTTTTGTTTACATTCCTACATGGAAAGATGATGTGTATGATTCATGAGACCTCAGTATTAGGGTAGTTGAAGGGAATATGCATATATATATATATGCATATATATATATGTTTAAGTATATATATAAGTGAATGTGTATGTATGTATGTATCTATGTGTATATGTATGTATGCGTATGTATGTGTATATATATATGTAAAAGAGAGAGAGCAGACACAGGGTGAGTTGAGGATGAAGGGAAGATATCTAAAAGAAATAAAATGAAATTAAGGGATGAGAGAGTAACATACTGAGAGAGGGAGATAGGGAGAGATAGAATGGGGTGGATTATCTCGCATAAAGGTGGCAAGAGGAAGCAGTTCTATGGGAGGAGGGGAGAGGGCAGGTGAGGGGGGAATGAGTGAACCTTGCTCTCATCAGATTTGGCCTGAGGGGGAATACCATACATACTCAGTTGGGTATCTTACCCCACAGGAAAGAAGAGGGAGGAAGATAAAAAAAAATAAAAGGTGGGGGGATGATGGAGTGGAGGACAGATGGGGGTGGAGGTAATCAAAACAAACACTTTGGAAAGGGGACAGGGTCAAGGGAGAAAATTCAATAAAGCGGGATGGGTTGGGAAGGAGCAAAATGTAGTTAGCCTTTCACAACATGAGTATTGTGGAAGGGTTATACATAATAATACATGTGTGGCCTAGGTTGAATTGCTCAACTTCTTAGGGAGGGTGGGTGGGAAGGGAAGAGGGAAGGGAATTTGGAACTCAAAGTTTTAAAATCAGATGTTCAAAAACAAAAAAACTTTTTGTATGCAACTAAAAAATAAGATACACAGGCAATGGGGCGTAGAAATTTATCTTGCCCTACAAGAAAGGAAGGGAAAAGGGGATGAGAGGGGAGGGGGGTGATAGAGGGGAGGGCTGACTGGGGAACAGGGCAACCAGAATATACGCCATCTTGGAGTGGGGGGGGAGGGCAGAAATGGGGAGAAAATTTGTAATTCAAACTGTTGTGAAAATCAATGCTGAAAACCAAATATGTTAAAGAAATAAATTGCATTTAAAAAAAAAATATTTTGCAAAATTACTTTTACAAAATCACAAATTGCTTATATGGAAAAATAGACCATGAAAAAATAATGTTATCTTATTCTCTTCAAGTAAATGATATAGGATGCTATGATAAGAATAATTTTCTTTTAGGTAGCCATGTAGTGCAGTGGATAGAATGCTGGACCTGGGAAGACTCGAGTGAGGCCCTGGGCAAGTCACTTATGGTCTGTTTGCCTCAGATTCCTCAGTTGTAAAATAGAGATAGCAGCACTTGTCTCATAAGGTTGTTGTGAGAGTCAAATGAGGTAGTATTTATAAAGGCTCTTACCACAGTACCTGGCATGTAGTAAGCATGATATAAATGCTTATTCCCTCCTTTCTCTTTCAAGTGTTGATGGCTTCTATACATGAGAATTTCTATAACTGGAACTCCACTATACTTTAATAGAGGGCTGTCCAGCTACGTAAAAGAAGGCATTTTTGCCAGTCCCTACTAACTTAGAAAAGAAAATGAAGAAAAAAATAAAAGATTAATTATTCAACAGAGATGGAGTAATGAGTGTTGTCTCTACAAGATAAAAAATCAAGAATTTAAACAATGCAACAGAATTATGAATTAACACTGGAGCATGCTACTCCCTATTATCATCACCCAGTACCCTTGGCCCACCAGCTTCCATGCTCTAGGACTTGCAAACTAACCCAGTAGATTATGCTCTGAAATTACTTGGGAATTCTCCTGACAAAGGGATAAAAAGAAACAAAGATTTATTTCTCTTATAATTTCCTTAAATTAATAAAGAAAAAAAGAATCAACAAGGTAGGTAAAATTTCAAAATTAGAAAGAAGGGATCAGGATTGAGGGTAAGGGGAAAGGAGGGTGAGGATAATAGGGTTGCCTTAAAGTAGATTAAGCAAAAGTAATCACGGGACAAAAGAGTGTCCTAAAAGAGAGCCAAAAAACCCAAAACTATATCCTAATTCAATCAATTGATACAGTGGATAAAAATCATAAGTTTTCATTCTGGAACTTTATCTGTAAAAGGAAACTTTTACAGTTGAACTTAATAACTTCCAAGGTCTTTTAGATTAAAATTATTTGAATAAGGGTATACTATGATCAAACCTGTGTATTGGGAAGATTATTTCTGGAGCTGGATGAACAGGAGGATTGGAGAAAGGAGAACTAGAGAGAGATTATTTAGGAGAACAGAACAATAGCCCAGGGGAGAGGCATGGAAGGGCTGAACTAGAGCTGTGGCAATGTGAATGTAGGGCGGGGGTAGCGGGGGGGGGAGGGGTGGGGGGTGGGGGGGGGGTGGGAGGGGCAGGGAAGTTGCAAGATTTAGAGTTAGTGGATCTGGATTTCAATCCCTCCTTCACACATGCTATCTGTGTAACCTTGGGCAATTCACTCAACTGTCCTGGACCTCAGTTTCATTATCTATAAAAGGCGAGGCTGGAGGAGGTTGGACCAGATGGCCTTTGAGGTCACTTTCAGCTCTAGATCACTCTCAGTGGCCAAGACTTTCTTGTTCAGACTTCTTTTTGAGAAAAGGGCTGGAGACCAGAGAATCAGCTTTTGTTCTGAACCAGATTTGTTTCCCTAGACCAGCAATATTTGAAGGGGACAAAGAGGCATAAATCTAATTTTAATATCCCATCTTGGATATTTTAAAGTAAGCACCCACTCATGGTATCTCCTTCCCTTAATGTAGAAATCACCCTATATATTGGAGAGGAGCTGGGCCAGATTACAGAGATGAACAGAGATGCCACCTGTAAGTTGCAAGTGACTATTTCAATTAGCCAGTCAATAAATACTTATTAAGCACCTTCTATGTACCAGCCATTTTACTAAGCTCTGGGGATACAAAAAGAGGCAAAAGATAGTCCCTGCCTTCAAGAGGCTCACAATCTAAAGAGGGAGATAACAAGCAAACAAATGTGTATGAACAAGCTATATACAGGATAAATAATTAAATAATTAAAAATGAGAAGGCATTAGAATTAAAAGGGGTTTAGGAAAGGCTTCCAGTAGAAGATAGGATTTTAGTTGGGACTTAACAGAAGTCAGGGAAATCACTAGGTAGAGATGACTAGGGAGAACATTCCAAGTATGGGGAACAGCCAGAGGAATGCCTGGAGCTCAGAGATGGAAGTGTTAGAACATATAGGAGTGTCCCTGGATTGAAGAGTATATGGAGGGGAGTAAAGTGCAAGAAGACTGGAAAGGTACAAGGGGGCTAGGTTATGATGGGCTTTGAACACCAAACAGAATTTTGTGTTTGGTTCTGGAGAAGACAGAGAGGCATTGGAGTTTATTGAGTAGGAGAATGACCTTGTCACTTCCATGCTTTAAGAATATTATTCTGGTATCTGAATGGAGTATATATTAGAGTGAGGCAGGCAGACTCACCAATATACTTTTGAAATAAATAATCCAGGTATGAGGTGATGAAGGCCAGTACCAGAGTCATGTCAATCAAAAGAGAGAAGGGGGCAAATTAGAGAAATGTTACAAAGGTGAAATTGACAAACCTCGAGAAGAGATTTGACATGAGTGGTGAAGAAACAACAGTAAGTCCAGGATGACTCCTGTGTTGTGAACCTGAAGGACTAGGAGGTCAGTGTTGCCCTCTACAGTAATAGGCAGGAAGTAGGGAGAACTTAGGGGGAAAGATAATGATTTCTGTCCTGGACATGTTGAGTTTAAGATGTCTACTGGACATCTAGTTTGAAATGTCTGAAAGGCAGTTGGAGATGCAAGGTTGGATATCAGCAATGAAGTCAGGGTAGGACAGGAAGATCTGAGAACTGTCAGTATAGAGATGATAATTAAATCCATGAGAGCTGATGAGATCACCAAGTAGAGTAGCATAGAGGGAAAAGAGAAGAGGGCCCAGAACAGAGCCCTGTGGGACACCTATGGTTAGAGAGGATGATCTAGATGACAATCCAGTAAAGGAGACTAAGAAGGAAGGGTCTTATAGGTAGGAGGAGAACTACGAAAGTCATGCCTGAAGACCTAGAATGAAGAGAGTATCAAGGAAAAGAGAGTGATCAATGGTGTCAAAGGTTGCAGAGAGGTCAAAGTGAATGATAATTCAGAAAAGGCCATTGGATTTGACAACTAAGAGATTGTTAATAATTTTGAAGAAAGCAGTTTAATTGTAATGATGAGGTCAGAAATGAGATTGTGAATGTTTAAAAAGAGAGTGAGAAGAGAGAAAGTGGAAGCACCTGTTGAAGATAACCTTTTCAAGGGACAGAAGAGATGTTGGATGATAGTGGAAATGGAAGGATCAAATGAGGATTTTTTGAAGATTGGCAAGGACACAGATATGTTTGTAGGGAAGGAGGGAATAGACAGGGGAAAGGCTGAAAATAGGTGCTAAATTGAAGATGACAGAGGGGCAAATCTATTAAAAGAGATGGGATGGAATAGGATCACTTGCATGGGGATTAGCTTTGGTAAGGAGTGAGGCCATTTCTTCATATGAGAGAGAGATGAATGAGGAGATAGTGGCAGAAGGGTTATGAATAATATGAGATTAGGAAGAGGAGAGAAGAGGGAACTCACAGCTAATTGCCTCAATTTGTTTTCTGTAAAATATGAAGCAAGATTCTTAGCTGAGAGATTTGGAAGAGAGGGAGCCATGGGAGACAACACACACACACACACACACACACACACATCTTAAGTATGTTGAGACAACCCACATCATACATATATTATGTTCCCACATGTTACCCATGTCACCTGCATGCTGCATCTATTTATTTAGACAACATAATGATCATATATAATTTACATGTACACACACAAATTACACAGGGTCAAGGAAAAATAGCAGAAGCCTCACTGGTAGGTATAGGAAAAGGGAAGGCCACGGTATTCAAGGGGTATTACACAGTAATCCAGGCCAGGGTTAAGTTGGATCCTCTGGGGAAGGGAGGATGGGAGGTCCTGGTCTGAGAGGCCTTGGTCTCCATTCTGCCAGGACCGTTTGGGTGTATGTGCTCCTGCCTCTCTCTGGGGTAACTGGGAAAAGAGAGGAGGGAGTGAGGGGGATAGGGAATGATGGGCGTATGTTTTCATGTGGCTCAGACAGCACAGACCACAGACAAAAACTGCTGGTCTGCATGGGCCTGGGCTTGGCTTTGTCCTGGGCTTCCCAGATATAAGTACTTCTACTCCTTCTTTGGGATGGTTAGTGGAAGCAGGAGGCATTTTAATGATGAAGAAACTGAGACCCAGGAAACTCAAATGAACTGCCCAAGATTACATAGGTAAAGTAGCAGGGATGGGATTTGAACTCTGATCCTCTGTCTCCAAAGACAGCGCTCTTCCTATTTTACCATTCTATTTATCATCGTTTGGCCTAAAGTGTGAATACATATCTTAAAACAGTACTTTAGATGTAAGAGCACAGTACATCAGGCTTCTCGTCTCCCTACTACCAAACACTCTGTACATTTTATTACCTCCTATAACAGTAATGTTACTTGCAGCTGCTGTGGGAGCATAAGATCAATAACACCAGCACACAGGAGGGCTGCTAGCACAGTTTCTTTTATCTGCTTTTTCTAAAGGAAAGAAACTCAAAAGGGGTCAACAATCATACTTTAATCAAACACACACACACACACACACATATATATGTATACATATATCATTCAATTAATTCAGGGGAAAAGTCAGCACCCTGAACTTCAGAGAAAATACAAACAGAAGTTACAAGCAGAAATTATATAAACAGAGCAAATACAAACAGCAAAGACCAAAAGACAGGGCTTCCAACTGTCTGACCAAAAGCAATACATACATAGTTATCAGAGAGAGAAGTACCAATACCTGAGTTTTTCAAAGCCAAGAGGCTCCTTAACGGCTACCCAGAGTCTCACCAGGCTATGTCACACAAACACTCTTCCCATGAGTGAGCCCCAAAGAAAAATGCTAACCTCAGGTATATATACCCTTCTTCAGGGTCAGGGGGCATCACAGCCCTCCTGATCCAGACTCATGTGACTCAAACTCAAGTGACTTAGGCTTCCATGTGACTTAAGTAGGTCACATGGGCCTACTAATGGATGAGAAAGATCTTCCCATTAAGCAAAAATACATTAACAGTATGCCTGCTAGCATAGTTTCTGTCCTGCCTCCCTCCCCAGGCTCAAAAGAGTCATCTCCTTCTACCCCCAGTTTTCTCTTGGTTAAGAATGGAGGAAGGGGTTCTTAATAATGGGCTTGAGGCCTTAAAAGTCCCTTTACCTGGAGGCCAGACTAAGAATGGACATGGATATACCTTCAGGAAGAAATGTGAAAATACCTAAATTAGATAAGGCAAGGCCCCAAGGGATGCCCTCAAGGTTGGTCGTAAGGCATTTAGCAGGAAAGTAATGGCATAAAATCTTTCTTCATGGTCTTGTATCTATCTAAATCTTCTGTTAGTTTGCCAGGTCATTATTATGGAAATAATGTAGCCATATCTTTCAAGGTTCATCTCAGGTACTGCTTACTAGAGGAAGCCTTTCCAAATTATTCCTCAGATTAATTTTTATTTACTTGTCTATAAGTGAAGGTTGTGTCCATCTCTGTCCCCTATAGAAAGTAAGTGTAGAGAGGGCTGGGACTCTTTAATTTTGTCTTTTTTATCCCCATTCCCTAGAACACTATTTGCACAGAATAGGTGCTTAATAAATTGTCACTGAATTGAATTCAAAAAATAACTTATTCCCAGAAAAGCTTTCTGAGAAATAGCACATTATGATGCATTAACATATATCTGTTCCCAAACAAACATCTCAATTTGTTTCTCTAAAATGTTTTTTTCAGTAGCAATTTCAAACTTTGAACTATCTCCACATTCTTTTATAGGAAATGGGTTAATTTTTTAAATGTTGTACATGAACTTGAGAAAAACAAACATTTCTTTTACAACAAAAAAGAACCCCACCAAAAGGAGCTATTATAGTAGAAGGGATATTCAAGAAACAAATGCAGGAGAGAATGACTCTAAAACATCAACAAGCATTGCCTTGTAGAAAACCACATTGTAGGCACAAATGCAATAAGAATTCCTGGAAGAGTTAAAAAAACTAAAAAAATATTTTTATCAATGTAATTATAGTTCTTGAGGAAAAAACTGAAGTGGGAGTAGGAGGAAATGAGGGCTACAAAAGAAGAATTGGAATGGGAATTAACAACTTGGAATGAGGCACAAAAACTTGCCCAAACAACAAATTCTCTGAAAATTCAAATGGACAAAATAGAACCCAATGACTTCATGAGGCAACAAGAAATATTAAGACCAATCAAAAGGCTGAAGTGGAAAAAAGAATGTAAAGTGTCTCATGACAAAAACAACTGACGTGGGAAACATCAATGAGAAAAAGATTAAGAATCTAAGAATCATTGGACCATGACCAAAAGACAGAGAGAAAGAGAGAGAGAGAGAGAGAGAGAGAGAGAGAGAGAGGGCCTAGACATCCTAGTTCTAGTTCAAGGAATCTTAAAAGAAAACTGACCAGATCTTTTAAAATGAAATGACAAAGTAGAAATAGAAAGAATCCACCAGTCACTTCCTATAAGAAACCTCAAAAAGAAAACTCAGTAACATCATAGCCAAAATCCCAAACTTCCAAGTCAAAGAAAAAATGCTGTAAGCCACCTGAAGAAAGAATTCAGGTACTGAGGAGCCACAGGACCATACATGATTTAGCAGTTACCAATATAAAGGAGTAGACAACATTCCAGAAGGCAAAGGATATAGGCTTGCAGCCAAGAATAACTTACCCAACAAAACTGAGTGTGATGATACAGAGGAAAAAATGGATTTTTTATGAAATAGAGGACTCCCAAGCTGACTGAGGAAAAGACCAGATCTGTGAAGGAACTTTGAAGTGCAAACACAGGAATGAAGGAAAACATTATAAAGGTAAAAACTAAGGAACAATGATAAAGGACTAAACAAGGACAAACTGCTTAATTTCAAATATGGAGAAATGATAAATCGTTTGTCCCCTCTGATCCTTATCATCAAGGTTCAGAGGGGCAATCCAATTAGAAAAATCCTGGTGGTGGTTCTGGTATGTCTTGATGATGTTAAGAAAAGAATAAAAAGAGAGAGGGAGAAGAAAATCCCTGGGGATGGGGGGTGGAGGAAGAAGCTTAGGGAAAATTATCTTATATAATGAGGATACACAAGTAAATATTTTTACAAACAAGGAGGATAGGTAGAGGGGAGGGACTGACACTTCAACCTCATTCTCATTTGAACTGGTCAAAAGATGGAAGAACACACACACATATACACAATTGGGTACAGAAATATATTTTGCTCAACAGTAATATAGGAAGAAAAGGGAGGAGAAGGAGAATTAAAAGAAGGTTAGATTAAGAGAGGGATTAGTCCTAAGCAAAATATACTCTAAGGATGTATACAATTATCTATTGCTCTTTTTGAGATGCCAAAGAATTGGAATCTGGGGAGGAATGCTCACAAATTTGTAAATGGATGAACAAGTTATAGTATAGGCACATGGTGGAATACTATCATGCTGAGCTCTTATCAGTGAAATGACCGGCTAGCATTCCAGAAGCTAATGGTGAACATGCTAACCAACTCCTGATAGAGGGATGAAGGACTCAAATTAAAGAATGATGAAAAAAATTTTTGGACATGGCCAATATGGAAAGTTGTTTTGATGGACTGTATATGTATGTAAAATATGTTTTTCCCCTCATATTCTTAATTGGAGGTGGGGGTGGAGTGAGGAGGAGAATCTTGGCTGATTAAAACAAAATATATATACAAAAAATGAAAGGAAGGAAGAAAAGAAAACTTGGGTATGATCAACACAATGACCATCCACAGTTCCTGATATGTTGTGATGAAACATGCTACTTACCTTCTGACAGAGAAGTGATAGATTCAGAAGGCAGACTGAGATTTTTGGAGGTATGCGTGTTTTGCTTGACTATACATATTTGTAGTGGGGAGTTAGTTTTTCTTGCTTTCTCAAGGTCAAATGAGAGGGAAATGGGAGGCAGAAAAAGTTGATCTTTGTTTAAAAACAAAATAAAACAATGAAAAAATTTAAGTCATAGATTTAATATTTGTCTTGCACTGAAAATTCTACTCTGAGGCCTGAGTGTACTCAAGGATTGAACTGACAAAACCAAATATCTATTACATGGACTAGGTGACCTACCTATGAAGGGTTCTTAAACTTTATGTCATAGGCCCTTTGGCAGTTTGGCAAAACCTATGGATGCAGTCTTGGAATAATATTTTTAATGCATTAAGATAAAATTCATGGAATCTTGAAACATAGTTATTAGTTTTTTTTTCAACTCTAGTTAATGGACCTCAGTTTGAGAACCCCTGAATACTCTAGATTCTAGAGAGAATGATATTAAAGGAAATGGTCCTGGAGTTGCACTCAGAGGACCTGGGTTCAAATTCTGACACTGCCACTTAACTTCTCTGGGCCTTAGTTTTCTTGAAAAATCCATAAAATGAGGTCTTTGGGGCTAAATGACACTTGAGGTGCCTTCTAACTCTAAATCTATGATTCTATGATAAATAAAATGAAGAAGTACCAGCTGGCTCCTAGCATCCTTTTAATCAATAAAGTCTATGATTTTATGATCTTTTGAAGTCCTAAAGGATAAGTTATAGTTGAGTAAGTTCTTGTTTGGATGCAACTTTGGTTAGTTTCCAGCTACATTTTCTACTTTTGCAACATGTCACAAAAAGAACTTTTTTTTTAAACATCTTTATTTTTTGACTAAAGGAAAAGACTAAATTGAGAAAAAAAATCTTATCTTTTCCAATTTTACAAACCAAAACTAACACTTGAAGCCATTTGGGATAATGTTATTACTAAATTTTTAATATTGTAGTGTCTGTACAGTGACACTATCTTCTTATCTTTTCCAAGAGAAATAACTTATAATCTGCTACAGAGGGGAAGATGAGTCCATCTCCTAAAAAGTGACTGTTGGTTAAGAAATGTACCAGAGTGGTTGGAAAAATCTAAGGTGTGTCTAGATTGATTTTTATCTGCTTCTGTGATCTATCTTCAGTCTTCAGTAAAAATGAAAACAACAATTGAATTCTTCTGTTGAATCCCAAAGGACGAGGTATGTACCCAAATTACACTTTTCTTAGAATGAGAACTTCACTCCATCTTTCCTGACTGTTGGGGGTCCCCGACCAGCAAGAACCCCAATCTCAGTACGCAATGATGAGGCAGGAGTCAGGGTAGATGCAACTCCGATTTATTGAGAGACATTATCCAGTTTTATAGGGTTTTGCACTACATGAGCAGAAGTAGGTGTTCAAGGGGTAAGGGGATGACAGCATGGGAAGATCGATATCAGGTGGGAGGAATCTGGATTGTTGTAAACTATGATTCCTACAGGCGTATGGGAAAATTAGGGCTGTAGCAAGATAGTTTCTGTGGGAGTATGGGAACAAAGTGGGGTGCTGTCCTACAGTATCTATGGAGGCATGGGAAGGCTCAGGCATGTGGCCAGCTGATATCAGAGCTGTATGAGCTATGTGAGGCACGGGGCAGGGTGCCCTTGTAAATTTATCAAAGATGTTCCAGTAAGTAAAGTATCAAAGCATTGTTGTGTTAGGCACTGGTTCAAGAGCATTAGGTAGTGGCCAGCTGGCTTCCTCCTTCTGGGCTTGTGAGTCCCTAGTGGATGGACTCTGCCTGCATGAGAAAGGATGACTACGAGAGTGGGGGGAGGGGGGCTGTTAAGGACAAAGGCCCTTCCTCCAGAGGCCTTGCTGTTCCAACTCCTACTCAGCCTGTCTGGTTTTACCCAGGAAACAGGCCAAGCACTAGGGTCCTAGCAGCTCCGGGGGCGGCACCAACCCCTTACACCTGACCTCTTTGAAAAGTAGAAAGAGAAGTAATTTGAGAACATCAGATTTTTCTAAGAATGTAATAAGAGACAAAAAACCTTATAGTGCCTCAGATGAAGAGGTCAGTTTAAGTGTAACACAGGTTAAGTACCATGATTTACCTTTCTCTGATCTAGAATTGGGAGATAAAATCATGTTCATGCTGTAATAAATGATACATACTATGCAAGTATCAGTAAGTACATGAGAGAAACCTGTTGTGACCCAAAGAGTGCCCAACTTCATGGATCTAGGAGGGATTATATAATAAGATTTTAATGTGTATTTGTTGAATATAAGCTGGAATTTGACAAAGATATATTAATATTTCATGATACATTCTTATGTTATCTAGCTAGTCTTTTTAGTCTGTCTTGGGTTAGCCTTGTGAAATTAGTGATGATGGGATTTGACAGGCATAATAATAATAACTAGCATTTAGTGGGCACTTCAAGGTGGGCAAAGTGCTTTACAAATATTATCTCATCTTCCCAACCACCTTGAGAGGCAAGTATTATTATTATCGTCATTTTATGGATAAGGAAACTGAAGCAGGCAGACGTTAAGGGTCATGTAACTAGTATCTAAGGCTGGAGTTGAACTCAGGTCTTTCTGACTCTAGGACTAGCCTATCCATTGCAGCACCTAACTGCCTTTATACAACCAGTAAACTGAAAATATCAAATTGAGTGCTCAGTGCTGGCCTAATTCCTTATACACTTTTTCACATGGCTTTTATGGATATATGATCTCTCAACGAAAGACTGAATTGTAACATCCTTGAAGATATAGTAAAGAACACCCTGTAACAGTAAGGCAGTAAACACAACATCAACGATGATCGTGAATATGCCTGTGTAGTTCTGTATCCCAAAGTATGAGAGACTCTTCATAAAGATGGTAAAAGAAGTAGGACATTTATTCAGACACCAGAAAATCATATCCCATAACCAAATGTTCAACTCCCACAATCAGTCAGCCTACTTTATGATAACAGAAAGGAACTTAAAACACCATATCACATCCTGGAAACTCGCCATCCCAAAACTTCTCTTTCCCAAGACAAACTCACAGTACAGCTAAGTCAGCTTGTTCAACTCTAACAGTGATGAGGGCAGCCACTAGCAGCCACCGGTAGCCATGACCTCTCATTCTCTCTCTGTCTCTCTGTCTCTCTCTCTCTCTCTCTCTCTCTCTCTCTCAGCATTTTCTGTGACATAGCTTCCTTTTCCTGTCAGGAAGCTCCTCCCACCACATATGTCTTAGGCTTCCTGTGACATAAACAGGTCACATGGCCTATTAATGGGTGGGAAAGATCTTCAAATCTAATTGCTCATACGCACCCCCAAAAGGGATGTGCTAGAGACAGCTATACCTGAGAAGTGATTATTATGTTTTCATTATGAGCATTTACATCTGGCAACTCAGCTACAAATTAGGGCTTGATTTATCGGCTTGTCGATTGTCTAGATTTCAAATGTTGATAATGCAGATTAAACTTAAAAGTATGTTCTCCCCACCCCAATAACAGCCCATTGTTAAACATTTACTAGCATACCCGTGACTTCCAGGCCTGCACATTTCCTATTAAAAGCAAAGTGCATAGTAGAAAGAATACTATACTTGGATTCAGAAGAGACCTGGCTTCAAATCTGGCCTTGGTCACTTAGTAGCTCTGTGATCACAGGCAAGTAAGGTGAGATCTCTCAAATTTGTAGCCTGTGGAACTTGCCTTAAGGGATTATTGAAAGGATCAAATGAGATAACATATATAAAGGATTATGCAACTCTTAAAATGCTTTACAAATGTTAGATCTTATAATATTTTTTAAAAGTATAGCATATCTTCCATGCTACTGAGAAGGGGAGAGGGATAATATAATTTCTTTTGTTTCCTTCAATCCAGAACTAAGGATATGTAGTGAAAGATGATGACAACACTGAGAAAGGTACTAAAAATGTGGTGATTATCCCCATTTACAGATGAAGAAAGTGAGTGAAGATTAAATGATTTGCCCACCATCATTTAAATGTTGAATGTTAGAAGCAAAGTTCAAATCTAGATCTCTCTTAAATTTAAGCCCAGCGTTCTTTCCAGTGCACACACACATGCACACACACACACAGACACTGTATTAGCAAGGCAATAATTACAATATAGATGACAACCATCAATATGCCAATGTTGTTCTGCATCACAAAATATGAGACTCTCCATATAGAAGGTAGAAAAAGTAAACCTTTTATTCAGACACCAAAGAACCGGATCCCCAAACCAATAAGCCCAATCCATCACAGCAGCAATATACAATATCACTGCAGAGAACCACTCTATCCCATAACCTTCCCGCCCCTGCTGGGGCCTTGCCACCAACACACTCACAGCACAGCACACATCTGCTCTCTCCCTCAGCTCTAACAGCTCTCTCTGCATTTTCTGTGGCTCACTTTCCTTTACTCTCAGCAAGCTCCTCCCACCGCATGTGACTTAGGCTTCCTGTGATGTAAGCAGGTCACATAGCCTATGAATGGGTGGGATTTTCAAAACTAAATTCTTATTACACACACACACACGCACACACACACACACACACACACACACACACACACACACACACACGACCTCTCAGATAGACTTAGCCAGGGAGAGGCATTGGGAAATGAGTTCCTATCCTGGGATAAAGTGATCATGAATGATGTGCTGAAAAGGGAGATGGTCAAAAAGGGAAGTAAACTTATTGTATTTTATTGTGTGGGAATATACAGTTGTACTAATAAGGCATACCATAAAATTCTTCCAACTTATTAAGTGTTCTGGAATACTATTTTGGTGGCTATGTCAATAAATCCTTAAGAAACATTTATTGAGTGCCTATTATATGCCTAGAACCTTGTTAGGCTCACTAGGACAAAGAAGTCTGTCACCATAAAACCTCATTTTTCTGTTATTTAAAGCAGTGATCTGAGTTAAATACACTCATGCCATAATGATTTTTCATCCATTTATTGTGCCTGATATTTTTTCCCTTAAAGGTCAAAATTCACTAACCTGAAGTCTTACCTCCAAATTTAATCATAAGCAGTGAGAAATAAAGCCATGTTAAAATCACTTTGGCATAATATGTAATTTGCATCTTAAAAATGTCTGCAAAATTTTATAGTCATTGGCATTTCAAATCAGCAATTAGATTTCAGGGGAAAAATTGCTGCTGTCACAAGTACTAGAATATGTAGAATGAGAGTTAGTCACTCTGTGGTGCCCATCACACTTTCTATGCCCCTCACTCAGTTTTTTTAAAATTTTGTTTTGCTTTAGAAATGTTATTGAATCTAAGGTAAAAAAAAAATTAGGGGAAAGTGGAAATCCCACTTATTTGATTTGTATTGATGATACTGGTTACTTTTTGATGCATTTCTCAATGCCAGATCTCAAAGCTCTTAAAGAAAAATCATGTTAACTTACAGTGAAAGCAAGTTTCCTTAATTCCATTCCAATAGGTGGAGAAACAGATTCTGGAAGAGACAAAGGATTCTGTCCAAAGTCTATGTAGGGAATAAATTCTTGCTCTTCTGACTTCCAAGGTGTATCTCGGAACACCAACACACAATTCCCTTTTCCCATTCTTAGGATAGCTGACAAATCTTGAGTCTAACATACAGCCAAATAAAGTTCAGAAATTAGGTGATAAAAATGGGAAATAGGAACACTAGCTCTTTTCTTCACAAGGAAAAATATCTACCAAATTACACATGTGTGTGTGTGTGTGTGTGTGTGTGTGTTTTAGCCACAATGTTACCTTCTCCTAAGCCTATTGAGACAGGCATTTAATTTTTTATCTCCACACATTCATTGAGCCAAGCAACATCAAAAACATATTGAATATTTGGTATGTTCACAGCCCTTTATTAGGGACTGGAAAAAATAAAGAGAGATATCAGTTTCTGCCTTGAAGCAGCTTTCTGGATAGAGACACAAGAAGATGAATAATTATACAGTTACATATGCTATCAAAAATGGGTGCAATATATAATAAATATTACAATTACTTTGGAAGAACTCTAGTAGTATATAAGGTCCTTGAGGGTTGGGGATTGTTTTCCATTTCCTGTTAACGTTACCAGTGCCTAATATGCATAGTAAGCACATGATAGATGTTCCTCGACTAAACTGAATTGAATCAGGAGATCATATTGCACAGAGCATTAGGGTCATATTTCATAGAGCATATGGAACCTGAGCTGGGCATTGAAGGATAGATAAGCCTTTAGCAAGTGAAGAAAAAAACAGGTGTGAAGAGACATTCTTCAAGTCGAGGAACTTTATGATTTTTAGACTCACAGGTGGGAATCTGGGTGATGTCAATCAGTTGGCAGGCATTTAGTAAGGGCTTATTAGCTATTTGCCAGATGTGTTCATAGGATAATGAAGAACAGTTTGACTGAACTACTAATTTGGAGGAAAATGGGCATCTTAGTTCATGTTCCTTTTAAGGTTTGAGTTTTGAGGGACTACATTATGGGGAAATTGTATAATTGCGTAATGGTCTGTGGATAAAGTGGCTTTCTGTGGTAGAACTTTGTCTAGCTTGTTTTCTGGAGTTATCTTAGCCAAGTTAAGATTACAAGGAGCTAACCTATGAAATTAAAAAAAAAATTCTGAACCTAAAAAACACTACCAAACACCAATATTTTCATATAGAAATAATAAAAGAAGGGTGCATATGAAACCATGAGCCTCAGTTATGTACAGCTTGTTTTTTAAGTATCCAGATGTCCCAAAAGTCTTAGTGGAGTTGTAAGCTTAATAAAGCTTTAAAAGACAAGAATTCAACACAATAGTTTGTAAACTTTCCTCCTTGTTTGTGTCCCTCCTTGAGATTCCTTCTTTCCTCTTGTGCTTTGTTAAAAATATTTCACTGAAACTCTTTTCTTTCTTTTTTTCTTTTGTTGGAGCCATCATTACCACTAGCTTCCCACTTCCACCTCTAATGCCATCTTCTACCCTGCACCTCAATTAAAGAGAAAAATACATCCTTCATAACAAATATTCATAGTCAAGCACAATGAATCCATATATTGGCTATATCTGAAAATGTGCCCTTCTAATCTATGTACACTGTCTATAGACAAGAAGCATGCTTCATCATTGGTCTTGTGGGGTTGTGGTTGGTGATTTCATTAACCGGAATTCTTAAAGCTTTCAAATCTCCACCCCCAACCCACTGCAATATCCTGCTCATTTTTTTTCCTGGTTCTGTTCATTCTGTACCAGTTCATATGAAACTTACCATGTGTTTCTGAATCCATCTTATCACTTCTTATAGCAAACCCTATTAGATCACATTAACATAGCATCATTTGTTCAGCCAATAACCATTCAATGGATACTTCCTTAGTTACTGGTTCTTTGCTATAATGAAAAGTTATCCTTTGAATATTTTCTTTTTTTTTGATCAGAGACCTAATCTTTGCCTTTTTTTGATATCCTCCTACTCCTAGCCAAGTACCTAAACACAGAATAAGCACTTAATAGTTGTGGATGGTGGTGATGATGATGATCTCTATGGAGTATAGACCTGCCAGTGGTATCACTATTAATGGTATCATTGTTAAAGGCTATGCACATATAGTTAATTTTGGAGTATAGGTCCTAATTATTTCTGGACCACTCCATTGGCAGTGCTGTGTAACTGTCCTCTTGCAGAGCCCTCAAAAATTATAATTTTCCTTTTATCTTTGCCAAGCTAATCCTTTTGAGGTAGAACTTCAATGTCTTTTTAATTTATATTTTTTCTTATTATTAGTGATTTGGAGCTTTTTTTCCTTTTTTATGTGATTGTATTCTTTCCTTGAGTTGTTCATTTCTTTTAACATTTATCTATGGTTCATGGTCTATATTTTGGAATCATTTTCATATATATCTTGTGGCACTTCTGATACCTCTTCATTCCCACCCCCCCCCCCATTTCCTTTAATCTTTCATTGACCTTTTGTTTTTCAAGGTGAATTTTAACATTTTTAAAAAACTCTGTAAAACTTTGGTGGTTTCTACTGGTATGGAACTGAATTAATTTGCATAATATTGGCATTTTGCTAAATTGGCATTGCCCAACCATGAGCAATTAATATTCTTTTCAACTTTTAGGTTTGTCTTTATTTCTTTTAAGAGTGTTTTAGAGTTGCATTGATATAATCCGTGGGTTTGGACTCCAAACTATTGTATCCCGGAATGAAATTTCTCTATCTTTTCCTGATGGATTTTGTTGAAAGTACATATACAGAAAGACTGATGATTTATGTATATTTAATATATTACTTCTTGTTAGTTATCATTTTAATTCATCTTTTGAGTTTCATCTTGAGTTCTCCAAGTAATCCATTGTACTATCTGCAAAAAACAATAACTTTGTTTCCATTTTGTTTATGCTTATATCCTCATTTTACTTATATTGTCATTATCATAGATGTCATTTTTTGAACTATGCCATATAGTAGTAATGATAATAGGCATCTTGGTTTACTCCTTATCTTATTTGCAAAACCTTTAATGTTTCCTCCATTTCTTAATATGTGGGCTCTTGAATTTTAAATAGAAAGTATTTATCATATTAAGGAAAGGTATATTTATTTCTATGATTGTTTATGTTCTAAGAGAAACAGGTTTTGAAAATGTCAAATTTTCTGCCTCAATTGTCATAATAATAGTATTTTATTGTTTAGGTATTATATGGTCTCATATGTTTATAGATTTCCCTAATATTGAATCAATTCACCGTTACAGGTATAAATTCAAACTGGTCAGTAAAATTTTAAGAAAATATGTTGCTATAGTCTCTTGACTAATATTCAATGTTTTAAGTCAATATTCATTAATGATACTGGATTATAATTTTTGTCATATATATTGTTGTAATGGCAAGCAAAATGAGACTTTTTGCTTTTTTTATTCTTGTGGTGTATTTTTCAGCACTATGGCAATCAGGCACCTTTGATTGAGTCTTGCCTTTGTTTGAATCAGGAGTCTTTGTTTGAATCAAGAACCCTTGATTCAAACAGTATATATCCTCTGTTGTTAGCATTTTGATTTTGGGGCACACTCATTGGAAGAGTATTCATGTGATTTGGCTAGACAAGCCTCTGGATAACCATTAAAGAATCCCCCTGCCCCGGCTTTGAAAACCCAGATGTTGGTGCTTCTCTCTCTGGTAACTGTATGTATTGCTATAGTCAGACAGGTAGAAGGCTCTCTGTTGATTTGTGTTATTTCTTCCTGTTTGTAATTTCTGTTGGTATTTGCTCTGAAGTTCAGGGTGCTGACTTTTCCCCCTGAACTAAGTGAGTGATTGTTGATCCCTGAAACAGCTATCTTTCCTTAGTAAAGCAGATCTAAGAAGCTGCATGAGCAGCCATCCTGGGTATACCAGTGTGGTTGCCATTGCAATTGTCTTTCCCTTGCTTAAAGTGTTAAGACCTTAATTGTATTATACAGAAAATTTGATACTGTAACTTTTCTACTTGTGCATAACTCTTTAAAGTAAGATTAGATAATAGTTTGTTGCTTTGTAACAAAAAAGGAAAAAAAGTTCCTAGTTTTATTTATTTATCAAATTTGTTTTTTTTCCTTTTTTCACACTGATTTTTGCTGATCTTTTCATTTTTATGGTTTCTACTTTTGTGTTTGGTTGGTTTTTATTTCTTTTTCTAATTTTAAATGTTTTAGATCTAATATAATGATTTAATCTTCATTTTGTCAATGAAAGCATTTGAAATATTGCTTTTTCCTTAAGAACTGTTTTGACATCTCAGAATTTTTATTATTTTGTCTTACTGTTTTCATTTTATCTCATATGGTTATCCATTGCTTATATGTATTTTCTCCACCTTTCAAATTTTAGCTGGTTGAGGCCAAGAGCTGCCTTTGGTTTTGTATTTGTTTCCCCTGAGCTTAGTATAATGCTTTGTACATGGTATGCAATTAATAAATACTTTCTAATTCGTTCATTTATTCACTAATTTAATTTCTGATAGATTCCCTTTTCCATTCTTCTTTTTTCATTTAATCCCACTATAACATAAGAAGACCATACCCAGGGTCTATCTCTTATTTAACTCACTTAGTGACCCTGAAATCATTCTGAAGGGACCCTTGTTTCTTTCCTCTGTATTTTAATATAAACACTTCTTTATTATTTAGCCTCTTTCAAATGCATTTACCTTTTAGTTTTCTCTTGACTCTTGTGTTTCCATTTAAAAATTTCTCTTCAGCTCAATTATCTTTATCCACAACGTTTGCAAGTCCTCTATTCCCCTAAAGATCCATTTTCCCTTTGTAGAAGTATATCTGTCTTATACGCTAAGCAATTTTAGGTTTTAAGACCTTATCTGCTACATTTTACAATATCATATTCCAGGATGTTCTCTCCTTTATGGTAGTTGCTGCCAAACCTTACCTATTTCTGACTTTGGTCCCTTGGTACACAAACTGTTTGGGGATGCTTTTAAAATATTTTTTTTAAATTTGACCTGGAGGCTCTAGATTTTGGCATTGATATTCCTTGGAGCTTTCAATTGGGATCTCTTTTTTTTTCTCATAAATTGAATGTTGGATTCCTTCTATTTTCTCTTTGCCCTCTAGTTCTCAAAGACCCAAGAAGTTTTCCATTATGATTTTTTAAAAATAGTATCCAGATTTTTTTGGCTGTAGTTTTCAAGAGATTTCAATGATTCTTAAATTGTTACTCCTTGACCTGTTTTCAAGTTTATTTGTTTTTGACACTAGATACCTACATTTTCTTCAATTTTTTTCAATTTTTTTATCTTGTTCTAATATTTCTCAGTACTCTTTACTTCATTGTAATTTTCAGGAAATCTGTCATTTGTTTTAACTGAGTTACTCCTGCTTATTTATTCTCAGAAGTCCAAGGCTGCTCAGAAGGTTCTGATAGTCTTTCTAATCTTTTCTTGAAACAACAGAAATTTAGACTTGCAAAGATTCTCAAAGGTAAGGTCTTCCTTCTTGTGCTTGACCAGGAATCAAACATATTTTACAAGTAGTTACTTAGCCTCTGCTTAAAGCCTTCTAGTGGGAGGGAATTCCTTCCAAAATCGGCCCATTCAGCTTTTGAATTAACTAAAATTAAAGGCAACTCATGTATTAAAAAAAACATGTTGGACTTCAATTCTGGAACATGATATCCTAATCTCAACTCTTATATTCAAACATATGAGTTTTTCTCTCTGTAAAATGGATATATAACTCACATTATTTAACTTGCAGGTTGTTAGGAGTCAGGTGCTTTATGAACCTTAGAGGATTATATGAGTATAAATTGTTATTCCATTTTTGGAAGGCTATCCTCATGTAATAGTTCTTCTTATATTGAGTTGAAACCTGTCTTTCTAATCTGTGCCATTGTTCTCAGTTCTGTTCTCTGGGGATCATCAGAATTAGCTTAGTCTTTTCTAACATCCCTTCTCTCCTCTTCTAACTGGCAACTCATTTTTTTCCCTAGGCTAAAAAAACCCTGGCTTTTGCACCTGTTCCATATATGGTACAGGATCCAGTCCTCTCACTATCCTGGTTGCTCACTTTTGGGCATGTGTCAGCATACCAATATTTCTTCTAAATGTGATTCTCAGAACCAAATACAAAAATCTAGAACAGTGATTCTTAAGATTTTTTGTGTTTATCTTTTTTTGTATCCCTAACACTTAGCACAATGCCTGGCACGTAGTGGGCAATTAATAAATAGACTCCTTTGCATTCTAGTGAAACCTATGGATCCCATCTCAAAATAATGTTTTAAATTCATAAATTAAAATTGTAGGATTACAAAGGAAATAAATTATATTGAAATATCATTATTAAAATATTTTTAAGTGAGCTGATAGTCCCCCAGTTAGGAACTCCTATACTAGAAAATATCTTAAAGATGCAGAATATAATAGCATTATCACCTATTTTGTTAAGGATACTATATTTCTATTAATTCAGCCTAGAATCATGTGGGATAATTTTTTGTTTGTTTTGTTTTTACTAACAGGCCAATTAATCAACAAATATTTTTAAATGACTACTATATGCCAGGCACTGTGTTAAGCATCAGAGATAAAAATGGAATAATCCCTACTCTCCTTACATTTCAATAGACAAGTAAATCTAAAAGCATATACAGAATAAATAAAGAAAATAAGTACAAATAAATATAAGGTATCAAGGTAGTTATTGAGGGAGGACACAAGTAGCTGAGGTGTTCAGGAAAAGCTAGGTAAAGAAGTTTGTGCTTCAAGAGAGGGATATGTGAGGCAGAGGTGACAAAAAAGTGACATTACAGGAATGGTTGGGGGTGTATTTGGCAAAGGCAAGGGGGTAGGTGATGGAGCATGGAGTGAAACTACTGAGAAACAGAGGAAAGGCCAGTTTGGCTGAATCACAGAGTACAGGAGGGGGAGTGATGGTCAATGGTCTGGAAAGATATGTTGGGGCCAGGTTGTGAAAGGCTTTAAAAGCTAAACAGAGGAATTTATATTTGATCCTGCAGGCAATAGGGAGCCTCTAGCATTTATTTAGTAGGGAAATTGCATGGTCAGATCTTTGCTTAGGGAAAATCACTTTGGCAGCTTGGAGGAAGATTGCCATGCTGTTCAGATTTTTACTGAGCTTACAATTCACTAAAAACCCTCATAGCTTTTACCAATCAAATGTTCTCTATTCCTGTCTGTAGTTATCTCCTAATCCATACCAGAGTTATTGATTTTATAACCCCAAAATACAACTAAACATTTATTCCCATTCAATTTAATTTAACTTTACATTATATACTGTTTAAATAATTTTCTATCCCATTTTGGCCATCACACTTGTTTTGTACCCCTCAATTAATCAATTAACATTTATTAAGTGACTGCTATGTTCCAGGCACTGTGCTAAATAATGAGGATACAAAAAGAGGCAAAAATCAGTCCCTGCCTTCAAGTAGTTTACATTTTAATGGGGAAGACAATATGCAAACAAAGATATACAAAGCAAGCTACATGAGATAAGTAAGAAATAATTTAAAAGAAGAAAAGTACTAGAATTAAGAGGAGTTGGGAAAGGCTTCCTGTAAAGGGTGAGATTTTAGTTGGGACTTAAAGGAATCCAGCAAAGGTAGAGATGCTGAGGGATTGCATTCCAGGTATGGAGGACAGCCAGAGAAAATGCTGAGTAGAACAAGCAGGGGGCTGATGTCACTGGATTGATTAAAGGGTGCCTCACTGGGAATAAGGTGTAAAATGGCCTCAAGGCCGCATATGGCCATGTAGGCCTGTGGGTGTGGCCTTTGGACTGAGTCCAAGTTTTACAGAACAAATCCTTTTATTAAGGGGATTATACTGTGAAGTTTGCATTTTGTCAGAGGGCCCCTCTTGAGGACCTAGAGGGCCACATGTGGCCTCGGGGCCACCCCTGCGCTAGATTTTTAAGTGCTTTGAATGCCAAACAGAGCCTTTTGTATTTGATCTTGGAGGCCATAGGGAGTTGCTGGCCTTTAGTGAGTAAGAGAATGACATGTCCAGTATTTGTGCTTTAGGAAGATCACTTGGTGGCTGAATGGAGGATGAATTGGTATGGGGAGAGACTTGAGTCAGGCAGACCCCCTAGCACCCTTTTGCCATAATCCAAGTGTAAGGTGATGAGAGCCTGCACTAGAATGGTGGCAGTACAACACTTTGCAAAGGTGAAATCAATAGGTCTTGACAATAGATTGGATATGGAGAAGTGAGAGATAGTGAGGAGTCAAAGATGACTCCTTGGTTGTGAGCATGAGAAACTGCAAGGATAGTGTCACCTTCTGTAATAATAGGGAAGGTAAGAGTAGTATAGTTGAAAGAAAAACAACAGGGATCATCCTAAGAAAGAGACTTTTTTTGGTTATTTATACTTATTGTATGTGAATTTTTCTTCACCCTTTAAAATCCTATTAATTTACTCCTATCCACCTAGGAGTTAGGCTCAAACAAAGCTCTCATTCCCTAACTGAGCCCAGCTTACATCTCTTTCTTTTAAGAAAATTTTATTAAACAGAATTCATATTTTAGCAATACAATGACAACACAGATAGTGTCCACTTCAAATCCTTTGCTCTCACATTTTTCCGACAAATATTTCCTATTCATTACCAATAACAGTAATGTCAATAGCAATCCTGCTCAGTCAAGGTAGTGCATTGAAATACTTTTTTTTTTTTTAAGGAGAAAGATGATGCAATGTGTTTTTACCATTCCTCTTCAGCAGTGTGGTTCAGTGCCTGAATTAAATTCAGAGCAACACCACTGCATAGTAATAAATTCTATTTAATTAAATGTGGTGTATCATGGTATAAATATTCTGTGTTGTGTTTTTCTTTTTTTTAAATTATCTGTTCCTCCTACTATGAGCAATTTTTTAAATGAAAAATAAAGTTCTCAATATGTTTCAAAGTCCAGCAAAATACAGCCTCACATTGACGGTGTCTGGAAATGTTTATCTCTTTCTGAATTTTAAGTTTATCATTTTTCTATCAGGAGGAAAGCAGCTTATTTCATCTTCATTCTTTTGGACTTGTGGTTTATGAGTACAATGATCAGGGTTCTGAAGTCTTACAAAGTTGTCTTTTCCATGCAATGTTGTTTTCATTGTGTAAGTTGTTAATATAGTTCTGCTTATGTTGCTATGTATCAATGCACAGATGTCATCTCAGTTTCCTCTGAAACTTCCCTTTTCTAGGCAGAGGGGAGAGGATGAAGGAAAGGAGCTCTAGAGGGGAGAATGTGGGAATAGATCAGAGGGGGGTATAGAAGGGTGTTTAGATTTATGGGAATGGGAGGACAAAGGAGGGATCCTTGGAGGGAGTTGGGGTAGGCTAAGTAATAGAAAGGCAAGGAAGGTAGTGGGTAGAAGTAAAGTAGAAGAGTTAGGAGGGTTAGGAAATGAGAGATACACACAAACATAAAAACAAAGATCAGAAGTAGAATTTGTTAGGGAAAGTATATGTCTATAAATGCATTATGTATATGTATATGTGTATGTATATATCTTCATATATATAAAATATCCATGTTTAATTGTGGGGGTGGAGGAAAAAGAACAAAGTAGAAAGTGCACAGCAGAGAACAAAGAAACTAACAAGGAAGCAAAGATGGACAGCTTTCAACACAATGTGTAGTATTTATTAGATAGGCTTTCTTGAAATGAAAATTTGTTGCTATATATTTTGAATCCTGTCATGTTCTCCTGTGCACATGACATAGTTTTTTTTTTCTTTTCTTATTTTGTATTTAAGTTTCAGTAATAGAAAAAGAATAAAAAAGAAAAGAAACATTCCATTTCATTATTTCTTATAGCATATTATTTTTCCAATACCTTCTTATACCACCGTTTGTTTAATTATCCCTAATAGGAAGACACACCCTCAGTTTCCAAATTTGGACAACTATGAAAAAGCTGCTGTAAATATTTTTGTGTATATATCTATATCTATATCCATATCTATATCTATATCTATCCTTTTCCTGTTTCTTTCTTGTATTTGGGATATAAAATACTAGTTCTGACTTTTCTTCTTCCCCCTCACAACTTAAGTATAGATCTGGTTTTGAATTCTAATCCCATCACAAGCTAATTATGTAGCCTTGAGTCAGATATTTAATCTTTCCACATCTCACTGTTTTCCATCAGTATAACAGAGATGGCAATCATAGTTGCAGCTTGTTACTCTCAGGGTTGTTACTCCTGATTTCCTTCCTTCTTCGGGACCATGACATGTGAACCACAATAAGCATGGCACTGGTAGGCAGGCATGCTCACACTAGGGGAAGGATTCCTTTCAGATGCCTCCAAACAAAGGCTCATAATTTGTAATCTTGTCATGTTTGTACTTGCCCTCAGATCTCAATGGAGATGATCCAGGACTGTGAGCCCCCAGAATCATCAGTTAGGAAATTAATCCCTATGGTAAAGGGGCCAGCCAGTTCCATCAACTGGTATCCCACTGCCACATATAACACAAGAAAGCCTGGTGGCTGAAGCAGCATGATAGCCTGAGAGAAGGGAAGTAGTGCTAGGCACGCTAAACTACAGCTAACACCTTGATCACCACTTCTCTTAAACCTCTCTAGAGATAACTTGAGATCCTAAACCCAAGAGCCTTGGAAATAGCAGCACCCCAAAGACCACCAGCTCTGCTTCCTGCCTAGGCCCTTCAGCTATAATTGAGAGCAACCACTGAGAGAAGAGCCCTCACCTTCTTCATCACCAGCCACCAATCATTGACTAACTGCCATGGGCACGTGAGGCCCAAATCTCTGGAAGCACCCTCTAGACAAATGGTTTTGTTTCTAACACAGTCTGACACACCATCCTCACAGGAAGAAATGCATGGAAATGCAGCCTGGCAGCTACAAGTGAAGCAGAACCTGCTGGCTTAACAACCACAGGTTCCAAAGGCCTAGAAAAGAAAGTTCTCACAACAAAGACCTTGGCACTGTGACATAGTTTAACATCAGAAATGGATATGGTTTTATCAGTAGAAATGGCATTAAATAAGATGCATTAGCATCTGCTTTGCCCCCACACCCTAATAACCATAGGACCTTCCCATCTGATTTGCAGCTAAACTCCCTAATATATGAATATAAACTCCTTGAGAGAAAGAGCTGTCTTGGTTTTTTCTAGTTATAGTTCCAACGCTTTGCATATGGTAAATTCCTAATCAATTTTTTTTCATTCATCCGTTAATTTTCCTCAGTCCTATGAGTGTTATGTAGGGTCCTTCTGTGCTGTCTAATCTTTACCTGTCAGTCAGTTTGTTCCAGATGCATAAGGTAAGTGCTTCTGGGATCAATAATTGGCAGAAAAGACATTAGTTTTTAGTCTGCCAACCCATTGGCCTGGGCTATGGAAGAGTGAATCCAAGAGAGTAGGAATAAGAAGTTCCCAACCTCAAACCTAGGGTAGACATGGGAAAATCTGCTGATGAGTTGGATTTCCATCTTCAGATAACTGCCTCCTTTACTTTATTAAAATTTTATCTCCATGGCATAATTTTTGTACTTTTTATTTTATTTGATAAATATTTCATTATTTTATTTAAGAATACACATATTCTATATTAAGTACATAGTAGAATATAATGATATTTTAAAAATTTGATGATTCAGGAAAAAATCATCTAAGAGAAATTCTGCCTGTTTTAAAGGTGTCTGAAATACAGCTTGGTGGGTTTTTTTTTTCCTCTAAAAACTTGAGAAAGCATAAGAGATAATAAACACCATGAAGGCATTTCCATTGCTGTAAGTATAGATACATTTTTAATAGATAAATACATGTCTGTGCCAACTTTCTCTCATATGGCATTTGGTGAGAAGGTGAGAGCAACATTTTGTGGCAATGAAACATATTTCTTTTTCATTCATCCATATTTTCTCTCTTCTTTGGTAATTAAGCAGAATATCTGTCTGTCTGTCTAGGTATCTATCCATCTATCTGTCGAGATACATATATACACATATGTATAAACATTATGTAATTTATCTATTTGACTAAGCTGAAGAAGAGAGTGTATTAAGTCAAATATGATAAACACTGGGGGACAGATTTGTTGTTGTTGCACTGCTGGGCTGAAGGGTACAGAAGTATAAGATTATATATCAGTTGGTTTGGGAGCCTTTAGACATGTAAATTTATATGTTGTCTATTTTGCATCAGAAATTAAAAGATTTAGTTATATCTTTCAAATAGGAACTCACCCAGGATAATCAACCATTAATTGAACAAGCATTTATTATATGACCTATGTGCCAGGCATTGTGTTAGCTGCTAGAAATACGATATCAAAAATGTAACAGTCTCTTCTCTCTAAGGCTTTACATTCTGTTGGGGAAAGAACATCCATATAAAAAATATGCAAAATAAATACGAGGTAATTTTGATGCAGGCACAAGCATTTAGAGGTTGTCATAATTGATGTCATTTAGGAGATGACATTTGACCTGAGATCTAAAGGAAGTTAGAGGATCTAAGAGGCAGAATTGAGTAGAGTGCATTCTAGGCATGGAGGGCAGCCTATGGGAAGGCACAGAGAAGGGACAAAGGATGTTATCTGTGAGGGACGGTAAGTAGCCACTTCAGTTAGACTATAGAATTCATGAAAGAGAGAAATATGTAAGAAGTCTAAAAGTTGAGTCAGTAATATCATTTTGGCAGCTATGTGGAATGTGAATTAGAGAAAGGAAGACAGAGATATCAATTCGGATGCTATTGCAATAATCCAGCAAAGAGGTGATGAGGGCCTGAAGTGGTGTGTGTGTGTGTGTGTGTGTAGAGAGAGAGAGTGAGAGAGAGACAGAGAGAGGGGAAGGAGAGAGAGAGAGAGAGAGAGAGAGAGAGAGAGAGAGAGAGAGAGAGAGGGAGGTAGAGGGAGAGGGAGAGAGAGAGAGAGAGAGAGAGAGAGAGAGAGAGAGAGGGAGAGAGACAGAGAGAGGGGAAGGAGAGAGACAGAGACAGAGAGAGGAGAGAGACAGAGAGAGAGACAGAGAGACAGAGAGAGAGACAGAGAGACAGAGAGAGAGAGACAGAGAGACAGAGAGACAGAGAGAGACAGAGACAGAGAGAGAGAGACAGAGAGAGAGAGAGAGACAGAGAGAGACAGAGAGAGACAGAGAGAGAGAGGGAGAGAAAGAAAGGGACAGATGTGAGAAATATTGTGGAAATAGGATAGACAGACTGGATATATGGATGAAGGAAGAGTTAAGAGTCAAGGATGACACCAAAATTGCAAACCAGAGTGACTTTAGAAAGATGATATTATCCTTTCAGAAATAAGGAAGTTAGGGGTGAAAAGGTGGTTAGGTGGAAATAATAATAAGTTCTATTTTGGTACAATTAGAGATGATATACAATTGGTGAAGTCTAATATATAGTTATTCAGGATTTGGGTTGAGAAGAGTTGAGTAGATAGTATATATGCTCATACACACACAAATCTGTCTATCTATCTATCTACCTATCTATCCATCTATCTATCATCTATCCATCAATCATCAAGCTAGCTAGCTAGCTATCTTCCTATCTACCTATTTATCTATGATTCATCTTCGTAGAAATGATACTTGAACCCATGGGAGATGACGGAACAAGGGGTATAGAGAGAGAAGATAGCCCAGAACAGGGCCTGGGAGCATATTCACACTAATGGAGTGTGACAAGGATAATCACCTAAAGAAAAAGCAGGAGAGAGCAGACTCAGAAGAACATGAAGAGAGTATCCAGAAGAATAAATTGGTCTATAGTGTTGCAAAGAGGTGAAAAAGGATGAAGACCACAGAAAGGCAATTGGACTTAGCAATTAAGATATCATTGGTAACTTTGAAAAAGGTGATTTCTATTGAGTGATAATGTTATGAACCGGATCACAAGAATATAAGAATTCATGAATGAAAGGAGAGGAAGTGGAAGCACTGGCTATATAGAAAGTTTGTCTTTGGATTTTGACTATTAAACAGTGTAAAGATATTACATGAGAGCTATTAAGCATAAAACTCACAAATACCCTATATATTTACCATTCAGTACAGATTGAAAAAGGTGTGTGTGTGTGTGCATGTGTGTATGTATGTATGTAGAATAAAAAATAGAGAACATATGTTGCTTTATTCAGAGTACATCTTTATTTTGTACCATTTCATTCATCCATACCAGAACTGAGTGATGAATGCCATCAGCATCATTGCTGTCCAATGTGGCATAACAGAAGGGGTATTGGTTGCCAGGTGAGGAAACTAGACTTCTTATTTAGCCTTGCAACTATTTGTGTGACTTTAAGCAAGACACTTTACTTCTGTGGACCTCAGTCTCTTCATCTGAAAAATTGGACTAGATGACCTCTAAGGCCCCTTCCAATTCCAAAATGCATGATCCTCTAAATTTTTAAAACACAGTGACCAAGAAAGCCTATGGCAAGACTAGAATTTCAGCTAGCTCTCAGCCCAGTTTTTCCTGACATTCTCACTAAGAAGAATGCAGTTAACACCATGATTTTTTGTGTATTGGATGGACTTTATACCATTAGGCAAGAAGTAAAAATCTTAATGGTGCTTGAAAAGTTAATTAACCATATACAAATCAGTAGAAAGTGGCAGCCAATGAGAAGAAGGGGCCCAAAAGAGGAGCTGAGGAAGGAGAGGAGGAAGAAGAAAAGAAAGAAGAAAGAATAGCAAAAGGAAGGGAGAGCATAATAAAAGAAAGGAGAAAAATATTGATGATAATTATCTCTTCCCTTTAACCACATAAGGTTATTTTTTTTGGTGAGGCTCTAATGTGAACAGTGAGTGAATTATAGTTAATTATAGAGTTAATGAGTGAATTTCATGAGTTAATAAATGTAAATCTATTATAAAAAATTGAAAAATATACTGTTACACAAATATGTAGAATAATACTTTCCATTTTAAAACAAATTTGTGTGTGTGTGTGTGTGTTTTTTCCTTTCTGGATGAAAATTCATACAAACCAGGCAGTTGGCATTATTTTCGAAATATCCTCAAATAATTGACTGAACCAATCAGATATTTTGTAATTATATAAAATGATTCTGTGGAAGGAAACAAAGGCTAGCTAGCCTTATGATTAGTAGAATTAATAAATTGATGTAGTGTAAATTAGATTGTGAGAATTAGATTGTGAAATGGTTCTTTTGAAAGGACCATTATTATCTTTCTCAGCAATAGACTGTATGCTGGTCTGTTGCTATGGAAGTATTTATTTTAATTGTTTAACAGTAGCAACTTACATAAGCCTTACATAACTGGCAATTTGTGCTTTCTGAAGGCACCTGGTCAAGCTGTGGACAGAGGCAGGAGAGATGGAGGATGGAGGCTATTCCTAACTCTAAGCAATATAGTGGTTTTTCACTGACTTTCTTTTCAGCCAATGAATATAATGTTCCTTTGTGCTAATTGTCCTCTGTGCTATATATACAATATATAGCTATTCTTACAGCTATGGCATGATATATATATATATATATATATATATATATATATATATATATATATATATATATGTATATATATATATATATATATATATATATATATATATATATATATATATATATATATATATATATATACCTTTATGATTTTTTAAAGTTTTGCAAGCTCTTTGGCATACAATGATGCAAGGCATTGTGAGGTCTTCATTTACTCTTTGGGTATTGATATCCAGATGTAGTTTTTTTCTTTACAATTAACTAACAGAAAGCAATGCTTAATTTTAAACTTAAAAAAAAATTTCTATACATGTTTGCCTCTAGTACTCAGATTTCTTGGTTGAACTTGATGATGTGTCCATTTGAGTCACACCCAAACTCCCATGATCCATTCCCTGTCTCTACATGTGTCTTGGCATGGGCTTAATGGTAGAGGAGATTAAAATGAAAACTTTCAATATATATGCTCTCAAGAGTAGCACTTCTTAAACTATGGGTCGCAAACTCATATGGGGTCTCTAAACTTTTGGCAGCAGTGAAAGGTTTCTGAATGCACAACAATCAACAATTAATTAAAAATCAAACTCTTAATGAATCTGAGGTGCTTCTATAGAAGCACTTGTGCTTGTTCCACCATGTAACTTCACTGCAGCCTTGGTTCTGAAAACAAAGTGAGCTCACTTTGCAAGACGCATGCCCTCAGACCACATAACACCATTGACAGGGCTTAAACTTTTTTTTCTTTGAAGTTTCTTTTTTAAAAAATATTTATTTAATGTTTAATTTTAACATTCATTTCCACAAGATTTTTAAGTTACAAATTTTTTCCCCGTTTCTACACTCCACCCCACCCCAAGATGGCATATATTCTTATTGCCCCTTGCCCCAGTCTACCCTTCGTTCTGTCACTCCATTCCCCTGCCCCCATCCCATTTTCCCTTACTTTCTTGTAGGGCAGGATAGATTTCTAAACCTCATTGCCTATATATCTCATTTCCCAGGTGCATGTAAAAAAACCTTTTTTTTTGAGCATTTGTTTTTAAAACTTTGAGTTCCAAATTTTCTCTCTTCTTCCCTCCCCACCCATCCTCCTTGAGAGAGCAAGCAATTCAACATAGGCTGCACATGTATCATTATGCAAAACACTTCCATAATGGTCTTGTTGTCTTGATCAGAATAGCTAAGTCTTTCACAGTTGATCATCCTTACAATATTTCTCTTACTGTATGTAATGCTTTCATGTAAGGTTTTGCTCACTTCATTTTGCATGAGTTCATGTCTTTACTTTTTTTTTCAAATTCTGACATTTTTATTGATTTTAAATATAACACAGAAATCCAATCCAGACTGCAAATGCATAGGATATAGCATCTAACTATATTTTGCTCCCTCCTATCCTGTCCCCCTTTATTCAATTTTCTCCCTTGACCCTGTCCCTTTTAAAAAGTGTTTGCTTTTGATTAGCTCCTTCCCCAATCTGCTCTCCCTTCTATCAATCTCCACCTCTTACCGCCTTACCCCCTACTTTCCTGTGGGGTAAGGTACCCAGTTGAGTGTATATGTTATTTCCTCCTTAAGTCAAATCTGATGAGAGCAAGATCCACTCATTCCCTTTCACCTGCCCCCTCTTCCCTTCCAATAGAACTGCTTTTTCTCGCCATTTTTATGTGAGATAATTTACCCCATTCTATCTCTCCCTTTCCCCTTCTCCCAACATATTCCTCTCTCACCCCTTAATTTTATTTTTTTATAGATATCATCCCTTCATATTCGACTCACCCTGTGCCCTCTGTCTATATATATGAATATTCCCTTCAAGTACCCCAACACTGAGAAAGGTCTCATGAGTTACAAATATCAGCTTTCCATGTAGGAATGTAAATGAAACAGTTCAACTTTAGTAAGTCCCTTATGATTTCTCTTTCCTGTTTACCTTTTCTTGCTTCTTTTGATTCTCGTATTGGAAAGTCAAATTTTCTATTCAGCTCTGGTCTTTTCATTCAGAAAGCTTAAAAGTCCTTTATTTTATTGAAAATCCATATTTTACCTTGGAGTATTATACTTAGTTTTGCTGCATAGGTAATTCTTGGTTTAGATTTTTTCCACTCGAAGCCTCTTTTTGTGTTTTGGCAGTGTTCAGTAGATTAATTACATATTTGATTTTTAATTAAGATTTGGTTGTTGCACATTCAGTTACTGTTGCCCAATTTTTTATGACCCACAGTTTAAGAAGTGCTGTCAGACTAGAGTATGATTTACCACAGGCTCTTCCCCACCAGCCCTCCCACTCCATGTATTTTTTTTATTTATTTCAGTAAATATTTCTCAATTACATGTAAATTTTTAAATATTCTCTTTTAAATTTTGAGTTCCAAATTCTTTCCCTCTCTTTCCACCCCCCCCTTTCCTTGAGAATGCAAGCAATTTGATATCAATTATACATACAAAGTCATCTAAAACATTTCCATTTTAGCCATGTTTCAAAAGAAAACAGGCAAAAAACAAAACAAGAAAAATAAAGTTAAAAAATATGCTTTAGTCTGTATTCAGCATTCATCAGTTCTCTTTCTGGAGGTGGATAGCATTTTTCTTCACAGGTTCTTTGAATTAGCTTGGATTATTGTCTTGATCAGAATAGCTAAGTCTTTCACAGTTGATCATCCTTACAATATTTCTCTTACTGTGTGTAATGTTCTCAAGGTTTTGCTCACTTCACTTTGCATGAGTTCATGTCTTTACTTATTTTTTCAATTCTGACATTTTTATTGATTTTAAATATAACACAGAAATCAAATCCAGACTGCAAATGCATAGGATATAGCATCTACCTTTTACAACAAAACTGTTCAGAGTGGGCTTCTTCTGTCCCTATCACAGAAACTCAAACTGGCTCATGACATAGTGCTAATGTATGTTAACATTCCAGTATCCATCCTCAAATTTCATAGTAGTTTGCATATTTTCTTTAACAATACATTAAGTTAATATTTGTACTTTTGAAAGAACTCACCAAAATAAATATTGAAAATGAGGGAAAACAAACTCAGCAAATGTTTGGGAAAGGAGACAAGGGAGTCCTTAACTTTATAGAAACTCAGAGGGAGAATGAGTTCTTTTTCTGAAACTATCTTGCTAGTCATTTCTTATAGCACAATAGTATTTCATTATATTCATATACCACAATTTGTTTAGCCATCCCCCAACTGATGGGCATCCCCTTGATTTCCAATTCTTTGCCACCACAAAAGAGCTGCTATAAATATTTTTGTACATATGGGTCCTTTTCCCACTTGTGTGATCTCTTTGGAATGCAGACCAGTAGTGGTATTAGCAGAGGCTCTTAACCTAGGGTCTGCAACCCTGCAAAAAAGTAATGAATACATTTTAGGGGATCCATGAATTTTGATGAGAAAAAAATACATTATTTCAATATAATTTGCTTCCTTTCTAATTCTAAGTGTTCTGCTTTTTTTGTGCGTTTAGAAGCATTATTGTGAGAAGGGATCCATAGATTTTACCAGACTGCCAAGTGGATCCATCAAAAACACACAAAAGATTGAGAACTCCTTATTTAAATGGTCCATTATAATATGTAACAGTAAATACATTGCTTTCTCCCATATGGGTGACTCCATTTTGGGTAATTTGGGCATATGTAGTTAAGCCTTATCACAAATAAAATATTAATCTCATGAACAAATTTCTATGGTAGATAGGTAATAGTACTATAAAGTCAACTCTGAAGTTAAAACTGATCTTTTAAATGGAGAAACTGAGGTATATAACTGTTGAAGAGCTTTCTGTTACATTGGTACAGATACATATATGTGTATGTAAATACATACATTAATACTATGCATGTACACATATTTTCACAGCATGCTTTATTGTGTAGCAGGGACCAAGGCTCAGTCTTCACTTTACCTTTACAGATCCATCTAATGCTAACAGTATCTTAATTTTCTCCCTGGGTGACCTTATCAGGTAGCATGTCTTCAATTATTATCACTATGGAGATGACACAGAAACCTATTATTTCCAATCTTCACATCTCCCTTGGTGTCAAGTCCTAGATTTCTAGCTGACTGGTAAACGCATTTACCTGGCAGTATGGCCACTCCTTCAAACTCAATAAATCTAAAAAATAAATTTTTCATCTTTCCCTCAAAGTTTATTTCTCCTCCAAACCTTCCTATTTATATTAACGATACTTCTATTCTCCCAAATTCCCCATGCTTAAGATTTGGAGTTAATTTTTACAAGAAAAATTATTGGTGCCTTTGTAGTGTTAAAATCACATACTCCTTCCACATTGAATTTTTATTCAATATATATGTAACTCCCCCCCCCCAAATCGAAGAAAAACATCCCACACAATGCCACTGCTACCAATGTATATCCCTCATCTTTACCAAGAAGGGTGATATTTGTTTCATCATCTGATCCCTTATAGTTAATTTTTACTCTTCCTTCTCTCTCTCATGTACCATGGTCATGCCAATCAGTTCTGTCCTTTTTATTTGCCTCCACTTTTCTACTCTGTCCTTTCTACTTCCAGTCTCTGTCTCTCTGACTTTCTCTGTCTCTGTCTCTCTCTTAAATCTTGCCCTATCATTGTCCTGCTTAATGACCTTTATTGTTTTCCCTTGGCACAGTCCCCAGACTACACTCCTGACGCTCCACAGAAAACAACCCTCTCACCGGTGGCCTCTCCCTCTGATTTTCTGGTTCTTCCCAGAACCTCCATTTTGAAGAAGTTGCCCAGGCGAACCTTATCTTCATTCCTCTCAGACTCCCGACTCTCCACAGTTGCTGGGGTCTTCATTTCCCCTGCTCCCTGAAATTTCAGTTTCCTTTTAAATGTTGTCTTCCCCAATTTGAACATAAGCTCCTTGAGGCCAGAGACTTTCTTTCTGCTTGTATTTGTATTCCAAGTATTTAGCACTGGCATATAATAAGTGTTTGATAAATGCTTGTTGATTGACTTAACTTTAAGTGCAAGCTACAAGTAGGCCATTTCTCACATGATCTCATCCTATCCTTCCCTGTCTCTACATGTGCCTTAGTGTAGGCCATTCCTCATGCCTCAGATGATTTGCTACCATAGGTCTGCTACCATAGGTCCAGCTACTATAGATCTAGCTCCTGAAATCTTTGTCTTCCTTTATCTTCCCACAAGTGGCTCATCTTCCAGGAAACTTTCCCTGATCTCCATGACCATATGATTTCTCCTTCTTTGACTTTCTTATACATTTCTGAATTTTTCCTCTGCACTAATAATATAAAATATATTGTAGTTATCTGTTTCCTCTTCATTTTATATTATAACTTCCTTAAACTACAGCACATGTTTGTAGTGGATGAAACTCAGCTTAAATGGTCTGAAGACTTGGGTTTGAATCCCTTTGCTGTTACTTTCTGCATGATCTTGGGCAAATTATTTAATCTCCCTTAATAGGGTTACTTATCTCTTGGAAGAGAAGTGTCCACTATTTCTCCTAGACCATATAGCCAGCCAAGTGCTGTTAAAAGTTTAACGGGTTGGGGTGGGGAGTGAGAGGGGGGGTGGAAGGAAATGCACACGCGGAGCACACTTTTAAGTTTAATATGCATTATTTAACATTTTCTTAAGTCTGGACAATCAACAAAACAACAAAACAAGTTCTGATTTGTAGTATTTGCCAATTTCTGAAAATTTAACAATTAGCTCTCTGGAGCTGGTTGGAGCTGGCTTCAGCAAACCTTACTTATTTTATAGGTCTTAAAACCTATACTCTTGGCCTGTGGATTGTTTCTTCTTTGTCTCTCCGATACCCCACCCTATGTGTAGCATTTAGTAACTACTAAATACTACATTGTGGAATTAGATTGTGTTACTATTCTGAATTCCAGTAGAATAGAAACTTCTTGTTGTAGAGGACTATTGTAGCATAGTGCCTGGCATACAGCAGGCACTTAGTAAATGTTTGTTCAATGAATGAACTAAAGGAATTTGTTAAATACAACCCTAACTTATTCATTTTCTTTTCTTTCTGGATATATTATTTAATACTTGGTTGTTTGCACAAGATACACATCTTATCGTTGTTTTTTTGCCCTAGTTCTCAGAGAGGACCAATGGTGTCACAAAGGTGATGTCTTGACTTGCATGTGAATTGAATTTAAGTGACTCAAAATTGTCAGCTTCCCTCTCTCCTCCTGAGTCATCAAAGCCCAACGGTAAGACAAAAGTCAAGATGACTTTTATGGTCCTGAATGCAGTGGATGACCTTGGCTTTTCTAAACTAAGGTGTTTCGCAGTTCTCAGTTTGTCTGAGATCATGTGTTATGTTAATGAAAATGGGAAGCTCTTTCCCATCCATTAATAGGCCCATGTGACCTGTTGAGTCACATGAAGCCTTTGGTGGGAAGAGCTTGCCAAATGCGTGCAGCAGGAATGGGTGGAGCAGTTGGAGTGAGTCAGGGCTGGGAAAGAGAGGAGGCGGAGAGAGCAGAGCAGCAGTGAACTGAGTGAGAGAGGGAGTGATTTTGCCTAAGGGAGTTTGTGGAAAGCCTGATGGAAGGAAGGCTTGGGGATGGTGGTGCCCCCTGCATTGATAATGTGCATAGATTTCGCTTTCTGGTGTTTGAATATATGTTTTGGGGTTTTACCTTCAATGAAGACAGTCTGTTATATTTTTTGATTCAAACCTGGGAATTTACCTGCATATTCATAACGGCCTCTATGGGTATGCCCATTCAATGACTACATAAGAAGTTCGATAAAAGATGGCCCAATATACCATCACAAAGATATCAGTGTGGGAGGGAAGACCCTCCGAGTTTCAGGCCAGTACAGAAAATTGCTATTTACACTCATTCTAAGCCAACAGAACCTCAACAATGAGCCGCTGAAGCTTGGTTGGGGGCTATTATTGCCTATCCAATCAATGAAAGCCAAGTAGCTCTGTTTAAAACACTGTGGACTTATGTAAATGAAGGTAAGAAACATTCTGAAGGGAAAATGCAATGAATAGTTCTTGAAAGAAGAAAAAGTATCTCAATGAAAGGGAAGAATTACTTAATATTCGACTTTTTTAATTTGTTGAGGTTTTTTTTTTTTATGACCGGATGATAGGTAAAAGATGGACTTAGATTGACAACCTGAAAAACTATTCCAGTTACCAGTTTTGTCAGCTCCTACAGGAAATTCCATCTTAGTGACAGTTCTGTCAAAATGATGCTCCACATGTGCCTTGATGCTGAATGATAGTTGTTCACACTGATGGTGTGTGCCAAGAGGGATTACCTGACAAGTGGAAGAAGTGTGAAGGCAGAGCGAAGGAAGAATTCAGGTAGCCATCCATTTGTATTGTGGCACAGCTCATGGAGATCTCAAAACCCATGGGGCTATAGAGGTGGGTAGGCAATAAAGATAGAAAGGCTTAGGAAATTGAAAGCCAGCAGTTAAATTGTCTCAGAACTATCATTTATCCCGTGGGCATCCCAACTCAGTGTTTGGAGATGAACCCTTCTTTGGGGGTTAACTAATTCATAAGCAAAAGACTAGGTATCACTTCTGTCTTATCAATTCTGGGCAGTTAGGTGATGGGGTAGATAGTGTGTGGGGCAGATGACTCCAGTATCTTTTCCAAGAAAACCTCAAATGGGGTCGAGAAGAGTTGGACATGATTGAACAGCAACAATTCTGACCTTCAAGATATCTATGAAAGCAAACACCACTGCTAAGCTTTTGGTCCATTCCAGTGATTCACAATAACAAGGTTGTTGTTGTTTGTTATTGTTGTGGTGTTGAGTTGTTTTAGTTGTGTCAGACTCCTCATGGTCCCATTGAGGTTTTGGGGGCAATGATATAGGAGTGGTTTTTCATTTGCTCCTTTTACACAAGTGCTATGTATACAAAGTTTATGTTTCTTTTGAGATACCTCTGTTCAGAGGCCTGCCCTCAAGATTGGACAAGTCTTAGCCTGGACCTCTATTTTATGAAGGGGCACATATACACGTGCCCTTTACTCCTAGATCGATTCACTCTCTGACCCCTTTGTCAGTGGCCTTGCCTCCCTGGAGATATTGCCATCCTGTGGCCCGCTATCAGAACTGTTGAATGGGCTGACATTTAATGAAGTCTCCCTGTCATGCTTATTTCAATCCAGGATGAATTCAAGTTCTCTCTTCTCTGGCCTAGTTCTACCTGCTCATCAATAACCTTGCCTCTGTGAGGGTATTCTCCCCATTTCCAGTTCATCTTTATCTTTCCCCATTCAAAGAAAGCTCCTTGAAGGCAGGGGCTGTTTAGGTTTTGTTTGTCTGTTTCGCTTTGTTTTGATTTTGTCTTGTATTCCCAGGGCCTACCATGGGGCCTTGCATATAGTAGGCAGCTAATCAATGTTTATTGAATTCAAAGGAAATACTCAATGACTCAAATTGTGGAGTAGTCTTGGAAAACAGTCCTCCAGCCAATTCCTACTGCATTTCTATAATAGATTGCCTTGTGAACGGCTTCCTTTCTCCCACAAACCGTTTTTTTCCTAGCATGTACAAAAGTGCCCCGCTTATTAGCATGCTACATGTGTTATAAACAGCTGCAACAGTAACACTATCCCACTTTCTCAAATGAGACCAGTGCCAAGTAGAGCAGAATAATTGCATTGCTTGTTTTACAAAGAATACTTATATTAACATAGTGTGGTAGAACACTCATCAGATTTTCCGTTCAATTTGTCATTTTTCCAACCCTCCAGATCCTTCTCTTGGACTACTGTTCTGTAACATCTACCCAGTTTGTCCCCATTCTCAACACGTGTATTTATTCAATAATAACATGTTTGTATTTTCTTTCAATGGACCTCTCTTAAGTGAGACCACGATAAATATGTACACTGCATGGTGGGATGAATCCCTTTGTGGGCACAGAGACCATGCAAAGTCTTCGATGGTACAATGCAGCCATACAGAGGTGAGATTTCTAATGCAAGAGGATAACCGTGAGGCAGGCAAGTGGCACTAAGTTTAATGAGAATGTGGTAAAGCTAAATCCCTCTGGATTGTATATAAAACAAGCTAATAAGTGCCCAAATCACTGAGGTGGTATGATCTACTTTATGGATTACTGGCTCGGGAAAATAAGGACTGGTTTCTCTTTTTCTCTTTACCAAAGTATGATTCAGCGTGAAGAGATTAATTGCTCTGCACCTTGGCATAGTTATAAAGCACCTATCATTATTTATGAAAAGGGTCCAGCACTATAAGCAATACTTAAAAACAACCAGACATCCCAAAATACAGACTTTTTGAAAAAGAAGGAAATTATATGCATTACAAAAGGTTGTCTAAGCCTTACCACAGGAGTAAACCAAGGGTTTCTTTAACCAATGAGCTCCTTTCATAGCACCACAGAATTTTTTGTATTGGAAATGTACTGCAGTACTTACATACAAGTAATCTCCTCTATAATAAAACCAACAAGTTCCAGGAACTCACTAGAAAAGCAGCATTTTCCCTCTCTGGACAGCTCAATTTTTAGGAACATTTTTCTAAGATTAAAAGGGAAAATCGCACTATAAGTATTGGTTTACAGATTATTAGCTGATTCAGAGAGATATTTGGGTCCAAAAAGCCTTAAAGGGTTAAAGTTCTACCTGGGCAGGAGAGGCTAATTTGGACCTTGCCTCTTTTTCCTCCCTTAACAAGTGTTAAAGTCCATAATGTTGTGATGGAAATAAACATGATGGGAGAAGTATCTGGTAATTCCAAGCTAGGGCTTCTTAGCCCTGTAGACTTCTAGTCATTCTAAAACAATAGACCAATTAATTTCATTCTAATGTGAATTCTAGGCAAAGTCTGCTTGACCCATGTAAATTACTTTATAGGATAGTTAGTACTTCCAGAACAATGAATTGTCATTTTTTTTTTGCAGGTAAAGTGGTTGAAAAGATCTCCTAATTCACCTGTTGCTTTGCCTATTTCTAGTTCCCAGCACCATTTATGGAACGCTCTCATCACAGCCAAAATAGAATCTTCCCTAATGATCTTTTCTTTAAAATGCTTCTCTACCTCCATGAAAGAAAGTGGGTATTGTAATACTGGGAAAATTAGGAACCCCTGAGAAACTCCTAGCTACTGACAAGTACCCCCAGAAAGAATAGACTGAGATCTCTGCAGCATTTAGCAGAAATCCCTGGGGCCCTGTGACTCCTCCGAGGAATGTCAATAGATAGGAACATCCCACTGAAGGATAACCTGACAGACCCTTTCTGTCTAGCAGATATCCCTGGGGCTCTGTGACTCCACCAAGGAATGTCAATGAGATTATCCCACTTTACAATAACCTGACTGAATCTTTTGATCAACCAGGACTTTTGTTCCTGTTCCCCCCCACCCTGTGACCTGGCCTGTAGGTTCCAGGAGATAATTAATCACTGTACCCCCACATGTCCTATATAAGTCAAGCCATCACCCCAACACAGATCCATTGATTTGGGTTGCAGTACCCTGATGGCCGCCGGCTAATAAATTCTCCATTTAAAACTTAAAAAAAAATAAAACTAAAAAAAAATAATAAAAAAAATAAAATGCTTCTCTAATTCATTCACAGGAAAGCAAGATTTTTTCTTATACTGACAATGTCAAATTCTCATCCTCAAAGGAAAAGGTATGATTTATACCTATAAAATTTTGGCTACCAATTGGAATGAAGAATGTCTGTGATGTCATAAAAGACACGGGGGTTCTCTTTTATTCCTTATAGCCTAAAGGATAAAAAATATTCTTTTTTCCCCTTTTCCTGACTACTTCAGTTATCCTAAAGGATTCTTGTCCTTAATAAGAGGAACTAAATAAAATCTCCTTTAAATTTAGCAGTGCTTATTATATTGAAAGATGAAAACTATCAGGATTTGTTCTACTCGACCTTTCATGATATTTAGGCATCTGGCTTTTCAGATCTAGTAATCAGCATGCTAATTAAAACTACATCTTTGTGAATGTCAAAACTGTTGTCTGCATTCTCAATGTTATAAGTCTGCAAGTTTAATGAAAAAGAGGAATTTCACATCAATGAGATTACTTTTATGAAATTATCTCAGCGGATATGCAAACCAAAAATAGACTTGTGGTGAAATGTATGCACGTGGACTTTCAACCAATTTTA
The DNA here is from genome assembly GCF_011100635.1 of Trichosurus vulpecula. Taxonomy (NCBI): domain Eukaryota; kingdom Metazoa; phylum Chordata; class Mammalia; order Diprotodontia; family Phalangeridae; genus Trichosurus; species Trichosurus vulpecula. The sequence goes on from NC_050574.1 coordinate 391,200,892, forward strand.
ATTTGCAGGTCTTTCATTCAGCTTCCCGATCTGACCTATAATGAGAATACTTGAAATGCCTCTGATCTTATGAGGGCAGAGAATTCTCTCCACCTGAGTCCAAAGCAAGCAGAGCTTAAATGACTTGCACAGGGTCACATATTAAGTGTCAGAAGATAGACTTGAACCTTGATCTCACTGACTCTAAGCCCAATACTTTAACCGCTATACCATGCCAACTTTGTAGATAGGTATATATACAGAAGGATTTTTTTTTCTATTAAACAAGAGTCTAAGGTAAACCAGGAGTCCAGGGAATAGCAACCACCCCCTAAAACCAGCCTCAATACAGCCAGGACCTGCAGTCATCATCCCGGGTAGCAACCACTATAGAGAAGGGACCCACCGTTTCTGTTATCACCAACTTCTGTCTAAGTGCCACAGATGGGCAGACAGGTCAGCCCAGCTGAGACAGAAAGGCACCCAAAAGAGAGCCAGGAGGTGGCATGTCCCTGGCAGGTCAAACTGTTGCCAACACCTTAATTATAACCTCCCTCTCCAAATCTGATAATGACTGTCCAGGACCCTAAGCTCAAGCGACTTGTTAATGCCAGTGCCCCACAAGACTATAAGCCCTGCTTCCAAAAGCACCCTTGTAGCCATCATCAAAGGACACACCCCTTATGGTAAAGGTTCCCATCCTCTCTCCCCTGCCCCATCTCCAGCTGCTTATTAACTGAATCCAACAGGCCCAAATACTCCTAGAATGACACTCTCCTGACCATTAATATTGCTTCCAGCATAGCCCCTACAGCCATCATCCAAAGGAGTGCTTATGTAATGGCAAGCAAAGTAGGATTTTTGCTGGATTGAATGTGCATTGAGTTTTAGCCAATCAGAGACTTGTATGTGGGTTGAGTTCTAGTCAATCAGATGTGCATAAATTCAGCCAGAGACCCTAGTTCTAGCTAATCAGATGCCGGCTAGAACTGTATATAAGGAAAGTCCAGAGGGTGAGAGAAGCAGACATCAAGAGGGCATTGAAGAGAAGACATTGAGAAAGCTGCCAGCATTGAGGAGACTGAGAGAGAGCCAGCGTCGAAAGAGCTGCCAGTGTTGGGAAGAGAAGAGACAAAGAAGAATGAGCTGTGAGCTTTGAGCTGAGAGGAAACCTAGAAGTGCTGGGAGGAGACCTCTAGAGCAGAGAGGAGATCTCCCAGAGCAAAGAGACTTTTGATGGCAGAGACTTGCTGAAGGAGCTTCCCAACTTTGAAGGCAAGTGGAGAAGAGTGGAGCTGTAAGGCAGAGACCTGTCCGTGGGAAGGAGGCTTACCTTAAGCCCTGTAAAAGTGAACTGAGCTGTCAAGGCAGAGCATCTGGACTTTGGAGGTATGTTGAGATGGTGGTGTTGGTGGTATGTGTTGCTGCCCTGTTAAGCTCCATTTTCCCAGAAACAGAAGCTGTGGGCAGGAACCCCTGCAGCCTGCTGTCGAGCCAGAGCTTGGAGTGGAGCAGTATCAGTGAGCTGGGACTTGGTGCAGGAGTGGAGAGCTGCCTATGTGTGAATTTAAGCAAGAGTCGGGAGCAGTCGGCCAACAGAGTAAGAGCCATAAGACTTGGAAGTCAACTTCCAGTCAAGATGAAAGAGGACTTTACTTGTATATTTGGTAATGATTAAGGAGATTGTTCTTACTTTGACCTAAGGGTGGAATGTGGTGGCAAGCAGGGTGGGACTTTTCACTGTTTTTTCTTTTGGAGTGCTTCTTAGCGCTAAGGTAAACAAGTGCTTTTGATTGAGCCTTGTCTTTGTTTCAATCAAGAGTCTTTGATTGAATCAAGAATCTTTGATGACCTGCTTAAGTCACAAGAAAGCCTAAGTCACATGACTTTGAGTCACATGGTTGTGACGTCCTCTGACCCTGATATATATATTCTGGGCTTAGCATTTTGCTTTGGGGGCTCACTCATTGGAAGAGTGTTCATGTGGAGTCTCTGGGTAGCCATTAAGGACCTCCCCTGGCTTTGAAAACCCAGATGATGGTGCTTCTCTCTCTGGTAACTATGTATGTATTGCATTGGTCAGACAGAAGCCTGTCTGTTCATTTGTGTGATTTTCTGTTTGTAATTTCTGTTTGTATTTTCTATGAAGTTCAGGGTGCTGACTTTTTCCCCTGAGCTAAGTGAATGATATATATATGTTTAATTAAAGTGAGATTTTAAACCCCTTAAAGTTACTTTCCTTAGAAAAGCAGATCAAAGAACCTCTGCTAGCAGCCCACCTGTATGCTGGTGTTATTGGCCTTACACAGCCACAATACCTGCAGGTAACATTGTTGTTACAGCTTGCCCCCATCCAACCTGGCAAGGCTTCTGTGGGTGCTGTAGCTCCTACCTCTTCAGCACTGGGGCACTGCACTGAAGACTCAGAAAAGAAAGCTTATGTCACCAAAATGCTTTAGTTGTCAAATGGTCCAGCACCAAGAATGGATATTAGTGAAAGAAACATTAAAGAAGATGCATAACTGTATACTTTGTCACTACACCCAAAGGACCATGGGATTTTTTTTGTCTAACTTGCAAAGGAAACTTTCTGTATATGTTACCTTCATCATTAGAATGTGAGCTCCTTAAAGGCAATGATTGTCTTACTTCTTTACTTGTATTCCCAGACTTAGCATTGTGCTTTATAGTAAATGCTTAATAAATGCTTTTTAATTCATTCCTTTGTTCATTCATTCACAGATTTGGAGTTGGAAGGTATCTCAGAGGTCATTTAGTCCATAATCCACACCATTTGCATTTGAAAGATAAAAATTGAGGCCCTAAAGGTAAACTGAGTTGCTCAAGGTCACACAGGTAATAAGTTGAAAAGCCAGAATTTGAACCTGGGTCCTCTTACTGCAAAACTAGCCCTCTGGATTTGCCAATAACATTCTTACTTCTCTTAGCCACCTTTGCTATTGTAAACTGGTAAACTAAGGCAAATACTCTCTTGAGGGAATTTAGATCTCTCTTTCCCCCAAAGTAGAAGATACCAGGAGAACACAAAGGCCAGTTATTGAGAGTTAAATTCCCTTTTTCCCTAAAGGGAAGAAAAACCACAGGAAGATAATAACTGTGAAATTAAAGAAAGGCTTTTATTAATCAGGGAAGTAAAACATGCACATGGGGACTGCCAGCTTATGCTGACAGCCCACCAAGCAATGGAGAAGGAGAGTTTATATATCTTTTGGACAAAGGAAGATAAGGAATATGGCGGGGGGAAGTGGGCATAGAAAGGAATGAATCAATGAGCTCCATCCTCAAGGGGAGGGAGAGTGAGGGAGTCCCGGTGTCAAATTTGTGGCCTTTGATACATGAATCAGATAAGCAGTCCATAGATCAGGACTTGATGAGGCGATATCTCCAAAAACAGGATAATTCCAAGAGCCCCCTAACCAAAGTCAGGAGAGTATCTGGAAATGAGGTTGTCTTCAAAACCCATAAAGTCTTTGAAAACAGGGATATTTCTTGAAGGTCCATATAATACCAAATGTCTGAGCTGGTATGAGCTTAATTGGCTTTGGAGTTGTTGATTTTCTACACATCCAGCTAGGTTTACTCTCAGTTACTGAAAAAGATTGTTGCTACGTCAGCCAATACAACCAGTCCTTGTACAGTTCTTCTGGTTACATGGAGAATTGCAGGGGTCAAGCAAATCAAGGCATCTATTTTTACATATTTGTACAACAATAAATCTTTTCTTTGTAGCTCTTTCAAGTTCTTTAGAAAACTTAAACTAGGAAAATCCATGAATTGATTATGTTTAATTTAAGAACACTGTCCTTGGCAAAGGGGCAGCTAAGTGGCTTAGTGGCTAGAGCACTGGGTTTGGATTCAGGAACACACATGTTCATGAGTTCAAATCTGGCTTCAAATTCTCTTGGCAAGTCAGTGTACCTTGTTTGCCTCAGTTTCCTCATCTGTAAAAGGAGCTGGAGAAGGAAATGGCAAGGCACTCCTGTATCTTTGCCAAGAAACAACAAAGGTCCTTGGTAAAATTACTTTACAGCTCAACAATTACTACATTAATTAAAATATGTCAGAGTCAGAAAACAGACTCAATTAAGACAGAGTAAGCTAACATAAAAAATGGATGAGAGAATCATATCTGTCCTATATGTTATAATAATAATGTCAGTGTGATATAGTTAATAAAGAACTAGTCGCAGAGTGGGGAAGACCTGAGTTCAAGTCCTGACAAAGTGATTCTGTGCCCCAGGAAAAATTGTCTGAATCTCTAAATTGGGGAGGAGGCAGGATCTCTGCTTTATTCAAGGGAATCTCCTCATCATGAGTTCCCTATAGGAAGAAAATCATTGATCAGGTCCTAGCCTCATTTAAAAAAAATAAACATTCTATTAAACTCCATTAAAAATAAACACTTCTTTGATATTTCGAGTTGGAAGGTAGCAAGGTAGTGCAGTGGATAGAGTGCCGAGGCTGGAGTCAAGAAGATTCTTCTTTCTGAGTTCAAATTTGCCCTCGGACACTTACTAGCTGTGTGACCCTGGGCAAGTCACGTAACCCTGTTTGCTTTAGTTTCCTCATCCATATAATGAGCTCTGTATAATGAGCTGGGGAAAGAAATGGCAAACCACTCCAGTATCTCTGCCAAAAAAAAAAAAAAAAACTCCGAAAGAGCACACAAAGAGCTGCACAAGATTGAAAAAAATGACAGAAGAGTACCATGAGTTGATTCTCAAAGATTTTGCTGGTAGAGGGAGTTTTTGAATTGTCCTGAATGAAAGGTCTCTTGTAGAAGGGGGATTTGAGTCTGGAAAGATACCACAAGCCCATTTCAGGCATCTGGGACAACCAGAGTTGGAAAATGAAATGTGGGAGAGGAATAACAAAAAGGCCAGTTTTGCAGGATCTTAGAGTAGTGAAGAGGAGTAAAATGTAAGATAAAATTTGGCCTTGGGCTTGGTGATCTCCCCTTTGGCACTAAATCTATGATCCTATGTATGTGATGTTTTTTTTAAGTACTGAAATAAATAACTGTCAGTTCATCAGGGTCATGTAATCTAACCCAACTCAGCGCTCTGCTGAGTTCTGCCTAGAAAGGGAAAACAAGTCTTTAATTCTTTTTGTTCTTGAGGCAAAAATTACAGTTTGGAATATAGAAATACAGGTTTGTACACAAAAGGAAAGGAAAAGTGAAGCACCAACAAGAAAACATCCATGTGTTGTCTTCCCTATTAGAATGTGAGCTCCTTGAGGGCAGAGACTATCTTTTTTCTATTTATGTACCATTGCATAGCATAGTAATAGTGCAGTTATCTCTTCCACACTGTGATTTTCCCCATTACATATTCTCCATTATTTATTCCTTAATATATCACAAATTGGCATAAGAAATTAAATGGGAATTTTGGGGGAATTTTGTGGAAACTGCAGATGATGCGTGAAGGCCAGCAGATGACACAGAAAAAAGCTTATAAACTCAGAAATGCACAAAATATATGTATAGTATGGTATAATATAGCTTATGGCCAAATACTTAACCCACATATTATAATAAGGTGCTGTAAACACCCTATAAAAAAAGAAAAAGAAAAAACCCTCAGAGTTCTTCTCTTATGTGAAGGGAAGGCCAAAAACTTTTACACAGATTTTACAGATCAACAGGGGAAGGGGTGGCACCACACCCCTAGCCCCCACGATGTAGAAGGGATAACTGTACTTAATAAATGCTTTTTCTTTTATTCATTCTTTCATTAAAGTCTTGGACTAAACAGGAAAAATGATACCATAAAATCAAATCTTTCCTGCCCTAAATTCCTACATCTGAGGCTGTAGGGGCAGCTGTTGGCATGGTAATATTAGAGAGTACTACTCACTGCTATTCTTGATAGCACTAGAACAAATCCTTTTAAAGGCTTACATACCTTTTAGTCACCACTTCCATTAGTATGACTATAAAATAATACATAGATAAAGTAGTGGAGAACATATGAATCTGAGACATCCTAAGAACCTGGGTTCTAATCAGTCTGACAGAATTAGTTTATTAAGTGTCTACTTTGTTCCAGGCTTTGTACCAAGTGCTGAGTATACAAAGAGAAGCAAAGTACATTCTCTGACTTTGAGGGGCTAATAATCTAAGGAGAAGACAACAAGCAAATATGTAGAGATAAGCTATATACAGGATAAATAAGAAAAATTAACAGAATAAGGGCACTAGAGTTAAGAGGAGCTTTATGCAGAAGGTGGGATTTTACTTGTGACTTGAAAGAAGCCAGGGATATGAGGAGGCAGAGATGAAGACAGAGAATACTCTAGATATTGGAGACAACCAGAGAAAATACCTAGAGTTGAGAGATGGAGTGTCTTGTTCATGGGAGAGTAAGGAGGCCAGTGTTACTTGATCAAAGAGTGCATTGAGGAGTGTAAAGTATAAGAAGATTGGGAAGGTTGGGGGGTAGGGCTAAGTTATGAAAAGGTTTTGAACATAAAACAGAGAATTTTGTATTTGATCCTGGAGATGACAGGGAGCCCCTGGAGTTTACTGAGTATGGGGTGACATTGTCAGACCTTTGTTTTAGGAAAATCACTTTGGTGCCTGAATGGAGAATGGATTGGAGTGGGGGGAGACATGAGGCAGGCAGACCCCCCAGCAGGCTATTGCAGTAGTCTAGGTGGGAGGTCATGAGGGAATGCACTGGAGTGATGACGGTATTAGAAGAGAGAAGGAAGCATGTTTGAGAAATGTTAAAAAAGGTGAAATGACAGGCCTTCACAATAGATCAGTTGGGGTGGGGTGAGGAGAAAAATAGTGAGAAGTCAAGGATGACATCTAGTTTGTGATCTTGGGGTACTAGAAAGATGGTTTTGTTCTCAACAGTCATAGGGAAGTCTGGAAGAATTAAAGGTTTAAGGGGCAAAAACAATGAGTTGGGTTTTGGACATGTTGAGTTTAAGATGTCTACTGGACTGCCAGTTTGAGATGTCTGAATGGCAATTGGAGATGAGATACTGAAAGTCAGGAAAGAGGATAGTGCTGGAGAGTTTAGTGGCTTTGGCCACTTAAGAGTCGTGGCTATAGATAAATTATAAATCTCCCTGAATCTCTATTTACCCATCTTTGGATATGGATAAATAGTTTGTTCTGCAGATGTGTTGTGAGAAAAGCACTACATAATTGTTTCTGCCACCAGGTTGATATAATCTCCAGAAAACTGAATAGGGAAATTCCTAGTATTTTTAGCAGAGAACCTATTCTATTTATATAGGGCATCAAGATTGACAAAAAATGTCCATTAACAAAATTCTTTGAAGTAGGATTTGAACCCAAAAAACCAGTGTACAAGCCCAGCATCTTTTTCAATGTACCATACTGACCAGTCCAAATTCCCAGTATCAGGAGATCACAATGGACCTTTCCTTCCAATACTTTGCTATGTTGTGTAAAATGCAAAGCAAGTTACTGGGCAAGCATGGGATCATAAATATAAGCTGAAAGGAATGTTAGAGGCCATATAGACTAATCCCCTCATTCTGCAGATGGGGAAAATGAAAAGGTCCAGAGAGGGGCCTATTTGACTTGCCCAAAGTTATATAGATAGTGAGTGGCAGAGTCAGGATTTGAAGTCGAGCTATGGAACTGCAAGTCTGGCAATCTCACCCACTGCAATACATTTCATATTCATAGTGTAATGCTGTATGCCATAGGCTTCTGAACAAAATATTCATTTATTATCCAGAAGCACCATTATTTCCCTTACCTCACTCAACAGGGAACTCCAAATTTTCTTTCCTATTTTACAAATTTAGTAGAAAAGCCTTGTCAGAACAAGAAACAATCTGATATTTGAATAGTTACCTAATTCTAAAATTTAGTCAAATTTTTTAAAGTTATGATTGTCAACATATCTGTGTCACAGTTTCCATTACTATGTCTAATGATCTTTGATTTGTTAATATACAAGAAATGATAAATTCTACCGTTAACACAGAGTTCATATAATGGATTTCTATTTGAAGAAAAATACCCATGCTAGATAATTATGTGCAAGATGAATCGAAATGGATTCCATTTATCACCTCATAATTGTAGAACAATAAAGTTAAAAAATTTGGAGTGAGGGAAAAAATTATGCCTATAACCATTCATTGTCAGCAAAATCATCCGTAGTTGTTTCACCTTTTATAGATAGTCTGTTCTGCACTGAGGAAATAATATCTTTGGTTTGAAAAATCCCATTTCTCTCACAGAAGATTCCATTGTTAATATGTGTCCTGAGGAAGTGGTGTTGCATAATTCAGACATTATCCAGTTACCAAAAGCAATAAAGAGCAATTTGACACCAATCAGGAAGAAGTTAATGAGGGTACTGAGCCACTGATGTGTGGGTGGTCCATTTTTGATGTGCACTGATCTTTTCTCCATTTACAATATCACATTATGAAGAAGTATATGAGGAGGCTGCCAAACAGATGAGGAGAAAAGGATGAAGTCCTTTCCTGTATTTTAACTTACAGTATAATTTGCATTACAGATTCCATGTAATCTCTGTAACCCAAAGAGTCTCCCAGTTCTAGAATCTTTCTTACCTTTTCTTTTTTTCTTCCTAAATGTCAATTAATCAATAAACATTGAACACCAACTATGTGCAGGGCACTGTCCTAAGCACTAAGTATACAAAAAAAGAGGCAAAAGACAATCCCATGCCCCTCAAGGAGCTTACAGTCTAATGAAGAGGAAAAGGATTTCAAATGGAAAGTTCAGATAGGAAATGAGATTAGTTTTTCTGGATAACGAGGCTTTTGGATTAGAAATAATGGTGTATGCACAAGAAATTCAGGAGTTGGTTGTTATTGTTTCTGATGAGTTAACAGCATATTTCAAGAAGCTATTTTGATAGCACCAGTATTTCCCTGACATAGCTTTTTTCTTCTCACCTGCAACACGAGGAGGCTTTACCTAAAAACAAAACAAAATGAAACAAAAACAAAATTGCATCTGGGACCTGATTAGCCTACCTGATTGGCCCCACGTTCCCTGACACAGCTGGCTTCTCACCTCTAACATGGGGTAGGCCTAGAATAATGCTGATTCTAGGTGTTGACCAGTTCTAATTTCTCTGATATAGCTTCCTGGGAACATAAGGGCACAAAAAGTCCCAGCCATGCGGAACCTAGGTAGGCTTCTCAGATTGGATGGATGTCCAAAGCCCTTGAAAGTATAATTACCCTGCCCTACTGACGAGACCTGTTTCTGATATCAATGAAGAGGAGGAAAAGAATCTTGTCCAGAGAAGCCAAGGCCTATAATCATCATTGATATATATCCTTGCTGTGTTAGGGCAAAGTAAACTTCCTATTGTAAACATTCAGTAACTTACAAGTGCCTCGTTTCTTCCTACCACTAGACCTGCATCTCCAAGACTTTATTTTTGGCTAGAAATGGAGAGAATTGTGGGAATTGTGTGAATCAAACTGACTCCATCTTCTGAAACTTAATCCATTTTGATACCTGAGTTTCATTTTCCTATAAATTCTACCTGCTTGCTAATTATGGGAATTGAGTGATATCCTGCTTCACATTCAGAAGAGTCTATCTCCTCACTCTCCACCTTCCCAAGTCTCAAAGCTTACTCATCCCATCCCCAACTTGGAAAGCCCCTAATCTTTCCTACAGTTAAAAATCAGATTAACTAATTTCGTATCCTGGTTTATATCTTGTTAGTTGTTTTCTTTAAAGCATAACATTGGTCTCCCCCTCTATTTGGGGTCCAGTGCCAAACTGAGGAAGCCTGGTCCCAATTTGTTCTACATTTGGCTTGCATTGCTTAACAATATGCTCAAAAACTCAAACTTTTTTTTTTCAGTTATTTAAGATTTCATTTATCACAGGACCATTTTCCTACTAACACATTTATTGGCCCAATTGCTTCATGTGAAAAATAATTGCTTGGAAAACATGAAGTGAACACATGCTGTTTGTGGTAAAAAGATTTTCAAAAAAAGTATATATTTTATGGACACTGGAATGACACTTGAAAGAATTTATTTAGAAGAATGCGTTTCAGAGAAAAGACTCTGAATAAAGAACAACTAAGTACTTAACGCAATTTTCAAACTGCCGGTTTGTTGTTTACGTGTGACATGGAAAAGTAGAAATGAATGTGATTGGGTACCTTTGCCCAAAAGTCAAACAAAATAGAAGGGTATGTGGAGAAGATTGTTCCTCATAAAATGTTTAATGAAGCATGGCAAAGTGGACAGAAACTAGACCTGTGGTTGGGAAGACCCACATTTGAATTATGCCTTAAATCACTTAACCTCTCCTCGTACCTCTGTTCTCTTCCATAAAATCAGCCTGACTTCTGGAGTTGTTGTGAGTCTCAGAGCAAAGATGTAAAGTGCTTTGTAAACCTCGATGTATTACATGATTTTATTTTCATTATACACAAATAATTATGGGTACATAATTCTTAGGCCTGCATGAATGCATCAGCAAATCAATGGTGAAATAGAGCCATTTCTAGATTACTGCAGTAACGTAAGGGAACATTGGCACACACACACACACACACACACACACACACAAACACACAAACACACACACACAAACTCTCACACAAACTCTCACACAAACACACACAAACTCACACACATACACACAAACTCTCTCTCACACACAAACACACACCTACAATCTTATTTGGAATAATTTGTTGTAGTTACAGGTAAAACAAACTTCCCATGTTAAGTGAATTAACCTTCAAACCAATGAATGCATCATTTCAAAGACATGTAGGACCAAAGTGCTTCTCTCATGCTTCATACATGGAAACTTCTAAATTTTCAAGCAGACTCATTCAGAGGAAGCTGCTGCCTCCACCTCTGGAAATAGCAGTTTATAACTTGCTAGAAGCAGCTAGATGGTACAGTGGATAGAGTGCCAGGCTTGGACTCAGGAAGACTCATCATCTTCATTAATTCAAATCTGGCCTCAAACACTTACAAGCTATGTGATCCTGGGCAAGTCACTTAATCTTGTTTGCCTCAGTTTCCTCATCTGTAAAATGAACTGAAGAAGGAAATGGCAAACCACTCCAGTATTTTAGCTAAGAAAACCCCAAATGGGGTCACAAAGAGTCAGACACAACTGAAAAACTACTCCTTTCATTGTACCTCCCATCATATCTTCCATATAGATAGGAACTGCATCTGTAAGTTCATTGATATAAAGAACATGCAGATTAGTAGTTTCCCTCTGCCAATGTAGATTGGCACCTCCTTAGGAAGTCTTAGAAAGTTGATAGAATGCCAAAGGGTTGAGTAATTTGCCAGGCTTTCATTGCCTGCATGCTACAGAAGCCAGAACTTGAACCCAGGTTTCCTTGTTCTCTCCTCACTATGATACCCTGCCTCTAAAAGCAACTATATGTGATTATAACTTTATGAGGGTGGGTTCTTTGCATCCCCAACTATAGGAGGCTAGACTACACCCAAAACAACAAAATATTCCTTATAATATTACTAAATTTTGGGTTTTGTGCTATCATTCCTCCATATTGGAAGGAGCCCTGATTCCATCATTCAGTCTACCAGTACAGACTGACATCCCTCTAAGGCATCATAAATATTTTTTTAAGTTGCTCTGGCCAAAGAGAAACTCATTTGATCTTCATCCTTCCTGGAAGGACTCCCTGGGAACTTGGCTAGCCTAGATACAGGTCTGTCACCTGGTTATATTTAAAAACCCTTTTATCTTTGGAGAGGAGCCTGTGCTCTGCCATCTGATGAGGAATTGGAGTAGAACTTTCATTCATAGTTCCTAGATTTAGAGCTGGAAGGGACCTCCAAAGCAATCTAGTTTAATCCCCTTATTTTACAGTTAAGGAAACTCAGGTCCAAGGAGTTAAATGATTTGCCCAAGGTCATACTGTTAGTAAGCATCAGAGAAATTATTTAAAACCAGGTCTTTTGACTCCAGAGCTAGTATTTCAATTGTAACTTATTGGATCAATTTCTTAAATATTTGTTGGATAAATGAACAAAGGATTAACATAAGTCAAAACCAGTCTTCTGCCATTCTACTCATTCATAACTTCATGCAGACAGGTCATTATTTTGATTTCTAGACTTTCTCTAGGGCTCAGTTTGGTCAAAAAGCTACTGGAAGTGAGAACACTAGTAATGCACATAACTCCACCTCTCCCAGATTCAGTTTCTTCTGTAAATTGGAGATAGTAAGAGCACCTACCTTCCAGGGTTGTTACAAAGCTCATACAACATATGTGCAAAGTGCTTTGTAATCTTTGAAGTCCCATACAAAAATCAACTATCCCTATAGTTATTCTCTTTAAACTTCCATCATACCAGAGTAAATAAAAATCCTAATCATTTCAATATAGTACTTAATTCAGCAGTAATGTTGACAATGCTAACCACAGTATAATACCAAGATTTTCTGAATTTGAAATTTAGATAACCTGTCTGTGATAAATGAAAGTTGACTGCACAGCTGTTAAATGATTGTCAGAAGTGCATATTAGTCATACATGGTTAGCTACTATTATCATAACTTAAAGATGGGGAAATTAATAAAGGACCTTTTAAAAGTTAAATGTCTATTTGCCATCTTGGAGTGGGGGGAGGGTAGAAATGGGGAGAAAATTTGTAATTCAAACTCTTGTGAAAATTAATGCTGAAAACTAAAAATATTAAATAAATAAAAAAGGAAAAAAAAGTTAAGTGTTTTACTAAATTTCTTCCCGGTACGTCACTGGTAGAGTAACAAAAATATTTGGCTTCTATGATTCTTAAAACTAGTCTAATGAGTCACAAGTCTATTCTATCCCGGTAAGGCAATTCCATGCAATACAATGCAATGCAATATAATACAACATAACACAATGCAATGCAGTAAACATTATGTATCTACTGTGTGAAGAGCACTGTGCTAAGTGAGAGTTATTGATTTGGAGATATCAAATTCAGATAAAATTCAATCTGTGCTCTCAAAAAGTTTATAATCTAATATGCATTGGAGCAGAGGGATTTAATATATGCTGAAAGAGACAGAGGGAGGAAGGGAGGGAGAGAAAAAGAGAGAGAGAAAGAGATAGAGAGAAAGACACAGAGAGAGTTTAGAGATATGTTTGAGTGATAGTAGCTGTGAATACTTCCTATCATGAAAATAAGCACATAATTGGCCTATATTTGGAGGGGTCACTGGTGATTTCATGTCTTGGTAAGGAAAAAAAAAGTGTGATGCCTTTATAGAGAAATGAAGTCAAGCTTGCCTCAAAGAAGAGACTGATGAAGTGCTTTGCTAATAATTCGTCACTTTGTTGAAGTATTTGACCCAATCATTATACCTAGCTCTTATCTAAACTTACCACTATCTAGCTTTGCAGATAAGCTAGGGCTTTAGTCACTCATCCCTGATATAAATATTTTCTTATTCATTATATTGATGATAAATACATTTCTATTTCATTTTTGATCCAATTCGTTATTGTTATGACATACTTTTTTGGTATCATATAGAAAATCAGAAATTTTACACAACCTCCTCTTATCTATCAGTTTTTCCATAGTCTGAAATGTTAACATTCTTTATCAAACTTTAATGCCAAATTTTTTAATGTACTTGATTTATTTTCAAAATTCCATTCTATGTACATCTACTGCTTGAAAATCACGAGACACTGCAATTACTGTCATGTTTCAATACTAGGTAGCACTTCTAGAGTTTGTTGCAACTGTAAAAATTCAATGTCTCCATGTTCTTCAGCTTTTTCCTCAGATTTAAGCAACTCCTCAGTTTCATCTAATTTGTGGTTAAGAATGAGGTTATTTCTTTCAGTTCTTCTTTATTGATCTACGATATGTTAGGCAGCTTAGAGGTGAGGATATGTTGACAAAAAGCAGCAGGAAATTTGTGCTTGTACCTAGGAAATTTCTGCTATGATGTAGTGACAAAGCAAACAAAAAGATTCATATCTCAGATCCATTTCCTGCATCCTTTGGGTTTGCCAGCTTGATCAGTCAGTGCTATCTGCATCTCTTGTTATTCAGTTGTGTCTGACTCTATGACTCCATTTGGGGTTTTCTTGGCAAAGATACTAGAGCAGTTTACCATTTCCTTTTTCAGTTCATTTTACAGATGAGGAAACTGAGGCAAACAGGGTTAGTTGGCTGGTTAAGAGGCTGCATTTGAACTCAGGTCTTCCTTACTCCAGGTCCTGTGCTCTATCTACTTAGCTTCCTAGCTGCCCTCTATCTGTATCTATGCATTTTAATATGTTAGGAGTTGGTATTTCTAATTTTTTCTGATGTATCTTGCCTTCTTGTCACACCAGAATATGCATGAACACCACTTGCTACACTGTCAAGCAGATCATCATCATAATTTTGAAGAGGGAGGGCTAGCTTAAAACCTTATACTACCCCATTCCTTGCTGTTATTGAAAGGAGCATTAACATCGTGCTGACCAGGTCCCTACTGAATCAGAGGCATTACCAGAGCCTAATTGGCTGATATTTCGGGAGTCTTTATAGCCCTTCACACCTACTTATAGTATTGACAAAGCAGTCAAATGCTCTGCTATGTATCTGCTATATATCATTGGGCAGCATTCCCTTATTTGGCCATTGCCTCTTGGATCCTGTCATAATATGAATGATGGCTTGGCCTTTGAGGAGGTTACTGTTGTAGCTGATATCTTTTTATTCTTATCTTTATGTTCAGTGGAGTTCAAAGAGAAAAAAGTCCTATATCATGTGGCTCTATTACTACTAATCTTTATATTTAGTATTCAGTATTAATTATCATTATTATTTTTGTCAAGAATTTCATATTTTACTTGTTTAAAATATGACTCATTTTTCTCTTCATACCCTCCCCTCTTCTAAATTTCCCTGTTTCTGTTAAGGGTATTCCCCATCTTTTCCATCACCAAGATTCAAAACCTTTGGGTCATTCTTAATTCCTTATTCTGCTTTACCACCCATATCCAACCAGTTGCCAAGTCTTGTCTACTCTAACACCACAAGATTTTTTGAATCTGTTCTCTTCTCTCTACTAAGAGGTCACAACCCCAACTCAGACCTTCATCATTTCTTTCTCTTCATCATTTCCTTTCTCTCCAACCCATTCTCCAGATATTTGCCAGAGAGATTTTCCTAAAGCATACATATGACCATGTTACTGTACTACTCAATAAATTCCAATGGTTCTGTATTACCTCTGGGGAAAATGCAAACTCCACTCTTTGGAATTTAAAGTCCTGTACATCAACCCCAGCTTCTGGAATAAGAACTCACCATTTGGCAAAAACTGCTGGGAAAACTGGAAAATAGTATGGTAGAAACTGGGCATAGACCAACAACTTATACCATATACCAAAATAAAGTTCAAATAAGTACAGAATTTAGATATAAAGACTAAGACTATAAGCAAATTTGGAGAGCAAGGAATAGTTTACCTGTCAGATTTATGGAGAACAGAGGAATTTATGACAAAACAAGAGAGAGAGAACATTATGAAATGCAAAATGGATAATTTTAATCTCATTAAATTGAAAAATTTTTGCACAAACAAAGCCAATGCAACCAAGATTAGGAGGGAAGCAGAAAATTGGAAAAGAATCTTTACAACCAGTGTCTCTGATAAAGCCCTCATTTCTAAAATGTATGGAGAACTGAGTCAAATTTATAAGAATACAGGTCATTACCCAATTAATAAATGGTCAAAGGACATGAACAGGCAGTTTATCAGAGGAAGAAATTAAAGCTATCTATAGTCACATGAAAAAGTGCTCTAAACCACTATTGATTAGAAAAATGTAAATCAAAACAACTCTTAGGTACCACATCATCAGAACGGCTAACATGACAAAACAGGAAAATTATAAATGGTGGAGACGATGAGAGAAAATTGGAACACTAATGCATTTTTGTTGGAGCTGTGAACTGATCCCACTCTGGAGAGCAATTTGGAACTATGCCTAAAGGGCTAATAAAATGTGCATACCCTTTGACCCTCTAATACCACTTCTAGGTCTCTATCCCAAAGAGACCAAGAGACCATGCCAATGGGAAAAGGACCCACATGTACAAAAATATTTACAGCAGCTCTTTTTGTAGTGGCCAAGAACTGGAAATTGTGGGCACGCCCATCAACTGGGGAATGGCTGAACAAATTGTGGTATATGAATGTAGCAGAACACTATTGCATTATAAGAAATGATGAGCAAGTGGACTCCAGAAAAACATGGAAAGACTTATCTGCACTGATGCTGCATGAGGGGAGCAGAACCAGGAGAACATTGTGCACAGTAACAGCCAAATTATAGGATGACTGACTTTGATAGATTTAGCTCTTCTCAGCAATGCAAGGATCTAAAACAACTCCAAAAGACTTATATCCACATCCAGAGAAAGAACTATGGAGTTTGAATGTAGATCAAAGCATACTATTTGTTCTTTTTTTTGTCTAGCTTTGTTTTATATTTTTCTTTCTCATGGTTCCTCCAATTCATTCTAATTCTTCTGTATGGCATGACTAATGTGAAAAATATGTTTAATAAGAATCTATATGTAGAGCCTATATTAGATTGCAGTACATCTTGGGGAGGGGGGAGGAGAGGGAGGCAGAGAAAATTTAAAACTTATGAAAGTGAATGTTGAAAACTAAAAATAAATAAATTAATTTATAAAAAAATCCTGAACATCAGAACTCTAGCCTACCTTTGCTGGCTCATTACACACCTTACTGCCCTTCACATACTCTATAATAATAACTAACATTTCTATACATTTTAAGAGACATAAAGCTGTGTGCAGATGTTATCTCATTCAATTCACAACACCTCTGTGAGGTAGATGCTATTATCAACCCCACTTCTAGGAAACTGAGACTGAGAAAGTTTAAGTGACTGTCACAAAGCTAGCAAGAGTCTGAGATGGAATTTGAACTCAGATCTTCCTGACTCCAAGACCAGAGCTCTACCCATGATACCACTTAGCTACCTAAACTATATAGTTGAGAAAACTGACCTTCTTACTGATTCTCATATGTATCATTTTGCTTCTTGGTCATGCTTTTACATGCTCCCCCATGCCTGGGATGTACTCTTTTTTAAGTTCTGCCTCTTAGAATACTCCATTGTTGTTGTTTAATTTCAGTTGAAAATCCACTTTGAGCCACTTTTTTATGAGTCAAAGGTCTTTATCACTCCAGCTGTCTCCCGACTGCAGCTATAAGGCAGCCAGGGGTACTATGAATAGACAGCTGGACTTCTAGTCAGGAAGATGACAGTTCAAATACGTTCTCAGTTTACTCTGTGACTTCGGGAATATCATTTAACTCCTATTTGCCTTTGTTTCCTCAAGAATAGATTGAGGAAAATGGAAGCATTTATGGTACTAACACCTACACCAGGAAGAGTCAAAACAGAAAAAGAAAATTATAGATCAATCTCTCTAATGAATATTGATGCAAAAATTTTAAATAAAATATTAGCAAAAAGATTACAGCCACTTATCATGAGAATAATACACTATGACCTGGTAGGATTTATTCCAGGAATGCAAGATTGGTTCATTATTAGGAAAATTATCAGCATAATTGATCATATCAACAACAAAACTAGCAGAAACCATATGATTAACTCAATAGATACAGAAAAAGCTTTTGACAAAATACAACACCCATTCCTATTAATACACTAGAAAGCATAGGAATAAATGGAGTCTTGCTTAAAATCGTAGGTAGCATCTACCTAAAACCACCAGTAAGCCTCATATGTAATAGGGATAAATTAGATGCATTTCCAATAAGATGAGGGATGAAACAAGGATGTTCATTATCACCCCTATTATTCAATTTGGTACTAGAAATGTTAGCTTTAGCAATAAGGGAAGAAAAAGAAATTGAAGGAATTAGAATAGTCAAAGAAGAAACTAAGTTATCACTCTTTGCAGATGATATGATGATTTACTTAGAGAATCTAAGAGAATCAAGCAAAAAACTACTTGAAATAATAAATAACTTTAGCAAAGTTGCAGGATATAAAATAAACCCACATAAATCCTTGGCATTCCTATATATTACTAACAAAGCCCAACAGCAAGAGATAGAAAGAGAAATGCCATTTAAAGTTACTGTAGACACTATAAAATATTTGGGAGTCTACCTGCTAAGACAAACCCAGGGCCCATATGAACACAATTACCAAACACTTTTCACACAAATAAAGTCAGAGCTAAATAAACGGAAAAACATCAGTTGCTCATGGTTAAGCCAAGCTAATATAATAAAAATGATAATTTTGCCAAAATTAATTTACTTATTCAGTGCCATACCAATCAAAGTACCAAAAATGATTTTACAGAATTGAATAAAATAATAACAAAATTCATCTGGAAGAACAAAAGGTCAAGAATATCAAGGTAATTAATGAAAAGAAATGCTGGGGATGGTGGCCTAACCATACCAGATATTAAACTGTATTATAAAGCAGCAGTCATCAAAACTGCTTGGTTAAGAAACAGAGTGCTGGATCTGTGGAATAGGTTAGGTACACAAGATGCAGTAGTTAATAACTATAGCAATCTACTTTTTGATAAACACAAAGAGTCCAGATTCTGGGTTAAGAATTCACTAGTTCACAAAAAACTGCTGGGAAAACTGGAAAGTAGTATGGGAGAAATTGGGCATTGACCAATATCTTACACCATATACCAAAATAAAGTCAAAATGGGTCCATGATGTAGGTATAAAGGCTGATACTACAAGCAATTTGGGAGAGCAATAGTTTACCTGTCAGATTTATGGAGAATTGAAGAATTTATGACCAAACAAGAGAGAGAGAACATTATGAAATGCAAAATGGATAATTTTGATTATGTCAAATTGAAAAGTTTTTGTACAAACAAATCCAATGCAAATAAGATTAGGAGGGAAGCAGAAAATTGGGAAATAATTTTTACAACCAGTATCTCTGACAAAGTCCTCATTTCTAAAATATACAGAGAACTGAGTCAAATTTATAGGAATACAAGTCATTCCCTGATTGAGAAATGGCCAAAAGATATGAACAGGCAGTTTCCAAAGGAAGAAATTAAAGATAGGCATATGAAAAAATTGGAACACTGTTACATTGTTGGTGGAGTTGTGAACTGATCCAGCCATTCTGGAGAGCAATTTGGAACTATGCTCAAAGCATTATAAAAATGTGCATAACCTTTAACCCAGAAATAACACTTCTAGGGCTGTATCCCAAAGAGATCACACAAGTGGGAAAGTGACCTACATGTACAAAAATGTTTATAGAAACTTTTTTTTGTGGTAGCAAAGAATTGGAAATGAAGGCGATGCCCATCAATTGGGGAATGGTTAAACAAGTTGTGGTATATGAATGTAATGTAATACTATTGTGCTATAAGAAATGGGGATGATACGGACTTCGTAATAACCTGGAAAGACATACATGATCTGATGCTGAGTGAGGGGAGCAGAACCAGGAGAACATTGTATACACCCACAGACATATTGCTTCTGTGATGACTCACTTTGATAGACTTGGGACCTTCTCAGCAATACAAGGTTCAAAGACAGCTCCAAAGGACTCATGATGGAAAGTGGTAGCTATATCTCAAGAAAGAATTACAGAGTCTGAACGCAGATCGAGGCAAACTATTTGCTCTCTCTCTTTTTTCTCTTCTTTTTTGGTTTTGTTTCTTCTTTCTCATGATTCATTTCATTGGTCATAACTCTTCTTTACAACTTAACTATTGTGTAAATAAGTTTAGCTCTAAGGTGTATGCAGAACGTATTTTGGGTTCCAGGCTGTCCGAAGGGTGAGGGAGGAGGAGAAGGAGGGGGAGAAAATTTGTAACTCAAAAACTTGTCGAACTGAGTGTTGTCAACTAAAAATGAAAAAAAAAAATTTAAAAAAGGAAAAAAAAAGAAAAAAATGAAAGCATTTACTCACCCAGGTTGTTGTGAGGATCAAATAAGATATCTGCAAAGCACTTAGCACAGTGCTTGGCACACATTAAGTATTTAATAAATGATAGTTTCTTTTCTCCCCTGCGTCTTTTCCCTATGTATTTATTCTGTATATATTTTGTATATATGTAACCCGAGTCCTGAAGCCCATTGGGATGGGATTCTCGTCATTGAGATTATGGTTTCCTCATTGATGAGGATCAATGCCCATGAGAGGGTCAGGATAGATTTAGTAAGAGCAAAAGAGAGAACAGTTCCACTCTCTTAGGTCTCATTAGTCTTGTCAAACTCTTCAGTCTCTTCAAGTAGGCCCACTTTAAGTTGTTTAAGGGAGAATAAGATTCTGGGAAGAATCCGACATGACATAAGAGTAGCCAACAATTTCTATCATCTCTCTATCCGCAGTTTGCTATACTAGAGACTCCTGGGCATTTTCCTTTTTGGTGAGATCTGGGACTCTGTCTCAGTTGAACTGAGTTACCTCACTCCCAATGAGAGAGTTCCTTTACTCTGTATTGTCTGGAATATGTTCTCCTGTGTATTTGGTGGGAGGGGAATCAAGACTTGATAAAAGCTTGGGATCGTCCTTCCCCAAGTTATTAACAGTGGTTAGAAGTTTATCTTGAACTTGAAAACCACATCCTCTAGACAAAAACTGTTAAGGGAACGAATAGATAGGATTCTACCCTTGTACACCATCTCTTTGAGGAGGGCAAAGTGACCAGCCAAGCTTCTGGTCCTACTCTCCTTTTTCCCCTCCTGGCAGGAAATTGTCTCTCTTGGAGGACAGTGGGGAAAAAAGAGGATAGAGATATCTGTTCTGGCACTCTTTGAGCCACACAACACTTTTATGCTACATACAGAGGGGCAGTCTCACTACATATACTTACATATGAACAAGTCATCTCTAACAGAAGGCAAACTTCTTGAGGGTAAGAGGTGTTACATGTTTGGCTTCTCTGCCCCTTAGCAGAGAAATTGATGTAAACTAGGCCTTTAAAAAGTACTTGTCAATGTATCAATTGATTCCAGACCCTGGGAACAATATGTTCTCAGGGAACAACCTTTCCAAGCCCTGTTGGTAGTTTCCCTCGTTGGGCTTCTGGACCTCCTGAGATCCAGAAACACAGACTGACTACTTAGTTTAAAGGCCAGGACACATGGAAACCTTAAACGTTTTAATCACTAGAACTTAGAGCAATGCCTAGTACTTAATAATTGTCTATTGATTGACCTGCCTGGACTGGTTCCCCCATGTTATGCAATAAGTATTTATTAAGTGGCTGCTATATGTCAGATACTGTGCTAAGATCGGGAATAAAAATATGAAAAAAGACAGTCCCTGTCCTCAAGGATCTTACAGTCAGTCTAATGGGGAAGACAACGCACAAAAGGAAGTCATGAAAGTGGGAGGGAGGAACTAGAAGGGAAGGGGTTGGGGGCAGGAGAGAAGCTACAAACAAAGGTTTAGAGGTGTATAGTCCATGAGAAGTATATTGCTCTTACTTTCCCTAGTCCAGATATGTTGAACTCAAAACTAACAAAGAACAGGTCCCCAGTGTTTAGCCTCTGTTGTCAGCTCCCTTATTCTCAACTCACCTCAACACTCCTACCTCAGTCTCTCACTTTAGATCTTCTCACCCTTTTTCATTGAGCCCCCTAGAACTCCTGCTCTATAAACAAACTTCTTTTCAATTTAGAACTCTTCCTCTCATGCTCCTTCTGTTCTCTGGCACTCACTTAGACATGGCTCACTGTTGATAACTTTGCATTCCCGGCCAAAATTTATACCATAGCATAGCACAGAATAGCATAACATGACATGACATGATATGACATAACATAATATAACATAACACAACATAACATTGCTTACTCCCTTTCCCATAGCGACATCCTCCCTCCTACACACACACACACACACACACACACACACACACGCAGAGTTCTTGATTTATGAGTCACAATACTCCTTGCTTCCCATTGCCCCTTCCAGACTCTTCCTCAATCCCACGATACCCCACCCCACTCAGCAACCTCAATTCCTTTTAGATTTATACTATTCAACTTATTACCCAAGCCAGACGCTAGTAGTTGTGATATACCAAGCTCCTGGATATTCTCCCTCTGTTCTCAGTAATTTCATTGCCTGGTTCATAGTCTCCCCTTTCATTCCAACTCCTGGCCTGAGATGCTCTATCTTCTTAGATCTTCAATTTGTTATATCCTTGAACCCTGACATCTTCATCATTCCATTTGTCTCTATGTCTTATTTCTTCTAAACGTATTCTTAATGCTCACAGTGACCTCTAATTTCCCCACTCCTCAGTATTTTTCCTGGCCCTTACCCCCACTTCCTCCACTACATTTTTTCCCAGTTTTGCTCCCTTGGTGAACTAATTCAACTCTACAATATCCTCCATTCTTCACTCCATTGTACCATTGTTTTACTACTACTCAGCACCTCGCCAAATGACAACCCTAGACTTCTTCCACTGTTTGTGTCCTTTGCTCCTATTCACATGCTGGTGAACAGAGCTGGAGGAAGTCACAAAGCAGTGCTTGAATGTGTTGAATGACTGGATAAATGAATCAATGAATAAAGAAAAGACCATCAAACACTAGCCCTCCACTAATGAGGTTAGTTCTTCATTGATGGTAGATATTTGAACCTGTGTATCTCACCTTGCACCTGTCTATGTCCCATTATCCTAACGAAGTCTATCATAGAGGTAGGGAAAGTGACTAGACCTGTGTTTTCAAGAATCTAAGAAACTCCCAGATGAGGAGACCCACTCTACAGAGCAGATCAACACCTTTTCTGTAGTTTATAGTCTTTTTAGGAGTTTCTTTGAGAAATTAAGTGATTTGTCCAGATCACGCAGCCAGTATGAAAGCAGGAAATGAAGCCAAGTTTCCCTGGCATGGAGACCAGCGCTCTAATCCTTGTGTAATATTGCATCTCCAATAGGATCTAGTTGCAAATAAAGTACTCTGAAATCTCCTAGGCTTTAAAGTGCTTTCTTAAGTTACTAGATGTTGGAGAATGCTCTTCAACTTCTGAAGCCAGGTGAGGACTATGGAAACCAAGTGTATATATATATATATATATATATATATATATATATATATATGTATATATATATATATATATGTATGTATATATATGTACAGTGAGAAAGTTAAATGGGCTTGGGGTGGAGTGTGTGCAGAATATATTATTCCCAATAGTTTAATTTCATTTTCTTGGGAATGTTGTTGGTACTTTAAGTTCTTTTGATCCAAATGAACCATAATAGGGTTTGGGGCCCCTTCAAAATGATGGTATTAACACTTAAATGGTTCCACATATCCCGCATTTTAAAAAATGCTAGTGATGACTTCTGCCCATCAGAGTTGGTGGCAACTTAAGGGAGGAGAGTAATAATTCACAAACTTACGAAGTCACTATAGGTCCACCAAAGATGCACCCATTGCAAAGCCCATTCCTGGGTCCATCACTCCTCCATGGCAAATCATATAGTGTAGGAATAATGAATCCTGTTCATATTCACATCTAGATTCATGAATGGATGTTTGTGGTTCATGTGCTGAAACAATTGGTTTTTACCAATGAAACTAATATTGGCTAGGCTACTCTAAGTAAATCAAAATAATATTGAAGTATGCTTTTCAAAACACTAGAAAGCATAGGAATAAGGGGAACCTTCCTCAAAATTATAAATAGCATCTACCTAAAACCATCAACAAGCATTATTTGTAATGGGGATAAACTAGATGCATTCCCAATAAGATCAGGGGTGAAACAAGGATGTCCATTATCACCCCTATTATTCAATTTGGTTCTAGAAACATTAGCTGTAGCAATAAGAGAAGAAAAAGAAATTGAAGGAATTAGAATAGGAAAAGAAGAAACTAAATTATCACTTTTTGCAGATGATATGATGATTTATCTAGAGAATCCTAGAGAATCAAGTAAAAAAATACTTGAAATAATAAACAACTTTAGCAAAGTTGCAGGATATAAAATAAACCCACAGAAATCCTCAGCATTCCTATACATTACTGACAAAGCCCAACAGCAAGAGATAGAAAGAGAAATTCCATTCAAAGTTACTGAAGGCACTATAAAATATTTGGGAGTCTATTTGCCAAGACAAACCCAGGGCCTATATGAACATAACTATGAAACACTTTTCACGCGAATAAAATCAGATCTAAATAAATGGAGAAATATCAGTTGCTCATGGTTAGGCCGAGCTAATATAATAAAAATGACAATTCTACCTAAATTAATCTATCTATTGAGTGCCATACCAATCGAACTACCAAAAAATTTTTTTACTGAGCTGGACAAAATAATAACAAAATTCATTTGGAAAAACAAGAGGTCTAGAGTATCTAGGATATTAATGAAAAGACATGCTAGAGATGGTGGTTTAGCCACACCAGATATTAAACTGTACTACACAGCAGCAGTCATCAAAACTGCCTGGTACTAGTTAAGAAACAGGGGTGTGGATCAGTGGAATAGGATAGGTACACAAGTAGGTGAAATCAACAAGTTTAGCAATCTACTCTTTGATAAACCCAAAGAAGCCAGTTTCTGGGCTAATAATTCACTATTTCACAAAAACTGTTGGGATAATTGGAAAATGGTAGGGCAAAAACTGGGCATAGACCAATATCTTACACCATATACCAAAATAAAGTCAAAATGGGTTCATGATTTAGGAGTAAAAGTTGATACTCTAAGTAATTTGGGAAAGCAAGGAATAGTTTACTTATCAGATTTATGGAAAAGTAAAGAATTCATGACCCAACAAGAGATAGAGAGCATTACAAAATGCAAAATGGATAATTTTGATTATGTCAAATTGAAATGTTTTTGTACAAAAAAAGCCAATGCAACAAGAATTAGGAGGGAAGCAGAAAATTGGGAGAAAATCTTTGCAACTAGTATCTCTGATAAAGGCCTCATCTCTAAAATATACAGGGAGCTAAGCCAAATATATAGGAATACAAGCCATTCCCCAATTGAGAAATGGTCAAAGGATATGAACAGGCAGTTTTCAGAGGAAGAAATTAAAGCTATCTACAGGCATATGGAAAAATGCTCTGGATCGCTGCTGATTAGAGAAATGCAAGTCAAAACAACTCTTAGATACCACATCTCTCCTGTCAGATTGGCTAAAATAACAAATCAGGAGAATGATAAATGCTGGAAAGGATGTGGGGAAATTGGAACATTGTTGCATTGCTGGTGGAGTTGTGAGCTGATCCAGCCATTTTGGAGGGCGGTGTGGAACTATGCCCAAAGGGCTATAGAAATGTTCATACCCTTTGACCCAGTAATACCACTTCTAGGGTTGTATCCCAAAGAAATCACGCAAGCAGAAAAAGGACCCATATGTACAAGAATATTTATAGCAGCTCTCTTTGTGGTAGCCAAGAATTGGAAAGCAAAGGGATGCCCATCAATTGGGGAATGGCTGAACAAGCTGTGGTATATGAAGGTGATGGAATACTATTGTGCCATAAGAAATGGGGATGATGCAGACTTCATAACAACCTGGAAAAACCTACACGACATAATGCTGAGTGAGCGGAGCAGAGCCAGGAGAATGTTGTGCACAGCCACAGATATGTGGATTCCGTGAGGACCAATCCTGACATACTGCGCTTCTCTCAGCAACCTAAAGGGGCAAGGACAACTCCAGGGGACTCACGATGGAGAATGCTATCTTCATTCAGAGAAAGAACTGCGAAGTCTGAATACAGACTGAGGCACACTACATGCTCGCCTTTTCTGCTTCTCTTTTGTTTTTGTTTTTGGGGTTTTTTTTTTGTTTTGTTTTGTTTTTTTTGGTTCTGTTTCTTCTTTCTCATGATTCATTCAATTGGTCAAAATTCTTCTCCACGACTTGACTAGAGCATAAATTAATTCAATGCGAAGTTATACATGACAGTTATATGAGACTTCATGCCGTCTTGGGGAGGGAGGGGGGAGGGAGGGAGGGGAGAAAAACTGGAACTCAAAACTATGTAGAACCGTGTGTGGTAAACTAAAAATAAAAAAAAAAATTAAACAAGAAAAAAGTTAGGAGATGAATAAAGTTTCAGAAAATTTAGATATGATAAAAAAAAACAAAAAAAAAACACCAGGTCATGAAATACCAAGGTTATAAATAAATAAATATAAATAATAATAATGTAAATAATAAAATTATATAAATAACAAAATAAATATATAAATAAACCATGTAGACATTACACAGATCAAAGGACATCAAACAGTACACATATTATCCCCAACTGCTTTCAAATAGCGTCTTCCACTAATTCCCCTCAGATACATAAATAATGTTAGAGGCCTTCTATAATTCACAAGGTCATAATGTAGGATTTAGAGGTAGCAGACATTTTAAAGATATTCAAGTTTTTACTTTATAAATGAGGAAAGTGAACCTAACAGAGTCTATGGAACTTAAACAAAGGCACAAAATTAGGAAGTAACAGAGCTATGATGCAAGCTCAGATATTCTGGGCTTTCCACCATGTCATGCTGGTACAGTTTGGTGAAAATACCTGGACCAACAAGTTAGGGGTCAATGGTAGATGTCATACACTGTGATGGCACTGAAGGTTTGATAATCATGGAATAGTCTGTCTCCATTCTTTTCCTCCACAAATAACACAGGGTCTCTTAGGAGGAGAAGTGGAGGAATAAGTGAACAATATTAATGTACGTTTATAGTGTTTGAAGGTATAAAAAGAACTTCCATTACAACTCTGTGAAACAGATAGCACAAAAATCAGGTAATTAAGGCACTGAGAGGTCAAATGATTTTTCAAATAGCCAGTAAGTGCCTAAGAGATTTTAACCCATGTCTTCTGATTCTAACACTCCAAATTTGATAATCACTACGCCAAGGTAATGGCCGCACGACCTCCACCCATGAATATTTGTCTTTAAGAATTCCTAGCATGTCTTTACTGGGTCTGGTTAGTGTTTCAAAGTAATTCAAGGTAATCACAGCAATGAAAATAAAATTTAATCACAGAACTCCATGCTCTGTAAAAAGTCCTGATGGCAATGAACTTGTCTTTGAACTGCTGATATTGGGCTAGTCATGTTATATCTGATTCTGGAGAGACCACACATTGTCCTCCATTTCTTACTCTTCTGATGGTTATATGCGAAATGATCAGGAGCAAGGTGATCCCTGAGTCTATGTCAAACCAGGCACCTACTCCCCAGGCCAACTATAAATAGTCAATTGATTTGTGCCTGGGTAGTACTCCAAAGCTTCCACCACAGCTACCCACATCATTCTTCCTTGAAATACTCGTTTCACATGGCAGCACACCTGCCCTGATAAAGTAATTAGCAGAAAATGGCCTTTTTTGTTGGATAGATTTTGAATCAATTTTTTTTTTAGACTTCCCTTGAATGGCCAAGGAACTTTGAGAATTTTATTTGGGGCCATTTGTAAACCAAATAGACATGCCTTTGGGGTCATAGGATTTTAAATTATCTGAGGCATCATCACTAATAATTTTCATATTTAAGTAGATGGGACCTAGAAATAAGACATTTTCTATCAGAGATCATAACTCTGAAATTAAACTTTTCACTTTAGTTTTGGATTAGGTTTTTTACGGGGGTAGGGAACCTGCTATCTTGAGGCCACATATGGCCTTCTAGGTCTTGGGTGTGGCTTTTTGATTGAGTCCAAGTTTTACAGAACAAATTCTCTTATTAAGGGGATTTGTTCTATGAAGTTTGGATTCAGCCAAAGGGCTGTACTTGAGGACCTAGAAGGCCACATGTGGCCTTGAGGCTGCAGGTTCCTCACCCCTGGATCAGAATCATAAAGACGTAGAATTAGAAAGGAGATTATTCCAATCCCCAATACAGTCCAATCCCTAAACATGAACTGCCTCCAAATATCTCTAATAAATTTTGGATATTTATCTTCTTCCTGAAAGTCACCAGTTGCTAGGAATTCACATTTCACTTGCTTTTGGTTTTTGTTAGGAGGACATTTTTTCTTAAAATGTTGGATACTTGCCCCTTCAGGAAATGAGCATGTAAGTAAGTCTGGCAGACTGCAGGAGTTTTTTGCTGGAGATCTTTGGTATTTGTGTGACCACTTTAGAGTCTAGAAAAAGTTTATTAAATGATTTTGGATCTGTGTCCTGTCAGTGATAATCTGGATTTTCACACTGAATCCAACAGTAAATCTTGATTGATTGCATAACAGGTCCAGGCCTGTTCAAAGGAGTTGAAATATGATCTGGCTAGTTAGTAAAGCTATGAATAATTATAGAAGGATTGATGATGAGAGATCTATTTCCAGCCTTAATGGAGGTGACTGCAAAATACTCTCTTCAAACGCATATATAAACAATGTACCTCTTCCTAGTTTATGAGGAAATTGCGTTTATATTGCCTTTTTTTGAGAAAAAATATATGATATGAGACTATGCAAGTCCACCCAC
Organism: Trichosurus vulpecula; assembly: GCF_011100635.1. NCBI lineage: Eukaryota > Metazoa > Chordata > Mammalia > Diprotodontia > Phalangeridae > Trichosurus > Trichosurus vulpecula. The sequence goes on from NC_050574.1 coordinate 391,229,390, forward strand.
TGCATAGGTTGGTTTGCATTCTTCTAAGTAAAACAAATTAACTTTCAATTTATTACGTCAAGAGGCCAATCCCAAATTGGAGTACATCGCCCTTATTTTCTGTTTGTTTGGAGAGTATTCCCATGGGATTCCAAACACGCTATCCTTCCCTTATTTTCCTATAGCATATTAGCCGGGAAAAATTTGAGTTCAGACAATTGTACAAAACAGTTTATAATTTTTCTATGGAATAGTTCTTTTACAATTTGATTAATTCATGTGACCACAAATAAGTATTATGAATGAATTCATTTAACCAAGGGACAGTGATTTGTCAAATGAAGGGTGGGGACTGAGAAACAAACCAAGATTTTCATATTTTAATATATATATATTTCAGACTCAAAGACCCTTGGATCAATACCCATATCTTGAAATCAATATTGAATTAGTTCAGTATTTCTGACCCTCTAAGAACTATTTAAGGCCATGTAGGTTGTACAACTAGGGGGTGTAGTAGATATAGCACCAGGCTTGGAGTCAGGAAGACTTGTCTTCCTGAGGTTAATTCTGACCTCAGCCACTAGATATGTGACCCTGGGCAAGTCATTTCACCTTGTTTACCTTAGTTTCCTCATCTGTAAAATGAGCTGGAGAGGGAAATGGCAAACCACTCCAGTATCTTGGCCAAGAAAACCCCAACAGTCACAATGAGCCAAACACAACTGAAAAAGGTTGAGGGATGTGCGTTTTAAGCATTTGTACACTCACCATCCTCAGGTGGGCAATGGTGATATTCATTCCATTGGTAAAGCTGGTGCATGCATAGTGAATACCATTTGATGAACCAATTTGGTTAGTAGCTTGAGGGTAGAATTACCTGGTGGCCAAATTATGTATTATAATTAATTGTATGTAATTATGCATAATATCTTATGTACTCTATATTATTCATATGCTTTGCACAATTATACATAATTAAAAACATAGCCCTCTTTTCCGAAAGTTTCAAAAAGCTCGAGCATGACACTGTTGGGAGTAGCTTTTGCTGCCACAGCTCAGGTCCCCACTATGTGTGCGTGTAGTCCATTCTACTATGGCCACATTGGTTTTTCTAGTCTATTTTCAGAAAAACAAACAAATATATTTTAAGTTTCTCCGAATCATTACGAAATCCAAGTAACCCAGAGTTAAAGGGTAATTCACAACCCATGTAGTCCAACACATTCCTGAAAATGAACTCTTCTTTCCATAAGATTGAAGATGTCTATTGTGACATTCTGAGAAGTCCATTCAGTTTTTAGATGGGACTAAATATTAGTAAATCCAAATTATCCTTTTTGCAACTTCTACCACCTTTCTCCTAATTTTACTGGGGCCGAGTAGACCAAGTCCAATCCCTCTTCTATAAGATGGCCCTTCAAATATTTGCAGACAGCTATCATGTTTCCCTTGCCTTAACATATACTGAAGACCTTGTATCATCCTGCTTATCTTTTACTATATCACACCTATCTCATACCATGCTTCCTTTTGCCACATTGATGCAAAAAACCCCAACCCATCATTGTTTAAGAAAAAAAAGTTAGGTATCTCTTTAGAACCAGTTATAAGATATACTAAAATATACACAATTGTTAGCTGGACATGGTGGCATATACCTTTAATCCTTACCACCAGGGATACTAAGGCCAGTAGAACACTTGAGTTTAGGAGTTCTGAGCTTCAGTGGATTAAGCCAATCAGTTTTCCACCTGTCTGGCATCAAGATGGTGAGCTCCTGGGAGACAGACAATGGAAACCAGATTGCCTAAGGAGGGATAAACTGACCTGGGTCTGAGGCAAAGGTCAAACTATGCTCATTGATAGTGGGTTTGGGCTTGTAAATAACTACTGAACTTCATGCCGGGAGACCCAGCCTTTATATACATGCATATGTACACGTATATATACATATATATATATATATATATATATATATATATATATATATATGTGTGTGTGTGTGTGTGTGTGTGTAAATGTACATACTATACACACAAATATTCATGTTTATATACATACATATAGAGACAGAGAGACACAGAGAAACAGAGACAGACAGATTCAAACTATTAGTTACCTTAGCTCAACTCAATCTTTTTCCAAACTGAAAATAAACTAGCAATTTTCTCTTTTGCAAGGAAAGAGTGAAAAGAAAGCTGAAAAATTATTTAGATTTTATTAAAGAAAATGTCTGTCTTCTAGAAATTTGGGATAATTTGTTGTTCAGTTGTTCAGTCGTTTCTGACTCTGTGACCCCATGGACCATTGCACACCAGGCCCTTCTATCCTCCGCTATCTCTGGAAATCTATCCATGTTCATGTTTGTTGTTACCATGACATGATCTATCCATCTCATCCTCTGCTGTCTCCTTTTCCTTCTGCCTTCAGTCTTTTCCAACAACAGCGCCTTTTCCAACAAATCCTGCCTTCTCATTATGTGGCCAAAAGCATTTAAGTTTCAGCTTCAGTATTTGAACTTCCAGTGAATAGCCTGAATTAATTTAAGTATTGACTGATTTGGCCTCCTTGCTGTCCAAGGGACTCTTAAAAGTCTTCTCCACTGGGAATAACATACACACTCAGTTGGGTATCTCACCCCACAGGAAAGAAGGAGGAAGGAGATAAAAAAGGGAGGGTGATAGAAAGGAGGGCAGATGGGGGAGGAGGTAATCAAAAACAAACACTTCCAAAAAGGGACAGGGTCAAGGGAGAAAATTGAATAAAGGGGGATAGGATAGGAAGGAGCAAAATATAGTTAGTCTTTCACAACATGAGTATTGTGGAAGGGTTTTACATAATGATATGCATGTGGCCTATGTTGAATTGTTTGCCTTTTTGGGGAGGGTGGGTGAGGAGGGAAGAGGGGAGAGAATTTGGAACTCAAAGTTTTAAAAACAGATGTTGAAAAAAAAGTTTTTGCATGCAACTAGGAAATAAGATATACAGGCAATGGGGCATAGAAGTTTATTTTGCCCTACAAGAAAATAAGGGAAAAGAGGATGTGGGGGAGTGGGGTGACAGAAGGGAGGGCTGACTGGGGAATGGGGCAACCAGAATACATGCCACCTTGGAGTGGGGGGGAGGGTAGAAATGGGGAGAAAATTTGTAATTCAACCTCTTGTGAAAATCAATGCTGAAAACTAAAAATATTAAAAAGTCTTCTCTACCAAAATTTGGGATAAAGCAATTTGATCAATAACTGTCAAACTGTTAAATGATCCTTTCAGAAAGTATGATAAATAGGAATGGTGGAAAAGAAATCCTTAAATGCTACTTAATGTATAATTTATAATATTTTAAAGAAATGTTTTTTAAAAATTGAACTCGATGTATGCTAGCATATTTATTTTCTAAGCTTCAAAATCATGAGTTCTTAAGAAACTTCAAAACATCCAAGTAAAACAGAAAGTTGTCCCTCTTACTTCTTCCAACTTTTCTGACTGTGATACTTACCAATCTGAATAAAGGTAGATGACAAAATTCTACAATTCAGTTAGAATAATGATATTATAGAATAATGGAGCGGGGAAGAGAATTTTTCACCTTCTCAGTTCTAGATAGGACTTTACAGAAGAACTCAGTACATTTTAGGCCTCCAGAGTTTAAGGACATGCAAAATCTACAAAATCTACATATACATAACCCAAATAACTAAAAATCTTAGCTGTGAAGAAAAATTTAGTAATTTCTATTGTCTAGTTCACAAAAGAGGAATTTAATGTATAAGTTCCTTAAAGTTCTCTAGCACCTGAATTTTATTTAAAAAAAAACCAAAACTCTTCCACTCCTTGGAGAAAGGGCAACCAACTGGGTCAAAGCTGGTGCCACTGTGAACACAAGGTTGCCCAACATTCTGTTCACCAGTACATGAGAGGTTGGAAAGACCACACTAGGTAAAGAACTTGCATCAAGAACAGGAGTGACAAACATTAATGTAGGCAATTTAGCAGAAGAAGGACAGTTATATGATGGATTTGACAAAGAATATGAATATCCCATTTTAATGAAGACAGAGTAGTTGAGTTAGAAAATAAAATGAAACAAGGCGAAGTTATTGTTGATTACCATGGCTGTAACTTCTTCCCTGTTTCATGCTGTTTTTGTGCTTCAAACAGATAATTATGCATTATATAGAAGACTTGAAAAAAAGAGATACAGTGTAAAGAAACTGCAGGACAATAATCAGTGTGAAATTTTCCAAATTCTTTATGAAGAAGCCATGGCTTCCTCTAACCATGAAATAGTATACCGGCTGCCTAGCAATGTACCAGAAGCACTGGAGAATAATTTAGATAAGATAATGAAATGGATTGAGTAGTGGATAGAATATAATAATTGAACCTTGAGGGCAAAGCATGGACTTTCAAGGTTTTCCACATGATGGTTAAAGATTTTCTTGATGATCTCTCCTTCCCCGTGCAGTAGAAATTAAGACAACATACGCCAAATTTTACTATCCAGGATTGTGTTGTAGAAGTACCAGTTGGACAACATATAAAGTTGAGTTATGACTAAATTCATTTTTTTTCTCCATGAGAAAACTGAAAACCCCCAAATACAATGAAAAAATGTCAAGGACTTTTAAAGTTTAGGAATATTCAGCATTCTCTTTTATTTTGGTTAACTGCTAAAGAATAAGCAAATTTGAGAAAATAAGTGGAAATCTTCAATACTTAACATGACAAAGAAAATGAAGACTAGGAAGAATGCTGACATAAATAAAAGAGTCTAGGGATAAAGCCATTAAAAATCGCTTCCTATCTTTTAACTATCTATTCTTTATTGATCTATCACCTGTCTCTATCGATCTGTGTCTATATGGCATCTTTCTATCTAGCTCTCTATATATCTGGGATAGTGACCACTGTGGAAATCTACTCCTCTAAAGCTAATGTAAAGTGGAGTGAGGCTAGGTTAGAGTTGAGTCATATGGTAATTTTGTGTCAGTCCTTTCCTTATTTCTTAGAATAAAGTGTAAGGATAGGTAGGTTGGTAATATTAAGATGATAAGTTTGTGTTTTATTCAATACATATTATATTCACCTATTATTTCTTACCACTGAGGTAAGAAAAGAAAAGAGAAAATATGTTTATTGCAGCCTTGAAGATTTATACTGGGAGTCTTCAGGAATCTGAGTCATTAGAATTCAGAAGGGGGTCTTAGGCAGGGATATGCTGGAGCCAACTCCAACCCACTAAGCTAATTGTTAAATTTGCAATGTGAGTATGTACAACTCGGAAATCTAAATGGAAAAATGCTACAAATCAGGGCTTGATTTATTGTTTAATTGATTCTCTAGACTTAAGAAAGTGATGGAGCCAATTTTAATAATGTAGATTAAACTTAATCATGCACTATTTTTGTTTTTTTCTGGAGAGTTGGTTGAACATTCACCAGCCCGCCCCTGGTCTTATGGATAGTTTTGTCCATTGCCTTTCTGATAAACATTTTTTAAAATGAATTATCATCTCTGCTAAAAGTTGTTTCAAGACATAAATAGGACTAGATGACCACTCTGCATATATTTTGTATGTAGTGAGAAAAGAACAGTACTTGTATATGATTTCTTTCTTTACCTGGCCAAGTTTGCACATATTTCCTCTGGCTTTTAATGAAACACAAAACCTAAATATGAAAGTGAAATAGAATAAAAACAACCAAATTAAAAATTAGTGACACCCCCAAATGAATCATTACAAGTCATCATTTAGTCCTTTTTTTAATAAATTAGTATTCGTTCATCAACATTGCTCATATTTTGTCTATCACTCAGTTTTGCTGTTTGTTTTTTCATGTCAAATAATACAAAAGAATATATACATAAATGTGCTTAAGCAAAACTGGGCTTTAATTTATCTTTACAATGGGATGTCATTAACATAGGAGTTAGCTATCACAACACAGTTACCTATTTCTACTTCAGACTCTTCAGGCTGTAACTCAGGATTTTCCTGTAGTTGCCTGGTATGCCCTCATGGACTTGTAAAGTGAAAATATGAAATGAGAATGAGAGCACACTTACGGGGCTAGTCCTAGGTGAGGCATGATATGCAAACTAGTCTCTGAGAACAAACCACTTGTCCAGGCAAGTTAATATGACTATTTTTAAGGACATCTTGTTGCCTTTTAAGTGCAGTAGAAGAGGTAATTATTAAGTGGGCATCCTAGTGTCCTGGGGGTAGGGGTGGGAGGGAGGAATCACTTCTAAAGATATTACTTTCCAGTCTGATGAAATAACAAGGGTGACTTTCATAAGGGATAATAGGATAACCAAATTTATGGCCCAATTTGCTTTCATTAAAAGTGTTATAAATCAGGTATCAATGTTACAAATCAGGTATCAGATTCAAATAATACTTATGGCACAGTTTATATTTTCAAGCCAAAATATTCAAAGTTGGGCATTTCTTCGGCTTAAAACATCATCACAAGGCCAGATTGCCCAGAAAAACCAAATAGCAAAAACTGTAGGATGCCCCAAATGGTCCACCTAGAGCTGCAGCATGCTCATTCCTAGCAAAGTGGTGCCCAGCCAGTCTGGAATCACCTCTGCAGTGTTCTAGGTGAAAACATTTATAAGGAAAGTTTGACAAAGTAGGGTCAAGTGAGGGTTGTCACACAGAGACAATCCAGCATAAGGGTAAGGCAGCGGCCTAAAAGTAAAGGGTATTGTAGGTGTGACTTTTCTAATATAACTGACTGGAACTTCAGGACTTCCTCCTCTGGGATTTCAGTGAAGAGATTTACATAAGTTACATATGGTCCAGTCAATGAAACCCCATTAAGATGCTGGTTAGGGGCAACAAGAGTAAAACCTACTTAAGGGGCTAACCATGCTATGGATCACAGATGGAAGGTTTATGGAATGACATGGGTGAGAATCGCATAGGCTAAGAAGTCATAGGTGGTTTATGATCTGCACCATCAAATGGAATACCCACACCCACTGAAGTAATGTAGTACAATTGGGTGACTATGAATTGACTCAAGAACAGATGAGTCTGGGTAATTAGAAGACATACTTCACAAGAACTCTACTGTATATTTTGAGGACCTGTGAACATTTATGAAAAGACACATATAATAGCCTACCTGGAAATCTGAATATTGTTTCTTAAAATTCCTTTCAAATTCTCAGAAAAGTAATCCTTCAAGTCCCTTCACCAACTTTTTCTTTACAACCCTTGATGAGGCCTTACAACAATCAAATTTTAACTGCAGAGTTCTGGCTTTGGGCCTCATCTATACAGCTCCTTCAATGACTAGAACAGCTGCTGTGGGTTCATGAGAGGCCATGTCGGCCTGGAGATCTAAAGAAAAGAGTTGGGAAACAAATTCAACTAGTCTGGGTCATGATGGTAAAAAAAATTCTCATTCCCAAATTTTCTGCTGCTTTAAAAACAAGTTTAGGCAGACTCTACAATTCTTTTTATCAGAAGAAAAACTTTGTTTGCCCCAGAAATGGGTAAAGCAAACACATGCCCATGGATCTGAAAAAAGTTTTTATCGAATATATGTATGTATGCATGTATGCATGTATATATATATATAGTTACAAATACACTATGTAGTATAGCCATTATATTTACTTCGTTGCAATGTCTACAAAGTTGTGAATCCCAATATCATTGCCAAATGCATACAAAAAGCTCAAAAGCTATTATTACCTACCATGCAAATTTATACCAAGGAAAACTTGTAAAGTGGATTGCAGGAGCTCTTTTGAGGTCTAAAGGTTCTCTGCCATTGCTGTTCATGAACTTGAAGTTCACATATGTATATATTTTTTACTTCTCCCCACCCTCTCTTCCCCCTCCTCCCATCCTCAGGAAAGAATTAATGGCACAGTTCTGAACAGTATGCATTGTGCATTTAAAGATTCCAAATGTCCACAATGAACTGCTTTCTTCACATCCTTTTGCATTTCAAGTCCCTCATGTGTGGAGCTCCAACCTTGAATCACGGGACACAGAAAAAGAGCGGAAGTGTTGAAAAAGATATGATCTTCAGCAATATCTCTTTTCTTTAAAATGTTTACAATGGATAAGGCCACTCACAAGATTTTCCTAATCTGTTCATATTTTATAAATTCATATTGTTATCCTGAGAGTGCCAAAGAAAAGCCCTAATAAGCACATATCTGTAATAACCTGTGTAGCTTCCATATAAATTAAAACTAGAGAAAATCTGATTGATGAGAGGTTTTTTTTTTGATTGAGGGAGGAGGAAGAAGAGTGGAGAAAGCTGAGGATGAAGGAGAGGAAGGGGAAAGAAAAAAATTAGGAATTGCTTCCAGCATTAGACTTTGTGTGTTCAATTTAATCCCAGAGTGAATCTAGCAGCTGTTATTTCCTCTTTCGAATCAAAGGTTGTAATGACCACTGAAGGGAACTCCCACAGAAGTAATACTGGGCAACTTGTACATCCTTGTAACATCCCAGGTGGTATAGGTCCTATCAATATTGAAATGAAATCCAGGGGTCAGAGAGTTGGACAAGAATCTGGCTGACTGCTCCTGTGTGTTGGATGGAACAGAAGCAGCTGGGCATAATCAACATTTTGAGACAACAGCAGCCAGAAAATCTATGGATAGGTTTCATCTCAAAAGGAAATTTAGCAGTTCTTTCCTGCACAATTTGCTTTTTTTTTCTCCAAATGCTTAATTCCACTTTGACACCTATTTATAGGACCATAGTCGTATCCATTTATGGATGTCTGTGATAGAAATATTGTTTACAAAAAATATATCATCTTTTTTTCTTTAGAAAGATCTAGTTGTCTAAATAGCAAGTTAAGGTCGCATCTATGAAACCAGTGCACCTTGACTTGCATCTACTAGCTTTAAAAAGTCGATAGGATGAGGAGATGGATTCAGAAAGAAAATTTAAAAATGAGCGTGCTGTTTTGTTAGGTTGATAATGTTTACCTAAAAAAATGGCTGTATGTATTTGATGATGAAATGCCATGCATTAGTTAGTTTACTGATTGCTGATTGCAGCATCCCAGTTGTACCAGGAGTGTTTTGATTGCTCCTTATGGCATATGTTGGACATGGAAATAAAGGCCATGAGTATATGTCTTGATTTTTGTGTTTCAACAATAGAAGCATTTTAGCTTAAGTCTTAATTCCAGATAATAAAAAAGTAGTCACATCACGTGAAGAAAAGATATGACATAGCATGCTGCCACAGTAGCAAGCATAAGAAAGAAAGTCTTCATAAAATATACATATGTATGCATATTATGCAAATATATTTTATAGTAACATACAATGTTTTAAGAATGTTGGATAACATGAACACAAATTGAAAAAAAATGTCTGGATGGTTTCATGTTAGAGTAACAAATAACCTGAGACTTCTATACTTTCTGTTAGATATCGGTCTTAGAAATCTGTAAGAGATGCAGAACACATTTTCAGTCATCAAAATGTCAACTAAAATGATACCAAAATGTGCTAAAAAATTTTCCCCTTAGTACAGCTAAGCTGGAACCGGTCCAAATGTACCAAACCAAACCAAATGAAATAAAAACCAACCCAAAACTGTGTATTACAATGCTTACAAATGAGATTCCTTTCACTATGGATGGATTTTTCAAAAGATGAGTTTTTGAACATATTAATGTGAGCATGTTAAACAACAGGACAGCTTTCCTTCTGTGACTATTTAATCCAAGTCAATGATCACGGAAAAATGACACGCATGGAAGATGAAAAGAAACCTTATAAACCAAATGAGCGAAGAAAACTTAGCTCAGTAAAACAAAGCATATGAAATGAAAGAGAAGTGACTCATTTGAAACTAGCAGTACCACTGGATGGGTTTTTGAAGAGTACATTAGCTTTAAGTAATCAAGGTTTTGAAAACCTGTACTGAAAATGTCTAATTTATGATAACTTAAGACATATTTAGGGGTGATATTATGTAACACTCCCTCATTCTTAAGGTGAAATATTTAGATGATATCTGTCCCTTTCAATTAAAAAAAATGCACCCACTTCCTTTGATATGCATTCTGTGTTAAATTGTCCATAGCTGCTGAATGTATACATGTATGTGCATTTGTATTACATACACATGGTTCCATAGACCTGTGTATATAAACATATGCACATACATTCTCATATACGTGTGTATTTATATATATGTTGAGAAAGTTCACATATATATACAATTGTGTATGTATATATATGTGTGTGTTTGTGTGTGTGTGTATTTATATATAGGTATAAAAATGACAAGCAGAGTAATATTTCACTCAGTGTTAAATGAAGTCTGTGAAAAACCAAGTAGAGTCGCTCAGTTAACATAGTACAGCCAGTAAATCAGGTTGAAAAGAGAAAAAGTAAATGGAAACACGATCCTTGACCATCTGTCTATGGCATTCACATCCGTTAAGTCGGGGATTTTTATTTTGAGCTGTGAAGACCTCCTCCGTAAATGGGTCTTCTTGTGCGGGATGTTTCTGTCCCCCAAGTGTCGCCCATGCCCTTCTCGAGGCATGCTTTGTTTCCTGTACTGGATTCCTGAGTTGTCAAAGGATATTGCTGAATTCCTGGAATCTCCAACGCCTCCTGTGACCTCATTCACTTCATTGTGAATTTCAAGTGATGTTAACAGAATGTTTCCGTGAGCATCCACCTAATTGGAAGAGATATCACATCATCAGACAACTCAAGTGCCAATAAGCTTAATTTTCTTATTCCAAACATGGAGCAGGCTATTAATTTTTTGATTCTGAGCATATCATAGGAAATTACTTATCTGTCATCTCCAATGCTTTGTTTTATTGGTAAATGTCCTTTCTGGAATTTTAACTGTGGTTTAGACATCTATCTGCCTTGATCAAAAAACAACTTATGTATGAAAATAAATAAAATAAGAGGACTTATTCAAATTGAAATTCTGTAATAAGAATGCAACAAATATTGGAAAACTGAAGACTAAATTTCTCCTTTTTATCAATTTTCTTTGAAAGGTATCTTTAAATATGTATTTATTTCATTCATGATAGGTTACTTAAAGCATTGTAATTTTCTTGCCACTATGTTCTTTTGTTCTCTACTAGAGTGGTAACTTCTTCCTTTTTCTAAGAGAAAAGCATCTTATTATAGTTTAGATGCCTCTCTTACCTACTGTACAAGTAAGGGGATGAGACTCCAACATATGTATTGGCAGTATATTTCTAAACGGACTTGGGGTGTGGGCTATCAAATAAAATTCTACTTGGAATACTGAGATTATTTTTAGCTACAGAATCAAAAGGTAATAGATGTATCCAGGTGTGGTCAATGTTTGAACCACCTTCTAGATGATGCTGAGGATCTGAATATACTCAAAGTAGTGATTCAAGTGTCACCTATTGAGTCAGTAATAACCTAGATATAGCCTTTTAAATTCAACATGCCTCTTACAATATGTTTACTTCATTTTGTGTGGGTAGAATCTCAAATACCTTGACATTCCTTCCTTGTGACACCACTCCAACTACCCAGAATGCCACTGACATGTACGTTTTGAAATTCATTCATTTGTTCTGGGCCTAAAATTTATTGACATATTTCCTATAACCAGGTCACTTGGTTGTTTAGATATATTAATCTCTTAGAGGCCCTTACCAAAACTGCTTAGAAACCTCATAGTTAATATCCTACCTCTGCTAAGCAGGGAAGATATGGTATATGTAGTGGTCCAGGTAACCCAGTCCTCAATTCACCTCTTCACTGTGGGTCACACAATGTTTTTTTTAGAGGTGAGGGTGTTAAGGAATATGCTCTTACCATTCATTGTGGGTAGATTATGCAGTTTCCTCAGCTCCTGAAGATTCAGGTAGGAAGGCCACATGGTACAGGGGTAAGAACAATGGGTCTATAGTCAGAAACCTTGGGTTCGGATGCCACTTCTGGCACCAACTCCTTGTGTTACCTTGGGTAAGTCACTTAATTTCCCTGAGTCTCAACATCCTTCCTCATTTGCAAAATGATGGAGTTGGACCAGATGGCTTCTGAGGTCCCTTTCAGTTTGGGATCTATGATCCCATGATTCCTCCATGCAAAAGACCTGTTATGTGTTTATGTGATGGAAAAACGTATAGATAGTATTTTCCTAACTTTTATAGCAATCTGACAAATATTGCCTTCAAAGTGATTCCTTACTCATTTACTGATTTGTGTCTTGCATAATAATTAAAGTTCTTATTTTCATAGTATAGGAAGAGAGTTTAGAGGTCATCCAGTGCCAACCACTGTCCTAGTTTAAGAATGAATCTTGCCTATAGTAACGCAGAAATCAAGCCACCCCATGAAGCCTTCCTATGACAGGGAATGAATTACATCATATAAAATCATTTCATTTCTAGGATGTTTCAATTATTAAAAAGTCAGCATGATATAGTGTCCTCAGAAATGGGAAGAGCTGGATTCAAGTACTGCCTCTGATGCATAATGGCCATGTGAACCTAGGTAAGACTAAAATGCAGAGAAGTTGTCAAATTACCTTACTTAAAAGAGATGACTCAGTCAATGAAATCTCAACTCCAGTTATTTCATTCGTGATACTTAAAACATTGCAGTTTTCTTGCCACTGTGCTCTTTTGTTCTACACTAGAACAGTAGCTTTTTCTTCTTCTAAAAGTGTCTTACTATAGTTTAGATGCCTCTCTTACCTACTGTACAGGTATTCCCATTCTTATTTAATTATTTGGGGGGGGGATTATTCTTCTATTTAGAAGAAAAAAATCTACTTTCCTATAACTCACAACTATTTGGACCAGTTTTACTCTCAAGGGAAAATGAGCAAGTACAATCAATTTTGAATAGGGCACCTTGATGGCTCAGTGGATAGAGTGCTAGGCTTGAAGTCAGAAAGACTCATGGTCATGGGTTCAAATCTGGCCTCAGACACTTATTAGCCTTGGGCAAGTCATTTAACCCTGTTTGCCTCAGTTTTCTTATCTATAAAATGAACTGGAGAAGGAAAGGACAAATGACTCCAGTGTTTTTGCCAGGAAAAACCCAGAGACTCAGAAATGACTGAAAAATGACTGAACAAAAAGTCCATTTTGAACATGTCAAACCTTCACCCTTCAGCACACCCAGACTTTAATCACCCAAAATAAACCTTAACAGTTCTTTTTAGTTTACTACCAAAATGGTATCCCCAGTATTGTTGCTCTAGACTTATTCTACTATGGGAATGTAACTTCTAAGTTGTGACACCCAGAATTGAAACATATGAAGTTTGATGTGCAATCACCTTTTTTTCTATTATACAATATCTTGGCAATGCTTGTTTTATTTCTTAAGTTCAGAATAAAGTGAATACAATTAAAAAAAGAAATACAATCCTTATCATCAGGGGTATGCTGGAGCCAATTTTAATTGGCTTGTAAGAGCTGACTATTACATTTTCAGTGTGAGCATTTATACCTCAGAAATTGACAAATGCTCCAAATTAAGGTTCAACTTATTATTTGCTTGATTTTCTAAACTTGAGAAAGCACTAATAATGCAGATTATACTTAAAAGTGTATGTGCGTACATTCCCAGTCTGGTTTTAAAATATTATCTACACACCTCTGATTTGCTCTATAAATACTGCTTGAGCTCAGCAGGAGTGCAGTTGAATGCTAAGGGCATGAAGTTATCACTGGATTGTATGCTAATAATCATAATGATAACAGTAGCAATAACTGGATTTATATAGTGCCTTAAGGTTTTCAAACATCCATTATCTCAATTGAGCTTCACAACACCCCTGCTCAGAATACTCGCTATACTTTTTTTTTGATTTTTTTTTTGGAGGGGGGAAGGCAAGTTAAGTGACTTGCCCAAGGTCACACAGCTAGTATGTGTGTCAAGTGTCTGAGGCCGCATTTGAACTCAGATCTTCCTAACTCCAGGGCTGGTGCTCTACTCACTGAGCCACCTAGCTGTCCCTCTACTTCTTTCACTGTCTTAGGAGTATCAATGTTCCCACTACTCCAACTGTTCATTTATAGCCCCTCATTCTTGGTCCAAGGCACTCTCATGCTTTTTTAGTATCGTATGTTTGTAATAATTTATTTTATGAAATGTCTCATATGCAGGTTATTATTGGTAAACTTGCCATAGCACATTTATACTCATTATAAGCCCTAATGCACTTTGAATTTTATGGGTCTTAATTCTTCTGAGCTCACTCACAGAGTTCTATGATTTGTAGTTATATAGCACTATTCATTAACTATTACTGTTGAAGTGATTCCCTGTCACCTCCAGGATTAAATACAAAATAATCTGTTGGTCATTCAAAGCTCTTCATTACCTTTCCTTCCCCCAACCTTCACAGTCTTCTAATGCTTTATTATACCCCTCCATATATTCTTTGATCCAGAGACACTGGTCTTCTTAATGTTCCAATAAGATACTCCATCTCTTGGTTCTGGGCATTTTCTTTGACTGTCCCCTATGCCTGGAATAGTTTCTTTCTCTACTCATCACTACCTCCTGACTTCCATGGCTTCCTTCAAAGTCATAAATAAAATCTCAATTTATATAGGAAATTTCCCAATTCCCCTTGTCTAGTGCCTTTCTTCCATTAAGTATCTTCTATTTGTGCCTTATATATCTTGTTTGTACATATATATATATATTTATGTATATATTTTTGATTATTGTCTTCCCCATTATATTTTGAACTCTTTTAGTGCAGGAACCCTCTCTTATCTTTCTTTGTATCACCAGTGCTTAGCAAAGTATCTCACAGGTAGCAGGCACTTAATAAAGCTGATTGACCAACTCACTTATTGACTGACTGTCATGTGGTCTGAGTTTATTGAAAACTTGCTTTATTTTGCCTAATTAAACCCATTTCTGTCACCTCCTCCTATTTAAACTACTTCACTTTCCATTTAGAATGCCAATTTGTACTGAAAGGGCATTACAAAGGTCCATAAATCCAGTTGCATATCAAAGTCAATATGAATTTTCCATCCACTTTGTTTTTATATGTGGATGGTTGGACTAATCTCTTCTGTACAGCTATGTGTTCTATAAGGAGATGTTATAGTTTTATAGGGCTTGATGCAATCAATGTGATATGCCAATAAGAGCATTTGTATGCAATATGATATCCCAGTAGGAGCATTTGGAGAGCTTTACTATCATTAGAGACTTTTCTTTTAGTCTTTAGGCTATATATTTCATGGCAAAAACATAAAATATCTCTCAGTCTCTTGTGCTCTCTATTGACTTTCACAGTGATGGCAGTGGTGTGAGAGGCGGGGTGCAGCGAGAGGAGAGAGGAGGGTAAATGTGGAAGAGCTCAGATGGTGCTTAGATAGAGTTCTTAGATATCCACAAATGTAAATCAAGCAGTTGGTGCTGTCAGTATACTCTGAGCATATAAATATCACAGTTATGTCCATTAGTTATATACTAATCATCTATAAAGACTGCATTAAGCACTTTTGGCTATCATATCATGCTATTGAAACATACTGAACCAGAAGTCCACTAAAAAAAAAACTTTTTTAAAAAGAATTACTTAAAAAAAGTCCTATTGATGCTTTTGCTTTTTTTTCAAGCAACATAATCATATCCCAATAAACCACACCACTATCCTGAACCCTATCTTGTAATAAAGAAAACTAGTTAAGCAAAACTAATTGATACAGTGATTACATCTTTCAATGTATGCTGTCCTTGGCATCAACAACATCCACCTACCCCCTTTACTGAGAGGAAGAAGCATCTTTCATCCTCTATCCTCTGGAACCAACTCTGGTCACTGCATTTAATCTGAATTTAGCTGCCTTTTAATGTAGTTTTCAATCATATTATTGGTGTCATTGTGTGGGTTATTCTCTTTTGGTTTGCTTTCTTTGCTCTATATATACTCATATAAGTCTTTCCATGTTTCAATGAATTCCTCAGATTTGTCTCTTCTTCCAGTGTAATAATAGTTCATTACTTCCATATGCTAATTTTTTCAGCCATTCCCCAATTAATCAATCAACAAGCATTTATTAAGTGCTTCTTATGTGTCAGGTTCTGTGCTAGGCAATGTAAATATAAACACAAAGAAACAGAAAGAAACCATTTCTACTCTTGAAAACTTTATATGCTATCCATCCGGGGAGACAAAATGCACAGATATGGATATGTAGAGAATGAATATAAAATTATATGCAAATAAATATAATTAACTCAAAATGAGGTAATCAGAGACGACATTAGCATTTGAGGAGATTGTGGAAGGCTTCATGAAGAAGGAGTGAGTGCATTCTAGGCATGAAGTAAAGCCGTTAGAAAGACAGAGACAGGAGTTAAAGCGCCACATGTGAAGAACAATCTATGGCTAGTCTGACTGAGCCATAAAGTGAAATAAGGGGAGAGAATGTAAAAGAGCCTGAAAAGACAAGCTGTGGCCACCCTGGAAAAGACATTAGAAGTGAAATGTAATAGTTTTTCCTCCAGGCAACAGGGAACGACTGGAATCTATTGAGCGGAGAGAGACATTCAGATCTACACTTCAGAAAAGTCACTTTGGGGTGGGGGTGCAGCTAGGTGGTGCAGTGGGTAGAGCACCGACCCTTGAGTCAGGAGGACCTGAATTCAAATCGGGCCTCAGACACTTGATACATGTACTAGATGTGGTGACCTTGGGCAAGTCACTTAACTCCAATTTGCCCTCCCCCAAAAAAACAAAACAAAAAAACCAAACAAACAGAAAAGTCACTTTGGCAGCTGTGGGGGAGGATGGACAGGGTAGTCAGGAAGCTCAATTAGGAACTTGATGTACTGTGATGGTTTAGGCTTAGCCCTGCCTGCACTTCTCTGACAGACCTCTCTATCATGCCCCAGGAAGCTCATTACTGGGATCACCTCCTCATCCTTTAACATCTCATCAGCCTTGGTATGCCACCTCATCACTACCCTCTGCCACTCTGATTGGAGGGCAGGGCCATGAATTCCAAACATCCCCTCATTTCTCACCTGGATAAACTAATGTACTTTTCTTACTGACTTCTCAACCATACCTTTGAGTTGGGTACCTTCCCCACCCCTACTCTCCATCACTGGCTTCTTTTCAGTTTCCTTTTGTGTTTTGTCCTCTTCCGTTAGATTGTAAGCTCCTTGAGGTCAGGGACGATCTTTATTTATATCTGTATCCTAATGCTTAACAAAGGCCTTGGCACATAGTAGGCTCTTAATACATGTTTATTGAATATTGACTGAAAAGGTGAGGGCCTGAATTAAGGTGGTGGCTAAGTGAGAGCAGAGAAAAGGGATCAGAAAGAAGAGAGATTATAGAGACAGAAATAGTAAGATTTGTCAACTGATTAGATTATATAGTGTAAAGGAGAACAAGGAAATGGGAATAATGCTGTGGTTCAATATATATTCATTTATTTCCAGTCTTTTGTTGCTGAAAAGCATTACTATGAATATTTTGATATATGGGCTTTTATTTTTGCATAAATCCATATATATATATATACATATATATATTATATCCTACCTCACATTGTTATTGTAAAGCCAAAAGGAGATAATACTAAAAGTCCAAATTTATGTGGCTGTTTAAGGTTTGTAAAATGCTTCACTTAAACCCATTCGAGTATAATTATTATCTCATTTGAAAGTTTTTGAGGATTATAAAGTGCCATTTAAATACATGTTGTTATTCTTTCTTTAATTGCTACTATGGAGACAGTGTTCATAGGTACAATGATTTTTTTCTATTTCAATAGCACTGATGGGTCAATTCCCTGAAAAAGATGAATCTGTTGGTAATTTGTGGCCACAGGCTTGGTTAGAAATAGCAACCATCAGGGTGCCAACATTTCCAACCCTTCTTCTCTGGCATGCTAGGGAAAGGGGTGTTGACTGTCTGGCTGCCTGCCTTCCACTCCTAGGAAGAATCAGGAACTTTTAGAGGAAAGAAAGATTGTGAGTTTGTGTTGTTGTCAGGCTCTTTGCAATGGGGAGGAGAATGGGGAATCTGCATGTGCCTTCCGTTGACTCCTGGAATTTGGTAGCAGAAGCAAAATGGAAGTAATGATACTTTATAAATAACATTACAAGGAACCATTCTCTGGGCTTGAGTTATTTTGAGACAGAAATATGAAGAAAATGCACTGGATTACCCCTGTGAGGGGACTTAATAAACTGCAGTCATCAATGAGACTTTTCAAAAATAGGCTATATTTTAAATAGAAATGTTTAGGCTGTAAGCTGCTTTGCCCAAGTTTAAAGAATTATTAACGGGTGAGTTAAAAAATGAATCTGAGGATAGTTTAAAAAAATTAACACTGTAGGTGTGGTTTCTTCATAATGATAATGGGGCTTGTTAAATATTTATCAAAACTTCAAAGGCTTTAATATATCTTGTCATTTTCACCTTAGCAATGTCTCCCAAATATATCCCATTCTCTTCACTCACTCAGCCACTGGACTAGGAGTCAGGAAGACCTGGGTTCAAATTCTACCTGTAATGCTTACTAGCTGTGTAACCCTGGACAAATCATTGACCGTGTCTGTACCTCAGTTTCATTACCTGTAAAATGAGAGAATTGGACTTGATGGCTTCTCAGGTTCCTTCCAGTTCTAAAATCTGTAGTCCTATAATCCATGACATATAATTACTATAGTTCAGGCTTTAATTACCCCTTGGCTGGACAATAGGAGGCAATAGCTTCCTAAGTGGCGTCCTCAATTCCAGTCTTACCCCCTTCTCCAAGTTCTTCTACGCCAATAAGCAAAAGCAGTCTCCTCAAAGTACAGAATAGACCATGTGACTCTCTTGCCAAACAATCTTTCTTGACTTCTATCTTCTCTAGGATAAAATACATAGTCCTTAGCTGAGTCTTCAGATCCCTTCACAGTCCAGCTCCATTCTCTGTTCTCAAACTTGTTTCACATTTCTTCTCTTTATGAACTCTTTGAGCAAACATGATCTGTTTGCTCTTCCCAAAACTCAGCATCCTGTCTCTCCTCTTCTCTGTTTCTTTGTACTGGTTTTGCACTAAATGCCTGGAATGCATTCTCTCCTTACTTTTAGCTTTCAGCATTCTTTCAAGGACCAACTTAGAGGCTTCCTCCTGATCCTGCTAATTCTTAGCACTTTGTATGTCCCCAAATTCTATGGCACTCATCTATGCTAATGTTTTGTTCCCCAAGTAAACTGGGGACGGAGGTTTCTGTTATTGTTTTTTTTTTCCTTGTATCTTCAATGCTTTTCACACAGTAGGGAATTTTACAATGCTTGTTTTTTAAAATGATTTTGCTACATAAAAAGTTTCCAGACTTCTTTAATGTTGGAAAACAGTATATTTGTGCCATGAAAGGGTCAATTCTACTACTGGAAAATTTATTCTCCTTGGAAATATACATCCTGAGCTTTCAGATTTAATTGACTGAAGAACTCATGTAAACCATTTAAGGCCTACTCGAATGGTGGTTTTTATTGGATTGCAAGTGTAATGTGAGTCAGCTGTAGCAGGTTGTGGCTTCACAGACAGCTAATTCAACCTTAAGCTGTATTAAGCAGAACAGAGAATCGAGAATAAAGTAGATACTGGCTCTATTTTACATTGTCTTGGCCTGACTACATTTGGAAGATCATATGGGCCCTCCATGTTAGCAGGAATCTTGACAGGCTGGGGAGTAACTAGAGGATGGAAAGCAAAAAGTTCAGGGATTTAATATTTTAATACTGTATATAGTCAGTGGGTCAGCAGTCTCATCATTTTGACTGCTTCCTTAGATGGTGCTCACAATTTATCCGCATCTTCTCATCCTATTAGATTCTTCTCCATCATTCCCAAGGGAATTTAAAAACCTTGTCACACAAGGAAAAGCCAAAGGAACTGGAAAAGGCCTCAGGGGGACAAAATGCATTGATTCTTCAATGGATCTATAAGATTATCTGATTAATAAGGTTACTCCTTTGAATAATACAGGTTACTACCCACCCATCTCCTCTTGTGTGTGATTCTTATCCATGTCCTCCAATACAAGGAGGGGGTCCACTCAACGTACTGTGGGCTTCCTTTATGTCTTTTGATACTGTATGGGTGTCAGTGAAGCACGTAGGTTATCCATCTGTTATCTCATACTCTCACTACAATATAAACCCATCCACTTTTTTCTGTTTCTCTTTAGTGTCTCTTATACTTCTTTACCTGGACTATTTTCACTGACAATATGCCTAATTATGCTTGGTATGTTTCTTCCCATGCTCTTCGATTGACAACATTTTGATTCTTCAAGGACTGTGATATTACACCATATCATATAGCATCATAGCATGTGTCATATAGCATCACTAGAAGAGTCATATAGCATCACTAGAAGAGTATTGGTGCTAAGAAAATGGTTATTTGGAGAAGCTGGGAGTCATTAAAATCCCTACTCAATTTCCACATATGATTCAGCCCATTATTTTGTACTCATTCAATTCTGGACCCAATCCATCCAAATATCTCTCCTGGATTTATATGCTGATAGGCCCATTCAACTTCATATTGTAGTTTGGAAATAAGCACTTTTTGTATACTTCTTTTTCTCTCTTAGTGGCATCGCTAGGCCTAACTTTGAAGGTCATGCATCTTTTGGGGTAGAATATGAAATATTGCAGGGCTTGATACAATCTGCAACAATGTTATCATCAGCCGAGTTGCAAGCGGAGTACTTCACCTTCTCTAGGGAATTCTTCTATTTGGACCCTGCACTAGACATCTTCTATGACCAATCAAACAATAAGTGTTTATTAAGTACCTACTGAATGCCAAACACTGGGAAAGTACTGGGAACACAAAGACAAAAGTGTGACGGTCCTATACTCAGGGAGATTATGTTCTAATGGGGAGGTATGTGTGTACATCGGAAGGGTTTCATGTAGAACCTGGCACTTCGGAGGAAATTCTGCGGAGAAGGGTTGAAGGAGAACATTTCAGGGATGGGGAACAATCAGTACAAAGGCACTGAAAAAGAGATGGAGTGGGTGTTATGTCTGAGGAACAGCAAATGGGCCACGACAGCTGAATTGCCAAGTACATGGAGGAGAGTAATGTAGATGAAAAAGGCTAGGAAGTAGGAAGACACCTGATTTTGAAGAAATTTAATTCCAAATATAATTGATCTTAGTTAAGTTAATAGGGACTCACCAGAATTGTGTGTGTGTGTGTGTGTGTGTGTGTGCACGTGTGTGTGCATGTGTGTGTGAAATATGTTCAGACAAGTGCTTTAGGAAAATTACTTGAGTGTCTAAGTGGAAGATAAAGTGGAGTGGGCAAAGGTTTTCAAAGGAGAGACCAAATCATAGATTATTGTGATAGTCCAGGCAGAAGGTAATAATGGCCTGAGCTAGGGTAATGGCTTTGTAAATGGTGAGGAGGGTATGTATGAGAGAGATGTGTTGAGGTAGAATGGAAAAGATTTGGTAACAGATTGTATTTACTGATTGTGTAACAGTGAGGAGTCAAGAAGAAACTAAGGTTGCAAAACTGGATGACAGGAAGGATGGTGGTACTCTTGACAGTAATAGAAATGTTTAGAAGAGAGTAGGGTGGGAAGAAAAACATTATGAGTCCTGTTTTGGACTTGTTGCATTTGAGACTTCTATGAGATATCCAGTCTGAAATGTCCTATAGGCATTCTGTGCTGTGGGGCAGAAGCTCAAGAGAGAGAGAACAGAACTGGAATAATGGAAAGAATAGACCTGGACATATAGGTCTAGAAATCATTGGCCTAAAGAAGTAATTGAACCCATGGAAGATGATGAGGTCACCATGTGATAAACTGTAAAAAGAAAACAGAAGGGGGTCTAGAACAGTCTTTGGGGGACACTGATATTGAGCATGGCACAGATGATGAATGTGTGAAAACTTAGAAAGAACAATTAGATAGGTAGGAAGACAACCTGGAGAATGCAGTTGTCACCAAAAATCAGAGAGGAGAGGGAATCCAAGATTAAACAGTTTTAAGTGCTGCGGAAGAATCAAGATGAAGATTGTGAAGAAGTCATTAGATTTGTCAGTGAGATCTTTGCATGATTTTGGAGAAAATAGTTTTAACTGGTAGTGAGAAACACTCTTGGCAAACCCATACCTCTCTATTTTATGATTTGCATTACTGAAGAGGATTCTGGAAAATCTATCAAATATTGTATTCAATGTAACCTTGTATGCTTTTAACATACATATATACATACATACAAACATACAACATTGTCTTTCTGCTTATCTTTCTCCCTGTTGTAGGTGAGCTTAAAGCAGGATTTCACTCTACCAAATCAAATACTTTCGAAAATCATAGAACAATATGCATAGTAGTCAACTATATGTTGTAAAGATATGGTCTGCTATAGGATATCATGTAAGAAATTGTCCTCTTTCATTCCCCTGCCTCCATCAAGTGTAGCCTCGAAATATGTTTAGATAACTTTTCTCATCCTCTGCCATCTCCTTTTTCCTCCTCCTCTTCCTACCAGATTTGTGACGTCATCATTATAGGTAGTTATTGAAGGTTATTACCTTCTCTGCAATTTATAATCTTAGAGATTTGCTTAGGAATCTGTGAGGTTAGTTGAACTGACAGGGTCATTCAACTAGTATGTTCCAGAAGGGGAATTTGAAGCTATTTCTTTCCAACTCCAAAGCCAGATCTACTACATAATCCTGACTTTCATGTCGTACATTTTCATAAAGAGTTTGTAAAGATAATAAAGGAGTCAAACAGGTTAATAGTTATGATATTAGACAGACTGCTTCCCCCCCACCGGTGGCAATAAGATGTATGATTTCCTCCCCACAAACACTTGGTATCTTCCTTTCTTTAAGTTATCTTAAGAACCAGTCCCTTGATATCATCAAACTGTATGTTATTTGGCACATACCTTCCCTATGTATATTTGGTCTGGTCCAGATATTTTTTCTTGTAGGTTGTCACTGGTGGCATTTCTCTTTCTATATCATGTTAAGGATGTTACGATGAATCCAAATATAGTAGTTTTACTCTCATTGATGGGGAAAAGGTTCATTAAAGAAATTTTGACAGAACTTTTCTATTTTTTAAAAACTTATTACTGGTCCAGTTTCATTTTTAGATATGGTCTAGCTTAATTATACCTCTTGCCAAGCTTTCTCTAAACTTGTTTATTCTCTCCAAAGCTTCTAGCTATTCTACAAATGAGTTTATCATTTTAACTCATTTCCCTTCATAGCCATATCTCTCTGATTGACCAGAAGAGCAATTGTATAAAGGTTGAGGTGGGTTTTAAGGACTTTTCTTGTAATTGAGTGACAATTTTAGTATTTCCTTTGTTGTCATAACCCTTATTCATTTTTTTCAGTGTCAATAGCTTATCTAATAGATCTAGTTAGAGTTATTTTAGTTATGTATCATATCTTTCTTTTCTTATGACAACTGTCTAACTATTTAAAGAGCTAAGCAGAAGCCAGACCTAGTGTTGAACTCCTGTAATTTCAGCTCCCAAGAAGGCTGAGGCTGGCGGATCTCTTGAGTTAGTGAGTTCTAAAGTGTAGTGGGCCAATCAGGCGCCCACACCAATTTCAGCATCAATATGGTGACCCCCCCCCCCCGGGACCATAGGTCAGTGGGATTGCCTAAAGAAGGGCAAAGTGGCCTAGGTTAGAAATGGAGTAGGTCAGAGTTCCCCTAACTATCAGTAGTGAGATTGGGTCTGTAAGTGTGCCTTTCACTTTGAGCCTGGGAAGATGAGAAGACCTAGTCTTTTATAAAAAATTTCAGGAGAAGAGAAATTGGATTTATTCATTTTGAGTCTTGGTGGGGAAAATTAGGAATAGTGGTTCAAAATTACAGAAACTGACTTTGGTTCTAAAACAATTTATAACTGCTTTCTCCATAAGAACCTTTGCATAAGTAGAGTGGCTAGGAAATGGAATGGATTGCTTCGTGAAATGGTGAGTAGGCCAACACTCAAAGCTTTTAAGAAGACATTGAATAACCATTTGGGAATATTGTTGAGGGAATTCCTCCAATAGTCAGGGATTTTCCCTTAATAACATCTAAGCTAAGATCCATACAAAACCTAGAATTCCATTTTTCACCTACCAACTTAAAAGAACTGAAAAATAAGATACTATCATTGACAATTCCTCTCTGCTAAGGATATTATCTCTTTCCTAGTGAATAACAATTATACAATAAAACCACCTTATAAATAACAGTTCAATGGACAATAAAAAGCACCTTTTATGAAAGAGGTTCCAAATTAGCCAAAAGCTCAAAGAAAAAAGACTATTTATTCAAGTCATCTGTGAATGGTTCTGATGATTCATAGCTTCAGCAGGTCTCCAAAAAACATTTTGTTTACAATCTCTACTTCTTTTTCTACAACCCTGCTGAAAAGTGAAAAAAAGTGTCACCCTTCAGAGATAAAGATGAAGTTAATGAACTAGAGACAAAGAATATGAACTTTTAACTCCTCTTCATCTCTGAAATTGTGATATTTATATTTGTCATATCTATCTTATAATATTATAAACTCCATGTAAGCAAGGGTCATTGTATTTTCATCTCACCAAGTACCCTGCACAGGACTTTACATAGGGAAGGTACTTAACTTTGTGTTGAATGAGTACATTCATTTAACCATATAGTTTTGCTAGGTTAACTATTTAATTCAACACCACATTGTAAGTGCTTACTATGTACAGACTCAAGTCCTAGGCACCTGAGGGAGATAGAAAACTTTAGAAGACCGTCCCCCAATATTTGATATGTGGTTATGGGAGAAGGAGCAAATTTGTTGCTTGCAGAGGCCAGAATCAGGAAGAATGAGTAGAAGTTTCAGACAAATTTCAACTCAATATAAAGAAAATGTAAATAATATGAAATAAATACAAATAATATAATAGAAATATAATTAATATATAAAATACATAAAATACGATATGAGAAAATTTGTATATAAATCAGAGATATCCAAAAATTAAATGGAATGCCTTAAGAATACTTCAAAAGGTATGTGGGAGATGAATCACTGGGTAAATTGTAGAAAATATTCCTCTTCAGATACAGGTTGGAATACATATAAACTCTCAGGTCCAGTCTAACTCTCAGATTCAAGGACTCTATGACATACATAAATATAATCCAAAATAATACATACTCAGTGTATTGAAAAGATCAAACAAAATTCTATGTGATTTTCAAGGGAGGTGATCATTATCAACTAGGTAGTCAAAAAGACTTCCATGAGGAAGTGTCATGTTCGATTTGGTTTTTAAAGGATAGGTAGGAACAGGGGAGGGACAATATTACAAGCAGAGGAACTATCATGAACAATGGTTCTGAGCTATGCAAGCAGGGTTTGGGGAACTGATACTAGGTCAGATGACTGGAATACGGAGTATGTGGAAGGTTAATATTAAGTAAGGTTGAAAAGGAAGAATAGTGCTAGTGAAATATAAGTTCTTTCAATTCAATGTAACATATGCTTTTTTTTCTAGGGCAGGGTTGATTAATTTGTGTCTTTTAAAAGAAATCTCCAACATCAAGTATGGTGCCATGAACATAGCAGGTACTTCGTAAACATTCGTTGAATTGGATTGAATTTATAGATTGTGAAGGGTAACGCATACTGAACAAAATTTAGAATATTTTAGTCAGTAGACAATAGACAATAGGGAGCCATCACACACACAAACACACACACACACACACACACACACACACACACACACAAATATATCGACCAAATGTATCTCAAGAAAAATAGTCTGCTAATTTTTTTCTTGTATAATGGATTTGAGAAAGGAAAGAGAAGTGGGAAAACTTGTTGTGTAACTACTTTAATAGTGCAAGTATGTAATAATGAAAGCCTCTTTTGGGGTATTAGCAGTGAGAGTAGGAGAAGAGATGGGTAGCCTTAACAAATGAGGTCAGGTAGAAGATTAGGTTTGGGAGAATGATATTAGGCTGAGTTTGGAACTTGCTGGGTTTGAGGTACCAATGGGATGTCCAGATAGAAATATCTTATAGGTGATCAGGGATTCAAGTTTGAAACTCAGAGAAGGATCAAGATTGGAGTTACAGACTTGGGAGTCGTTTGGATAGAAGGGGAAAATTAACACCTCTGGCTTGAATAAAATTTCTGAGAGAGAAGATAACAGAAGAAGACCAAGAACAGAACTTTGGGGAAACAAAGATGCCCATGTCACTAGCTAGAGAAAGGGAGAGCTACATGATAGAAAATACTATCTACATCCAGAGAAAGAATTACAGAGTCTGAAAGCAGATCGAAGCATAGTATTTGCTCTCTCTCTCTTTTGTTTTGTTTTGTTTTATTTCTTCTTTCTCTTGGTTCATTCCATTGGTTATAATTGATCTTTTCAACATGACTAATGTGAATATATGTTTAACATGAATGTATATGTACAGCTTATACAAGATTGCACGCCATCTTGGGGAGGGAGAAAAGGAGGGAAGGGGAGAAAATCTGGAACTCAAAAGCTTGGGGAACTGAATGTTGTAAACTAAAAATAAATAAATATTTTTTTAAAGGGAGAGCTGAGAACTTAAATATTTAGGATGCAAACAATATGTGATTCACCAAATCCAAAAGCCATGGAATGAACCCATGAATAACACTTTGCATGGGAATTTGAAATTTTATCTGTTGTTTTCTATCAGTAACAAACATAGGGATTTCTCCCTGGACCTGTGTTGTTACACCATATAGAGTTAGAATAGGAAAATCTGACTGATTAGTAGGCAGGCATTTGGAAATAATGTATACTTTAAAAGTGAAATTTAGTATCATGTTGGAAATTATGGTTACAACAAAGGCATAGACTATTAACTCATGTATTACTAAGACACCGTAAATGTAAAACTAGTTTGCTTGGCTATTAACTTTTGAAGAGTTGCTTATGGCTGTTTTTAAAATATTCATATATTTAACAGTTTACCGTAGTATTGCCATGAAAGTAAATAAATATATTATATTCTTATACTCTAACAAAAAAGGGAGAGCTAGACAAGGAGCTAGACAAAAAAAATTAGATGTAGCAAGAAGAACTGGAGGAGAGTTGTCTATTGAAAAGAGCAAGGACAAGAGAGTTTCCATAATGAAGTGATAACAGTGTCAGATATTCTGGAGAGTTCAAAAGGGACAGCAAAAAAGACCATTGAACTTCTCTTTGGAAAGAAGAGAGAAGTTTCAATTAAGAAGTGAATGTGAATGCTGCATTTGCAATAGTAAACATTTGAAAATTTACTAATTGTAGCCAAAGGTGCTTAAATCTGATGATGTGGTGGAGAGTGAAGGAAAGTGGGCCTCAGACCCCTCATTTGTAAAATGAAAGGAGTCAGACAAGATGGTCACTGAAATCCCCTCCAGCTACAGACTATGATCCTATGAATGGCCTATACTGAAGTCAGTCATCAGCCTCCCTTAGTGCACCTGCTTTCCTGGACCGTAGTATCCTCAAATGTAAAATGAAGGATTTGGACTCCACGGCTCCTCTGACGTTCCTTTTAGATCTAAATATGTTGTCTTCTCCCCATAAGATTGTAAGTTCTTTGGAGGTAGAGATTCTATTTGTTTTTATTTGTATATGTATCCCCCACACTTAGTATAGTGACTGGCACATAGTATGTGCTTAATAAATATTTATTGACTAGATTCATGATTCTATCATCTATCTTATTTACTGGATTTTTTTTTGTGACTGAGTCTCCCTCTCTCATCCATCAGTCATTGGCTCATGAGCTTTGATCTGCCTCATTTCTGGCCTGGGCTTGATTGCCCTTCCTTAGGCAGCTTGGGGGCCCCAGCTTCTGGGGGGAATTATCATATTAATGGAGGATTTAGTGTTTAGTTCTTTGCAGCTCAGAACTCTTTAAGTTCACACAAGCTACCAGCCTTAGCCTCATCAGTAGCAGAGATTACCAGAGTATTCCACCACACCTGACATATACTGGAAGATTTGACAAGTCTTTCCTGGAAATTTTGGCTAAATACTTTCCTTGTTCTGAGTATAATTTTATATTTTTTAAAAAACGTGTAAGCTAGCAATGCGGGTAGCTAGGTGGTTCAGTGAATAGAGTGCCAGGCCTGGAGTCAGGAAAATTCATCTTCTTGAGTTTAAATCTGGCCTCAGATACTTACTAACTGTGTGACCCTGGACAAGTCGCTTAACCCTATTTGCCTCTATTTCCTCATCTGTAAAAAGAGCTGGAGAAGGAAATGACAAATCACTCCATTGTTTTTGTCAAGAAAACCCCAAATGTGTTTAGGAAGAGTTAGACACAACTGAAAACGACTGAACAACAACAAACCAACTGGGAAAAAATAAGATTGAAATTTCCTTTGTGGAATGACAAATGATATGCAGTGTTGAGGATCATTTATCAATACTCTATATTTTCAAGGATTTTGTTTTCATTTCTCCTCTTATTAGAATCAGTTATTTAGTTACGGCTCTCTCCTACTCTTATAGAACTTTGTTGTGGAAGCAAAACTAGACAAAATAGAGCATCTAGTAGACATTATTTCACAGGATATTTTTCTCCAAGTTTTCCCAGAATCCTTTAGCAGATTTGCATATTTCCTCACCCTCCACTTACCTTCCAACTTCTTTGAGTGTTACTATAACACTTTATTTCCCAATGAAAAATATTAGTTCACCAGGTAGGGAAATACATGCTGCTTTGTTAATAAAATGCAAGGTTCTTATGTCTATCAATCTACTTGAAGCTATAACTCTCTGTGTAAGAATTATGTCCTTTTGACATCTAGTGAGGTTTAAACCCACAAGGCTCAGCTAATAAATAATAATGATGCTCGCAATGACAATGTGCTCAGCTGAAGCTAAAGTTCTTCCTGAACATAAAGTAACAAAAAAAAATCAAGTGCAAATAGATGTTAATAATTTGTTTGGAAACCTTTTGAATTGTGGAGCTACTAATCCAAAAGCATAAACTCAAAGAACATAAGACTTGAATCCTGCTCTGACTCTGAGGCCAAAAACAGACTCTTACTACTGTTATACTTCAGCAGAGATAAGAAAGGTTTTGAGCATTAATGAATGTCATCATGAATTAAGATTATTAAATAACACAGAATTACATTTTAAGCACTTTTATAATCACTTGGCAATTTGGGCAGATAGGTGGCACTGCAGATAGATATCTAGATTTGGAGAAAGGAAGAACTGGGTTCAAATTCTATCACATATACTTTTAGTTTTGTGACCTTAGACAACTCACAGAACCCCTCTCATCCTCACTTTACTTTTCTGCAAATTAGAGATAATAACTGTACCCCTTTCCTCCATAGTATTATTGTGAGAATAAAATAAAATAATATATGTAAAGTCTTATGCAAAGCTTAAAAGGCTATATAGATTCTAGCTATTATTTATTATTATTATTATTATTGTTATTATGGTGTCAAAGGGGCATTGATTCTAACTTGAGAACACTGCAGGGCTTCCAAATAGACAGTTACCCATTGGCATAAAGTAAATCTGAGGAGCGTGGATTACGGAAAAGAGAAATGTCACAAAATCTCCTACCTTTACCTACTTGCCTAAAAGGGGATTTTTGCAGACAATAAAAAAGGTCAACATAAAATCAAAGGATTGAAAATTAAGAGATCTTGGTGTTAGGCTTGGCTCTGCACCTAACTTGTGTCATGTCCTTGGATTAAGTTTCTTATTGTCTCTTAGCCTTAGTCTTATCTACAAAATGTAAGCATTGTACTAAACCAACCCTAATCCCCCCTACCTCTCTAAAATTCTCCTATTATAAAGCTGGCTCCATCTATAAAAAGAGAGATAATCTGGTAACTAATCTTAAGGAGGTATTTTGAAGATCAATGAGTAAATGTTTATAAAGCACTCTGTATTCTTCTCAAGATATTTGGCCTATGTGTATATTTCAGCCATATTCTTATGGTGTCTATTTCCACTTCGTAAAGTTCATCAAATTTCATTGGGATGACAATTAAAATTGTCATATTAATTAATATTTAAAAATTATCACTGAGTTCTTAGGTGTAGCCACCTGGCTCAGTTTTCTAAACCCCTGACTTGGGGAAAGTCAAGTATATCTTTATAAAATTGTCAAGTTGGCCTCAATTTTAGAACGTTTAAGCTAATCAGCGACTGTAAACTTAAGAAATTGTGACTAGTCTAAGTAAGTTAATAAAAATACCAAGCAAACACATGTAGGAATTTTTTTAAAAAAATAAAGGAAAAGGCAGTACAGTACAAGTATTCCTTACTTCTGACTTTTACATTTCTTTTACATTTCAATTTCAAATCATACTTTGACAGTACTAATTATCAATAAAGGTGCTGATCTTTTTTTCTTACAGCTTTATACTCAGATTGAACTGCATTTGCTTATTCTAAATAGCCTATCTTTAGAGGAAAGAAAACACATTTCTAATCTGCTACAACAAAGGAAGCTGTAGAAGAGTCCAAAATCAAGGAAGCAGGGATTATTCCAATCATTTCTGGTTTCCTTGGCAACAGCATGACCATGTCTTGATTTAATATGGTATTTTGTGCCCACAGTTGGATGTCAGCCAATTTAGATATTACATATAGGACTGATTATAAATACACTGCCAGAATAGAAATCTCAAGTCTAATCTGGCACAAGGTTATGAATTGCAAATGGTCGTTCCTTGGGTTCCAAATAGATATCAGGAGCTCCGATTGTGGTCCTTTCTGCTCCGTTGTACCACTGCTTTGGTGTATAACTTGAAATTATTTATTTTTTCTTAGCTTTATTCTATTTTGAGATAATTCTTACCGTGAGATTTTGGAAGGGATTTGCTACAACAGCCGAAAATATGTACCCTGCTCTTTTTTTAGTTCCTAGAAAGTAAAACTAATGCATGTTAATCCACTCCTTCCCTGCTGCAAAACCTAACTACCTCATCCACAGAGCCAGCACAAGTAAGTGACCCTTCCTCTGAAGTGGGGGAAAAGAAAGAATAAGCACTAAATCTTAAACAAAGAGAATTTTCCCCAGCTAAATTAGTTCAACACCAAGCAAAGTGGAGTTCAAGTGGAAACCACAGTAGCCTCCAGGGAAAGGAAGAAAAAAAAATGTCCTGGCACCATCCTGTATTGACTGCAGGAGGAAAAGAATTTAGAGGCTTCCATTTAGTTTAAACTTGGCCATGTTCAAGTTCTTGTTCTTCTCAGACTTATCCTGATGGCAATTATTGGGCTATTTCTGAAATACTGTGCAGTTTTAAGACTTGGCAGAGCTGTGCTGGGTTCTTAGAGAAGCCATAATAGATAGCACGACTGCTTGTTCTGACCTCTACTTTGTGGCCAGCTTGAAGGTAGAAGAGTAGTAGATATTAACATGATGGGGAATCAGTGCAGAAGGCAAATATGGAGCAACCAAGAGAAGTAGCAATTGCAGTAAGCGAATGAGAGAGACACACATACACAGAGTGAGTGTGTGTGTGTGTGTATGTGTGTGAGGGAGTGAGGGGAAAGAAAAGACAAAGGGAGAGGGAGAGAAAGAGAGGTAAAGGGGGGAGGGAGAGAGAGGGAGAGGGGGAGAGAGAGAGAGAGAGAAAGAGAGAGAGAGAGAGACTGTGTGTGTGTGTGTGTGTGTGTATGTGCGTGAAAGAGAGAGAGAGAGAGAAACAGAGAGAGAATGATGTGGACAGCGGAAGGGACAAAGGACGAAAAACATACAGTTGAGTGCCAGTGGTCATTCATTCTTTGTGTGACCTTGGACCAGCTGTTTAAACTCTCTAGGCCTTACTTTTTTTCAATTAGAAAATGTAGATATCGATGCCTTGCCACTGCCTGCTTCACCAACTTTTTATTGGAAAAACGCTTTGTAAGTTATAAAGCACTACAAAGTACAAGCTGCTGTCTTTGAGAGCATCTGTTCATTTTCATTATACTCTGGCTTGCTGCCTCCAATGCCAACAGTCCATTGAGCTTTGTCCATCTCCAGTGGAATGAATTTGGGACTTTGATCCATGCAGGAAAGGAAAGATCTGATAAAGGCCTTTTAAAAAAAAAGTCACAGAGCTGGAAGAGACCCTATAGATTTTCTCGTTTTTATAAGGGGAAACTGAGGCTATAGGAGGGACCGGTCAAAGCTCACACAATTAGCAGGTATAAGAGACTCAATCCTGTGGATTTCAAGGATTCTTTCTAATACACCATGTTTCCTCAAGGAGAATGAAAAATAATGATAGTGGCCATATTGGGTAAGAGCAAAAACACAAGAGAACAAGATTATTGGAGATGATCAGATGGAAATGAAAAGAAAAAGATGAGATTAAAAAAGTAACTATAGGATAAAGAATAAAACTGACAAGGAGTTGGATTAAAATAGTTCATCTGAAGAGACAAAACTGAAGAGACAAGAAAGCTGCAATAAAATAGAGAAATGATAGAGAAAAAATAAAAATCAGAAAAGAGAAGGCACAATAAATGCAGAATTCATTTTAAAAATAGGAAAACATACTACTGACAAATATAGAATAAACATGTATATTACCATTCATATGTAAAATACTATGAAATACTCTAAGGGATGATGATTAAGGGGATATCCTGTGATCAATGTGATAAGATTTTCCAGTCAATCTAATGAATATTGCAGAATATGACAATTTTTTCCTCTGAGGCATGTGAGAGTCCTTTTCTCATGGAGACTATGGGCATGCTCATTGGCAGCTTGCTGAGAGTACTTCCATTTGGTTTTCAAGGACTACAGCTCACTCCAGGATGATTAGATGGCAATCATCCTCTCTCTGTGTCCCATATTCTCTGTGAAGAGGGATGCTTCAGATGCCTCAGAAACAAAGGTTCATTTCTTGTAAAATCTTAACCTCCCTTACAGGATGTGATAAGTATGACAATATTAGAGTTATATATCATATAGGAAAAAAAGTCAATGACCATTACATTTTTTTGTAATTTGTTATATTCACTTGACAAAAATTTTTCTGTCCACTACCATTACCACTGTAGCAAATGGCTACTAAGATCATAACTTCAAAAGCAGAAGAAAAACCTAATACTTTTACTTTGTCAAGTTTTAAATCAGAATCCATCTATGCAGGAGCTTCCTAAAGATAAGCTTTATTTTAAAAAACAGAAAAATACATATTTTAGCTCTCTATGTTTGATTGTTTTTGAAATATCTTTTTCTCTTTGTTCCAAAAAATGGCTCACATACTACCTATGTTTGCATATCTGTCTTGCCCTTAGAAGACTTATGACACAATCTTTTACAATTTAAAAGGAAGACTGTAATTCAAATATACATAAAATATTTTCATTTTTCCTGACTTTTCTGTCAATCTTTATCTATGTCTGGAATTTAAATGTAAATACAAATCATGCTTCTCATAAAAATTTCATAAAATAACATATCCAGTGTCATACCTATCTCCAACTCCCAATCAAATGGATACAAGGTGTTGCTTTGGGTTTAGGGATACAAAGGAGCTTAACCTTTGATCTGCAAGGCTAGAGAGAGACCAGCTACTTCTGAAATCCATACTTACTATGTTAATGAAAATAGTGCCTGCAATCTCCTGACCTTGGCTAGAAAATATGGTTGCTTTTGGCAAGGCATCTGTGAGTGGCTAGGCAGGCCAACAAGTGTCTATAAAGAGGGCTTGGGAATGAAGTTTGTTGCCTCTTTTGTTTATGAGTGTTGAAGTCAAATTTTGCCAAAGGCATATTCACTGTGATTGTGCCCAAGGAATAGGAAAAGGTAGCATCTTCCCACTACTATGGAGAAATGTGGCGAGAAACCATAGGGTCTTTCTACAATCAACTAAAAGGCCATTCTACTCCTTCTGGACAATAGGATAATTGAGATTGTACAGGAACTAAACAGCAGGAATTTATGGTTTTTAGTTATGACATTCAAATTGACAAAAAATGTCTAGTTTCGTGTCATTTGAAGTGCTCTTTTCGTCATTATATAACCAATACAGCAAAACAAGTAATGATTCCTTGTAGAGAAATGAATTCATGATTTTACAACTGAATCCTTAATTCTTTTGAGCAAAAAAGGATGTTATTTCAGGTTCCACATATGAGTCATCAGTTTCCCTGATGCATGCTTTCCTTTTCACAGAAACAACACATTCTCATAAATTTAGAGCAGGAAAGGACCTGCTCTAAATCCCTCCACTCTACAGATGAGAAAAGTGACAGTTAAGTAACTTCCTCAAAGTCACACAATTACTAAGTTGCAGAAATGAGGATTTGAATTCAGCTCCTCTAACTCCAAATCCAGGGTTGATTATAACAAACTTCCTCTTGATCGAATATAACTCTTGACTGACTTAATTGGAAACATTTTCATGAGAAATTAACATCAACTAATTGGGTAATTTAACATATAAACACTTCTGTAAGCCTATGGACATGAGGTTGGTTCATTTATGGAGCACAACAGGCTAGCATGTAGATTCATTTAACTTGTTTCAGGGACTGAGTTAATGAAAATACCCTACCCGGTTGGTTTCGCTTTTGGATCGGTCATTCTTTGCCCTTGCAGACCTTTCTGCCAGCTTCTTCTGCCTTTGAGGGCCTCTTCCAAAAAAGATGTAATTGACAAAGGCATATTCCAGGAGGGCCAAGAAGACAAAAACAAAGCATCCCATCAGGTACATGTCGATGGCTTTCACATAAGGGATCTTGGGCAAAGTCTCTCGAAGGTGAGTGTTGATTGTTGTCATGGTCAGTACAGTTGTAATTCCTGTTAAGAGAAATGTGACAGTGAGTTCCTGCAGTTTTGCCACATTGGGTTTCATTTTTCATAGGTTAAAAAAAAAATTCCCCAAATAGCTTGAGTCATTTCAGATGATGGATTGGATATTATTGGGCTCATGTGTAGTAGGTGAGATTGAAATGCAATACAGCATAAAATATGTCATTTGGAGCTGCGTAGGCAGAACTATCACATTTCGAGTGGTGAAATGACATCTCTACTCTGGGGAAGATAGCACTTAGAATATTGCGCAGAGATCTGTGCTCCATAATAGCAGTATGTTATAATAAATGGAATAGAATTCTGAAAACAGAGATGAAAATGTGGAAGGTACTAGTGAGGAAAGTGCTGCATATGAAGAGTTGGGAGAAATGAAAATAAATGGGAGTAAATGGGAGATTTCATAGAAGTATGTAAATGTCTGAGTGGGAAAAAAACATTGAGGAAGGAGAATTGTATTATGGGGGCTGCACAAGCAAACCTTACAAACTTGTTTGACAAAGGCAAAATGAAACTTGCTGATTAGTAAATGCTTATTGAATTGAATGGGGTTATCATAAAACAACAGAGAGGACAGTCAACTGTTTGGTGAAAGAACTGGAAATATCATCTGCTGAACAATTTTGATTGCACAGGATAATTCTGGAGCAAGAAAGCAAATGACATAGTATAATCCAAACGCCCCAAGGGGAGACATTAATCTTTGTACCCCTCATAGCGCCTGGCAATGCCTTACCCATGGTAGGTCCTCAATAAGTGTCTGGTAAATGAATTAATTTTCTTGAAACCAAATATTATAGCAATTTCTGTATTAATAGAACTGATTGTTACTTTTGGCAGGTATCTAATATCAACAGATTCATTTTAAGAATTTGTTATGCAGTGTCTCACAATTATTTTATACATGTGAGTCTTGTCTCTCCAAGAAAACTATAAGACAAAGGGCAGAGACCTTACTTTATTCTTTTATAGCTAGCACATTGCCAAAAACAGGACTAGGTATCATACAGGTGTTCGTAAAATGCTTAGAGTCTCAGAAGAATTGAATTTTAAAGATGGAAATGATTTTATAGGTGTTATAGTCCAATAAAGGAATATAGTCCAATAACTGTGCCTAATGTCACAGGCACAATTAATGGACAAACCTGAACTTATGTAGTTTAAATGAAACTTACTGGTGAGAGGGTAGGAAAGTCACTCACTTTTTCATGGTAGAGTAACTCTTTTAGTCTAAGAAGTATCTTGGAAAGAGGTGGCATACTACCAGGGCTTTGAAGTCAGGAAGAGCTGG
Source organism: Trichosurus vulpecula (assembly GCF_011100635.1). Lineage (NCBI taxonomy): Eukaryota > Metazoa > Chordata > Mammalia > Diprotodontia > Phalangeridae > Trichosurus > Trichosurus vulpecula. Next base: position 391,265,465 of record NC_050574.1, read on the forward strand.
GTTTAAATTCTGCTTCTGACACATGCCAGATGTATGGCCATGGGTAGGTAGATCATTTCATTTTACTTGCCTTAGGGAAGATGTTTAAGTTACAGAAGACTTGTGAAATGGATATATAAAGGGAGTTTCCTCCACTGATGAAATCATAGTTCTAGGACATAAAAAAGGATTTTGGAGAATAACATTGTAAAGAAATATGTTTCAAGAATAAGTAGCTTAACTCCTTCTTACAAGTAAGATTAATCTTATTCCATATAATTAATTTTGTTTTTTTGATGAGGCAGCTAGGAAAGAACGTGTGTATACCTCCTCTCAGGAACCCAATAACAACATATTAACTTGCATTTGTATATAGCACTTGGTTGTTATGTACTTTCCTTATAACAACCCTGTGAGATAGATATAAGTGACATTATTCCCATTTTACAGATGAGGGAAAAAGGAATGGGAAGCTTTTCTACCAATCAGTCTCAGCCTTCATATGGACAGATTTATGTATTTGTCATGTTTGCTGGCAGGCCCACTTGTTACATAGGGCTTATACCAAGCTAAAGGAAAGAATACTACAGCCATGTTCCCATGAACATGTCTTGGGCAACGGAAAACAGTTGTCATGTGAACAGTTTGGGAGAAGGAGAAAAAGGCATAGAGGGACAGGACTGCCCTAACTGCCCAGTGCTCATACTCTGGAGGACTAACGTATAGATAGAGCAGCCCTACCAAGAGTTACCAACATGGAGCCTAATTTCCTCTCTCTTACTACTTTACACCTTTCCAATTATCAAAGAGGTGTGAAAAAAGAAGTCCATTATTTTAAAAGGAAAAATAAAAGCATTTTCTATTTCTAAGTGTATCGGTATTATTGGTTGAATATTTGCTCAGAGAGGGCAAAGATCAACATCTCTTGTTTCACAGATCATGATAGTAAAGTAATTGAATAAAGGCCACTCATAGAGTCACCTGTGGATTTTGGAATGTATCCTATGTCTCCTACTTTATCCCTCTGCCTTCAGCATCACTACTAAAAATACAGAAATAAAGAATTGAGAAAAATAATTTCAGGTCCAACTGGTAAACACAATTGCTGATGGAGTTTATAAGGAACTTACAATTCTTGTATTTTAACCTAAATCTTACTCTAATGTCTCATTATAGTATGGAAGGGACCCTATGTTCTCCATGGGCAGCTAGGTGGTACGGTAGATAGAGTGCTAAGCCTGGAGTCAGGAAGAATTGTCTTCCTGAGTTCAAATCTGGCCTTAGACACTTACTAGCTGTGTGACCCTGGCCAGTTACTTAACCCTATTTGCCTCAGTTTTCTCATCTGTAAAATGAACTGGAGAAGGAAATGGCAAACCACTCCAGTATCTTTGCCAAGAAAACCCCAAATGGGGTCAGGAAGAGTCCGACATGATGAGAAATGTCTGAATGACAACAAGAAATTAGGTTCTATAAGGCTGAGACAGTTGGCAATGAGTTGTAGAAGGTAACACCAACTAGGCAAGGCTTCATGTAAAGGCCCAGTCCTGGACCACAGATTTGTTGTCCAAGGCCCAGCCTACACAGGTTCAAATAGGCTCATCAGCCACGCTTACACAGGTTCAAAGAGGCTCATCGCTATGCTAGCCACAAGATAATTTTTTTTTTGGACCGAATAACTTTCAAAGACCAGTTGCATTGTAGAGAACACATATTCAGGAAGAGCCAGGTGTGAATCCTATTTCTTCCACTTACTAGTTAATGTGATCTTAGACAATCTTCCTAATCCTTGTCTTAGTTTCCTCCTCTGTAAAATGGGGCCAATAATATCCCAGTCCTTAACCTCGCTGGGTTGTTGTGAGGATCTATGAGATTATGTATGCAAAGTAATGTGCAAACTTTAAAATGCCATATAAACGCTTGTTATTATTAATAAGTCACAAATGGGTTGTGACCTGTGTCACTGGAGGAAATCCCCACATCAATCATAGATCCTTAAAGTATGCACATCTACTTTTTTCACATGAGAATTTCACTGGAATGTTTCACACAACATGTAAGAGAAAGCAATATACAAAATCTAAAATTGCTTTTCTTTTGGAGGGTGGAAGGCAGGGCCACTGGGGTTAAGTGACTTGCCCAAGGTCACATAGCTAGTAAGTGTGTCAAGTGTCTGAGGCCAGATTTGAACTCGGGCCGGTCCTCCTGACTCCAGGGCCGGTGTGCTACTCACTACGCCACCTAGCTGCCCTTAAAAATGTTTTAAGAGTGTGTTGGTAAGCAAAAATGGGCTCCTTAGCACTTAGTTCAACAAGTGCCCTTGAATAGTTTGGCTTTTGTTCCCTTTGAGTAATTCACTGAGCCTTACTAGGTGCTAAGCCCCAGGCCCAAACCCCTATTAGGCGTAAAACACTAGTGGGTATGGATTGGCAACTAAGGTGGGGCCCAAGGTGGGGCTAACTCCAGGGAGGGCCTAGTTTACAAGTCTGGGAGAGCAGAGGTTTTTAGACCACGTGGGTTTAAGTCCTCCTCTTTGTGAAGATTCTAGGTCATGTGGGTGAGTCACATGTGTGACTCACCCCTGACGCTGAAAAGGATTTAAAAACCAGGGGTTGGCTGTCTGTTCTTTGGAGCTCCTCCTTACAGCAGTGGTGAAATGCATGACTCTGGGCCAGCCCTTGTTCTGAGCTCCCGGGCTGAACCTAGATGTTGGTAACTATGAATCTGTATTGGGTCTGTCTGTTGATGTTTGTACTTTGTTTGTAATTTTGTTCTGAAGTTTAGGGTGCTGGCTTTTTCCCCTGAACTAAGTGAATGCTGTCTGTATGCTGGATTAAAGTAAACGTCAGCACCTTTAACCTTGCTTTCCTTTTTAAAGCAGATCAAAAGAATCTGTGCTTTCCCAGTGTGGCAGCAGCTTTCTGGGTGCTGGCTGTGGGTGGATCTTACACCCCCACAGAAGCTGCTAGCTGGATTGTGGAAACAAAGAGTGTAAGATGATATTAATATATTTACTAGAGCCAGATAGTTGGCACACTGGATAGAGCTCTGGACCCAGAGTCAGGAAAACTGATTTCAGATATGGTTTCAGGCATTTAATAAACTGCTTAAGCAAGTCATTTAACCTCTACCTGTCTCAATTCTTCATCTGTAACATAGTGATACTATATCACTTACTTTCCAGGGTTGTTGAGAGGATCAAAAAAGATATTTGTAAAGCACTTTGCAAACCTTAAAGCATTCCATATTTTATATAATTATATACAATATAATTATATTACACATTGATATCATAAGTTATATAGATATATACATATCGACATCATTTCCATTGAAAAGCTTTACTTAATATTCAGCTTAATCTCCAACTCTTTTTCTTATTGTTGTCCAGTTGTTTTCAGTTGTGTCCAATGCTTCATGACCCCATTTGGGGTTTTCTTGGCAGAGATACTGGAGTGGTTTGCCATTTCCTTCTCTAGCTCATTTTACAGATGAGGAAACTGAGGCAAACAGGGTTAAATTACTTGCCCAGGGTCACACAGCTAGTCAGTATCTGAAGCCAGATTTGAACTCAGGAAGAGCCTGGGTTAGGAATTCTTTTGACAACAGTAAAATTAATTAGGGGTTTCCAACTTAATCTCCTTACTCCTGAGAGAGAGGGAAGGGGTGGAAGAACTAGTGGAAAAGTGAAAGGAAGGAAAACTTTCATGTAAGACCTTTTCACCACTCTTCTACACCCCAGTCCCCATTTTTAAATCAGGCTTGTGATTATATATACGTGTGTGTGTGTGTGTGTGTGTGTGTGTGTGTGTGTGTGTAATATTTCCTGGGGAATTCCCAGGAAAGAAATTCCCTCTACCAACGCAGATCTTCATTTGTAGCTATGTGGGGCAGTGGATAGAGTTCTAGGTCAGGAATACTAATTTTCCTGAGTTGAAATATATCCTTAGATGCTTACTAGCTGTGTGAGTCTGGACAAGTCACTTCACCTTGTCTGCCTCAGTTTCCTCATCTGTAAAATGAACTGGAGAAGGAAATGCAAACCACTCCAGTATCTTTGCCAAGAAAACCCCAAATGGGGCCAGGAAGAATTGGATATGACTTAGCAACAACGGTATAAAAGAATCATTTAGGGTAGGGAGATGTTAAGTGAGCTGCCCAAGGTCACACAGGCAAGGCTTTTCAGAGGAAGCACTTGAACCCAGGTTGTCCTGACTCAAAGGACAGCCCTCTATCCACTATGGCAGACTATAATTCATTCAAGACTGCACAAATGCACTTGAAAAGTGGACAATGTGGATTATTCTGCTCTGATTAACTGAATGAATAGTATAAGTAGCTATATATTTGAAATGCTGTAAGTATAGTACTACCTAAAAAGAGGAAGAATGAAAGAGTTGCTCTAAGGCTTCCCTTCAGTTCTATATTTCTCTGAGATAAATATTTTAGAAGTCATTTCATCAATGCCTTTTGCTTATGAGTTTGCTATGTCAGCTGTATCTAAATTATCATTAACTGAGAATTATTTTATATCGCATAGGTTAAACATAATTTTATATTTTTTCCCTCAAGGATCTAAGAAAATGTTATAAATAAAAATTCTGATTCATATTTTCTATAAATTAACATAGTGACCAAATGAGCAGAATAACTACTGGACTACACAGCAGCAGTAAGAATTAAATGGTGTGTTTTAATGCTCATTAAATTGTATAATTCCAATTATATTGCCATAATATTTAATTATTTTCCATTTTACTTAAAAAAATGTGGAACCAATCAGGTCTTCTTCCTGGGATAGAGACATCTCTTTAAACAGGAAATAACAATTCCCACCCTAATAAAAATTGGTAACAAATATTTTATGATGCAAATATTCTAGAGGCATATTTTCCTTATCATTGCTGTGAAGATTCACATTTAAGCCTTTTTAATTAAATTACCACATCAAGGGAATCATGCGTGAGCTTTTCGATTGAAGATAAAACAGAATTATGTCCACAAAGCTAGTGTCATGAGATGTCAAAATGCTGAAAGTGAACTGTAGTCTCTGAAATCACTCGATACTGTAATGATATATTTAGTTAAATTTTAATCCTATTTTTTAATCACATACCAAGGGCAACTCTTGCTGCTGATGCATCATAATTAATCCAGAATGACACCCATGATAAAATTGTAATCAGTATGGAGGGCATGTAGGTCTGAAGAATGAAGTATCCAATATTTCTCTTCAACCTGAAGCTCAGTGAAAGTCGTGGATAGGCACCTATGGAAAACACAAAATTGTTATTTGTAACAGAGAGAGAGAGAGAGAGAGAGAGAGAGAGAGAGAGAGAGAGAGAGAGAGAGAGATTGGCAGACAAAATCATTTGCCTTTGTTGCCATGGAGACTAAAACATGTCTTTGGAGCCACAGGGACTGTGGAATACTCCACAACCATACAATTTATTTCTGTCTGGCAAATGGTATTTACAGGGAACCCAGAGTGTCTTGAGAGAAAAAACACTGTTATGTAGTCTATTTTTAATGTAATAATGAGGAAATGCTACTAAGGCTAAATGCTGAAATGAGAAATATCCCTCTGGAAAACTTTTTTACTTTATTTTTTTTAAAGAAAAGCTTTTAACAGAAGGCTGCAAAAGAAAGCCAAATGCCTTGTTTATCCCTTTAATTAATGGCTGGTCTTCTAGTTCTTCATTGTCTGCAGACAGATTTGGCCCAGAGCTGCCCCAAGCCAAATGGTTTTTTTGCTGCCACCCACACACACCAGGCTCAAAACCAGCTGTGCAAAAGTAACTAGGATGGGGGCACTTACCAAAGGTATAAAGACCCTGCCATTTTGCGTATGAAAAACTCTTAAAATTGGTATGGTTAAAGATGGGCGATACCTAACCCTAGTAAAATATGTACCTTGATCTCACACTGAAATGCTGCAGTTCCTTGACAAATGAAAGCATTGTCTTGTTATTTCTTTAGTTTTGTTATTTTTCGACATTCATATATCTGTATGCACATAATAAAAATGCTCTGGCTTTTCATCTTTATATGTATTCTTCCCACATGTCATACTTGGAAAAAAAACATTGCTTTACAATACATAGATACATAACAAATGTGTTTTGTATTTCAAATAGCCGTCCTTTCCTTTGACCCAGTCTTTGCCTCAAAAGCATCTGACAAGAGTTCCTTACAGTTCTTTCCCCTAATCTCAATTCTTTTTTTCTGTACTTGTAGCATTGTCTCTTTCCTTCCTGTCCCAGGAGAACTGTTTCTTCTTTTCAAAACTAACTTTCTACTGGTACTCTTGGTCACACTCCCTCATGCATCCTCTGCGAAGGAGATTCCCCCAAGTGATACCTCAAAGTTCTTCATCTTCAATTTCTCATCCCACTTTGATTAGAGTCTCCTCCTTGTCTTACAAATAAGCTCAGGATAGCTTGATTCTAAAAGAATATTCCCTCATAATCCTCCTTTCACCCCTACTCTAAGCTATCGATCTTTCACTTATTCTTCTCTATCTTAAACTCCTTAAAAGAGTAGTCTACACTTGCTATTATCCTCTGCAAAACTTTCTCCATACTTCTTGGCTTCTATGGCAGTCCCTCAATCAATCAATAAGCTTTTATGAAGGCCCTGTTATATGTCACACACTCTCCTGGTTTCATTCTCTTTATTCTGATTGTGACTTCTCGGTTTGCTTCATAGATACCTCTTTTTTCTTTCACCTATTTGTAGTAATTTCATAAGGATTTTTCCTTAGTCCTTTTCTCTTTACATGCTTCCATAACTTCAGGTATGCTCTAATTTCTTTATTTGTAAAATGTGGGCATTCTACCAGACCAGAAGTTCTTAACCTTTTCTCGTGACATGGGGCCCTGCAACAGTCTAGTGAAATACAAGAATCTCTTTGTCGAATAATGCTTTTAAGTGCATAAAATAAAATAATCTGGACTATAAAGGAAACCTACTAAAATAGTTATCAAAATGTTTCCTGTATTCCTAGCTGTCTTTTCACTCTCACTGCTACCAAAGGCTCCCCTTCTTTCTTACCAGTATAAGATGAGCTCCTAACTGGTCTCCCCACACCTTACCTCTCTCCCCTCTGATCCTTACTATATCCCATTGCCAGATTAATTTCTCTAAAGCAGAACTCGAATCATGTCATTCACTTGCTCAGTGATCTTCATTTATGGCTCTTTACCACTTAACAAATGGAATCCAAATTCGTGTGTATGGCAATCAAAGCCCTTTATGATCTGATCCCAACTCTACTATACAGAGTTATTTCTCACCATTCCCCAAATATACCTTACGATGAACCAAAATATATACTATTTCCTGAATACACATCTCACTTTTCTACCATTGAACTCTTGTTTAAGGCATTTCCTCTAACTCTGAGATGCCTTTCTACCACTAAATCAAATTCATTTATTAACCCTTCAATGATTAGCTCAAATGTCACCTCCTTCACCTCCTCAACTGGATATAATATTTAACCTCATCTTAAGTCTTAGAACAACATTCTTTTCATAACTCTCTTTTTAAAACCATGTGGAAATGTTGTTGACTCCTGCCGTGGTCTAAGTATGACCATAGGTAAGTTTATTTAACTTTTCTGATCTTCGATTTCCTCATTTGAAAAATGTAGATAATATTTGCACGGACTATCTGTCGCAGACATGAGAACCAAATCAGATCCATTATTTAATGCCTGGGCTATTACTGTGGCTTACTGGTTGGTCTGCCTTCCACAAGTCTCCCCACACCCAACTCTAGTCTATCCTCTACCCAGCTAACAAAATGGTTTTCCTGAACACACACACACACACACACACACACACACACACACACACACACAGCCCCGTTCTTAAATAAAATCTAGTCACTCACCTCTAGGATCAGATAGAAACTACTCTGCTGTTCAAAGCTCTTCAAAACCTGTCTGTCCTCCTGTCCTCATTCAGGTCTTCTGAAACTAACAACTCTCCCCTCCCAGCCTTGCCTACCCCATCATGTCCTCTGTGATTCACTGACATTGGTGTCCTTGTTATTCCTTGAACAACACACTCCATCTCTTGGCACTAGGCATTTTCACAGGTTGCAAAGGAATTCTCTCTCTCTCTGTCTCTCACTCTCTCTCTCTCCCCGCCCCCTTTATCTCTTTCTTCTGGATTCCCTGGCTTCCTTCCAATCTCAGCTAAAATCCCACCTTCTTCAAGAAGCTTTACCCAATCCCCCTTAATTCTAGGGCCTCCCCTCCATTAATTATCTCCAAGTTATCTTGCATCTATCTTGTTTGTAGAAGTTGTTTGCATGTTGTTTTCCTCATTGGACTGTGAGCTCCTCGAGAGCAGAGACTGTCCGTTGCCTTTCTTCATATCCCCAGTGCTTAGCACAGTGCCTGGCACACAGTAGGTACTTAATAATTGTTTGTTGACTGATGTTTATAAAGTCTTTTGTCAAACTAAAAATACCACATAAATATGAGCTAGTGTTATTTTATTCTGCCTTGTGTCTTATTTATTGTACTTTTTCTTTCTTTCCTACCATGTTATGAAATACTTGAGTTGAGAAATTAGGTCTTATTCCTTTTTTATCTAACCCCTTCCCCCAAGTGATTAGTCCATCAACTTACACATCCTAGGCGCTCAAAACACATCTGATGAATAAATGAATACCATTTTGTGTTATGTACTGGGTTTTTGATTTCTCAAATTTCCTTTTCTGCATCGCCAGTGAATCCTCTGGGCTTTAGATTACAAGCTTAGAGAAGGCGATGAGTGCTGTAACCTTCTTTTATATCCAAAACTTACTCTAGCTTCTCATGAGCTAAGCCATCAGCCTTAGAATTCCTTTGAAACACAACTTCTTATGGGAAATATTCCAGTATGGTCAACCCTTCATATCAAGGACTTTATCATTATTTTTTTATAGTGACCCTATCGCCCAACTTCTCACACAATGAACTCATATAAAGTAGGCAATTAACAAATTTCCTGCTCTCTATAATAAATATGTGTTGAATGTGAAAAGAATAAATGAATGGATGTCCACCTACTAAGGTATGATAGACTCTATTCTTTCTTGTAGGGATAAATGCTGTTCATAAGTTGGGAGGGAAATCCCCAGAATTACATAACTTCCAAGCATTTAGGTGGCACAGTGGGTAGAATGCTTGACATGGAGTCAGGAAGTCCTGAGTGAATAATAGCCTGAGAGACTTCTTAGCTGTGTGATCCAGGCAAGTCACATAATCTCTGTTTGCCTCAGTTACTTCAACTATAAAATCAGGATAATAATAACAATATCTATCCCCCCCTTCTCGTCCCTGGATTTTTGTGAAGATCAAATGAGATATTTCTAAAAAAATGTTTAGCATAGTGCCTGACCCCTTCTCTTTAAAGCTGAAAGGAACTACAGAGGTCATTAAATGCATCGTGAACCTTACCTAGAATGCCTCCTACACAATTCTTGACAAGTGGCCATTCATAGCTTCACATGAAGACCACCACTGAAGGAAGATACCACCATATCCTGACATCTTCCTAACCACTCCTATAAAGCTCTGGGAATTTTTTTTTCTTTTGTACTTCCTTCCAAAAATCATCCTCATCATCATCATCCTCATCCTCATCCTCTTCTTCCTCCTCCTCCTCCTCGTCATCATATCCTTCTTCCCCATGATGACCCATCAAATACTTGACAGCTCTCATATGCTTCTCCCATAAATCTTCTACTATCAGTAGTTCTTTCAGACAAATCATCATTTGACATGATCTTCTGGTCTCATATTATCCCATCCTGTTGACCCTTTTCTGAATCTTTTCCAAATTGTCAATATCCTTCCTAAAGTTCGGTATGCAGAAGTGAACATAATACTGCTGCTTGGTTCTTACCACAGTAGAGAAAAGCAGGACTGTCACCTCTTTTATGTGGATACCACATTCCCATTAATTCAGTTGAAAATCAGGGTAGTTTCTTTTGAGTTTTGAGGTCATACTGTGGTTGACTATTGAGTTTAATATGCATGGGAAGCCCAGAGATTTGAGTGATTGTTTTGGACCTTGTGTCACCCAGGAATGATTCCCATTTCAAAAAGGCCTTCATCCCTGGAAATTTTCTAAGTCAATTAGACTTGAAGATACTAACAGTAATAAGAATTAAATGCAGCAGTATCCTGAAAGAGTGAGTGTCAAAGTTGGGAAGCTCTGTATATTAATGGATATGTGCTGAAGCATCAGTGTCCCTGAAGTATTTTCTCTGAGCCTTCCTCTGGGTACCCTATGACAGGCTCCCCAAGATTTCATGAATAGATAGAAGTCTAAACGTAACAATAGCTTCTTGTTTAGGCAATAGTATAATAGCTACAAAAATTTGTACCAACTAAAACAGTTTAGGACATAGAGAGAGAGTAATATAGAGGAAAAATGTTGGCCTTGGAATTAGAAGATTTGGGTTTGAGTTTTAACTCAGGCATGTTTAGTTGCACGACTTCAGAATGTCACTCAATCTCCCTGGTCTCAGTTTCCCTACTTGTGACATGAGTGTAACATTGCTTAAATTGCCTACCTCCCAGAGCCATTACAAGGAAAGTGCTTTGCAATTTTCAAGTTCTAAACAAATTAGAGTTATCATTAAGTACTTTGGGACATAGAAAAATAGTCCAGAGCATAGAGCAGCATCACATCCTAGGAGCACTGTCTAGATAGAATGCAATGATGCAGGCATCCCAGAACCACACAGAAAACCTAGCAAAGTTTCTATTTGGCAGAGGTTAATGCTCTATGATAGAGATGCGTTAAGGCTGATACTGTGAAATTGATACTGCAGTGCATTAGTGCATTAAAGCCTGTTTCAAAATGTCAAGAGAAATGTGCAGAAGCTCTAATGTGAATGTGCCAGTGCAGATATTTGACAATGCCAAGGTAGATGCTGAACCATGGTAATGGAGTAAGGCAAAATTCTGGACCTATTCCTAGGCTCTTCTGTCAGGTCAAAACAAAGGTATCTGCCACCAGACCTGCTTTCAGCTCAGCCCTTGCTGCCCTCATTGAGGGGAGAAATTATTGTAGAGAAGGAGCCTACTTTTCTTATCAGCACCAGCAATAACTGCTGACCAAATACCACCAACAGGCAGATAGATACAAGAACCCTAGGAATGGGAGCTCCCCCCCCACCCAGAAAATGAGTCCCTCTTCTAGCTTAGCTCACATAGAAATTACCCAGGGAATCAACTCACATGGAGAATTGAACAGCCATTGCCACCAAATGCCAACCAATTGCCTCTCACAGGGCCAACAAGTCAGCCCTGCTGAATTCAGCAGCAGGGACCTTGAAGGGGAGCTGAGAAACAGCATGCACCAGGCAAGTCAAACCACCACTACCAGCTCGAACACCACTCCCTTTGGACTCTGATAGATACACCCAGTACCCTGAACACAAGAACCTTTGGAATAGTAACACTCCTAGCCCAGTGTCCACAGCCATCATCCAGGAAAGCAAACCTTGTGGAAATGCAGACTGGTAACTGCTCGTACAGGTGCCAGAAAATAAAATTCTTGTCACCATAGTCCTTGGCACTGTCAGATGATTCAATATCATAAACTGATACGATGTTAGCAATGGAGATGACATTCAGGAAAAGCATACCATATGCTTTGTTACTGAATGTGAAGAGCCATGGGATTTTTTCGTTTGAAACCTTCCATATGTGTTGTTTTATTGGAATGTGACCTCCTTAAGAGCAGGAACTGCCTTTCTTTTCTAAGGGCATCCCCAGCATATAACAGTGCTTTGCACATGCTAAGCTCTTAATAAATGCTTCATTCATTCACCTAATTCATCATTAATCAGTCCTTCCATATAACAACACCATTCGTACCCTTCTCCTGCGCCCTTCTCCGTATTGGCATAGTACATAGACAGAATATTACAATAGAAATTGGAAATTGTGGGGTTTTTTCTGTCTTTTTTATTACCTATCTGTGGTACTTTCAGCAAGAGAGCCAATTTCAGTGGGTTTCCTAACTAGTGAAGTAAAAGCCTTAGATTAGATCAAGTATTCTTAAACTGGGTCTCTGAATAGATTTCTGGGGGAGGGGAAGGCATAATTTCTAACTGAAATTTAGCATTTCTTTCAATTATGAATTTCAAAAAAAAATTCTGAGGACTCCATAGGATCCACCAGATAGCCAAAGGAGTCTATGACACAAAAAAGGTTCTGAACCTCTGGACCAGATGATCTCCAAGTGAAGTTTCAACATTCAAGGAGTCTTCCCCACATAGATATCTGATAGGTAGGGCTAAAGAAGCCAAAACTGTATCTGAGGTCCTTTTTGAATTATAGTTTACAAAATTTAATAGCACTTAACATGAAAAGGAAATATCTTAGGCATATCTAGATGTATCAGATGTAAGTTCCGTAGAGGCAGATTTCATATTCAGTGAAAAGGTGAATTGTTTAATGGAACTCTTCAAAAGTATCTCTGTTCTAAATTAGAATAGAGATTGTCGGGGATGTCATAGAGGACATTGCTTCTCTGATATGGGTTGATTTAGATTATTTCTTGACATCCCTTGCAATTCCAAGAATCTGTAATTCTACAAACTGAGCAGTAAGAATTCTATAGCTCCTTGTCCATTGGTACTTAAAATATCCCTTTCTCTGAACTCTGGACTATATTAGCCATGATTTTAGAAAGTAACCATTTAAAAAAAATAGGCATACCATCAGTAAATCGACAATTATGCCTATTTGTAAATGCCTATTATGTCTAGCACTTTGCTAGATACTTGTGATGAAATGACAAAATTAAACAAACCCCACCTTCAAAAAGCTTAAATTCTATCAGTATTTTAATATTTGAATGAGTATTAATTTTCAAAATAATCTCACTGGTACTGTATGCATGTATTTTAGTAATGTTACCACTGATTATATTATCTTTATAAATGTCTTTGTAGATAGCTTAAGAATCATAGCTAAACTAGCAATATTTTCATCATCTTTATGGTTAAAAGCCCAAAACCAAACCAAACCAATATTACTCAAATCAATTACCTATGTTGTTCACCTGGATTGGCTCAGAATAACTTTTGGCTCTTTGCAGGAATCAAGTACATCGCAGAAAGACAAAGATTATGCACCATCGAGGATTTTTTTTAAAGGGTGTGACATAGGCCCTCAAAGCAAATCCAAAGGAGTCACACGGGTACTCTCCTAGCTATACCATGTTAAACAACCATAGCTCAAGACCAATATAGCTCCCCTGCGGTACCCAGTGAAGAAATTCTGAGCTTGGAAGGGGTGTTTCCTCAAAAAAGGACATCAGGAAGATATGACAACTGAGCTCCTTTATGGTCCTTTATGGACCCTGGACCCAAGCAGCCTCTTTGTAGAGGCAAGACACCTGGTCTCTGTTAGCTCTGGGCGTAGGAGTTTGCTTCTGTTGAGGCTGGATGGAAAGGTAGGCTAAATAATCTATAAAGCCCCTTCTAATTCTCAGGTTTTAGTGGTCTCTAAGGATTGGCTATAGTAAAAACACTTGTTACCTGGAGAAGAAGATATATTCAATAATATATATCTCTAAGTTTGATAATATTTCATGGCCCTTTTTGGCTAAAGCAGGCATTAGGAGAAATAAAGCATGTAAGAGACCATTAAGCTAGGTGTTACAAAACCTTTAAGGTATATGTCTCTTTCTTATTAATTGCACTGAAAACCAGAGCTGGAAGGAGTTTGCAAATTGGATTCTAGAGAATTGCCCAAGCTCATATTAACCATAGGCAATGCTTATTATATTCCAATTTATAGAAGATAGCAATTTGGACTTCTCATTGATACAGCAGATAAAAATAAATGTGAAGGTTGATCTCTGAAAGATAGTAACTTAACATAGCAAATGGAAGTATTCATTATCATTCATCATTGGTTCCCACTTTTCCCTTCAAATCTTACAGAAGTATTCTGAAATAAATCTGAAAGGAATTGTTTTCCCAATATATGCCACTGAAAAAATAGCAGAATAACCATATAAAACAATATATCTGCCACCAGTCTAGTCCATCCTATACTCTTTTACAAGAGAAGCTGAGTATCTTAGGACTTAGTTTTATTTTAGCTTCCCTAGGCTTCATGATTGCTTCTGTGCCTTTCTATTTCGTCTCAGACAAAACAGAAATTCTCATTTCCCTTTAAAAACAATTCATAAGCTGACCCTAAACTATCTTTACAACTTAAATATATATTACTCCCAGAGGTATGCTAGTAAAAAAAAAACAACTGACCCTCAGAAAGGAATACACATATACATACATATATGTATGTGTATACATATATATATATATATATATACATATATACACCTATACATACATATAGATCTGGTTTTTTTGTTTGTTTGTTTTTTGGAGGGGGGACGGCAGGGCAATTGGGGTTAAGTGACTTGCCCAAGGTCACACAGCTAGTAAATGTGTCAAATGTCTGAGGCCGAATTTGAACTTCAGGGCCAGTGCTCTACTCGCTGTGCCACCTAGCTGCCCCTGTACATATAGATCTATACACACACATACACAAGGGACACTTGTAAGTTAAATGTGCATTATTAACATTTCTCCCATCACTTCTTTCAGTCCAAACAATCAGCAAAACTATAGATCTTGGAAGTGTAAATGCTCATACCAAAAATTTAACAACCAACTCTGGCAGCCAATTTGAACTGCCTCCAGCATTCCCTTGAATTGACTCCCCTTCCTGCACTTTGTGGTCAGCCACTCTGGGTTTCTCTCTCATTATCTCACAGAAAACTTCACTTCTCCCATCTCTTTGTCTTTGTACTCACTCTCCCTCTGTGCCTAAAATGAGCTCTCTCCTTCCCTCTGCCTCATAGAATACCTCACTTCTTTCAAGACTCAGATTAGGCTCCACTTTCTTCAGAAAGCCCAAACTTTTAGTGTCCTCCTTCGCTAATGATCTTGGATTTTACCACCATGTATTTATTTTGTATATTTAGGTAGGTACATGTCTTCTGTCCCAGTAGAATGAAAAACTCTTGAAATCAGGGACTACTTCTTTTATTTTTATTTTGTCTTGGTATCTCCAGTGCCTAGTACAATGCCTAGCATGCAGAAGGTACTTAAGAAATCCATTTGATTGACTCATAGGATCTAGCTTCGAATGCCAAAGGTAAGCTTGCCAAAAAGACTATTTTATGGAGAACTCACACAAGGCAAGCGCTCACATGGTGATCAAAAAAAGCAATGCAAGGACACTCTCAAGGTCTCTCTTAAGAACTTTGGAACTGATTGTGTGACAAGGGACAGACACTGGCACAAGACCATCCAGCATGATATGCTCTTATCAGAGAAGGTTCTATGCTCCATGAGCAAAGTAGAATTGAAGTAGCTCAAAAGAAAAGTGAGATGTGCAAATTTAGAGGATCCACCCCAAATGTCCATGTGGACTACTTGTGCCCGACCTGTGATAGAGCATTCCAAGCTCATATTGGTCTGATCATTCACAGTCAGACACACTGTAACTTGACTCTAGCATAGTGATGTTATTTTGCTCCTCTTCAAGAATGAAGAACAGCAACCATGATCTAACTAGTAATTTTAATTATTATTCTTTTTGATTGGCAATTCAAATTAACTTGTCAAATATTTCTTAAGCATCTATGTTGTGCAGAGTTCTGTACAAGGTCAGACATATATAGAGACAGACAGATAGATGGATAGATTGATCGATAGATAAACAGATTTGTTTCCAAGAAAAGGTATTATTCTAGCAAAGAGTTAATAATAATCACTCGGCAGTAGAATTATATTTGTAGCCATTCATAGAGAATTCAGTGCTCAGGGTTTACTGATATACAATCTAAAGAGCTTCCTGCATTCAGAGCTTTTGCTGACCCTAGAATCACTGCAAAGGTATATATACATATACATATATATATATACTTTAGAAGGGAACTGAGTCAGAGGGAATATGTGACTTCTCTCATATAGTTGCTCCTCCTTCCTGCTCCACTTCCAGAATCATTGGCCTCTTTCTGGGTTTCTCTTTTCTTTTTCTGCACTTCTATTTTCATCCCTCTCTAGATACTCACCTCAAGATTTTGCTCTATTCTAATTCAGATTGATGTGCCCTATCCTCACTAATTCAGTTCAATTAGGGTTAGATGGATCACAGAAATGATTGAATGACTATTTTAAAGTGTGATTTTCATTGTTTTTAACACATCTATGCAATGTGTCTAATGCATCTATCTTAAATGTGCCTGCATGTATGCATATGCTCACACAAGTGTAAAATTAGCTTTTAGACTGCAAACTCTCTCTAGGGGAGGGAATACATCTCATGAAGGGGTTAGCATCCTCATGAAGGGTTATAGATCCTCTCTAGACATCTGTTGATTGAATAAGGAAATATTTTGTTATGACGGAAAGTGCATTGGTACCGGAGTCAGGGAACTTTGGTTTAAATATTGCTTCTGAATCTGACCTCTTCTTTGATCTTGGGCAAGTCATTTAACCATAACATGCTTGTTTCCTCATCTATAAAATGAAGCAGTTGTATTAGATGACCTCTAAGTTCCCATCTGGTTCTAGATCTACAGGCTACACTCCTGTGATGAAAATCCTGCTGAGAACATTCTGAGAAAACTTGCTATAAATGAAGAATGAGTTGTAATGAGCATATAAATGGTTTGAATGCCTGCAGGGAGTTATATATTCTTCCCAACCTGTTTGTACTGCTATTTAATTAGGAAACTATGTTTTTATGAAAAGTGCAAGATACACCAATTTTTGCCTTGCCCATTATAAATTACAACAAATTCTAAATTAATAAGGTTTTAGCCTTATTCCTACGCATTGAAATTAAATAGCAACTGCCTTCAACATTGGTTAGGAAATTAATTGCTCTAATTTGTCAGACTTAAATTCAAGCCCTGGTACCTGAATACTTGTGATTGTAGTCATTAATATCTCTATAAATGCAGTATAATTCCAGTGATGACTTGTATGCAAGCACTGGTGTCAAATCATCATCAAGGAATTGTATGACCTGAAGAGCCATGAAGTCTATCATGTAACAAGCATGAGGAATAACACATGGAAAGCTTAAGTGTTGCATTGTTATCTATGCTGTATTGAGGGGCTTAGAAGTCTTCCAGTAGGCTGGGAGGATAATCACTAAGGATTTATTAAAGGCCCTAGACAACAATAGTAAAGGGTGAAAACATACGAATGGATTTTGGTCAAAATTAGTGGAAGGCACAAAAATGGAGATCACAGATATATTATGAAAATAAATACTTATTACTTTAAATACCTCATTAGTCATTAGTAAAATACAGTGTGCATAATAGACTCTTAAATGTTTCTTAAATTGAATTAAGTCAAATTAAATTGTGCAGGCAAAATGTATATTATAAGGCACTATATAGATATAATATATTATCATACCTACTGAATGTTTCCCAACATTGAAAGGATCAATGATTTTGATAGCATAGTAAAGTATATCTCTCTGCATATACAATTATAAGATAAGCACATTTTATTTATTTATTTACTTTATGGAATCATATTTAAAGGAGAGGAAGCAAGGCATAGAGGACAGAGAGCCAGCCTTGGAACCAGAAAAACCTGGTTTCAAGCCCTGCCTCTACCATGATGACTATGTGACCAGAGTGTGTCTCTTATCATCTCTGTAAACCAGGAAATTCTCTAATATTATCTGCTGACCTGGTAAAGGAAATTTTCATGTAAGGGGCTCCCTCCCCTGAGGAAATCACTGATTTGGTTTTTTTAAAAAGTATCTGAGGCCAACTTTTAATCATCTTCCTGACACCAAGTCCAACATTCAGTCCACTATACCCACCACATTTACTTTCACTATGACAGATATTTAAAGCTGGAGAGAGAGTAGGTGGGAGCTAATGGTACAAGAAGAATGGATTATTTATTTTTGAGTTATATGAAATCCCACCTGGTTACAGCCACCCTTTAAAAGAATTCACATCGTTTACAACCACCTAAGAAAATAGTTCTGATGACACTGCATGAACAAACTATGAGAATTCTTCCCTGAGTACACCCTGATGACCTAATGATTGTAGTTTTCCAGACAGAGGCAGGAGTGGGTTGGGACTATTTCACAACCAGAATCCCCTTGTGCATTCAGCAGGCCTTATGCTGATCTATCTTGGGTCATGAAACAGATTAAACCAACATTTTAATAATTGACATTTTTTTCTAGTTAGCCATGAAGGAATTTTGTTGTCTATGAAAAAAATGTTTATTAAAAATGTTAGAGCCAAGTATGGTTAGAACTTCTACTTAAGCTAAGACACGAGAGTTGCAATTTTAATTATGTTCTATCATGGGCTATAAATCAACTGGGACACACCAGATCAATCTCTGCTTACATGAATTTGACAATATAAACTTTCGGTGTTTTCCTCATACTTATCACACAGGGGCAACCTATTTCCCTCCTTGCTCTCTTCTTACTCTTAATGCTTTAAACAGTATTAATTGACTGATGCAAAGCTTTTCTCAGCCTGTCAATGTGTGGACATTACCCAAAACTTGAATACTTCTGGGATCAGGAGCTGATGTCCAGAGAGACAAGGAAGAAGGACAAAGGAATGTCAATTGTCAAAAATAACCTAGGCAGAGTTGATTTCCTTATTTAAACTGCTTTGTCAGGAAAGAAATGGAGTAGTAAGCCTATTACATGTTAGCCTCAATTTTTCAGAATCTTTTTAAAAAAATCTATTTTTATTTAACCTTCATTTCCAAATGCCCCCTAGAGACTATATTTTAACTAATAATTTAAAAAAAGAATAAAAAAGAAAAGCAGTTCAGCAAAACAAACCACCATAGCAGCAAACAA
This sequence comes from Trichosurus vulpecula, assembly GCF_011100635.1. Classification (NCBI taxonomy): domain Eukaryota; kingdom Metazoa; phylum Chordata; class Mammalia; order Diprotodontia; family Phalangeridae; genus Trichosurus; species Trichosurus vulpecula. Next base: position 391,284,351 of record NC_050574.1, read on the forward strand.
ATCTGACAGTATATGTCACAATTATGCCCAAAGTCTCTTAAAGTTGCAGAAACTTTCCTTAAAAGTCTGGCTTCACCTTTACTTTAATGAACTGACATCTCAAAACTGTTATAAGAATACAAATCACCATACCTAAAAATATTGTTGAAACTGGAAATAAGAGAAAGGGCACTAACTGATATTTCATTAATTAACAGCTTAACCAAAGATGCCCATGCTCTATGGGTTAATGGTAGGCAAGTAATTGTGAATCAGTGGGTTTTTGTTGTTGTTGGCTCATTTTTCAGTCCTGTCTGACTCTGTGACCCTATTTGATGTTTTCTTGGCAAAAATGCTGGAGTGGTTTACCATTTCCTTCTCCAGCTCATATTTCAGATGAGGGACTGAGGCAAACAGGATTAAGTGACTTGCCCAGGGTCACACAGCTAATAAGTGTCTGAGGCCATTTTTGAACTCAGGAAGATGAGTCTTCTCAAGCCCAGGCTCGGCACCCTATCTGCTAAGCCACATAGTTGCCTCGAACTGTCCATCGGGACCTCATAGACCATACTGTCCATGGGGTTTTCTTGGCAAAGATACTAGAGTCATTTGTCATTTCTTTCTCTCCTGGATTAAGGCAAATAGAGGTTAAGTGACTTGCCTAGGGTCATACAGTTAGTAAGTGTTTCAGTCTGGATTTTGAACTCAGCTCTTCCTGACTCCAGGCCCAATGAGCCACCTAGCTTCCTTGAAGTGGTGTGAGAATGCCCTCAATAACTGAAAATTGAGTGCAGGTGAGTATCAGCCTTATTACTCTCCCATTCAGGAGCAGGACCTACAATATCACCCTTCCTGAAAGAGAAAGGGTGTATGTGTACGTAGGGGTAACTCACCTGTGGCAAAGACAACATTCTTTGAGACCAGTCTGTGTTCTACAATGGAGAACTGGGGAAGCTCAATCCTTTCCACACCTGTCACAGCATTGTCCCCACCTCGCCAATAAAACTCAATGTCATCTGTCGTGTAGCCATCTATCAAGAAGAAGGAAACAGGAAAATAGAGGCATTAAGTCTTAGTCCAATATAATATTTTTTTAAAAAATTCAATGCTATTAGCAATACTATTTAAATTCAATACTATTTATCATTGTTATTGTTCAGTCATGTCTGACTCTGGGACCCCATTTGGGGTTTTCTTGGCAAAGATACTGGAGTGGCTAGGCATTTCCTTCTCCAGCTCATTTCATAGATGGGGAAACTGAGGCAAACAAGGTAAAGTGACTCACCCAGGGTCACACAGCTAGTGTCTAAGGCCAGATTTCAACTCAGGTCTTCCTAACTCCAGGGCCAGCACTCATTCAACTGCACCACCTCAACCATTCATTTCTTTTAAATAAGAGTTCGTGCAGTTTGTGTATACACAAGACTAATTTTTAAAATAGATATTCATTTACATGGCACATTTTTCTTTTGGATTTGTTGAGTTATCATTTTCACCTGCTTTGTACTAAATCTAGGGTGAGGCAATTAGCAATTAAATAGACTGAGAGTTTTCTCTGAGTGCCCTAATAGAATTTGGTATCATGGGGCAAGCACTGGATTTAGAATCACAGGAATTGAGTGTAAATTCCAGTTTGATTCCTCACTGTATGTGACCATGGCTAAGTTAATTCAGTTTCTGGGTCCTATTTTCCTTTATTGTAAGATAAGGAGATTAGACTAGATATCTCCAAGGTCCTTGCCAGCGCTAAATCTTGTGAAATTAAGCACATTCCAGAGACAGATGATGAAATGATGTAGGAATTGTATGGAGGTTTCCCAAGGAGATATAGAATTAAAATAGGACTTCTTAACCTTTTTTGTGTCATAGACCCTTTTGGCAATCTCTTGAAGTTTATAGGCCCCTTGTCAGAATAATTTTTTAATGCATAGGAAAAAATACATGAGATTTCAATGGAGACCAATTATATTGAAATATAGTTATCAATTTTTTTTAAAGTTCACAGACTCCAGGTTTGGAACTGCTGACTTCAATAATAATAGCAGTGAATAAGAAGATTGAACTGAAGTATGCAGAATTCTAGACAGGAGACATCTCAAAACATTCTGAAAAGCTCAAAAGCTAAAGAAACGTTGACTTCCTACCATGCAATGTTTAATACCTTGGGATTATCAGACAGTTAAAGCATAATTACTTTTTTCTGCTGTATTGGAAAGACTAAAGCACTGATTCTTGAAGGTTGATTTAAAGTTCTACATTCTGGCTGTTGGGAAATGCATCTTTCCCTACTTGCTCAAGTTGGTAAATATATTCTATGGTTGAGAAAAGGGAAATTACTAAATTGGACCAATAAGAGTGAATGCCTAATGTTAACTTCCCGTGAATCTCCCAAGTGACTTGGATGAAGCTAAACTATCAATAAGGACTCGGTTAATTCTATTACAGCTGATAAGAAATTGTACCTTAGCACAAAGGACTGATTGAATTGAATTTATTACTATGAGACTGTCACTGGTTAGGATGCCCACATTAAAAATAAAATTAAAGAAAAACAATTGATGATGACTTTTCTCTAGAGGAGTTGGGGGTAAGTTGATATATCATTAGATCATAGTTTTAGATTGAGAAGAGATATTTCAGCCTGTGAAATTCTTTACCTCGAGTTCACAGACTGTGGGTAGATCTCAGGAGGTCTATGAATTTGAAGTGAAAAAAAGTATCTTTATTTTCACTAATCTTTGGGGTTTCTTTGTAATCCTGTATATTTTATTTTATTCAACTAAAAATATTACCCTTGAAAGGTGTCCATAGGCTTCATCATGATGCCAGAGAGGTCAAAGATGCACGAAAGGTTAACACCTCAAACTAAAACCAATTGTCTCATTTTAGAGGTAACAATAATGAGGCCCAAAGAGGTAAATTTACTTGTCCAGAGTAAAATAGCTGGTAAGCATCTGAGGCAGGATTTGAAATCAGGTCTTCCTGAGTGTAACTCAAACATTATTCACTAAAAACATGTGATTGCGTGTCTGGCTACTTTAGCTATTAAAATGTTCCCATAAGGTGTGTTTATGTGTGTACTTATTTTTATCATTTTTATAGAAAGGTTCTAGAACATGGTCTAAATGGCATTACCTTAAAATCTTCATGTTGCCAGGAATAGTAGGAATCATGTTGTCCAGGGCCCCACCCATTACGTCTTTTTTTTTCCTATAATACTCTCAACAAAGAGGTCATCAATCTTCTTCTTGAACACCTCTATTAACCTCACCCCTTCAGGAGGTAGATTATTTCATTTTTGTCCAACATAAAGAGTTATTATGTCCTTCCTTATATTTAGCTATAAACTCTCTTCTTATAGTTTTGAATATGGTGCTGGCTGCCATAATGGGAAGACCACTAAACTCTAACCTGGTCACCACTTCTGACTCTACCACAAACTAGTCATTTTACTGTTGCAATTTGCTTTTTCGTACTGAGCCTCACTTTCTGCTCCTATAAAATGGGGTTAATAATTGTGCCCAGCCTTCCTAACAGGGCTGTTGTGAGCACAGTGCTGTCAGAAGTAGGTTAAAATGAAGTTAGGAAATATTTACAAAGTAAACAAAAATATAATAAAACATAAAGTATTTTAAAACTAAGTCAATATGCAGCCTGTAGGGATGCCTATATGTATGAATTAGTGATCCTATTTCTATTTGAGGTTTATATCATGGGTTGTGAGGATAAAATACAATAATGTCTGTTATTTAGCAGTAAAATGCTATAGAGATATAATATGTACTTTTATTACTGTTTTCACCAATATTTCATTGGTCTTAGTTCAGCTCTATGGATCAACACAGGCAAAATGTGCCCCCTCTTCAGTGTGAAGGAAAACCACTGACAGAAGGGTATTTTCAGTTTCTATCAGTAAGACAGAGTTATCCCATCTCTTCTGGACTAGAATTTTCACCTGCGTTTCTCATCTTCCCCATCTCCTCTCCCCAGCTTTTCTACCTTGTCAAAGGAAGGAGGGCACTTGCTACTCCTACCACCCTTGGCCCCTACTGGGAACCGGGCCCTTCTCTTACTTTTAGGCAGATAAAGTTGGAATTGTCAAAATGAACTTTGCTAAAAATTGGTGAAAAATCAAAACAACAGAAAGAAGAATGACATACAAAAGGATAGCAATGGCTTATTTTAAATAGCACAATGATTGTAAATTAAAAGAAGCAGTGTCTAGGCAGACTGGCTTGGCTCCACAGTTCAAACAGTATCCTGCCCTTTGTTCCTCCACTCCTCTGGCTCCTCCCTGACCTTCTCCTCCTCTCTTTTCCGCCCCCCCAAACAGAAAAGTCAGGTACAGCTTAGCTATTATTACAACTGTGGGGGAGGGGGTAAAAGATTTTCCTTCATGCAACCCTTCAAATGTCTGATGATAGTACCATCTCCTCCTGAAGATACCTTTCCTGTATTATACATCTATAAAATTTTAAGTATTTCTTTCCACTTTTCAGTGGAAAGAATACCAAATTTTGAGTCAGGAAGACTTGAGCTGAGGACCCTGGTTCCAGTTCTCTCATTTGCCAGCATGGTTATCCTATAATCTGTAATCTTTTGACTATTATGCCTCAATTTGTACAAGACTTGTAGTCCTGAGAAAATCATTTCACAGCTCTATCTAGTGTATCTTTGAAATGGGGATAATCTCAGTTTTGCTATTTGTAGAGTTTTAAAAGAGAAAAGGCATTGTGGCCTAATGAATAGAGTTTAGGTTTCAGAAGCAAGAATACCTAGGTTTAAATCTTGCCTCCAATTGCTTACCCTCTGCCCCCACACCCAGATGCACAAGGTCTGTGGAAACCTGGGCAAATCTCTTAACCTGTTGCGGTTGTCAAACTCCCAAAGAAAAGAGGGGCTACTAAACCTATACCTAAGGATCTTTGAAGGCAGCACATTGACTTAGAAAGCCATGCGTTAACAATATCTATGTTCTCTTGTGTGTTCATTTATTTTGTTAAATATTCTCCAATTCCATTTTAATGTGGTTTGGCCCCACTCAGTGTTGCAGCCTGCAGGCAGCTCTCTAAGGCTCTAACTTGGGGTAAAGGTGCCAAACTCCAACAGCAGGGGAGTTTTCACAAACAGACTTCCCTGTAGTTATGAAATCACAGGTCTAATTTCTATACCTATCTCTAAATGAGATAAAGTAGTGGAGAAAATAAAGGAAAATTGTTGCAAATTGTAAAACACTACATAAATATAAGTTGTCCTTCCTGATAGGGCAGCTAGGTGGTGCCATGGTGCATAGAGTGCAGGGCCTGGCATCAGGAAAACTCTTCTTGAGTTCAAATATGGTCTCAGACACTTACTAGCCATGTGACCCTGAGCAAATCACTTAATCCTGTTGGCCTCAGTTTCCTCATCTGTAAAATGAGCTGGAGAAGGAAATGGCAAACCACTGCAATATTTCTGCCAAGAAAACCCCAGATGGGTCATGAAGAGTCAGACATGACCAAAAAATAGCTAAGCAACTAACTTCCTGTTATTGTTCCATGCTGTGGCTTTGAAACGCCTTATCATTCTGGTTACTTTCCTCCCAAAACTCCAGTTTGCTAATATAATTCTTAAAATAAACTTAATATTCTTGCAATATGGTCAGATTTTCACTTTCCTTGTGGACACCATACTTTTTAATGCAGTTTTTCACTTAATTTCTGTACTCTATAATCTTTTGACTACTACGTGTCAAATCTGTTCAGACACACTATAAAGATTAGAATCTTATAGGCCTATAATGTAGGTCCTATAACCTTGGGGTCGACTTTAGGATCCTAGATTTAGATCAGGAAGGGACCTTAGTGGCCACCTGGTATAAACTCTCCCACTTTACAGGGAAACAAAACAAAACAACCTAAGCAGAGATGTTAAGTTACTTTCTCAAGATCACACAGGAAAGCAATTTTTATTTTAAATTAAAATACTGTATTACCATAGTATCTATAAGAGTCAAAGAATTATTCTCCCATATAAAAATACAGTTTTATATAAAAATGCAGCTTTGCCACTCATCTGGTACACAGTAAGTTATAGTGTAAAACCACATCCCTTCTTACCTCAACTAAGAATTAATATTTCCAAGTCTAAATCAATTTGAACAAATTAGTAGCCTTATCTATGAATTACTCAAGGGGAAAATGGCATTACATAATGCTGATCAACAGTCTCTGGATACACAGAGCAGAGGGTCCATTTCTTTTTCTGTTACTGCAATGAATGCAGCTATTGTCCCTCTTACAGAGGCACTCCACACAATAAATTATAAAATTTCTGAATGATGCTCAAGTTAAACTACATCACTATGCTACAGAAACCATATATTTTTTTTAAAGTTGAGTTTTTCCATCTAAATCCCAGGAGTACCCAAAGCACAGCAGCTCATGGGTGTTAGAGCATTTTCTAAGTAAATTGCTTTGTTTGCTCTTATCAAACTGAATGGATTAAGATGGGGAGCATTAGCTTTCTTATGTTTCAGAGAAGCAAATAGTCTGCCTAATCAGATCCGAATAGAGAACTGCTTAATACCACCTCTCAACCTCATTTTCCTACCCCCCAGAAATAGCCACAAGAGAAATTAAAGCCTTCTCCGGTCCTTTGAGACCTTAACCATATCTGTCTGTGAATGGAAAATAATTAGTATGGTAGCACTAAGGGAAACTGCCCTGAACCACTTAAGAAATCTAAAGGGAACACAGATATGTACACACAGCTTTCAATTTCCAGAGTGCAGTTCTGTTCATCAAGGGGATATCTTCTCAGGTCCATCATACATGCGGCTGTTGTTGTAATTCTATAACACAAGAAGGGAGAAGGAAAATATTACTGCCAGGGTCAATAGCATCTTTCTATTAGTAGTGAAACCTATTTAGAGAAAAGCAAAAGCGACACTTCATGGAGGAAACATCTTCCACAGAAATATAATGTTCTAAACTATAGCAATAAAACAGATTAGAAATTCAAACTAACTTAAAAAGAAAAGCTGGTGAGAATTAAGATAATCAAACTAATATAGAAATTTGGCATTTTTATTAATGTGAGTATATTGCTATAAATCCCTTAATTTGAATTTTCTGATCTAAAAAGTTTTTTTTAAACAAAGTCCTTACCTCTTATTCCTCTTCCCTACCTCATCTAATAGGTTTTCTGACTTCACATTATAGGACAGCATAGTGGATAAAGCATTCAGTCTGGAGTTAGGAGGACTCAAGTTCAAATCTGCCTTGGACACTTACTAGCTGTGTGACTTTGGGCAAGTCACTTAACCCTGTTTGACTTAGTTTCCTTATCTATAAAATGAGCTGAAGAAGGAAATGACAAACCATTACAATATCTCTGCCAAGAAAGCCCCAAGGTTATAGAGAGCCAGACACAACTGAAATAACTCAACAACAAATAAAAGACTTTGTATTTGGGGGCAAGATACTCATTCACTATATGATATTAGATTTCCATTATTAGTGGACTTCTAGTCGTTTTGTAATTCTTTTAGTCAAAATTCTCTACAATGGATCCATTTTATAAACAAACAAATTATGTACTAAATTATCAATTTTTGTGATAATTGTATCAATAAATTTCATTGACCAGCTGCTCACCAGTCACATCTGGACTCTAATGCTACTTAAATGTTTCAAAGCTTTTTAACACCATGTCATCTATCATGTTCTAAAAAGAAATTTGTCATTCATGTTTGTATTTTGTCCCTGCTTGTCTGGATCAGTGGCAGGAGAGCTGAATGGGCATACACTAAAACTAAGAAGTTATTGGTGTTCACCATTTAATACAGGTGTTTTAGCATGGCTATCTGTCATGGGACATTTATTTTCTGAAATGATTTTAGGTGATTCTCCTATTTGCCCCATCTGTCAGAGTTTAGCTAATTCAAAATTTGCAACTCAATTGACCTAATTTGGATGCTAATACCCTTAAACTCATTAACTGACTAATGGTTGTGAGCATGTTTACTTTTGAATGCATTTAAAACCAATCCCTTTCCAGTTTTCTTTGTCTCATACACATATTGTTCCCATACATAATCAACCATATGATCAAATATATGTCTCTTAACCTTTCTGATCCTCAGTTTCCTCATCTTTAAAATGGGAACGTAATACTTTAATTATCTACTTCACAGATTTGTTGTAAGAGAAAAAAAAATTTGCAAACTTAAAAATACTATATAAAGAAGTATTTTGTCTGGATCTATGATGTCATCTTTTAGAGAATACTTGGTGTGGAGATGCCTTCCACAAATGCCGACTGACCTTTCTTCTCAAACTTACAGCTTTAGAAATTTGCCTGGAGAAATGAGAAGCTAAGTGACTTGCCCACTGTTACCCATCTAGTATGTGTCTAAGATAGCACTTGAACCCCAGTTTTTTTTTAATCTGTCGGCCTCTATACTCCTCTCACCATACTGTATTTCATTATTAGCATTATCATTATCCGAAACCTAAAAGAGTGAACCATACAATGGCCTACCAATCTGATGTGGAAATCAGCCTTTCCATCCCAATGGAAATAATGCTATGTGAGTTTGAATAATGCTACCTTTTCAGGGGATTGATTCATTATTCATAATAATTGGAAACTAGTTATAATTGTTAGCAAGTGTTTCTAGTCAAAATCTGCCCCTCTGCATCTTCCACCCGTTGATCCTACCCTCTGGGGACAGGCAGAATAAGCCTTTTTATACATTACAGTTCTTTGAATACTTGAAAATTTAAATTTATTACAATATTTTGAAAACTTAAATTTATCCCAGTATTCCCAAGTCTTCCATTCCAAATAAATATGCCCCACTCCTTCAGCTGAACTTTAATAGCACAGTCCTTAGTCATTTACTAGCTTCTTTCTTCTGGATGAACTCTATATCATCCATATCCTTCATAAAGTATAGTACCTAAAATGAGAAACAGGAATTGAGGATAAAGTCATATCCACCCATCCATACCCATTAGAAAAACAGAAGATTTGGGGAATCTCTGCAAGCCATAGGTTGCTGTTTTTTTCAAGTAGCAGTGGGAGACAATACAACTATTCAAAAAAAATGTAGCTGAAACCTTGAGTTTTTCTCTACAGATATAATACCAAGTTGACTTATGTCCTGTAATATACAATGCTCAAAGTGATATTAAGCTATTATGTAAGTGGCATGACATCCCCCATTTTCATTCAGTAACATACTTTTAGCTGCATAATCCAAAATCAATAAATTGCTATTTGGCTTATTACAGTCACATAGATGATTTTCATCTCATTCAAGTCTAGCAAATTCTGGACAGAATAAGAATGTAACATCTCTAAAAGATTCCTTTAATGAATACTGATGTAAATCCAAATAAAAATGTGCTTTAATCATATGTATACATTTTCCCCTGATCTTTTATACTCTACAACTGGGAAAGAACTACGTAGGTGAGTATCTGAGTCTCAGGATTATAATGACTCTCAATGACCTTTATTAATCTCTAAATATCTCATTTCCATATAGTAAAGGAGAGTAACAAAGTCAGTTGGAATCTTGATGGCTTTAAACTCTTTTTCTTCTTTAGTGATTTCCCACATTTTGGGAAAAGCTTGTCTTAGCCAAAGACTTAAGGTAGGTCTTGAAATTATGTGGTTGTATGTGTGTTTCTGACAGACGAATAGGGGAAGAGAGATGATTTGTAAAGAACTTAGAATCTACATTCACATTTAGGATTTCCTTTCCTTTCAAAGTTTACCTTAGGCTCTAGAAACTTTACTTCTAAGGGATGAAAAATGAGATCACTAAACACACACACACACACACACACACACACACACACACACACACACTCTCCTACATTAAGCTATCTTTTAAACATATGTGGAGGTGGGAACTAAGTGAGTAAGCTTCTTGAGGGAAGGAAATATTTCATTTTTGTCTTTGTAACCCTAGCACTTGCCAGAGGAGTGGTACATAATAGTAATTTAAGGAATATTTGTTGATTAATTGACTACATAAGTAAATTTGTTTATCTATGGTCATATCTGAAATTCATGTTTTGTTATTATGGTTTTCATAATCTGATTTTTGTGGGTTTTTTCATACTTAATGCTTTAGTTAGGGGAAAATTGTCTCTGTATTAGCTCAAAAAGAGTGATTTTTTAATTTATTTTTAATTTACAACATTCAGCTCCATAAGCTTTTGAGTTCCAAATTTTCTTCCCTTCTCTCTCCTCCCTCCATCCCAAGACAGCATGCAATCTAAGTGATTTTTTAAAAAGTCATTTTCAGAAGGGAAAGAGAGCCATGGTTGTTTAGTGCACAATAGGACCTGTCTTGGAGTCAGGAGAAGCTGAGTTCAAGTTTCACTTCCGAATATTGCTAACTATGAGACCATGGGTAAGTTATTTAAGCTTTTCATGCCCTAAGCAACTTATCTTAGTTGCAAATTAATTTCTAATGATATCTGTAGAAAGGATTTTACCACACACATGAAGTCATGGGTCTTAACTGCACTCCCCCGCAACTGTCCCCTCACCTGCCCACCCCCAAAAAAGATAGAGAAGTGATAGCAGGAAAAAAATATGTCTCAAACAACTGCAAAGTAAAAGTTCCTTGCTCTTTTCCTGTCAAACTTTTTTGGAATATATTAAGAAATCAATTTTTGTGGCTACAGAAAGATTTTACTTATTTAGAAGCTATCTACAAGATATGGGGCTCCAGGCTTCTTTATCTTCTGCTTGCCACCTGCTCTTCTGGCCATTGGCAGCCCTACTAGAGTGTGGCAGTAAGCATGAGATAGACTCATATCTGTCTAGTCTAGTCTCCTTTTTCGTTAGCATCCAAAAAAGCATCTTTGAGTCAACTGTGGCCTATAAAGAAATCATATCTTCACTTCTCTGGCAATGAGAAGGGTCCTGCTATCTTTGGAGAGATAAAAAAGAGGCAATTGACCAGATGCCAGTTTTCCTTTGACAAAACTGTTTGCTCATTTTTTCTATTTAAACCCAGGCCAACCAGAGACATTTTTGCACTAAACCTTTAACATTCTTTGCCATGAATTAGCTGTTGTGACCTGGGCTTATCACTTAACTTCTCTGGTCCCCAGATTCTTAGTTCCTGAAGTGAAGGAGTTGAACTAAATGATCTCTGAAGTCCCACCCATCGCTAGATCCTACTGTCCTAACATCTTCAGGAAGTGGCTACCTCCTACAAATTTTAAATAGAACAGGTGGGTATGGTATAGAATTGTAATATTTTCTGAGGTCTTATAAAGTTATTTTTTTAACTTGATTTCTCTATCTCAGCCAGAATGGAAGAATAGCAGCTACTCATATTCCCAAATCCACTGCTGATCAGCAAAGGGGCTTCAGCCTTTCTGTTTCCCACCTGTGCTAGGTCACCACTTCTTAGGGAACATGGCCACACACACACACACACAAAACTCACCCCCCAGGGCTCATCGTATTGGTCCTGGACATTCTTCAGGCACCTTATTACCTTAACACACCATAGCTCAGGAATTACAAGCTAAAGCTATCCAGAAGCCTCAACTTCCCCAATCCCAGGACAATGAGTATGTTCTACCATGCCTGGCCTGGTCTTGCAGAATTCTGCAGTCATTCTTCCTTAATTTTCAACAAGGAGAACAAGCTATGTGACTTCATTCAGACTCTGGGTCTCCCCAAAGCCTTGAAGAGGTATCTCACAAATTTAGAATTGATACTTCAGAGGTGATCAAGTCAAATTCCCTTATTTTACAAATGAGTAAACTGAGGTCCATAGTCACTATGGGTATCTGAGGTGGGATTGGACCCAAGGTCTTTCTGACTCTAACTCCAGCACTATATCCACTATACAATAGTACCTCTTCAGGAACTTTTTGAGCAATGGATTTGCCAGTGGTCATGGCATAAAAATATAGCAAATGAAACCATCAGAAAGGGTAAACGAAAATAACCTCTAGTCATGTTTTCATCACCAAAATAGTAACAAAATCATCTTTGTTACTGCTTCCCCAAATGCCAAATCCTGGTCTAAGAGGTTTCTAGTACTTGTCAGCACTGTGTGCCAACTGCCCAGGAGAAACGATGCTGGAGCCGAGGGCCTGAAGCCAAATGGTTCATATTGCAGAGTGTTCTAAACCAAGTATTTATTATTCAAGTTGAAGGAACCATGGGGAACATGCTGACTATTAAGTCAATCTGGTAGATTTGAAGGAAAATATTAGGTATATGAAAAATGTATGTATATATTTATATATGTGTGTGTATGTATGTATGTATGTGTATATATATGTATGTATATATATATATATATACACATACATACACACACACATACATGTAACTGACCAAAGGAGATGACTTTGTCAAGGTAGCTGAGAGTAAACCAGCAACGGACACATGCTGAGCTGTAGTATTCTTATATTAGCACACTGGCTCGATGATTGACAATGGAAAAAATGACTAACAAGAAGAACTATACTGATTTACAAAGCACAAGACACAATAGATATATAAGTAGATACACGCTGTGTGTGTGTGTGTGTGTGTGTGTGTGTGTGTGTGTATGCTTGTGTGTATACAGCTAGTTCTTGCTTAATGTAAATGGACTGTGCTGGAGACCTTCCCCTCCCCTCCAGTGGGACCACACCCTCCTAGGCTTTGTGGAGGATCCCTGGGGTGTGCCAGTGGGGGCAGGGCCCTGCTCTCTCTTTCTCTCTCTATACACACACGTGTATACATACATATATACACGTACATATACATACACACATACATGTAATATACATATAACATGCATATAATATACATATACTACACACATACACACACATACACATATACACACTAAAACTAACTAAGGTAACTCACTTGATATCATTTAGGCCACCCCTAGGACCAAAGCAAAAGCAATGTAGCACCACTGCCTAGATTTAAACTCAACCCCCAAAAGAACAATTCCAAAGATGTAGTAGGCTGTGAAGTTCACTAACCATAGTGAGAAAAGTTACTTTAGGTATTTATTCTAAGGAAGTAGAATTAGGGGGTTGTAGATTAATCTTGGGACATCTTCATCAATATTCATATACAAGGCAAAAATCAATATTGTACCAGTAAAAATGAACCATTCTGGTGTGTTGCTCAATTCTAATAAACAAGCATTTATTAAGTGTCCATTAAGTTCTAAGCACTGTGCTAGGCATTCTGGAAGAAAAATTTAAAAAAAATACAATGCCTGTCTTCAGGAGTTTACATTCCACCAGAGAAAAATACTTATATCAACTAATTTACAGAATTATGGGAAACACAATCTAGAAACATTAAAGCACTATATGAATAAGAGTTACTGTTATTACTATATTCCCCATCACCTACCTAGTGAAATAGGCTTGTAGAATAGCCTAACATTATCTGTTAATTATTCTATGGATCCATACTCAAGATAGCATGGTGTTGTAGCTAGAGAACTAACCTTGGAGTCAAGAGGACCTGAGTATAAGACCAACCTCTGATACATACCAATAACTTAGTCTCTAAGTGATCTATCTAGGTCAGAGTTGTCAAACATGCAGCCTGTTGGGCCATTAGCCTGCAATACGCCTCACTGTGGCCTTATCCAGATGAAAATATAATTGGGAAGCATTTAACAAAATCAAAATACAATAGAACATAGATAATGTTAATATGTGGCTTTCTAAGTCAATATGCAGCTTGCAGGTTTAGTGGTCAGTGAATCTGACAACACTGATCTAGGTAGCTCTTGAAAAAGTATAGGTTGCAGAGAAAGTGCTGACCTGTTTTATTAAATGGACTATCTAGATACAAGATTTCCTAATGTCAATGAAATCACAAGTCCTATCTCTATCCCTATGGTCATATTAGATCAAGTTCCTAGCCCTCTAGTCTATAAGATTAATTTCAAAAGCCTAAAAGAGATTTCAAAATATATTTTATAATAATAACTTGCACATTCATGTGTACATCTAAGTAGTTGTATGGTATGGTAGAAAGAATGCTTGATTAGAAATCAGGAGCTTCTAGTCCCAGCTGCACAACTGACTATTTGTATGACTTTCAGCAAGTCACTGAATTTCTAGACCAGATCATCTCCTGGGTTCCTTGCAGTCTAACAATCTAGGGTCCTAGGTCAGAACTAATCGATCATTTGGCCTTATCATCAGAATGCTACAAGTTATCAATTAGCTAGAACAAGTGTGAGGTAATGTACCATCCTGTACCAGGGAAACTAGATCCACAGCCACAAATCACCTGCTGTTTATTATCAATACCTACATGAAAGCTATTATCAATGTCCTTGTCTTAGAAACACGATATACATTCACACAATGTTAGGCTGAAGCATGGAACTTGGAATGAAGTTCAGCTCAGTAATTTTTTTGTGGATGGTTGGCTTCATTTTTGCAGGGATAGTGGACATCAAAGTTGCATAAAGACCCAAATGGAGCTATCACTGTGCCAATTCTATCTCTTCTACCAACTCCATGCACGACTTCTTCAGTTATTTCAGTGATACTTTGGTACTCTGGTTCAATTTTTAAAAAATCGCACATCTACTGTGTGCTGGATACTGGGGATGCACAGGAGAAAAAAAATACTGCCTCAATCATCAGTTAGCTTACAGTCTAATGAAGAGGTGGAAGAAAATGATGTGAACAAAAATAAGTTTGATGGAAGCAAGAGTGTGATAATTGCAAACGTGATCCAGGTAAAACTATCTAAGAAAATTTGAATCATAAGAGATCACTTTCACATTAAATGCTGAATGGTTCCCTAGCAATGTCCCAGGACACAACTGATCCATCACCAGAGAAATGCTGCCTCCTGCAATAGAGTTCTGCTGGGCAGGACCCATAAGGAAAAATGGAAACTTTAGATTCCTTAAGGCAGAGGCATCAAACATACTGTGCCCATAGGCCTGCATCACTCCTGGGTGACCAGAAGCAGATTAAACTGTAATTGGGAAACATTCCATACAATAACAGATAGATAATATTACTTTTTAATACTGTCAATGTTCGGTCTTCTGGGATTCTTATGTATGGCTTAGTTGTCCCTATCTCTGATTTTAATGCCACAGTCTTAATGGATTGATTTGGATTAAGAAAATCAGAGACAAGGTAAATAAATGTCTTGAAAAGTCACAAAATGGGGCACAACTATGGACGGCTGAGAAACCTGAGCAGCAGAACCAAGTATGCAGAATTTAGAGGTGAATCAAAAATTTACTAATACTAATTATCTTAAATGTATGCACAGACTCTCAGAATCATAGTGGCTCTCAGTAGTCATCTGCTTTAATCAATGCCTCAGGAGAAACTGTCCTGACAACAGTCCCATCAAGTGGTCACACAGGCCCTGTTCTAATACCTCAAGTGAAGAGAAGCCCACACCTTCCAAAGGCAGCCCATCTCTAATTGGTAGGAGGGTTTGCTATACATGGAACCAATCTGAGTTTCTGCAACTAGTTCTGCCCTCACTGCTTCTAGTTCTCTTCTTGGGGCTGAAAAGAATAAGTTTAATCTTTCTTCCTCCCAGTTAGTTAGGTGGCATAGTAGATAAAACCCTGCATGTGGAGTCAGAAGGAACTGAGTTCAAATCCTTCCTCAGCCACATGCTGGCCATGTGGCTTTTCCACTAAGCCTATGCATGACTTCTTGAGTCATTTCATTGGCACCTCAGTGTTCTAGTTTGAGTAAAAAAAATGTTAAGTGCATATTATTGCTAAACCCTAGGGATACAGAGGTGAAAAAATAATACAGTCCCTGCCTTCAACGAGGCTACACTCTAATGAGAGGGAGGGAGAAAATTACATGTAGACAAATAAACACAATGGAAACTAGACTGTGATAAGGGTAACATGAGATTGCATGCAAGCTAACCTCTCCCAGACTGTTTTCTTATCAGTAAAATGGGGATAAAAATAGCACTTAGTTTACATGGTTATTGTGAGGATCAATGAAATGGGATATGTAAAGTACTTAGTAAACTTTAAAGTACCATCTAAATGCCAACTATTCTTATCATTGTTATTTTTGACACTTGAAGAAAGCAATAATATCTTCTTTATATCTTCTTCATGCTAAATATTCCTACTTCTTTCATCCCAGTCTTATATAGTATGGTCTCTAGAACCCTCACCATTTAGATTATCCTTTGATCACTATCTAGCTTATAATTCCCTCTAACAATAAATCACCAAGAACTGAACATGATCATTTGGATGTGGGTTAATTAGGGCAGAGTCCAGCCAGACCACCACCTCCCTCATTTTGGACATTACACTTCCATTGATGCAGGATTACTCCAAATTAACTTTTTTGACTGCTGTGTCACTGCTGTTTACCTGTTGTTGAACTTGGAAGATTCTAAACCAGACAGATGCTATTTGTATGAATTATTGTTTAGCCATGTCTTTCCCGTTATTTAATTGTAAGGTTGAATTTTTGAACCCAAATGCAAAACCTTGTCTTTTCTCTTAATGAATGGCTCCTTTTGGCTTTGACCCATGATTCTAGCCTTTAGGGATCTTTGTATTGAGCTCGACCTGTTGTTCAACATTCCAGATGTCTTTTCCACTTTTGTGCTATGTGCAATTCTCCTAAGTATGACTTTATACAAATTACTTATAAAAATATTAATTAGCACAAGGGCAATTACATATTGCACTAGTGACATCATTTCAGGTTGAACTTGATACATCGATGTCAAATTCTGCACAAGTCAGCCAATCCCTTCCTAATCTACCTGACTGCTACCAATGATCAATGGCAAATACCAATGCCAAACCTAGTGCTCTTTTCTCAAGCTTATCCTTCTTCAGCCCTCTAAAGTATTTGCCTCTACTGACTACTTTCTCCTCCTGGATAGTCTCTTCTCTCTGGTTGGTCATTTATTATTATTTTTTTTATTTTTAAAATATTTTATTTTATTGTCATTTATGAAATAAAACAAACATTCCATATCATAGTAGAATAATAGAGATGATTGCACACGAAACTGCAAATCTACTACCTACAACTTGCTATTGCTTGTAAATGTATAATAAAGTTATCATGTAACTATCTTTTTTCCCTTCCCTTCTCTCCTCCCCCCCCCCCGCCCTGCATCCTGTTGGTCCTTTTCCTGCTATCTGATTGTTCTGTCTGACTGCTCTTCTTTGGTCTCTTTTGCTAATATTCATCCTTCTCTCACCCATTCACAGCGGGTGCCTTCCAAGACCCTGTCCTGGGCTCTCTTCCTCTTTTTTCTCTTTCACTTGGTGATCACAGCCTATGAATTCAATGACCATATCTATGCTGATAAATTCCAGATTTATATATATACATCCACCCCAGTCTATTTTCTGTGCTCCTCTCCTACATCACCAACTAACTCTCTTGGATATTTTGAATTGGACACTGCAACACATTAACCCAAACATATCCAAAACAAATCATTATCTTTTTCCCCAAAACATACCCCTTCTCCCTAGCTTCCTTATTATTTGTAAGGGCACAACCATCCTTTTAGTCATCAGGTTCACAAGTTTTGTGTCAACATTTAGTCCCCATTCTCATTCAGCCCACATGTATCACCAGAAGCCAAATCTTGTCATCTCTTTCTCTACAGCATCTCTCAAATATGACCCTTTCTCTCTATTCAAGCAGACACAAACCTGTTTCAGGTCTCTAACACTTCTTGTTTGGGTAAGGACATATTTCTAAGTGAAATCTCTATTTCAGGTCTCTCCTCACTCCAACTCATGCTTAAGACATTAAAATAATTTTCTTCAATACTATTTTACATACCCCACCTCCACCTCAATAAATTCCAACAGGAACCTGTTTCCTTTAGGACTAAATAGAAAGACTTTTCTTTAGCATTTAAAGCTCTTTACAAACTGTTGTCCACTTAATCAGTCTTTTAACATATTACTCCTCTCCCACCTTCTATAATTTAGATATAATGCACGTCTTGCTGTTCTTCACATACAATTCTCCATTTCAGGTCTCTATGTATGGTTGTTCTTTTTTTAGCTAGAGCTTTCCCTTATCACCTTCACATTTTAGAATCCCTAACTTCTTTCAAGAGTTACCCCAAGTGGGGCAGTTAGGTGGCGCAGTGAGTAGCGCACTGTCCCTGGAGTCAGAAGGACCTGAGTTCAAATCCGGTCTTAGGCACTTGACACACTTAATAGCTGTGTGACCTTGGGCAAGTCACTTAACCCCAACTGCCCTGCCTTCCCCCCTCAAAAAAAAATTAAAAAAAAGAGTTACCCAAAGTGCCACCTTCTGCAAGTGTCCTTTCCCAGTCACCCAGCTACTAGTTACACTCCTGATAAAGTCACTTCCATCTATCCTGTGTGTATTCTAAGTAGCTATTTATGTACATAAATATTTAACTTAGAATCCCAACTCCTTCAGGGCAGTGGTGTTAAAAAATTGTATCCACAACACTTAGCATAGTTCCTGAAACATAGTAAATGCTTGATAAAAGCTTATTAATTGATTAATCTAATTATATCTTCATCTTTTCCATAAGAATTACAAGGACTTTCTTAAATATTTTTTCTGAACTCTAGCTATCCTATGTACATAACATTCCCTAAGTGATTATGAATGATGCTTTGGTAATTACTTATAGATGTTCATGCTAGCATATGTTTATAATACTATAAGTTATTCTAATTATAACTGCTTTTCCAGTGACCACTAGTCCTTGACCTTTCCCCTCTGTCCAAGCCCAAAGCTGCTGGATGCTTGATTGTTTTATATGTGTGTGTATACATACATATATATACACACATACATACATATACACATGTATATATATATACACACATACATACATATATACATGTATATATATACACACATATATATATATATGTATATATATATATATAGTTTCTTTTCTCTCATGGCAATATAATCTCAAAACTCCCCTAGAATCTCCTAAAATAACACCTTTTTTTGACTCTTTGAAATGAACTCATGTCCTTTCTTCTTATCCCTAGCTTTTCCCATTCCTCTCTTCACTTTTCAATATCCATTCTTTAATTGAGAATCAAAATTGAGTCAACTGCTTTTGAGTCAAGAATGATGTCTACTGTTCCACACTGGACTTACAGTTTAGTCAGATAGAATAAACTGCTGCAGTATTATTATGGAAGTGAGATAATGTAAATAAAGTGCTTAGTAATGGCAAAGTGCTATAGAAATGTGAGTTTCTAGGGTATTACTATTGTGTGAAACTGATGTAAAACTTGGGAAGCAAAGAGACAGAGTTCTGTATACAGATGGATTCTTCCCCAACTCCTCTTAATTTTAGTGCCTTCCTTTCATTAACTGTCTTCTATTTATTCTGTATATTAACTTGTTAATACATATTTGTTTACACGTTGTCTCCTCCTTTTGTTTGTAAGCTCCTTGAAGGAGGGGACTGCTTTGTCTCTTTTTATATCCCCAATGCTTAGCATAGTACCTGGCAAATAGTAAGTGTTTCACAAATTTATATGTTAAAATTATATATTTAATATATCTAATGTATATTTAATAAATTTATTGATTGATCAATTGATCAATTCTGTAAATCATAATCTAATTTGTGACTACTTGCAATAGTTACAATTTTCATATCCATAGTGGTTGAGAAATCCTCTTCTCAAGGATACTCACACATGGAGAACAATACTATCCAAAGATCTATTTTTAAAAATAAAGGGATGATAGATCCATATAGCTATAACACAGAAAGTAACAACAGTGCTTGCAGCTGTGCAGGCACACCCCTGCAGAAGGACCAGGGCTAAGAGAATGAGAAAACCCAAGGTTGGTCATAGGAGCAGCTCAACTCATTCATTTCAGAAAGAAGCATTAAGTACCAAATTAGGTGGGCTTAACTCCATTATCTCCTGTATTTCGTTTGCTTCCTTTGCCTCCTAGGGGTTGGAACTTCTTTGGCACTTTCATTGAACATCTTAACACCATTTAACCTCAACTCTCTGTACCACTTATTCCAATTTTTCTCACAGATTGAACTTCTTTGGTACATTAACCCAGTATATTGTCATCACTTCTTTTTACCCTTGATTTCAGATCTGATTTGGTCACTTCTCCATTAAGCCACTGCATCCTATGGTTTCTACACCACACTTCCCAGGTACCTCTACATGAAGCAGTCGGCCACCACCTTGCTTACTCAGATGACATATTCGAGGTATCCTGTTGAGGGGCATTTCTGACTGATAGTCATTCATACCAGTGATCCATATTGGTTTAGATAGCTCCCTTTAGCCCTCTTCATGAACAAATGGATCATTCTGCAGACACTGTTACAGACTTCCTGGCACAGTCTGGCATCCAACTCACACTTATTATGTAAATAGGAGCCTCCAAAGTCGGGACTTTCTTATTAAAGATTAATCCAAGAACCAGCCTGGGCCGATAAGCCACATGCTCCAGTACAGTCTTGGGGGTGGAGTACAATTTTGCTATCTAAAGGGAAGGTGAAACTGCTTGTAGTGTACTTAACAGCAGTTTTTGAAGAATGGCCACTCTAGCTTAGGAAAGAATAACATTTAATCAGTATCTGAACAGATGTTCACAACTTAAGAGAAACAATAAGTCTGTTCATAAGCTAAATTGGGATTAGTTCTGGCCAGCTTTGCTTTTTAGCTGGTTTAACATTAAAATGAAATTTCTATCAAAAAACCCAGAAACAATGAATTGATGCCTCATCTAGAAAACCAAATTACAAAGGCTCTACTCCATTCTAAGAATTTAGCAAGCATTTGGTCGTACCATAGTTTCATTTAGGCTAACTACCAATGAAAGCAATGTAAACTTCATCTACCTGCCTGTAAGTTGGTTTCACCTCTCAGATGGTTTTTAGCATGTGCATAGTTCCAAAAGAGCATATCTCTCTCTCTCTCTCTCTCTCTCTCTCTCTCTCTCTCTCTCTCTCTCTCTCTCTCTCTCTCATTCTCCCCCCCCACACACATCCATATAAGAAATATTATTATTAAATGACTTCTATTTGCCAGGCCCTGTGCTAAGTGCTAGTTAAATGACCCAGCAAAGATCCTACAGGTAGTAAATGTCAGAGTCAGGATCTGAACCCATGGTTACTGACTCCAAGTTCAGTACACTTTCTACCATAGATCATGTAATACTAATATCTTCATTACCCCAGATTATATTTCCTACATATCCCCATATAAGGAAATTCCAATAGGTGGCCATCTTAGCATTGCAGTCAAGGGAAAAATACTGAAATCATATTGTGTCTTTTCCTCCCCAAAGGTAAGGTTAACATATGTATAACCTATACATAGTTAACATTTAATAACAATAATAAACATTCATAGAGTTTCACATATTGACCATATTGATTCTTAACTCTAGAGTGACTTCCCAAAGGTTCTGAAGTTATAAACTTTAAAGGTGATGTTCACAGAAAACTCAAAATATGTCTGTTTATAAAACTTGAATATACTACAAGTAATCCTCAGGGGAGATTTTTACTTAAAGAAATCAACGAGTCACCTTTGTGGAAATCTATAAAAGAAAAGTTAATCTCAAACAACAATCAATAGAGAAGCCTGGAAAGGTTCATTAAAAATGTGCTAGATGTGTATCAGAAAGCAATATTGACTGATTAGAAAGGTAACATGGCATAGAGAGCTGGCTTTCAATTTCAGATTCAAGTACTGAATCTGATAAATGCCATCTATCTGCTTATAAGCAAGACACAACCTTTCAGCACCCTCAGGCAACTCACTAAGTCTTTACATACAGAAGAGTTGCTGAACTCCATTCATAAAAGTAGTTCTTCAGAGAGTTCCATACATTGATAAAACAATAAATCTGGGTTCTACTCTCTCTCATCTTCTCCTCCAAATAAGTGGTTATTTGGAGTTTTTTTTTGCCCTGTGACAGATTTACAGACCATGAAGAAAGAAGAAAATGACATAAAACTTATCTGTACACAAAAGCCAATAACCTGGCTATTCACATAGGAATTCATAGAATAATCTTTTAGAGGCAACATTGAAGACTACAGTTTTTTTTCCAATGATGGAACTATTAATTTTGGAAGTAATACTGCAAAAAAATTGATGAGAAACTTTAGAAATTATGCTATGGAAACTCAGGACAGAAAGATTATGATTTTCATGATAGGGTAATTCAAATGAATAAAATTAACCAAAAGATAACAGTTTTTCAATCACTGTAACTGTTAATAGTCGTTACTATCATATTCAAAGTTTCAAATTTGTGTAAAAACTATTTTAATAGATATGCTTAATGGAAGTTTCATAATTTATCTGAAAAATCTCTTTCTCCTCACCTCCCCCATTGAGGATAACCTTGTTTAAGGGAACAAGAACAGTGTAAGGAAACCATCCTAATCAATGGCAGACAGACCTGAGTCCATATAATACAGTTCCATCAGGGTGAAGGCGGATCATTCGGTTTTTCACTGTCACTCCATGCACAAATGATTTCTTGTCATTTAGAAAATATGTGTCAGGGACCCACAGCTGATCAGCCACTCGGTTGTCAAGTGTGAGGTTCAGAGGGATCCCAGCATAGGCCAACCGCTTATCTCTCCAGTACTGCTGAAAATACATGGTCAAGGTATAATCCTGAAATAGAAAGGAAAAAAAAAACCTTCAGTTAGTCTTTAGTTAAGAGCATATTTGTCTAAATTTTTAGTTATTTTAAAGGTTAATTGACATGGCAGTGAATATATATTATGGTTATTTAAAATGAATGTGGGAAAGAGATCAGAAAAGAGGGACAAAGACCCAAATGAACAAAAAAGTTTACTAGCAGTTCTTTTGAGTATGGCAAAGACCTGAAAACTAAGAGGATGTCCATCAATTGAGGAATGGCTGAACAAAGTTTGATATATGAATATAATGGAATAGTAATGTGCTAAAAGAGAATATGAAGGAACAGTTTTAGATAAACTCGGGAAGACTTGTATGAATTGATGCAGAGTAAAGTGAACAGAACCAGGAGAACAATTTGTATAACAACATTATAAATAAAAAAGAAAACTTCAAAGTCTTAAGAATTCTAGTTAATGCAATGACCATCTGCTATGCCAGAGGACCTTTGGTGAAACAGCCTACCTACCTCTTGACAAAGAAGTACAACTTGGGACCTATATGTGGGTAGATAGATAGATAGATAGATATTGGACACGACAAATGGGAGGATTTGTTTTGCTTGATTATACATAATCATTACAAGCGTTTCATTTTTCCTTTCAACTTGGGGGTGGGGCAAGATGGGAGAGTAAATAGATTTTTAATTGAAAATTTTAAATTAAAATGTAAAAAAGAGATGGAAGATGATGCAAAACATCACCATTCTTATAGATAATTATAAAATATCAAAACAATGTTAAAGGAAACCATAAAAAAATAAAGAAAAATCTTACTAGATAAAGCAAAAAATAATAGTAGGTGCAATCTACTATCACTTATTACTTTAATGTCAATTTTTAATAAATGTGTTCCAGGTGTATGAATCCTATATCTGACTAAGATAAATATTTGACTAAACACATAACCATTTCAAAAATAAAAATATGAACATAAAGACCAAAGAAAGTAATGATGAAGTCACAGAGCTGGGAATGAATTTAAAATGTCCCTTTTGACCTACCCCTACATTCGGGCAGACATAGCATTAAACCATCCAAGTCAGACAAACTTTTACATAATCTGACTTCTCTCTTGCTTCAATTCAAACACCTTTCATCTTTTTCACTCCTCTCTGGAAGCTGTAAATACAGGCCCTTTCCTCAAACACAGGATTACTCTGAGATTTTTCCTTTTAATGGTCCCTATTTCTCCCATTTTCTGATAGCTACTATGCCTCCTGCCTTCCCATATCACATCTGTGTTGTTGTTCCAAAGTTGGGTTACATCCTTATAAGTGGGAAATCAAAAGAGATGAGCTGAAGGCAAGGGAAGACCTGAGAAGGCTGTGTGTGTGAGTGTGAGTGTGTGTGTGTGTGTGTGTGTGTGTGTGTGTGTGTGTGTGCGTGTGTACCTGTAAGCATCCAAATTCAGCTGTACGGTCAAAAGGGTCCTTCTTAGAGAAAAGGTTTTTGGGTACTTCAGAAAGAAAGGTACAAGAACATCTACTGAGATTTTTTTTTAATAGAGTAAGAAAAAAATTAAGACAAGGTGAGATAAAAATTTACACAAAATATAGAAACCATCCCATTGTTTCACCAATCACACATATTTTTAAATTTAATATATTATTTTCCCCAATTATGTGTGCAAAGCACATATTAACTCAATGTTATTGACTGCTTTAAAGCTTACAAAGTTCTTTCCTCACAACTCTGTAATATAGCCATTAAAAGTATTAATTTTTTGCCATTTTAAAGAAGAGAAGACCAAGATTTAGGAAACAGAAAAAACTTTCCCAAGTTCATATCATTTACATAGACAGGGAGGCAGAATTTAAACTTGGGTTGTCCCACCCAACACTACCTCTAAATAATAATGAAGTCAGAAAGGACTTTGAGTGCCACACCTAAAGATTTGAGTTTAACCAAAGTCAAAGAAGATGAAATTACTTCTCAGATTGTAGAAGAAAAGTAATTAACATTAACACTTGAACTTCTCAGTGCCTGTTCTTATCACTGAATCAAGTGTATATAAAGTACCTATAACACTGTTCTGAACCATAAGGAATAATAAAAAAAAAGAATTCTTATTCTCCAAGAATGTGAGAGACAGTGTGCTCTAGTGGATTAGAAGGCTGGCCTTCAAGTGGAGATGATTTGGGTTTGAGTTCTGCCTCTGAGACATACTAGCTTCATGACCATGGGCAAGTCACTCAATTTCTCCCTGTCCCAAGCAACTCTCTAGGACTATGAGTTTAGAGGGCAGTTGACAGCAGTATCAGTACAGGGAATTTCCACTAGGATTTCCTTATGTTAGTAAAATCATAGATATGGACAAAACCAAAACACTACAAAGCACACTTGGCAAGAAAGATGAATACGTATAATATACATACATACATATATATATATATATATATATGTATATATATATGTGTGTGTGTGTATATATATATATGTGTATATATATATATATATATATATATATATATATATATGTGGCTCAGCACTTTGCTAGTTAATATGGGGGAATACATACCATGCTCATATTAACATACACGAAACAGTGAAGAATATAAGGGAATACTGCATTTATACATATACACATGTGAGTGTGTGTGTGTGTGTGTGTGTGTGTGTGTGTGTGTGTATACTAAAACTGATTGAAGTTAGAGGAAAAGGAGTAGTTAGGAATGGCTTCATGGAAGACAGAAAGCTTCAGCACAGCCTTGAAGGATGAGCAAAAAAAAAATGCTGAGCCCAAAGAGCAACATTTGCTCTACTCTGTACATAGGCATGATCGTGACATTTTTAGAGGATGAGACCAGACAGAATACCGTGGATCACATGCTTTTGGAAATAGTGGGAAATAGAGTGGCTTACGAAGGAAGCCACATGCATTATCTCACTCAATTCCCAGAATGATTCTGTGAAGTAAGCAGTACAAGGATGACTGCCTCCATTTTAGTAGATGAGGCTACATATAGGGGTCTCAGGTTACCAAGTGACAGCTTGTAAATTATACATTCAGGACTCCAACTGTAGGCCTTCTAGTTGGAGACTAGAGTTCCTCCTATTATTCCATGCTGCTATGCTTGGACAGGTAGTTTGGGGCAGCCTATGGAAGACTCCGAGAGCTCATATCTTAAATTTTGATTAGATTCAGTAAGGAATCATTGCAGATCTATAGACAAGGATAAGTCCTTATAAAAATACATTTTTGCATATAAAGTTGTCTCTTTTCTCCCTACTTTTGTTAAATCTATTCATATAAACAGCCTGAATCCTCCATTGGTATTTCTGAAATTTAAAAAAAAAATACTTAGGGTACAGCATGGAACATACTGAGTGCATCCCTAGTGGAGGATTGATTAAAAAGCATGGATAAGAATCACAGGATGAGAAGTCACAAGTAGGTTGCTATCTGCCCTGATCTTTGCAATGGCCCAAACATCCATGAGGTCACAGAATAATTGAAGAATGAAGCATCATATATTAAGACAATAAATACAAGGACAATATTAGTAAACAGTACTATTAAAATACAAGATTTCATAATTTATTTTTGTAAATATCGAGGTGGAGAATTAATGAGAAATCTGATCCTAATAATCAACCTGAATTTAGTCTTTCTTTTAAAAAATAAATTTGATTAATTTTCAAATAGATTCAGCATCTTAATGGCTGGTCTCAAGTAATCTTTTCCAATGTCGAAAAAAGTACAATGTGCTCTCTGTCTTCCCACCATACCCATCCTCAATCTGGAGGTTTAGTGATAAAGCAACTGTTCCTGAGGTTTCTTGCCATTAGTCTTTCAAATAAGGTTTCAGAAAGAAAAAAGCTTGAAGCTCCCATGGTAGCTTTACGCTGGAGTTGCTAGTTACTTATGGCACTAAAATTAAAATATGACTTTGCACTTCATTAGTAACTAATTAGGGACTAATCCTAATCTACCACTTGCAGTAATTGGGAAGTTCTGAAAAGGGTTAATTCCATAGGAAAGATGTTTGTGCGAAGTGAGAGAGGATGAGACAGAGAGGTAATGTTAAGGAAAGCACAGAGAAATAACAGATGGGAACACAATTCCTAAGAGAAAATAAGTAAGGTCAATTGACCTGTGCTCCATTTTTCCGATTAATATATACGCATGATATTTCATTTTTCCCAGAGTTTTGATCACTAGAAAGTTCTTTCTCAAGATCTAGCCCTGCACTCTCTCCCCCCACACACCATTCGCCCCTGACAGTAGAACTGCTAGCTATGGCTGTATTCAGATTCATTTCCATGTTGTTGTTGTTCAGTCATTTCAGTTGTGTCTGACTCTTTGTGAGACCCACTTGGGGTTTTCTTGGTAAAGATTTTGAAATGGTTTTCCATTTCTGTCTCTGGCCATACAGGGGCTCAATAAAAAAAAAAAACCCCTCGATAACATTTAGAGGCAACCTTCCAACCTTTGTCAGCCCGTAGTTATTTACAGACCCTATAATACTGCCACTCTTAAGCACCAAAGCAAATCAGATCTAACTACCCTTGCCATATAGGCAACTCTCTCCCCTTCCCCCCAACTCATACACGCATATGCCAATGGTTTTGTCTTAATTTAGGGGATGGGGTAAAGACTGGAGTTGTCATTTTACTAATATATGGAAGTCTAGGTGATGAAACCCCTGTTTACCAACTCAGTACTTTCATTTTATATGCAAATTAATTGTTGTAGAGAGTTGCCTAGAACAGAGGAGTCAAACACAGACATCAGACCCATAACACTCCTGAATGTGTCCTGAATCAGATGAAAATGTAGTTCCTACCTAGTTTTAATGTGTTGATGTACTAATAAAAAAAGAAATACATAAACATGTGTTGTTTTCTAAGTCCATATGTGGCCCTCAGGGATCCTCATTGGCTCCCATTTCTACTGGAGTGTGACACCACTGACCTAGAACAGGGATGCCCAACCTTAGGTTTTTATTGAAACAACAGACAATATATTTTGATTTGCCATTTTAGTGAGAGCTCTGCAGTGGCTCTTCTTTGTTTACTAAAGCATTTACGTAAATTTTTATGCTCATAGGTGGGCCACATAAATTGCACTGTGGGCTGCATGGGGCAGGCCACATTTTGGACAGCCCTGACCTAGAGCATTGAGAGGGAAGTTAAGTGAATGGCTTGGGGTCACGTAGCAGTATGTGCCATAGGTGAGACTTGAACTCATGTCTTCCTGGTTCCATGGTGAGTTAATTATCCTCTATGCCACAGTACCTTTCTTGATTAATTCAGTCAACAAGTTTAATGGCAAGTAAAGTGGGACTTTTTGTTGTCTTTTGTTTTGGAGTGCTTCTCAGCACTAAGGCAATCAAGTGTCTTTGAGTCTTATCTTTGTTTCAACCAAGAGTCTTTGAATCAAGAGCCTTTGATGACCTGCTTGAGTCATGGGAAGGTCTAGGTCACATGGGTTTGAGTCGCATGGTTGTGACACCCTTCAACCCTGAAGAAGTACATGTGTATATGATATGTGTGTGTGTGTGTGTGTGTGTGTGTGTGTGTGTGCACTCTGAGGTTACCATTTTGCTTGGGGCTCACTCGCTGGAAGAATGTTGTGTGATTTGACCAGATGAGACTCTGGGTAGCCAATGGAGCCCCACCAGCTTTGAAAAACCCACATGTTAGGTGTTTCTCTCTCTGGTAATTATATATGTAATGCCTTAGACAGACAGCTAGAAGCCTGTCTGCTGCTTTGTGTTATTGGCTCTGTTTATAAATTTCTTCTTATAATTTCTGTTTGTGTTTTCTCTGAAGATCAGAGTGCTGACCATTTCCCCTGAACTAAGTGAATGATATTTGTATGTTTAATGAAAGTGAGATTGTACACCCCTTAAAGTTTCTTTCCTTAGAAATGCAGATCAAAGAAGCTGTCCTATCAGCCCTCCTGTGTGCTGGTGTTATTTGTCTTACATAGCCACATTAGCAGGAAGTAGCATTGTTGTTACACAACTGTTCTTTATTGCTTATCATGTGCTAGAAGCTAGAAGGAGGAAGAAGATAAATGGCACGGTCCTTGACCAGCAGGAATTTTTAATCTAATGGGAGAAGTAAAACATACTAAAATATTATAATAAAAAGTGGTAAGGATGAGGTGCTATAGAGATGGAAGTTATTATTACTAATGTAATTATTTTTATTTATAACAGACATTTATTTCAGGTATTTATATTGCAAGAAGTTATTATTACAAAAAGTTGTAATGATAATGATTGAGAATGATTGCTTCAGAATACAGGCGATATATGATCTGGATTTTCACAAATGACTAGGATTTTGACAGTCAGGGATGGAATTTCTGATAGAAGGAAAGGCATAAGCAAAAATTCCTTTTCCCCCATGGATGCTTTTGATATTCATTTTATTATAATTTTTTGATGTTTTTCTTCTCATGAATTTGTACTTCCTGCAGTGCTTTATATTAGAAATCATTCACACCTTCTTATCCTGTGTACTCTTTGATCTAGTGACACTGGTCTTATTGCTGTTCCACCAACAAGATTCTCTATCTCTCCACTCATGGCATTTTCTTTGTCTGTCTCCTATACCTGGAATGCTCTCTTTACTGATCTCTACCTACTGCCTTCCTTGGCTTCCTTTAAGTTTCAACCAAAATCCTATCTTCTACAGGAAGCCTTTCCCAACCCCTCTTAATTCTAGTCCCTTTCCTCTGTTAATTATCTTCTATTTATCCTGTACATAGCCTGTTTGTATTTCTTTATTTGTAGTCTCCCCCATTAGATTGTAAATTCCTTGAGTGTAAGAACTGTCTTTTTCCTCTTTTTGTATCTCCAACATTTAGCACAGTGCCTGGCACATAGTAAGTGCTTACTAAATGTTTATTGATTGAAAGATTGACTGTATAACACCCAATCCATGTCCTGCTATAACTACCCAACATATCAGAGACCTATCTCTATACCACTTGATAAAATGTGCTACCAATGAAGTTCATGGATTGCTCATCTGCTGACCTTCATTTTCACTACATGACCTACTTTTGCAGTTATAAATCTCTGTGATGATATAATTTATAGAGTGCATTAATAATCTGGCTCCAGCCTACCTTTCCAGACATACTTCCCATTATTCCCCTTCATGCACTCTGTAATTGCCAGCCAAACTGTCCTACTTGCTGGTCTCTAAACCAGATATTCCATCTCCCTCTTATATGCCTGTTCAGACTGTCTTTCATATCTGGAATGCCATCCTTCCTTATCACCACTTTTTAGAATCCTTAGCATTATTCAGGCTTTTCTAAAATGGCATGTCTCACCTTCCTTTACTGATGGTCCTGGTCTGTCTGTCTGTCCTTTAATAAAAACACACACAAACACACTATACACATGTATGTATACAGGTGGATATGTGTGTACATATATATGTACGTGTGAAATCTATTATTCTCTCTGTATTATATCTGTAAGGAACTCCCTCGCCCAGTACAAATCTGCAACTATTCCATACCTTATAGTCTTAGAGAATTGACTGGATCACTAAGTAACTTGACCAGGGTCCTCCAGGTCCTATATGACAAGAACAGGATTTGGACCCACATCTTCCTGACTCTGAGGCTAGTCCTTGGTCCATTGCACCATGATGCTTGTCATCTTATATTTACTTACCTATTCATATGTTATATTCCTCAAAAGAATGTAAGTTTCTTGAGGACAGGGACTCTTTTTCTTTTTTCTTTTGGTCTTTTTATTCCTATAGCTTTGTTAGTTAGTCAACAAGTTAATAGATATTAAGTTAATTAATAGATATTAATTGCCCGCTGTATGCCAGGCACTGTGCTAAGTACTGGGGATAAAAAGAAATGTAAATGTCAGTTTCTGCCCTCAAAGAGCTCACAGTCTGATGGGGAGACAACATGGAGACAAATGTTTTAGAAATGCTTGTTGAACTGATTTATATGCACAGTTCATTGTTGGCAATTTATTCCAGTGTATTTACACCCACAGTAGGCTCCTCCATTGCCCTTTGGGTGACTCAGAGTTTTAATTCTTCAGAGACCATAAGACTCAGCCTTATAATAGTTCTTGGAGAAAAACTGGTGTTAAAAGGATCAGTTCATTTCAGAATGAACTAGATAACTTACTCATCTAGGGTGACTGTGCCCAGGTGGAGCCCCAAAGAAATTCATGGATCAGCTTACACCAAGGGGCTTAGTCCATCTCAATTTTGCAACACAGTTGTTTTTTAATCTCTAGCCCTCTTTATATTTCGATCCCTCTTCAAGTTAAAAATCTATTTATTCTCTGCCTTTTTCTTCTTAGACAAAAACTGGGTCAATTAGACAGTAGAATGGTAGCCACACTGTTATACCTCTCACCATTAGGACAATTGGACTTTTTTTCCTTTCACTGCAAAGCTTTACACAATATTGCTTTCAACTCTTTCTTAAGAAATACCTTGTTATAGGAAGACTACCACTGTTACTTCATATTTCCTGAAAAGAGCAAGGTAGGACCCTAATTCTAGTGGAAGTGACATAATAGGTAGAGTGCCAACTTAGGAATCGAATGCAGGGAAACAAGACAGAGACATTTTTCTGAGGCTTGGGTACAAGGTAGAGTCATTTTCAGAAGGAACACATAAGAGACCAACGATAAGAATTAGAATTCAAGGTCAGGATGTAACAACTATCATTGCTAGCCTAATGCTACGCTACCTGAGCTATGCATCCAAAGCTCCTTGTGTTTATGACCAACTATATTGTACCCCAAGTTAAGGGTGGGGCTGAACCTCCAGGCTGAGATTATGTTGCTGCAGTCATTGAGGAAGAATAAGGACAGAATGCCAGCCTAAGTCATTACAAAGAGTGATATGCAAGGCCAAGGGATTTTCTTAAGCTGAAAATAATTTTTCTTTATAAGAGAACTATATGGAGGGCCATAATTAATTGAGATGTTAATTATTCACTTCACCTCTCTGAGACTCATGTTCCTTATTTGTTAAATGAAGACATTGGACTAAATGGCCTCCAACGCCATTTCTAGCTCTAAAGTTTACAGGATTTTATAATTCTTCGATTCTTTAATTCCCATTCTTTCCTATTTAAGGATATTATTCCTGTTCTTTCTAGCATCTTTCCCCATATATGACAGGAAAAGATGCCAAGACTTTCAAAAATGTATTAGAATTATAGATTTAGACATGTAAGGGACCTAGGAGGACATTGGTTATCCAACCTCATCACCTAATTTTTCAAAATCTAAATACTGAGGTTAAGTGACCTGTCCAAGGTTACAAAGATGGTGATCTAGGAAGGATTTAAACCCAGTTTCTCTGACTACTCCAAAGCCAGCATTCTTAAGTTACAAATAAAAATATACATAGAGAACCATCAATTTAGTAATAGATTCAATTTTCAAAGTATATAATATTATACTTTATATTCTATATACACATACTACTTTATTATACAACACATAATTATATATAACATATTAAATATAATATATATGCCATATATAGTATATATCTATACCAGATTTATGGAACTCAGTATATATTTCTAGTAAAAGAAATAACATTATAAAGAACGTTTAACTTCAGACCATCCTAAAAAGGTCTACTTATTCACACTTCAGTTACTAATAACAGCAATCAATCAATCTATGAATATGGTTTCACATAGTCCAGAATCTACCTCCATCCTCTCTGGCCCCCTTGAGTTTCCATGATTTTTGTATATTTCAAGGGATGGAGTGGGATGTGAGTGCTTGGTAGAGGTTTCATTATTTGGATAATTCTGGGGGAAGGGATTTGTTGGCAGGTGTTGCAGGGCCCAGGAGAAAGAATGAAGAAATGGGATCCATCTATGTTGAGGGGGAAGGGAAAGGAGCAGAACAGAGGACTGGAAGCATAGATATACAATCTTTTGGTGCAGACTCCTTTCTAGGAACTTCTAATATGGAAACTTCCTTCACCAATCTGGGGAGATTTAGGGAGTTGTTTGCCTGGGATAATAGAAAGTTTAAAGTTATCTGTCTAGGCTCACAAATTAGCATATGTCAATGGCAGGACTTGGACCCAGGCATTCCTAATTACTAATCCAGGTCCCTATTCACTACACTGCACTGTCTCTCTGGCAGCAAGGACAGACAGAGCAATAGACCATCTATGAGTCAAATATTCAAGGGCCGTTACTCTCAAAGTCCAAACTTCTAAAAAGCTGACTAGTGTAGTTTGCTCTTTTAAATACCCAGGATTCAAGCAACTCTTATGTATTTAATCTTATATATAGTGTACTAAGATATAAAAAAAATTCTGGGAATCCATTGGTATTTATCACATTAAAATGAAATATGTGTGTGTATATATATATATATTCTCTTTGAAAGTGGAAATATTGCTCATTATTCTGTGATTAAGTAATTGGAGAGATTCCCAAGTAAACAAAGAAAGAAAAATTAACTCGGTCCTGAGAAACTAATGCAATCTCTAAACCAAATTTCAATATTTACCTGCAGCTGTGAAAGCCACAGGATACCCACATTTGCATCTGGTTCAGCAGGTTTATGCTGCAAAATGTCTCAGGTATGTTGTTCTCAGGGTAGGGTTGATGGAGAATTATTCTGAGAAGCTTATACACTCCCTGGGTGGTGGTGCCTTCCTTCAGAGACACTGCTGAGACTCAGGCTATACTGGGGAGCCCAAGCAACTGATATCCAGTGTTTAAAATGAATGCCTCTAATCTGGTATATAAACTCTTCCCTGAGATTCATATTCAACATATATTTTCTGATATCCTCATTTCTTTACTGCAGCATACCCCCTGTGATCTTCCTATTTTTGTTTGATAAATTATGAGGTGATCCTTAGTGCAGTAACCACTAAATCATATAAATAACTATTAAATTAATTCAGGCTATAGGCCTATAGTCTTGGGACTTCAGTACTTGGACAAGACACTTGGTCTTTTGGTGCCTCAAATTTGTCATCTATAAACTGATGCATATTGTAAAAGATAATTATTAATGTCCCTTTCATCTCTAAAATTCTACTATTCTCCCCATCCTTCCCCTATTACTTTCCATTATGTAGCATAATTACTATGAGATAGGATGGACAAAAAAATTATGACCTGATGGACTTTAAGAGACTGAAGAACTATTTATACATTTGATGTAGCCTATAAGTTGCCTTTAGGATTAAAAAAAAATAAACATCTAAAAAGAAATATAGAAGCCAAATGGCATAGTATATTGAGTCAGCAAGACTCAGGTTCAGTTTCTGTTTCAGACATATACAGACTATATGACCTTGGACAATTCATTTAATCTCTCAATGCCTTAGGCATTTCTCTAAGAACATAAATATCTCGGTAGTTTCTGCTCTACATTCAGGATTTTCCTGTGTTTCTTCAGTAGGAACTTTGATATTATTTAAACTATAGATCAGAGCAATAACAAAAAGATAAAAAGACAGAGGGAGAGAGAGAGAGAGAGAGAGAGAGAGAGAGAGAGAGAGAGAGAGAGAGAGAAAGAGAGAGAGAGAGAGAGAGAGAGAGAGAGAGAGAGAGAGAGAGATGGATGGATATAGAGAGACAGATGATAGAGAAAAACGGAAATAGATAGAAATGGCTAGAGAGACAATTTTTTTTTCTGGAACAAATGCAAATTGTACCAACCTTATGACAAATTGAAATCTTGACCTTAGTGCAAACAGTCCTTCCTGAAGACAAGAAGAGCCTTCACCTCCACTTAACAACTAATAACACACATTACACATGAAAAATAGCTCTTCCCTTGCCCTTTGTGAATTGCAAGATACGCAACAACCTAGTAAAAAAAAAAACAAAGGATCTCCTTCTTTTGTGGTGCCCTTCTATCATGCCTAGGTTAGGATCACAGATCTAGAGATGGAAAGCACTTTAGTGACAATCTAATTATGCCCCTTTTCATTTTACAAATGAGAAAGCAGAGAGTGAGCAATTTGCCCAATGCCACATGGGTTGTTGTGTTTGTCCTTCATTTTTGAAGAGGACCATCACATCAGGGAAATGATGGCATGACTTGCAGTTGACTTTGATTTTAGTGAGGGAGGGCTGTGTGCAAAATCAGCAACCTCACTTTCTCCTCCAGAGCCATCTGGATTCAGTGGCCTGATATTCACCAGGATGACTGGAAATGGCCCAGGGTGCTTTGGGAGACCCTGGCCCTCTTAGGCTAAGGTCTTTGCGGGTTCTCACTTTGAATGAAGTAACACCCATTCAGGGAATAGGCCTTTTTAAGAAGTTAATCAAGGGATGGCCCCTTTAATCAAAACTCCACCAAAAAAAATCAAACTGGGAGGGGAAGACCCTCAGGGTTCCTGGCCAAAAGAGGAACAGCTACTATTTGGTGTTTATATTCACTCTTTGCTAGAAGGGTAGAGACCCAATCTATGAGCTCCAGAGTGAATTGGGTTTAAGACTAGGTTTTTGAGAAAGAAATCTAGCCAGTGAACCTGAAGTTAAGGAGGCAGCCTTCAGCCATAGAAATGGAGCATGGAGAGGTGGGAGAGGGAGAGGGTGAATGGTATGGTATTTGAATCTCAGGTGCCTGCTCTTTTGACACTGTTACAAAGCCTCCAGTTAGGGCATTAAATTCATTGAAATTCAATGAGTTAGCCAAGGTTACATGGGTCATAGGCTATCAGAGGTGAAATTTGAACACCCTGCCTCTGATTCTCTTTCCACTCTACTCCATTGTCTTCCATTAACAAAGGCTGCCTTGCACCTATCATATTCCAAATATCAAAGAAGAATATGCTTTATTTTGTAGAGTTCACGAAAAGGAGCAATCTAATATCCCTGAGGAGTGAATTCCCAATATAATGTTAAGTGGCTATCATTTTGGGCAACAACCATTCTGTACTGTATTGCTGCAACTGTGGGTTGTATTTGTCTACAACCTCAATGCAAACCGCATTTCTTGAAAAAACTCCCATAGCTTTCCAGTGTGCTGGGTTCTCTGCCATAGCCTTCCTTATGATGGAGAATTATTCTAATCTAATTTTTGAAATCTTATTTAAAAAAAAAAAACACCAAAGGTCAGCAGAAATAAGGTTGCCTTTACTTATAACCAAATAAAATATTGACAATATTTAATTTATAATGTGTTTCTGACCCGGGATCGTGGTATATTGTCTTTGCAGAGATATTAAGTCAGAGTGATAGGGTCTTTACCCCAGATTGTCCGAAGTTGAAGAAGACATCCATGCAAATATTGTTCTTTACCCCAACTCCTACCTATACCACCCTATCACTGTGCTTTGTAATCCTCTCACAGTGTAATTATACTCTGCACCCTGACTGCAGTGAAAACAAAGGTTGGCTCTTTAACTCTGTTAAGGCTTTCTTACACTGCAGCTATGTTCCTCTCTGGCTTGGTCTTTCTCTACTCTCTCCAACAGGTGCGATCACCCTTATAGCATGGCAGCACTTATAGCACCCTATAGGACTGTAGTATCCTCTTTCCTGCCCCTCCTCCCAGGAGTTTCTGTCTCAAAATTTCTCCCTTAGACACCCATTTTTTAAAGTCTCTTCCCTGATCCTTCTGTTATCCCCACCTTCAACTCAGTCCTTTGACCCAGATACCATAATTATGAGTCATAGCCCTGTCTCTTTGGGAACTACAGTTCCCAGAATTCTGTACAAGTCTCAGCAGCAGATGACATCACCTTGGAAGTCACAAGAGGGAAGTGCACAAGAAGCACAGATTTTGAACAGAAGAGTGATGAGAGCAGAAGAGAAGGATAATGCACCTGGGAAAATGAGAGAGGGGAAGAGATGGCTCTGAAGTGAAGAGCTGTTCCCCAAGGCTGTTTCCTCCTACCAGAGGTTGCAGACAATGACATATTTACCTGAAGTAGAAGCAGCTGTACAATCCAGCACGAGTGTCACTTGAATAATGATGTAAATGCAAGAGGAAAAAGGCTGTGGGTCAAGCAGCACAGCTTTGTGGATTCATGCACCAGAAGAAGCCAAAGTTCTCTGAATCACATGAGTGCATGCTGAGAAGGCTAATACACTCCAAGAGCAAGAGCCAACATTTCTACCACCTACTCTTCCATGAGGGACTGGAATGAACCCTTCTTGTCCTTTTAACCAGTAGGCAATGAATCTTGGTCACTGTGTTAATGATACAAGAAAAGTGCAGAGGGGCTGGCTTCATGATCAGCTGCCATGTCCTAGCTAAAGTCCCACCTTCTGCCAGAAACCCCAGTCCCTCTTAATGCTAATGCTTTCCCTCTGATACTACCTCCAATTTATATCCTATTTAATTTTAATATGTTCAATTATATCTTGTTCAATTTATATGTGTTTATATCTTGTTTGTATATAGTTCTTTGTGTTTTATCTAACTTATTAGACTGTGCTCCCTGAGACCAAAGACTCTTTTTTGTTTTGTTCTGTTTTTTGCCTTCTTTCCTTTATATCTCTAGTATTTAGCACAGTGCCTGGCACATAGTAGGCACTTAATAAATGCTAATTGACCAACTGAGTACTGCCATGCTGTGTGTGAATCTGGATGATGATATTCAGGGGTAAAATGGGAGTTTTATTAGAACCCGCATATAACCTTTACATATGCAATATAGAATTCATTTTATTTTCAAACAAACATGTGTCTAGCATTGTTATCAAGATAACATAGACACTTACTTAGGCAATGTTCAACACCACTAGATTGACAAAAAATAAAGTTCCATTACTTTGATATGTAAATGGATCTAAAACCATTGATGTAGCTGACTATTGATTACAGCCCCTCCATTCCTGTGGGATTCTTGTTCATGTCTTCTTGTAAATTTTCCACACAGGTTCCTTCCACTGGTCCTCCAGGATTACATCGATAGGTCTGGCCTCTGGTTAGTCTTCCCTTTCTCTATGTGATTTATCATAAATCTTTTATGATCCCATCCTTTAAATCACTTTACCTGAGCAATTCTTCACTGATGATGTCTTACAACCTGATCCCCTCCATCATGCACATTTCCATTTAAGCTAACTTCTACTTTAATTCTAAGATGTTCCATGATTTGCAAACACACAGCATTGGTGCGATAATATTATTGTTTATAAGGTTGGTGTGTGTGAGTAAGACAATTTCTGAAAGGCAATTCAGGCTACTATCTATTTCTACTTTAGGTTAAACTCCTTGTATATTTGTGACATCTGTTGAAAATATATGCACTGTATTTGGACCAGATCTTTGGCTTGTCTATTCAACTGCATATCATAAATGAATAAATAACTATACATTTATGAACTATATTGCCAGGCACTATACTAGGCTCTGGGGATACAGCTGCCAAAATGATACAGTATCTGGACTCAAGAAGCTTACATCTAATGGGGGAAGAAAACACTTACAAAGGCATGGTGGTCAGGGTAAAATTCTGGTCTGGTGAGTCACAAAAATGGTGAATGGAGGGTCAGTTGGCTACCATGATTTTTCCAGAAGCAAAGGACAAACAAGGAGGGAAAATATGTTGGGGTAGTAGACGCAAGAGCAAGGTGTAGCCTAGTTTGGTGCCAGCTCGTTGTAGTGAATTAGGTTGTACTCAGCTGGCCTATACAAACAGGACAGCCTAGCTCTAGGCAGGATTTCAGTGAGAGGGGAGATTAATCTCTGGATGTCTCTTACATAGGGTGCTGACCCAGGTATGGAAGAGCCAGGGGTGGCAGCAGATGTTATATCTAAGGTAGATGAATGTAAAGCAAGATCTATGGAGCACAATCCTGTCCTAATTTTTCCATATCTAAACACCAGTCATTCTTCATCTACTTCCTTTTTTCTATGTGGATAGTTAGACCAAATAAAATTCCTCCTCAAAGACTCTTCCAATAAGGTGTATCCTAGCATAAGTCAAAATCATACAAAATTCGTTTTAAAAAATGTTACGGAAATAACTTTGATCAACTACCCTTTAATTATCATATCCATTGAGGCATAAAACAGAAAGACTTATACTCACTGATAGAAATTGCCACCCTCACAGAGTGCGTTCAGTCAATTTCAAAAGCAAAA
The DNA here is from genome assembly GCF_011100635.1 of Trichosurus vulpecula. NCBI lineage: Eukaryota > Metazoa > Chordata > Mammalia > Diprotodontia > Phalangeridae > Trichosurus > Trichosurus vulpecula. Next base: position 391,323,068 of record NC_050574.1, read on the forward strand.
AAAAGAAAAAAAAGAAAAAAGAAGATTCCCCTTAGATGATGTGGTCTTCCAGATGTCCCTGATTATGGATGACATTGTGTTGATTGCATCTAGCCCTAGAAATCTCCACCTAAATGAGATCCACAATCACTCAAAAGTCACATTATGCACTGGAAAATTTTTAAAGTAGTATAATTAGAGATACAGTTAAATTAGTAGTCTTCACAGAAATATATTTCAATTAATCCCAATTACATCTTCTCGTAAATATTGTTATGAAGGCAATGATAGAGCACAGCTTACATACTGGGAGGTTAGTAACACAATGTCATAAATCATTACTGATGTTCAGATTATACTCCCTCTATTTCAATCCATTAATTTCCTAAAGATGCTTGAGCACGTGGGAGAACTGTTGCAACTGGAGACCTAATTGGCATCTACCCAGTAAAACCATTTTTCTTTCATGTTTGGCAGCTTTACTATGTATGACCTTTCATCCCTGAGAAGAGGCTTGACTAGTGTAGTTTAGGTTTCATAATGTTCAGCTGGGGTAACTACAATGCATTCTGACCACAGAAGCTTCAACTAGAAGGAAACATTTTAGATACACATTGAATAATGATGGAAACTTTTACAACCTTTCTCTATTGTCCTTCTTAGGCAGCCTCCTGATAACAATCAGGCCACACAGCTCATAGACTCCCACTACTGGAATTGGGAGGTAGGATAATGAAAAGCTGGACAACAAAGGAAAGCCACTAGGATGAGAAGGATCGAGAGTTCATATTATATAAAGGAAGGAACTGGGCATATTTAGCCTAGACAGAAGACAGGGATAGGGGAAGAGTTTTTGAGAATTTGAAGGGCTGACATGTAGAAGAGGGATTTCAGGGGTGGGGAACCTGAAGCCTCGAGTCCACATGTGGCCTTCTAGATCCTTGAGTGCAGCCCTTTGTCAGAATCCAAAGTTCACAGAGCAAACGAAGGGCTGCACTTGAGGACCTAGAAGTCCACATGTGGCCTTGAGGCCACAGGTTTCCCACCCCTGGATTAGATGTTCTCTTTGGCGACAGAGGGCAGAATAAAAAATATGGAGACACAATTTAACCTTGGTATTTATTGGTGTGTAAGAAGGTGGAAAAAAACAACTTCCTAATGATTAGAGCTATCCAAAAGTGGAATGTACTACCATGGGAGTGGGAGTTTCCCTGCATTGGGTTCAAACAGAGGCTGCATGGCCAATTCTCAGATATGTTACAGAGTGAATTCATTTTGGGTATGGGTTGGAGCCATGGACACTAAGGTCTCTTTTTCCTCTTAAATCATATTCGATTCTTTCTATGCTTTTTTTTCCCTAAGAAAATCCAAGAACGCTAAATATTATTATTGAAACCGAGGAACCCATATCATTAATTCTCTTTTTTGGCTCACCTACATCTTGAAAATTCAATTGTCCAGCCAATTTGAAATGTGGTTGTATAAATCAATATTTACTTCAAATAGATTTGCTCCACCTCACTTATATATTTTGAGAATTAGTGTCACTAACACAATGAAGAAAGCAGGGCAGTGTGATCCACGGGGTAGAAAGGTAGCAGTAGTTGCAAAAGGCCTTAAAAAAAGAGAAAGAGAGACACTTTGAGGCTATCTATAGGGAGCACATAAAGACAGAGACTGAACCTATGGAATGATGTTTAGTTCGGTTTATTGTACTATTGTGACTGAGTTGTACACGTTAAAAGGACAGAGAACAAGAGAGCGACAGAAGACATTTTTGTGACACAAAAGTGCAGTCTAGGTGGTCTGATTGCCTGAGAGGCTTTCCCTGTGTTCTCTGCTTTGTATAACATCCTTGAGGGAAAGTTTTGGCATCACTATGTGCTATGAATTGCTTGGGGTTCTAGGCACAAAATCCACCAAAAGAGTTGGCGGTGTTGATTCTGCTGCAAAGACAGTGACACCTGGGTCCTGGATACCACCTTCTGAGCACTTGCCTAGTCCTTTTGGGATACCTGTGTCAGAGTTCACTGGCTGCTGACAATGGTTAGGTATAGGAACTAAACAAACAATGATGCATTATGGAGGTGACTCCATAATATGCTCCCCTATGAGCCCCGAGTGTCTGATGAATAGCTGTAGTGAATAGGCTGGGTAAATATCTTCAAGAACTTTGGAGTATGATTGCTTATGAAATGTTCTACCTACAACTGACCATGGTGGATGGCTGTCATCTACTTCAGTGGTGGCCCCAGTGTTGCTGCCTGAGCCTTCCACTGTTTCCCAATCAATGTTCTAAGAATAGAGGAAGCAGACACTGTTCTTCCTAGGCCAGCAAGATCAAATCTTTAAGACCCAGCCATTGTGCAGTTCTGGCGGAGGTAGGGATGATGGATCCAGTAGTTAAAGGTGACATTGCCTTACAAGATATAGTGACCACTGTGCTAGACTCCAACCAGAAGGGTGCTTTTTAATATTTCTATAAATTCATTCTACTAACAGAAAGCATGTAAGCTCCTTGAAGGCAAGTACCATTTTTGTTTTGTTTTAGTACCATGCTCATAAGTGAATGATAGATATATGATTTCCTCAGTCTAGAAAACTTCCTAAATTCAAAGATAAATACCAGAGAGTTACCTGAGAAGGGTAGAGGTTAAGTGGGTTGTCCAGCGAGTAAAATAACAAACACATGTCAGTGCTGGAATCTGAGCTTAGTCCTTCCTGATTAAAAGCTCAACACTCTATCCACTACTCTATACCACCAGCTAACACATGGCAGGTTTATTGGATTAAATTTGATTAGACAAGGAGGGGGCAATAGTGAAGAAATTATTTTAAAACTTATACATAAAGGTCTTTTTACATAGCTACTGGCTCAGAAGAAACCAGTGGACAGCAACCAACCTATCATAACAAACAAGGAGAAAATTATATAGACGTTAGCTGCTTCTCCATTAGAGTACAACTAGGTAGTGCAGTGGGTAGAATGCTAGAGTTGGAGTCAGGAGTTCAAATCTGACCTCAGACACTTACCATCTGTGTGACCCTGGCAAGTTATTTAACCCTGTTTGTCTCAGTTTTCTTATCTGTAAAATGAGCTGGAGAAGGAAACTGCAAACTACTTGGCCAAGAAAACCCAAAATGGAGTCACAAAGAGTCAGACACAACTGAAAAAACTGAACAGCAACAAGAAAACCACTAGAGTACATGGTGAAACAGGACTCCTTCTTCCTCCTCCTAGAAGAGACTGTAAGATGACTGCCACTTAACAGGGCATCCTTTCTCTAGAGATTTAGTGGTTTTACTTTAACTATAGAGCTGAATGATCACCTGGAAGAGAAGAAGGGAAGGTGGGAAGGGAATAAGCATTGTGCACCATGCTAAGTGCTTTACAAAGATTTCGTGTGATCCTCATAATAACCGTGGGAAGGATGTTCTATTATTACTCTGACTTTATAGTTGAGGAAATTGAAGGAATCAACAGTTAAATGACTTGCCCAGGTTCACACAGCTAGTAAGTTCCTGAGGCCAGTTTTGAACTCAAGTCTTCCTGACTCCAAGCCCAGCACTCTATTCGTTGCACTACTCAAATACCTCTAAGGAATCAGGTTAAAAGGCCAGTTCTCCTTTCTTTTCCAAGATGAGGCAGAGGTGGGCCTGTTTCACCCTGTACTCTGGTGAGGAACCAGCTAATATCTATAAAATCCTCTTCTTGTTTATCACGTTGGATTGATGATTATTTACTGATTATTAAGGAATAAAAGTTGATTGAGAATAATAATACCATTGACTCACAATTATATATCTCTTAAGATGAGAGAAGTGCCCTCTGGACAACAACTGCAGAGGTTAATATAAGTAAGATTAGACTATTTTACGAACAAGGAAAATGAAACTCAGATAGGTAACTGATTTGTTTGTTCATACAACTAGTAAATGAATCCAAGTCTCACCTTGCTGTAAATCTGGTGTTAGTTCTACCAACTAAATCATTTTGTCTTTCACTAAGGCTATGTGAAATCTTTAGGGTGTCAGGAGAGCCCCAGCGCCATTCATCTGTTGGGAAGCTGGAGAGTGCTGTTCCCTAAGGAGTAGTAGTATGTGGCTTACCACACATTTAATGTAGTCCCCTTCATCATCTAACCCAAGTGCCAGTGGGTTTAGCTTTGAGACCAAAGGAGGGAGCTCTTATAACAGTAAGTGCTAACACTAAGCCAAGAGAACATAGTTGGAGACTTTAATCTTCTCAAATATGACCACACAGAGTTTTTCAGAACCAATGATTGTTATGTAGGAGGCTTGGTCACCTGGCCTGGAGCTTAGGTGGCAAACGCAGGGTGGTGGTGGTGGGAGAGGAAGAAAGAAGCTCTGGAAGTGTGGAAAAGCAACCTATTACAAAGGAAACAACCCTCGATTTGGAATAAGAGGAAGCGGAGGACCTGGATTCAAATCTGGCACCTATCATTTACTATCCCTTTGTGACTTTGGGCAAATCAGTTAACCTCTCTGGGCCTGAGTTTCCTCATCTGTAAAATGAGGGAGGTAAATTAGATGGTTTTGGAGGTCCATTCCAGCTTGAAATGAATGGTCCTATGACGCAATAAGAAGTTATTTCTAAAAGTCTGGGAATCAGGCTGACCAGATGTGTATACTCAAATATTTTTTAAGGTCCCAGGATTATATTGTCCATAATTTAGTAGTCAGTTTATATGTCACTCAGGAGAAAGCATTTACCTAATCAAGTTGTCATGGTGTAAGAAACACTCAGGGGCTGAGGGTTGGTTTGATAATAAAACATTCTATTTACTTGACAGGCAGGCCAAAGTTATAATGATTGTCAATATAATCTTGGTAGGAGTAGCATCTGGGTTGCAATGCCTTGGGTAGTACAACTTCTGACTCATATGGAGTTCAGGGGAACGAGCACTTGCTAAACTTGGCTTACAGGGGAGTCTTCAATGTTAACAAAGCTGTTGAACTCTCTGTCCAGGGTCCATGACCACAGGAGGAGGAGAGTGTAGAAGCTGGCAGTTAACCCCTTCTAGAAGTACCTACAATATGCAGAGAGGTAGGACCAATAATGGAGTGATGACTAACATAAATAAACCCATTAGGAGAGGGGAATAAAAGAAGGTTGGTCAAAAGACAAAGCAAATGGTGCCAAAGGGCTTTGCATCTATAGTCTTTGATGAGGAGAAATCCGTGAACAATCACCAACCCAGTGTGACCAAGAAAAAAAAAAGACAGAATTCTATACACATTGGTTGGTTTCCCACCAAAGAACATGGTGAAACAGGGCCACCTCTGCCTCCTCCTGGAAGAGAATAAAGGAGGACTGGCTTTAGATGTGAATGCTGTTGCCAGAACCAACAAAGCAATATAGCTTACCTCTGAGGAAGAAAACAAAAGCTTTCACCAATTACCTTATTGAAATGTGCCAACCTCTTTCCCATTCTTTGGCTGCCTATAGGGAACATTGAAAGAGTCAAGTTTTGACCCGTTGAGTTGGTGTTTATACTGAGATGTTTGGGCTCTGTGCTTTAGAAGGAGAATTAAAGAGAACCAGGTGGCCAAAGAGCCCTCTTTGTAGCAGAACAGAGAAGCTCTGGGAAGTCAGGTTATCTTGTTGGCTTTCCTCATGTGTCTATGTTCTTCTCTGTTATCTGAGTCCTTGGGAAGAATATATTGAGCTGTACTATAAAGCTGTTTAAGCATTGAAACAACAATGATGACTCTAAGCTATGAAATTATCAACAGTTCTGCCTCTGATGGTATTTTCTGAGTGTTTCCCTATAATCTTGGTGATGCCAATGCCAGTGTTAGGAGGGTTTTGCTGTCAATGGTCACAGGACTCAAACAATTCTACATTTCCAAGTGCTTTCAGTCTGAAAAGGGAGGCAGGGCAGGCCCTCTTATTAAAGAGTATATTTAACTTTGTATTTTTAATAAGAGCTTGTTATATTAGCAGCACTAAAATATCATTATTATCAATATTGGTAATCATATAGTGTAAAATAGGACTTATGATAGTGATTAACTCTTCAGATCTGTACTGTTGTCATCAGGGAGTATTTTGCTGCTTATCTATGCAAGACATTCTACAAAACAGCCCTTTCCTGCTGGCAACATAGAATACAAGAGCAGTATTGCTTCAGAAAGAAATAGAGACAGTGCAGGTTAGCACCAAGACAGTCAGAAGTGATGAGTGTGTAAAAAGCACATGCCCTTCATTTTTAGAGAGAATAAAGTGGAGGACAGCTAAGTGGAACAGTGGCTAGAGCTCAGGGCCTAAAGTCAGGAAGACCTGAGTTCAAATATGACCTCAGACACTGACTTGCTGTGTGACCCTGGGCAAGTCACTTAACCCCATTTGCTTTAGCTCCTTATATGCAAAATGAGCTGGGAAAAGAAATGGCAAAGCACTCCAGTATCTTTGCCAAAGAAACACCAAATAAGGTCATGAAGAGTCAGACACATCTGAAAGAACTCAACAACAACATAAGAGCAAAGTGGAGTTAGGAACCTCTCTAATTAGTCAGGGAAAGATTTAGGAGGAAATTGATTTTCAGGGATTGCTTAAATCCAAGAAGAAAAAGATATTTTACTCTTCAGTGTTGTATAAAATTATAATTTTCATTGACATCTCCAAATTACAAGCTACATGGTTTCTGACTTCAAAAGTGAAGACATATTAAGTTTTCTTTCATGTTAAAGAGAATTCCCCAGTATTATTAACCCTAACATTCATGGCTCTATAGAATCTAGCTACATCTTACCCAATTCCATCTCATCTCCTCCTCTTCTTCAATATAAATTTCTTCTCCTGCCATAATAGATTCTTTGCTGGCCCTGGGACATGCCCTCTTCAAGCCTGGCCTCACGCTTATGATCACACTTATTCTCCCTACTAAATGATGAAAATAAAGAGAAGGAGGAAGAGGAGGAGAATGATAATGCACTTTAAGATTTGAAAAATGCTTTATGTATTTCATTTTATTTGATCCTAACAATAAACTGTGAGGTAGTTAATATTCTCCCCTCATACAGAACCTTTCTGTGGGAGGATTTGCACTCAGGTCTTTTGGACTGCAAGTCCAGTGCCCTAGCCACACCACCAGCTAAGAAAATTCTTTATTTTGCTTTCCACCCAACCCAATCCTACTCATTCTTTGGGGTCCAATTCACACTTTTTCCAGTTATTTTGTACCTCCCCCTTCTCTAAACTCTTACACTACAAATTGCTTTCAGCACTCATTTTAGCATTTCAATCCTACATTGCCATTAGACATTGCTTCAAAACTTCACATGTGTATTTATTGATTCCCAACCAGATTATACACTTCTGGATGTGAGATACCATGTTATTTTGTGTCTTATATCCTCCTACAGTGTCTAGCACAGAATGGGTATTCAATGGATGGTCATTGAATGAGTGAATGACTGCAGTCAGATACTAACACTGTTTGCAATTGGTGCATAGGTAATATAGCTGTAAGTGATCATATGGCATAACCTCCTCCCTTTGCACATGGGAAAACTGAAACAGAGAGAAGTTATGTGATATGCCCAACGTCACAGGGGTAGTGAATAGCAAGCAGATCCAAGATTTGAACTCCTGTCTTCTTACTCCAAGGTAAGTACTTCTTATACTACACCATATTTATATCTTTCAGTAACATCAAAGCTAGGTTATAATAGACAGAAGTGCTTCATTGTTATTTTCTATTTCAAAATTTTACCTTAAAATAACACTTAACAGCAGCCTTTGGTATCCTATGACTATAATATGCTACTTGAAATAAAATTTCATATAGGAAGTTATAATTACATTTATACTTTTTTTCTTTAAACATCACACTTTTATATAACTTTTATTCTGTATTTAATGAATACAAAAAAGAGATTATTTCCACATACACGGTAGAACATCAAAGAGCGTTCTGTGTGAAACCACAAATCTCTATTACAAAGAACTTGCTTTAAAAAAAGCTACAAATTCATCATATTAACTTTCAAAGTTGTCCTATTTAGCTGCGATTTCTTCTCTGATTCTTTCCTTTACCTTCTATACATTTTTAAAGACAGTCCAGTGATTTTTCCTTTTCTTCTTCTGGTGGGCAATACTATCACTAGTGAATGGCAGTATTGCCCTCTCTCTCAAATCCCTAGCAAATAGAGGGAAAATCATGATCTTAAAACAACTAAACATAATCAAACAAAAGAAGTCCATACATTTCCAACATCTATACCTTTGTTGCAAATTCAGACAATGGTGAGAAAAAAAAAACATAGTCTTATAAACTAACTTTGTCCTTTGAGTTTACTGATTTTCTTGGAATATTGGATGAAATCAGCCTTGAAACTTTAGAGTACATTAAAAAACATTTTGGTAAATAAACTGTTTTTTACCTAGATACCTTTTGTATAGTCTAAATGAAACAATGTAATGGTTGTGATTCCTAGTAATCTCTATTTTCTGAATGTCCAAAGCATGGAATGAAGTACAACCATTACAGATCTTACCAGCTTAAGTGAAGTAAGGAGTATCTTCTACATAAGAAAACATTCATAAGAATATAATTTAGAATTGATCTGCCATTCTATTTATTGAATGGGCATTCTGGCCTGAATGCTATGCTATGGGATTGCCAATTACTGCAAGCAGATTTCAAGAAGCATTTATAGGAAGATGACAATTGATGAAATACGTTTATGCATTGAGTATCAAAAATTATAAGCCTTCATAGATGATACAGGTCAACAAAGTTGTGCAGATTTCTTTAGCAATTGTAAGGGCAGGCAATTCAGCTGATACAAGCTAAAATAACCCTACTTTGTTGACTAATGGCGGAAGTTGTTAATTAGCATTGTCACCCATGAACCAACCCCCAAAGTTAACTTCAACCTAAAAAATAACTTAGTGCATGGAATATGTGGCAAATGATTCACAGGAGTACTTTCATAGTTCATTCCCCTCCCCCCGCCCCAGTGGGATGAGGAGGGAGTTTTGCATAAGAGATTTTCAGTAAGAACAGAAATAGATTGTGATAGAAAATTTAGCCACTTGCCAGTGTTCTGAAAATTTTTATAAATTCAATTTCTTTATGATGTTGAGTGATAGTTATGCTCATTTTAATTCATCCAACATCTGCTCCTGGTAAATGTAAACAGATGTTCCTAATTATTACCTTTCAGTGCTTGTGTATGCATAGCATGCATAAACATGGAAGATTTTGGTTTGCATGAAGGGAAGGTGAAATGTCTATGGTGCCAACAGAAGCCCTGAAAGGATGATTTGATTGTTAAAATGCCCAATTTTTGTAGTGGAAGTTGGTAAATAAACAAGAAATAGTAAATTATTCAAAAGGGAAAACATCGTTTTAATAAGGCAGGTGTGTTCCCTCAGCTGGGTTTTATGGTGGTTTGAAACTTAAATATTCTCTTCCATGCTATCCGCAGCCAAATGAGTTATGGCCCAGAGGACCATACAATGGGGCAGAGTATACACTACTAAAAACAACATTTATGTAGCATCCAGATGGTGACAAAGCAGAGGAAGGTCTTGCCTCACCCAGGCACTGGCTAGACTAGCATACAATTTGTATCAACTTAATTGTAGATTTTCTTGAATTTGTGAGTAATGTAAAATATTAAAATATAGGTTTTCATGTATAAATGGCCTTATACAGCTAGCAGCTGGGCTATTTTTAGTGGGGGAGGACAATAACACCAAATGTTCTCAACACTTGAAACAATTCTACTGATTTTCTCAAGGAATAGTACTGATTTAATTCAGTCACTGTAGAATTAATTAGCCATCGTATAAAGACACTTATTCCTCTACACAAGTTTGTTTCTGTGCATGCCAGACACCACTGCAACATAACCAATGATGCCAATTAATTAGATTCTGTGTTAATCAGAATCAGAGTTTATAATTTATAACTGATGTTATAATTAGCATGTAGAAATTCGAACAAATTCATGATTCACTTGCTTATTTTCTTTTCACCTTTAAAGTTGCGAAATTGTTGCTGTTGAAAATACATAGAGTGAATTTGATAGAAGCAAGTGTTGCACTTGCTTCCATTTTTCCCTCATGATCCAAAGTGCCAACATCGTATCATATGTCTGTTACCCATGTAAGGGGGGACAGAAGTCTATTCCAAATGAATTGCCCACACAAATACTTTCCCTATACGAAGTTCCGTGAGTCTTCAGCTTCCATAACTGAACACAAAAATCCGAGAATATTAGCTCTCGAATAATAGTTTGTTTTCCTTAGAGTGAAGAAATCGCCTGTGGTATTAAAGAGTAACAGAATTGTAGGATTTCGAGCTAGAAAGCTCCTTAGCAATTGCATCCAACCGATTCATTTTATTGATCAGACAACAGATCCATTAAGCTTTTGTGCCTTGTCCAAGGTTATTCAGAGAATAAGGAGGCAGGCTCAGGATTCAAACACATGTTCTCCGACTCCACATTAAATGCTCTTTTCATACACTCTATTCTTGTCTGTTCAACATGAGAAGGTTTCATCATTCACAAACCTCATGAAATAGAGCTGAGCGGGAGGGATGAGTAAGAATGGGACTTACAAAGAGTCAATAGAAGGGCAGCTAGTTGGTACAGTGAGAAGAGCACTGGACCTGGAGTCAGGAGGACCTAAGTTCAAATCTGGCCTCAGACACTTGACACACTAGCTGTGTGACCTTGAGCAAATAACTTAACCCCAATTGCCCTGCTTTTCCCCCCTCAAAAAAAATAAAACAAAAACAAGAGTGAGTAGAGAGTGATTAAGTGGAGGAGAAAGGATTCAGTGCAGGGAATGGATGGGTGAAAAAAAGACAGTGAGTTGAGGCTGTGAGTACATCGAACTGTTTTGGCTTTAAGTTGAACCTTTAAAAGAGTCTGGGTGAAAGATGCTAAGTCCTGTTCCTACCCCTTCCTATATCTTATAGACACTAACAAAGATGAACTGCTGGTAGTTGGATGTATTCTCAATCCACCTAACTGAGTGGCGGGGGTTGGGGGGGGTGCATTGCCTGATGTCTAGTTGTCTGGGGTGGGGGAAAGGGCTCAGGGGAACAAAAGGGAAGGCTGAATATGACTTGTGAGTGATGGTCTCATGACAGTATCACTTCTTTATTTAAAATGCCTCTCAATTTGTCATTTCTTCTTCGTTGTCTTTTCCACTTCACTAGGATAAGCATGCATTGCCTCTGGCCACTGATGCTTAAACAATCCCCCACTGACCTTGTTTCAAGTCCAACTACCTTCCCCCCATCCTAAAATCCATCTGATCTAACTCCAGTCACTAGCATCTTTAGAACCCTTCCCTGTCGGGAGGATTGCTTAGAACCAGAGAAGGTGGGTAACCTCTGCGAAGAAAGGCAGTTATATTGTAGCAATGCTATTGGATGGGCATGCCTGCCTGCCTTTTCCCAGTCCTGAGTTGCTGTTCCCAGTAGGCATTCTATTCCCTTTCCAACACTAATTGAAAGCCTCAACCTGTACTGTTACACATGCACTTCACTCTTCCTGGCTAGCTTAGAAGAATGAACACTTACTATTCACTCTGATTGCACATACTTCCCTAATACCTTATACAGACTTCAGCCAATCATTCAAAAAGTTTTTATTAATCCCTCACTATGTACCCAAGCACTGTGCTAAGCTTGGAAGATACATAGGCAAATGTACAGTACCAACCCTGAAGCAGCTTATATCTAATGAGTGAAACAATATGTTAATAACTGTAACTTCAGAGGAAAGGTTTTGGTATAGGAATGTCAAATCTGACCTGTTTGCTTGGTCTCCAGACCTTGTCTATATCCTCCTATTTGGCTTGACATATTAAAAGACAGTATAGTCAGTGTAATAGTCAGGCCTTGTGGGAACCGAATGCAACCTGTTGGAAAGGACTGGCCCTCTGGCTGTGTTTTCTAATGTCTATGTATTCTGGCTAGTGGCTGAACCCATGGTTAAAACCTGGTCTCCATTGGTCTGCTTTACCCCCAAAGAATCTATAATATAATGAGGATGCTGTCACCCTCAGCCTTTCCTGTATTTTATGGTATGATGTTACTCTCTTGCTAAAGGCACAACAGTTAACTCCCTACTGCCTACTCCATCAAGTCTAAAGTTCTCTATCTGGTTCCAATAACCATCCACAATCTGCCCCTACTCTAGCTATCATTTTCCCTGTTACATTTCACCATTCATCCTCTGCTCCAACAAGCTGATCTCCTCACTGTCCCATGTACACCCCATGCTCATTCCTGCCTCCTTGCTTTTATTTACAGTTCTCTTTCTATATCTAAAACCTCCCCCTCTCCCTCACTAAATTCTACTTATTTTTCAAAGCTCATGTCCCACCCCATCATCTCCATCATATCTTGTCCTATGACTCTAGCATTCACTGATTTCTCCCCTTTCTGAATTCTTTACACTTAAAATCAACACCCCAGTTAATCGCATAAATGTTTTCTAATCATTTCCTGTATCTTCTACACAAGTGGATTTTAAGGTCCTGACATATAGGACACTTCTTTGTATTATCCACAGCCCTGACTTATGCTAGGTTGTTTATAAGAGTGAACTAAATGCTCAAATTTCAATCTAACTTAAATTATGTGGTAAAAGTATGGATGCTAGAAAATAGCACAAAAGATACGTGTCAATCAGAGGTAGGGTAGCTTTTTCTGAGTACAGATGTCAGGCAGCCTGTGTCTAAAGGGCAAAGTCACAAAAATGCGCCTAGAAAATAGCGGCTGTGGGCACAAGCCACTGTAGACTTCCCACATATTGAATGTGGAGAAGGATGCTTTTTATATACTAGTCTCTGCCAACTTTCTTACTCATGGAGATCAAAACCATTAATAGTATCATCCTTGAACATAAAAAATATATATGACTTAGACCAGATGCATTCCAAAGCACAAGCTCTTTTATTGCATGGCTTTGCTGAAATATATGTTACATATAGGTTTTTAATATATAAAGAGTCTGCATTCTATAGTCTTCCAATTGGTTGCTTTTTATTAATAATAACTCTCATTTATAAAGTGCTTTAAGAGTTAGGAAATACTTTCTACACAACAGCTGAGAGGTTATATAATTATCATCCCTATCCCCATTTTATAGGACAAATTGAGTTTCAGAAAGGTTTTGTTTCCTTATTTGTCTGACACTGGGTCTGGAAATACAGTAGCCACAGGAATTATGACTACTTGTATTTTCAGCCTGGGCCAATTTGCCCTGCCTTAGGAAGTCTAGCGGCCATCCCACTCTGTGGGGCTCACCATTTGATACCAGACCTAGTTCAGACTCAGTTTTTAACACTCTGCAACTCAACTATCATAGCTGTCCACCACTACTTCTGTAAAGACTCAAAACAGTTAAGTAACTTACCCATGATCATACAATTATTAACTGTCAGAGCTGGGACTCACACCTTGACTTGGCTACCAAGTTAAGAATGATTTTGACTTACAGGTATTATTCATATCTTCATGATAGGATTAGCTTGGATACATTTTTGTATATTTCATGGATTGCTAAATGAAGGGCAGTGGAATGATGTGTGGTTGACGTGTATAGATTACATTGTATTTACAGCAATGACATGTATGTATGAAGTAGTATAAGAGACACCATCAGGGACTGTTGTTGTTTGTCCTTTGTTCTCAAAGAGCTCCAATTAAATCAGTAAGGTGATGCCTTGACTTTAAAGTGAATTGGATTTAAATGAGGCAGAGCTGGGCAAAGTCATCAACCTCCATTTCTCCTCCAGTCATCTGAGTCTAGTGGCAAGACATGGATGAGGATGCGGTGTGAGACCTTGACCTTTTTAAGCTAAGGTCTTTCCTAGGTGTAATAGTAATCAGGGTAGGACTTTTTTGCTGTTCTTTCCTTTTAGTATGCTAAAGTCATCATTTACATTTAATGAGTCTCCCCTTTGTTTGAATGGGGCAGGTAAAGTGGACCTCTTTTTGTTTTGAAGTATTTCTCAGCACTAAGGCAATCAGGGGTCATTGATTTGAAACAATATATATGATGTGGTATTAGTAATTGAAGAACTTTCCCACACCCTGGTATTAGTGATTTCTCACAACCTAAATGCCAAGTTGGTCCCAGCCCTCAGGGTCCTGAACAGTGTGTATGTATTGTAATGTTAGCATTTGACTTTTGGGGGTACATTCATTGAAAGAGTGTTGAGACTTTGGGCAAGCCACTGAAGCAGTCTCCCGGCCTCCCCCCCCCACCCCGCCCCCAGCTTCGAAAACCCAGATGTTGGTGCTTCTCTTTTTGGTAACTATATATGTGATTTGATCAGGCAAGGTCTTGTCTGTTATTTGTTTGTAATTTCTGTTTGTATTTGCCCTGAAGTTCAGGGGGCTGATCTTTTCCCCTTGAACTAAGTGGATGGTATATGTATGTTTAATTAAAGTCAGATTGTTAACCCCTTAAAGTTACTTTCCTTAGAAAAGCAGATCAAAGAACCTTTGTTAGCAGCCCTTCTGTGTGCTGGTATTATTGATCTTCCACCTCCACAGTAGCTGCTTGCAACATTGTTGTTACACCAGGTCCTCCACCCATCAAGAAAGAAATTAGTCTTATTTTGTGGCAGGATTGAGGGATGAAAATTGGCAGCCTAAATGTTCAATGAGTATCTGTAAAATATTTTAAGATTTAGAGGAAGGCTTTCAGCATGGTGGGTAGATTCTGTACAGAGGATTAATGCAAACAGAGGGGGAAGAACTACATAGGAAAAGAAATCGCTGGGTAATGATCTGCCCCAGTGGAGGAAATTAACACTCTAAGGAAACTGTGGATCCATTGATACATACATAATTTACCTTTCAAGGTTCTCCAGGATCTATTATCAAATCTCAAAACTCAAAGGGATTTGTGATATCATGACTATAGTTGTTCCTACCAGTAATGTCAAAGGTGTTAGACGTAAGGCTCATGGATTGTATGTGGCCACCCAAATAACAAAATGAATAAAATACAATAGAATGCAGATAATGCTAATTTGTGGTTTTCTAAGTTTGAAACCACTGACATAGATGATAACTTATCCATGCCTGCCTGTTTACACAGCATTTGTTTTCATTTTCCCATAAGTTCACCACAAATGGAAGACCAATTTTGCTGACATCCTAGCTTGACTTTTCTATTTCTGTTTTTTTTCTTTTTGAGGGGGGAAGGCAGAGCAATTGGATTTAAGTGACTTGCCCAAGGTCACACAGCTAGTAAGTATGTCAGGTGTCTGAGGCCGGATTTGAACTCAGGTCCTCCTGACTCCAGGGCTGGTGCTCTACTCACTGTGCCACCTAGCTCCCACATAGCTTGACTTTTCTTGATATCGTAAGAACACAAGGGAAGATCTTAACTTTTCCAGCTCTTGAACTTTATCATCCCTTTCTCTTGCCACATAATCATATATTTTTGATGATACAGTTCTTTTTATAATATCCTTTATTCTGATGTTTTAAATACTTCCTTACTTGTTATATATTATGGCCTGCTCAGACCTAGTTTATGCTTTTTTCATTGCCCTCTAAATTATACATATTTCATCTTTCTAGCTTTGCATTTCAACAAGCATCTTTCATTCTAGTTAAGTCAGACTTCTGACCCTTCCTAATATACACTGTTCTGCAACTGCTTGGATTCCCTCCCTAGTCTCTCTGCCTATCCAAGACTTACCTATATTTCAAGTCCTAGCTAAAGTTCTAGCTGTCTAACAAACTTTCCCTAACCCAGTTCCCTCTCTCTCTCTCTCTCTCTCTCTCTCTCTCACACACACACACATCATATCTCTGTTTCTCTGTTTTACTCTGTATTTGTCTATGACTTAGTCTCTATCTCCACATCTCAATCTTCCTCCCTTTCTCTTTGTCTTGTTCCTTTCCCCCATTAACTCCTTTTACTAATTATGGCTGGCACTCATTTGGAACTTTATAAGTGCCATTTCATAGTATCTTCCCACCAGACTAAGCCTCTTGAATATAGAGACTTTTATTTTTCTATAATGCCTCACAGTGCCTAGCATGTGTCATTGCGCACCATCAAATGTCTTGATTAAAGAGCAGACATTTCCTTCTTGTCTCATAAAAGACTGTACTAGTCATCTCATTCATTTTGGTATGATTTTTGATGACAGTGAATCATGATAAATGTCTCATGGGTCTTCATCATCACCGAAGCGATCCATGGATGATACGTTTTTATCTATTCCCTTACCTTTCGCACTTTATATCTACCTCTTCACTATGGATGCAAATGCTCATTGGAATACAGAAATACAGAGCAGAAGATGATGTATGTATCTAGTAGTATTTCTTGAATGCTCTGGAAGGCTTCTTCATTTTGCAAATGAGAAGATTACAGAGTTAAATGGTATATAATCCTGTCTTTTGTTGATAATGGATTCACAAAATTTTAACACAAACTTATTTTCAGGCTCTGCATCTAGTGACAAACTTTTAGGGAAACAGATAGATCCAATAATTCTCACAGGTATTAATTCTCTCATTGTATATATTCCTTTGCTTTATTTCTCATATTTGTAGTGGTAAATACAAATCCAACCTTCTGGAAGCAGGAGCAAATGATGTACATTTAACATGTTGATGTAGGGATCCACTTAGCTTGATCTAATTTAATTAATTAAAGCATTCCCTTTTCTCATGCTAATCAGCATGTCACAAGGCTAATTCTAAATATTTAAAGGGAAGAAGTGCCAAGGCCAAAATGTTTTGAAAGTGCTATCCAAAGTACTCTTAAGGCACTAAAGAATGCATGCAAAGATGGTGCCGTAATGAATGTGTCAAAAACTGGT
This sequence comes from Trichosurus vulpecula, assembly GCF_011100635.1. Classification (NCBI taxonomy): domain Eukaryota; kingdom Metazoa; phylum Chordata; class Mammalia; order Diprotodontia; family Phalangeridae; genus Trichosurus; species Trichosurus vulpecula. The sequence continues at coordinate 391,339,899 of NC_050574.1, forward strand.
AACGGATGTGGAGTGAGTAATACCAAGAGAACTCTGAAAAAAGAAGTAACAGAAGGGGTATTCTGAGGGCAAATGGGAAGTAGACTAGAAGAATGCTGACATTATCAGCAGAGACAAAGATGATATTTTCTTAAGGATCTACATTTTCATTCAAATTACTGCTAAAGGTCCCCTCCAAAATCCTGGGGCATATAACTGACCTAAACTCAATTCATCCCATTACACAGATTTTGTTTCTGATCAGGTGTAGCTACAAAACACAAAAATTTTAATTATCCAAAACACAATTATTCACAGCCCTTGTTTCAAATTGTTATTTTTTTTCTAAGAGGTAAATGACCAAAGCAAAGCAAAACAAACAAAAAACCCAGTACCAACAACCAACATACCAACCAAAAAGTGTTTTATTTTTGTCCAAAAAAGAGAGTACTTTCCAAGGTTTGTACAGATACAGGCCAGTCTCTTAAACCACCTAGTTCTATGATGGGAACTCACGTTTAGAATAATGACCAAGGAGTAGTATAAGATTCTCAAAGATTAAATTATGTTTTTGATACAAAGCATCACTATAAAATAATGAGTTTGATTCCACATGTCACATATCATTTCATTATTCTAGTTTAGAAAGAAAAGGAAATATATTTTATATTTTCAAGAATAAGCATCAAACAAAAAAGGCTATTTGGTTAACACAAAATCCAGTTAGTCACAAGATCCAATTAGCCACCATATGGCATTTCTTGAAAAGGCCACTTACTCAAAGTTTTATCATATATGTATCCATGTAAATATTATTTATATAGAGTATTTGTCTATGTTTATGATTTTATATACACAGATAAGGAAAAGGACTGAAAGTGGATGAGAAGTGCCATCTTTCTATTTCAGAACAGACTATTATTCATTAAACACATGTGAGTCTATCCCTCTAGAAAGAAAAAAATAAGAAGTATATAATCAGACTTTGTAACCGCATATGTTTCACTAAATATTTACTGTGTTAATTTAAAATTGATCTCTTATGCTCTTGTCAGGTGTAAATTGTTATGCTTCTATGATTTTAAACTATTTTAAAGTAAATCACTACATGCAATAAACTTAGCAAAGGCAATATCTTATAGACCATTCACAGGACATTTGAATAGTGCAGAGATTAGAGATCAACTAATCCAACTCCCTAATATTACAGGTGGTGAAACTGAGAGCTAAAGAGGGGAAGCAACTCCTAGATCACATAACTAAGAGGGGGCAGTGATCTTTCCAATAAAATTATGAGCCATTACTGCTGAGAAGCACTTGTAAGCCAGCCTAAGTCCAGGGTGCAAGTAGACCAAGATGTACAGAGATAGTGAATAAACAAAGGGAAAGATCGGTGGAATTCAAGTGGAAAATTTCAAATTTCTTTCCTCTCAATATCTCAGTTACCAAATAGTGTTACAGCTCAAAAGTAAAACCAACCAAGACTTTGTCTTCTTGGGAAGAAGAATCCCACAACCCACATACAGAATGTAATAAGAGTGAACAGAGAATATATAAACATTCAAACTTAATGATATCATTGTAAAAGGGAAATCTAATGAAATGGTCTAGTAAGTGTGTCAACAGTTGTATTGTTAATTGAATGGGAATATTGTTAATGCAATGGGAGGATTTTTCTCATTCATTAATAGGCCCATGCGACCTGCTTGAGTCACATGAATCTGAGTCACATGAGCCTGTGGTGGGAGGAGCTTGCTGAACAGGTGGAACAGGAAGTGAGAGTGAGTTGGAGCTTGGGGAGAGAGAAGAAGCAGATCGAGCACAGTAGCAGCAAGCATGAGTGAGAGAGGGAGTGATTTTGCTTAAGGGAGTTTGTGGGAAATCTTAGGGATGGTGGTGTGCTCTGCATGGATAATGTGCATAGATTTCTTGGTCACTATCATGGATTTGGGTTTCTGGTGTTGGAATAAATGTTTTGATTTCATCTTCAATGAAGAGAGTCTGTTATATCTTGCCATTCAAACCTGGGAATGTGCTGGCATATTCGTAGCAGCTGCTGTGGGTATTGCATTGGCCATAGAACAGTGAAAATAATCTGTATTCAAATTTTTTTTTTAATCAAAAAGACCTTATTTAGGCCTTTTTAGCCATGGGGCATATGTAAGTATCCAAAAGGTCTTTGCGGATACTGGACACATGTATGAATGTTATTTTAAAATTATCCCCTTTTCTAGGGGATAGCAAGGAGATTATGTAGTCATTAAATTAAAAAAAATATAAAAGTTACTGAAAAAAGTTTTCCTTCACACATGGTACAAATTTACCATTAAATATTGTAATTTTCTTTATTTGCACTCTAAGAGCCTAGAATTCAGTAGAGGCTATTGTATTCTGATATAATATCCTAAATTTATTCAATATATAATTTTTAGAAAGTTTTTTCATACCTTAATTTTATTAACCCTGAGAGTATAATGATATACATAGGACAAATATTAAATTAAATGGCTCAAAATCAAACAGTGGTAGATTCAGAATTAGTACTCACGTCTTCTAACTGGTGCTCTTTCTATGACATAGTAGTAGTAGTAGTAGTAGTAGTAGTAGTAGTAGTAGTAGTAGTGGTAGTAGTAGTAGTAGTGGTAGTAGTAACATGATAGTAATAATAATAATAAAAAATAATAACTTGTTTCTATAAAGTATTTTAAGCTTTGAAAACCTTTTTCCTAAAAACAACCCTGGGAAGTATTAAAGCCAGTGAAAAGTTACCCATTTAATGTATGGGGAAACAAGCTTTGAGAAATTAAATGACTTTACTTTTGTCAGAGAACTAATAAGTGTCTCAAGTGGAATTCACCTTAGGTTTCCTGACTCCTGAGTTCGACCATCCTTCCACTGAATAATGATATTCTTCATTATGCTAACTTCTGGGACATTTATGTCTCCATATATAGGGTTAAACTCAAGAAACAATGCCCTCTACTTTGTCCCGGCCTCCGGGAGACACTATGCATGAAGTTTGCCACTATTCTCAATCGACACTAAGGTCATGTTATTATTTGCTTTTTATTTTTTTTTTCATCTCTCTATACTGGATGGTTCAAAAGAAAGGATGTCATATATTCAAAGACCGTTACTATACCTGTTCACCTGGAGACTAGATACTCATTTTTCCAGGATCCTGAAGAAGGAATTTCTGTTCAGTAGTGATGTAGCATAGATGGTTTTGGGTTTTGCTGTCAATTTCGAGATTCTCTGCTCCTATAATTATGTATCCAAAGCCTAGATCTTAAAAGTACTTTAGGGCAGAGAATTCTCCTGGTTGAGAAAGAATATGAGAATTAATGGTAACCAGAGAAAGTAGAAAAAGTCAGTGATTTCCTATCATCATGAATTAAATAATTTTTATAGGAAAAGTACATCCAGAAAAAGGGAGGTAATAAGTTATATATTCTTCCCATCCATCACCTGCTTTCCTTCAGTTTGAATGTATGATTTTGTGAACCCCTTCAATAGAGGCAATATGATTTGGCTGTTTTATCTCCACTAGAGTTTAGATGAGTTATCTCAACCTCCCATGTGATTTACAATGGTTGGATTACTATGTGCCCAGAAGTCCAGAAGTTTATTGCCTATGAAATTTATAGTTGTCCTAATATTTACACCATCTCTTGATTTTAAAGCCACTTGATGTTCTCCCCAGCCCATTACTCTTCAAGAATTGCTATGCGATTGACCTAAGTGTTCGGGGTACATCTTACCAAATGTAGAGTTCATCTTCCAAATGCAGTAAGTATATAAAACTTGATGTTAGGGGAAAAATGCATTTCATATAGTGATTCCAAAGATCTATGACTTCATCTTGTGGTTACTCTTTCTATTCAGATCACATATTTTCTAATTTATTTGCTGGTCTTCAAAAGTTGCCATGGCCAAAAAAAATCATCTTTCTGTGTGTTGAGACGCTCTGAACTTAGTGATGCTGTTTCTTGGGTAGTAGACATACAATAGGTTAAATGCTTTTCTGCCTTAGAAGGACTTGCCAGAACTTACAATCTGCTGACAGACTCTTTAAGAATTCAGGGTTATCTCCATTCCTCAATGAGGCATTGAAGGAAGACTTTTAGGGGAAAACATTTCAAATCTGAAATGAAAATAATTCCAAAAGCAACTAATTCATAATGTTAACATTGAAGTTTTTCTTCTCTTATACTTCTACTAGGTTAGTGAATACATATTAAGGCTAGATTCTTAGAATATATACAAATATATGTACGTATATGTGTGTATAAGTATACACACACCACATAGCTGTTTGTATATGTGTATGTGTGTGCGTGTGTGTGTGTGTATGTGTGTGTAGAAAGCTAGGTGGTTCAGTGGCTTGAAGTCAAGAAAACTCATCTTCTTGAGTTCAAATCTGGCCTCAGACACTTACTAGCTGTATGACCCTGAGCAAGTCACTTAACCCTGTTTGCCTCAGTTTCCTCATCTATAAAATGAGCTGGAGAAATGGCAAACCACTACAGTATTTCTGCCAAGAAAACTGCAAGTGGGGTCATGAAGAGTCAGACCTGACAGAAAAATGACTGAAGAACAACAAGATATATAGGTATAGATATATATACACACACATATATATATATACGTACACACACACACACATATATATATGCACATCCATATACATAAATATGTTTTATATATATACATGTATATACATATATATGCATATATGTAAAATACTTGAGGGAAAGAATTGTTTCATTTTTATCTTTAAAAATATCATATGCAGTACAATGCTTTCTATCACACCTCAAAAATATCTACCCCTTAAAAGCTAATAAAATCTGTCTGACTAATTAATATTGAGTCATGGATCTCCAATAAATGTTTGTTGAATTGAATTGTAAACAAAAACAACAATACCCAACGTTGAAGCTAACATGCTCTAGCTTCCTTGCTTATTCTTAAATTTCACATAAAAAACAAAAACAAAATAAAACAAACACACAAACAAACAAAACACCTGAGCAATTATATGAAGAAAAATTCTCCCTGTCAAATCAACCAATAAACTGATGGGTCACTTTGGATATTTTCAATCCTTCTCTTCTCATATGGAAACACCCAGAAACAGGCAAACATTCCTACTACCACTATGCTATAAAGAGTCAAGTCATATGCTAATTCGCGTCCTTAGCAGTGCAATTGTAAATACATCACTACAAATTATTGCATATTGATTTCAAGTGTAACAGCAAGCAGAGCAGACCTCTGAGGGCAGTCAGGGCGATAAAGTCCTTTGACCTCAAACTTGTATTTAATGTCATGTATCCTGTCTGCAAAAAGACACCAGAATACATCACCTTATATTCACCTCTTAAAATACTATTTTTATATTCCTAGCACAATTGTGTTGGCAGGTGTTGATTATGATCAGTTCCATAGGTTTTCTTTGCTTAAGGAGAAGTCTGCCATTTTTTCTATCATTTTCGTTTCTTTGATACATTTTGAAAATTCACTCCTGAGCATCTTTAAAATTTCATTACCTCCAGCATGGATTTCTTCTATGGGGGTTTAGTCAGGTACAAGCCAGTCTGCTATGCTTCATCTTCCTAACCCCTCTTATTATTTCTGTATTTAGCAAGACCATCAAGTAGAGCCCAAATGTATTCCAATATCATCACTGATGACAAGAGATCATAGTTGAAGTGATGCAGATCTGCTTGGCTTCCTATTTGTGTGTTGTCCTCATTTTTGTTTGATCCATGAATGCTCTAGGGATGATCCAATTTAATTATATCTCACACCAAGCTCACTGCATTCTCATTTTCTGAACAACTACTTCGCACTATTTTGTGATGATACTATTTATAATTAATCATTTGGCAATCCTCTTTTATGTATCAGTTACTATGTGCCAGCTCCCCTCAGAGAGCTTCTGTTATTGTGTGTGTGTGTATCTGTATAAAGAACAACATAAACATATAAGCAAATGCAAAATATGTGCTTGCTGCATATATTTTGGACATCTTCAGCTTCTCCACCATACTCCCAACAAACATATCACTGGATAATCTCACCATCTTGTCTCGGTACTCACACCACATCAGTATGTGCAGCCTCTCTGATTTCGTGGTGAAACCCTAATTTAAGACCTAATTTAATTTAACCCTGTTTTAATCCTCTATTTAAGAGGGAGAGGCAAATGATAGATATTTCCTCCTTTTCTAACATACTCATATCAATTTGGATTTCTTTGACTTATTTACCCTACCCCACACTAGGTACCTTCTCTCCCTGTCCTCTTTTCTGCTTTCTTTTGTGTGCTGTTTACCCCCATTTTGATTATAGTATCCTTGAGGGCAGAGTATGTCTTTCTTTTTCATATTTGTATCCCCAGTGCTTAGTACAATGCTTATCATATTTTGGGTGCTTATTAAACATGTATAGACAATCTACTGTTGAATGTATATGAAGAAATTTCGGTATGGAACCATAGCATCTGGAGGTAAATTGAGAGAGGTTTCACATATGGGATGATTTTTAAGCTGAGCTTTGAAAGAATATAGGGATTTTATGATAAAAATGTGAGGAAAGGGTCCATTACACACATGGTCAATGGTCTGTACAAAGGGATATTGGAAATATATTACGTTCAAGGAGCAGCAAGTAGGTCGGGTGAGCCATAAAATAAGAGGAATAATGTTTAATCAGTCTAGAAAGGTAGTATGGAGTTATATTGTGATAGGGTTTCACTATCAAATACAGATATTTGCATTTTATTTTAGATATAATTGTTGTTCAGTTTTTTTTTTCAGTCTTGTCCAAATTGTGACCCCATTTGGGGTTTTCTTGGCAAAGATACTGGAGTGGTTTTCCATTTCCTTCACCAATTCATTTTATAGATGAGGAAACTGAGGCAAATAGGGTCAAATGATTGCCCAAGGTCACAAAACTCATTAGTGTCTGAGGCCAGATTTGAACTCACGAAGATGAGTTTTTCTAATGCCAGACCAGCACTCTTATCTACTGCACCACCTTTGGGAATCACTGAAAGACTTTGAATAGGGCAGTGACATGGTCAGATTTGCTTGAGAAATATTCCATTGGCAGCTTCATGGAGGATGGACTGGGAGACTCCTCCATATAAAAATGCCAGTGGGCTTATACCATAAATCTTGGTTGCCCTTGGCCACCATGTGTCTCTACATGGGAAGATAAAGTATTTTTTTATCAAGTTATTAAATAAAATTACGATGCTTCTTTATCATCTACAGCAGAAGGTAGTACATAAGATGCAATCATCTCAACTGAAGTCTGTTGTTTTACTCATTAGCATTACAAGGGTAATGACCAAACATCCCCTGAAATTATATTTGTTGTTGACTTTGGGCTCATAATGAAACCAGCTCCACTAACTTACCTTCTCTTCTGGGAGAGATTGTTAACTGCTCTTCAAATTAATAATTGCTCTATGTTATCCGGTTTTATTTATACGGACAATGCCCATATAGATGTGATTTGATTATCTAGTAGCTAAAAAAGTTTGTACAGTAAGGGAACTAACAATTAAATTTTAGATGGTCTAAGAAAGGCATATTCTTACTACCCTATGAGGACTTGATTGCCTTTCTTCCACCAAGAGGAAAGGGACCACAAAGGATTGAGGGGCATTTTATATATATATATATATATATATATATATATATATATATATATATATATATATATATATATTTTTTTTTACTATTTCAAGTTTTCTTACACTCCTTCATCCTAAATATCATGAGAGTTTTTACATATGACTTTTAGCGGAAACCTTTCCTGTGAGTTGCCTTCCCCACTGAAATGTGAGTACCTTGAGAGCAAGGACTGTCTTAATTTTCTGTTTGTATCTCCAACAGTAAAGGCAGTGCTTTTTAACATGGTAATAATAAATGCTTTGTTCGTTCATTCAACTACATCGACAGTCAAAAGAAATTTCACCATCTAATGGTCAATGCTCGTGATGCTTTCTGTACTTAGCTCAGCCATTCCTTAGACAATATAGAATGTCACCATGAGCAAATTCAAAGCCTTCCACTTTTCGTTGGAGAGGAAGCCCTTGTTATCTAAGGCTAATTGGTAACAGAAAAAGAAGATACGTAAAATGAACCCATATAGAATGGGAATCACCATTTCTTAATGAAGAGTGGGGAAAAAAGGTTTGATTGGGACTTTATTCTGAAAAGTAAAACTAAAATTTTGAAAATAAGGTTATATTTATATTTAGGTCATTTCAACTGTGCATTATAAGGAATAAAAACAATCAAGTGTTGATGATTTACTCTTGTTTTTCTTTAGGAGGGAATTAGAAGCAGTAACATTTTGGATGAAAGAGTATAATGATACAATATAGAATCTATTACTTCACTTTAACTTTTACTGTATGATCGTAAATAAGTTCATTGTCATAAAAACATTCAAAGGCTTCACAAGAGTTCCTAAGGACCTGTCTTAATCCTTTGATATTCAAATCATTATCCTCTGAAACAGCCAACATAACATCCTATCAGCAAGAAGACATGGCTGATAAAGGCACTGATGGGAAGGGTAGAAATAGAAACGAATGGTAAGCCTGGAGTGATGTTTGAGTGGGGACTATTTCTACAAGTGATCAGTTTTTTAGCAAATTATGATTATTATTATATATCATGTGCATGTGGATTATTTTTGCCTCCCTATGTAACTTAATAAGGAAGCAGCATGACTTCTAATAATCTGGCTTTAGCCTATCTTTCTGGCCACCTTTCAAACTATTACCCCTTATGGACATTATGCCGAAGCCTGACTGACTTATGCCCTACTCCATTCCAGTATCAAAAATTTTCACCCAATTCAAATTATACTGGCTGTTTTATGATTCTTGAACAATCTTCCTTCTTTCTCAAGGACTCCAGTACCTGGCTCACTGTCTTCCTGTTCTCGTTCAACTTCTGCCCTTATATGAAGAAATTTCAATATCCTTGTTGAGGCTGTGTTAAACTCCCAATTCCAAGTCTCCTTAAATGCCAGGACCTACTTCTTTACTCTACCTCAACAACACAGAGGAATGGTCTCACATTGTATTGCACCCTTATCTGCAAATGTTCCACTTCTTAACACCAAGCAAACCAAACAAAACAACAACCACACACCTGACCATTGGACATGACCAAGATACAGAAGATGTCCAAATATATCAGCAGTCGAGATTGAGACCTGGTAATCAGAAGTTCACCTACTATGTACAGTGAACACACAAAGACAAGAAGAAAACAGTGCTTGACCTACATGTCATGACCTACATGGACTTATGTGTTCCTGAAGGAATAAATTAAGTACATGGAAGAGTATAGTGCCATGAAAGTCCAGAGAGGAAGCAGTATAGGACATAACAGACCATAATCTCTTAATATTGTTGTTTGTCCTTCATTCTTGAAGAGCACCATGACATTAGGTAGATAATGCCATGACTTGCAAGTGAATCGGGTTTAAATGAGGGAGGATTGTGCAAAGTCACCAGCCTTGCTTTCTCCTCCAGGACCATCTGGGTCCAGTGGCAAGATGTAGATCAGGATGACTGGACAGGGCCCCCAGTCTCTTAATGTTACATCTCCCTTCATGGCTTACACATGTCAAATCTATTTTTCTCTGTGAAAATTTAAGCTATTAAATGTGAACTTTTTCTTTTATCCTCATTTTAATATCTTTTCACATCTTCCTCCACCTCTTTTCCTTTCCCTCTATCTCTGACAACAAATTAGCCCTTCTCCTTGCCAGAGTCAACTCTACTACATGGTCTCTTAATCCTATCCCCCTCCATTTCTCCAGTGGATTGTAACTCATTCACGCGTATTTTTGTCTCTTATCTTTAACCTTTACTTCTTGCCTCTAAACATGCCTGTCTCCATATTAACATCTCTATAACCTAACATCCTATATTTTTTCCTTTCTTTCCTTTCTCAGACAAATTCCCGACAAATTCCACCTCCACTCATATCCTCCATTTCCTGGCCTCTCAATCCTTAACCCTTTGCAATCTGGCTTCCAACTCATTACTAGCCTTTTCAACCTTCTGCAATCTGGCCTCTTATCATATTGCTACACAGAAAGTTTACTCTTCCAAGTTACCCATGATGTCTTCATTCCAAAATCTAAGGATGGTTTTTTTTCAGTTTTCATCCTTTTCCAGCTATTTGCTGCATACGATACTGCCTTCTCTCTCTAGATACTGCTTCTCTCTGGACTCTGATGATGTATTTAATTCGTTCCTTCAGTAATACATAAGTCCCTTTAGGTCAGGCACTGTTTTCCTTGTGTCTCCAGCTCCTGGAAGAATGTATTGCTCATGGCAGGTGACTTTCTGCTTAATAAGTCTCAATCTTCTTGGTTGCTGATATATTTGGACATCTTTTATGCTTAGGAGATATTGAATAAACTGAGTAACATGTGAAACCTGTGCTTTAGGAAGAATATGTTGACTGTTATATGAAGAATGGATTAAGGAGAAGAGGGATTAGAGGTGGGGATGTAATGACAGGGGAGTATTACAATAGCACAGGTACAAAGTGATAGATGTATGAATTAAGGTAGGGTACCTATCCATTTAGGGCTTAAAGAAGACTTTGTAGAGGAATTAGTCCAGTCATTCTATGTTAACAGTGACAGATATGCTTTTAGGAACAATTAGAGGAAGGTAAAATGACCTACCTAGAGATATACACATCTGGAAATATGGAGAGAAAAGTACTGGCAACAAGAGAAGGCAGCACCCACTACTGAGTCCCTTAAATGATCACTATATATCTTAGTTCACCATCACTGATGACTCCTACAAAAGGTAGTCTGGGGAAGGATGGATTTAGGTTAAGAGATGAATAATTGAGTTTTGGGAATATTGTGCTTAGGATGAGGCCAGAATACTCAGGTAGCAAAGACTTTGAAATGTAGGAGCATTTAGGGATGGATATGTAAATTTTGGAGTCATCTGAACAAAACTGATAAATGGCATCATGGAAGCCAATGAGTTAGATAAGAGAGACAGTAGAAGGAGAAACAGGCCCAGGTCAGAATCTTTAGGGATTCTCATTTGCAGGGAATGGGAGAGGGTGATGAGGTAGTAAAAGAGATGGAGGTAATGCCCACTTAAGCAAGAACCAAGGCAAAAGCAATGCTGGAGAAAATAAGGGTGGGAGGAGTATCTAGAAAGATAAGATAAAAAATAACCAATACTTTAGAAAGATCCTGGAGAAAAAAGAGCCATTGCTATTAAGGAATCATTCGTGACCTTGGAGAAAATAGCTTCAGCTGAGTAGAGTGGTCATATAGCAAAGATAGTTTGAGGTGAAATTGAGGAGAATGGTTTGTAATAGCCAAACTTAGGAGTATGATAGGGAATCAATCAGAGATAAGTTAGAAAATTGCTGTGAAATGATGAGGACCTGGTTGAGGTTAATGTCATTTTTATACTGGAACCAATGAGAATTTTTCTTAATTTCCTCCAGCAGCATTTGAAGACTCGAGTATAGGAGAAGAATACCAGGAGAGAGGCACAAAGGATAAGGGTGAAGAATAGCACCTTGATGAAATCTTTCATATAGAGTCAAAGCTGGGAAGAAAGGAGAATAAAGCCAGAACAGGTATAATGGGCTGAGGGAACAAAGAGGGACTGGAGAGCATTAGGCCATTGAAGAGGAGATTCAGAATGATTGAACCAGTGGGTGAAAAGATTTTGGGTCAGAGCCAGGAATTTCAGATATCAGAATTTCATAGGTAGAACAGTCTCAGGTGATACTGAACTCCAAGGTGCGATCACCCATGTGGGTAAATGAGATGGAATGAAGAAGTCAGTCACATGAGTGTAGGAATATAGGTTGTTAGAGCTGTCACCCATGTGAATAATGAAGTCATTAGATATGTAAGCTGAAGTTTGTGTTAGAGATGAAGACACTAAATTAGGTACTAAAATCATTGGGAAACAGAAATATCAATTTGGGCCCTAGTTCTCAAAAAATTTAAAATTTTATTGGAACTCAGGTTAACCCACACTAGATAACAATATTGTTGTGGTTTTGTTGGGTGTGATTCCTCATGATCCTGTGGAACATAGCATACCAATACTGTCCCTAGGGTTTTCTTGGCAAAGATACTATTTTCTTTTCCACTGGATTAAGGCAAACAGAGGTTAAGTGACTTGCCCAGGGTCATACAGCTAGTAAGTGTCTGAGGCCGGATTTGAACTCAGATCTTTCTAACATCAGGTCCAGTGCTCTACCCACTCAGCCATCTAGCTGCCTCAGATAACAATATAAGATAGTATAATTTCAAATAGCATAGTTAGTAATACCTCCCAGGAATTCCTACCCTAGTAGCTCATCATGATTTAGGGGTAACCCCAGTTCCTTGAAAAAGCTATGGCCAAAGATTTTATACTATGACTGGGGAGTTACTACCTGTTTCAGATAACCATAAGACAAAATTAAAGGTCTCTGAGGTACTGGAGTGATAAGTAAGATAGGGAATAATTAAATATGTTTTCAAGGAGGAAGCAAATCAGTACATACTGGGGTGGCCAGGGAAAAGCTCATGGAAGAAGCAGGATTTGAGCTGGGCATCGTTCATAGAATGACCAACAACCCTGCACATACACATAAGAGACACACAGATGTGTGTGTGTGTGTGTGTGTGTGTGTGTGTGTGTGTGTATGAACAGACCTGTGATTTTTTATATTATAGGCACCTTCTTTTTTTTCACCCTGAATAGGAGCTTTTTTATTTCATAGACTTGAGTGCTTTTGTACAGAAGAACAGATATAGATTCAATACTTTCAAATATTTATGTTCCAGTCAATTCAAGGTAAACCAGATTCAAGACAGATTAGCTTTTTTTGTTTTGCTTTTGATAAATTATTTTCATATAAATAACCAACAGAAAAAAGAAAATGTCTAAATGAAATCCCAAAGCATGTACGCTGCTATTTCAAAGGAAGAAAAATAAAACCAAAGGCAATCAAAGTTTAAAAAAAATCAGTGCAAATGTTTATAGCTTTTGATCTAAAGGGAAAAACAGCTTGAAAAGGGGGTTGGGAGGGATAGCAAACATAGGCACTTTTTGATGAGGAAATTCCCTCTACTAACAGGAACTGCAGTGCCTAAGCTACAATTGGAGCAGGGGTTCTTAACCTGAGTACAGTGATCTTGCTAGTATGGATAAGGGGATGATGAAGATGATGATGATGATGATGATGATAAAAAGGATAAATAATTTTATAAATACTATTTAATGTATTTAAAATATTCTGAAAAAGGGGTCCATAGTCCTCATCAGATTCCTAAAGGGGTCCATGAGATGATAAAGGTTTAAGAACTCATGTCTTAGAGAGTTCCACTGGAAACAGAAATTTTACTTGCACAGGGTCACACATCAAGTTCCATGTCAGTCAGGACTAGAACCTAAGCTCTTTCTAGCTATTATGCCATGTTGCCCCTAAAGCATGAAAAGAGTTAAAACCATAGTGGCTGAAAAGATTTTACTTAGTAAGGAGAATCATTCTATTGATGCATATTTTGGGGGAGATTGGTGTGGTAATATTCAACTGAAGAGTAGAGACAGATGGTTCATGTCTCTACTTGTATCCAGATGAATATTGTTTTCCTTTATATTCAAAGTTGCTGATGAGGCATTTCCTTCCTAGGGCATAGATATGGATAAAACAGCAGACATCTAACTGCTAATGCATGCCTTCCTGGATTACTATTGCCTGGTGCCTTTTGCAGCTGCGGCCCATCTCCTCCATATTAATACAACGGTTGTGCTCATGACGAGCCTTCCCATCTTTGATCATCACTGTCTAGCCTCATGTGTGTGCGACTGTCATCTGGCACCAGAGAAACCCGACTTCAAATGATGTTCCAGTGTGTTCTTTTCCTGGCTCACTCTCCTTCAGGTTGTTAATCCATGTTGGACATGTCGATCCTCATCAATGACCAATAACTGAGTATAAATAGACAAAGCTTGCCAAAATGTATAAAAGTGGGTCAGAAGATTATCTATAAGAAGTCTGCTTCTGGGGCAGTTAAGTGATACAGTGGCTACCACACCAACCTTGGAGCCAGGAGGACCTGGCTTCAGACACTTACAAGCTGTGTAGACCTGGGCATCACTTAACCTTGGTTGTCTTAAAAAAAAAGTTTAGTTTTGAAACCAAACGACAAAATGGGCAGGAATTGTGGTTGTAAACCTCAAAATAGGCATTGCTAGGTTTCTTTCTAACTGTAAATATATTGGGAAGCTTGGGTTTTTTTCCTTGTTGTCTTCTCCTCTGCCTCAGTAGGCTAGAGTGGACCATTTTCTAGGCGCAGCCACAGGTGATACCTCAGGAGGCGGTAGTGACATAGAAAGAGACAGGTGGAGGTGCATTGGTTAGAATACTGGGACCAAAGTCAGGAGTTCAAATTTATCCTCAGTACTTACTAATTGTATGACTCTGGGCAAGTCATTTTAACTTCTGTTTGCTTCAATTTCCTCTACTGTAAAATGAAGACAACAGAACCTACCTCCAAGGCTTGTGAAGATCAAATTAGATAATATTTTCAAAAGCTATGTACATATACCTGGCACGTAGTAGGTGTTATATGAATGCTTATTTCCTTCCTACCCAAACCCTCCCTAGGAAATGGGCTAATGAATGGAGAAGTCATGTGATATTGCTTCTTTGACAAGAACATGATCCTGAACTTTTCTACACCAAGAGGAGATGGTGTAGAATTCTCTTCACTTTTGACGCATTTTGAAAAGAGCCATACTTATATGCCAAGTGAGAATTTCACATAGCACAGCTAGGGGAAGCCCAAAGACACTGGAGAGAAAAGGTAAGACATGTTACATATCTGGAAAGGGAAAGAATCCTCTGTTCTCTGAACTCAGTATCATCTAGTGAGTCTTCCCTGGGGACAGGTCTGCTTTATTACTCTTTACTATGATATTTTCTGGGTTAGCCTGCCAAATCATAGAGGTGTGAATGATTAGAAAAAAAATCTTAGACTCTCTTGGCTAGTATTTCATGGTATCCCTGTCATTTCTGAGGTTTATCATTGGCTGATCTTTCAATAATAAAACATAAAATAGAAATCTTTGGTTATTGGAAGATTTTCTTGGGGAAAATTTCCTTTCAACTTGAGGCAGTATGGAAGGAAGGAAACAAGCATTTATTAAGTGCCTACTATATGCCAAGCACCATGCTAAGTACTTTACTAATATTATTCCATTCACTCCCCATAACACAACCTTTGGAAGTAGATACTATTATTATCCCCATGTTACAGGTTAGAAAACTTAGGCAAATGGAGGTGAAGTGACTTGCCAGGATCACACCGCTAGTAAATGTCTGAGACCAAATTCAAACTTTGTGGTTGTTTAGTTGCTTCGGTCACATCCGACTCTCTGTGACCCCATTTGGGGTTTCTTTGACAGAGATACCGGAGTAGTTTGCCATTTCCTTCTCCAGCTCATTTTACAGATGAGGAAACTGAGGCAAACAGGGTAAAGTGACTTGCCCAGGGTCACACAGCTAGTAAGTGTCTAAGGCCAGATCTGAATTCAGGAAGAGTTTTCCTGACTCCAGGCTTGGCACTCTATCCACTTCACCACCTAGCTGCCCCTCTTAATTCTAGGTCCAGTGCTCATCCACGGTGACATCCAGCTCTCTCCCAAAAACAGAGGGGATGTCAGAGACGGGTAGTTGGGGCAGTAGGTAGAGTGCCCAAGCTTGTTGTGAGGATCACAAGAGAGAATAATTGTAAAGCGCTCAGCACAGTGCCTAGCACATAGTAAGCACTACGTAAATGTTAGTTATCATCATTATTAGATCTCCAAAGTCCTTGCTGGCATTAAATCTATAATCCCATGACATCCCTAGGGCTTGTATAATTGTCAATCATAATAAACTTTTTCTCACTCTCTAAAGGCATCCATATCTCACTCTCAACAGTGTACATTTCTAGAAAACTGACAGTGTCATTTAAAAACCGATGAGTAAATTGTGGCTGTCCTTCCAATTTTTTGAGGCACGAAAATAACGGAGGTAAGAATGTTTTCTAAAAGGATGGAAATGTATTACATATAATTCATTATGGAGGAAGTAAAACCAGATTCCCTTCATAATTTTAATCACCCAGACACAAACCTTTCTCCCTCTGTATGTAGATAAGAAAAGAAAGAAAAGGAAAAATACGGCTTATTCTTTTTTTTTTCACTTAAGATACATTGATATAACCCTGATCGCTTACCCTTCAGGAGGGTGGAGGAGCTTTCGTTATAATGACCAGTCCTATTTAATTTTCCACAAGACAAAGAAACTCCACAATTCTACAGAAAGCCCAGATCATCATGCCTCTGAGCCTTGAATAGAAGATCAAACATTGTTCTCTCTACTAAGGGAACGAAAAAGTCTACAGAGCCCATAATGAGAAATACATTTGCATTTAAGACCAGCCTCTTTGCCAGTAAGGAGAGAGGATGATTGAACAAAGAAAGCTGCCTTAATCTAAGCATGATGTGTTCGAAAACTCAAAACAAAAAGCATTTCCAAAGGGCACAGCTGCTTTTTCGAGCTTGCCTGGAATTGTATGTACTGTTCTGATTGTTCCAAGCTTGTCCCTTATGTGAGTAAGGGATTCTGAATGCAATCCTCTCTTTTGTATCTTGTGATACAGATAGTTGGAAATTGTAGGGAATCCCTCAGGTCAGTGGTTCTTAAAATGCAGTGCAGTGCAGTGACACAAGACCCTAACTTTAAATATTTCCATAGAACCCTTGCAATAACAAAAATAATGATAATACTCACAATAACAGTAAAATAATATCTCCCTTCTCCTCTTTCCCTATCTTCCACTAATCCCTCCTCCCTTCTCCTTCTATCTTTCTTTCTTGGCTACTAATGGCACCAGATACCGTAAGGCTGAATTTAAAAAAAACAACACATTTTCTGATCAGTTTTATTCTATGTAGCTAGCAATGTTGAATAGCAACTTATTTAATGAGAAAGATGGGACCATGTGCTATAAATTTGTTTTATTACTAGGAACACTAATGGTTGTGCTAAATCATCTGGTAAGGTGATGAGGCTTCACACAACAGTTTTCATTTCCAATTCATTTACATGGATGACAAGATATATAAAAAAATATGCCTCTAAAACAGGAAAACCTAGGTTCAAGCCTTGATTTTAAAAAAATATTGCCTTATGACCCTGACCAAATCACTTTCCTCATTCTCAGTTTCCTAATGGGTAAAAGGAGAATCATGTTAGCACCTACCATGAGCATCAAGTGAGGAAATATAGTGCTTTGTAAACTTCACTGTTATGTAGATATTAGGTATTATCATTAATATTGTTGTCTTTAAGCAACTCTCTAAGACTATAAATTGCAAAGCAGATATTAACCTGCATCAATAGTTTCTTCACCTAGAGCTCAGGACACCAATGCAATCATGAATGTGGTAACAAATAATCAAATACATGAACAAATAAATTAAATCAAAATCAAATATGCAAGCAAATAATTAAGTAATCTGCTAAAGAAATAATCAATTTTAGTATTGGAGGGGCTTGTCTTATTTGATCACAATTTTTTGTTTAAGAATTTTCAGAGTTTTGGTCTTAAGTTCTCTTGTGTAGTGCTCACAAATGCCTTTTTGTGCTTAAACTGGCTTTGTCATTTTGCTTGACTCATCAATCATTAAGTATTTATTAAGTGCCTACTATATTCCAGCCCTGGAGTCAGGAAGACTCCTTGTCCTGAGTTCAAATCTGCTCTCAGAAAACTGCTAGCTATGTGACCCTGGGCAATTTACTTAAGACTGCCTTAGTTTCCTCGTCTGTAAAACGAGCTGAAGAAGGAAATAGCAAGCCGCCCCAGTATCTTCGCCAAGAAAACCCTAAAATGGGTCATGAAGAGTTAGACACAATTGGAAAATTACTAAACAACATGTGCCAGGCACCGTGCTCATATTATCTCATTTGATCCTTACAACAACCATAGGAGGTAGATGCCATTTTCATCTCCATTTCATGGAAATTGAAGCAAACAGGGACTAAGTGACTTGGCCAGGGTCACATAGCTAGTAAGTCTATGCATCTGGATTTGAACTCAGGTCTTTCTGACTCCAGGCCTAGCACTGTACCAAATGCACCATGGTAATACTTAAAAGCAGAAGTACTAAAATAGCATGCTGCCAGATACACTGTAGTGTAGTTTCAAGAAGGCAGACTTGGAGTCAGGAGGCCCTAGGTTTAAATCTTGCCATTGTCAAATTAAGGTGTTTGGCTATAGACAAGCCATTTACCTCCTCCCCCTCTCCGCCCCCCCCCCCAAGAAACTCTAAGGTTATAAATTACAGAGGAAAGACCGACTTGCGTATGTAAGGGAGTTTCTATGCTAGGAGGTCTTCCCTCACACAGATGAAATTAGAAGTCTGAACCTCCTAAGCAAGCTGAATCAGTAGCACCAGAAGTAAATTGAGATGGGCCTTGCTCTCTTATTGGAATTACCTCTTTACCCTGAATTTAATACTCCAACTAGTTCTGAGATGTTTCCTCTTCATAACTTTTGTTATTAACACTTTCACTCTTCTATCTTTTCATAGTTTTACCCATTTGTCTATAATAGGCATTGGTATAAAAAATACTTGTAGCCTAAACAATCCCAACCTCTAAGAATTATTATGATTATTTTATACTTTCTTTGCCAAAACAGACCCTATCATGGCTGTCCACCTTTAGAGAGAAAGTTAAAAACCAGTTCAACAAGGGAACACCAATGAAACCTAAGATGCTGGTCTCTATTCTCAAGGAGATGTTTATAATCTTGCTAAGGAGACTAATCATAGGCACCTGAGTCATGGAAAGGTTACACTTAGGAACAGTAATGTTGTATGATGATCAACCGTGAATGGCTTAGCTATTCTTAGCAATACAATGATCCAAGACAATTCTACAGGATTTATGATGAAAAATGCTATCCATCTCCAGGGAAAGTGATGGAGTCTGAACGCAGATCAAAGCATAATTTTTCTTTGCTTTCTTAATTTTTCTTGTTTTTGTGTCTGCCTTCTTTCAAAACATGACTAAAATGAAAATATGTCAATTTGTGTGTCTTCTCAATGAGGAGGGAGGGGAAAGGGGGGAGAAAATCTGGAACTCAAAATTTTTTTAAAAGAATGTTAAAAATATTTTTAACATGTAATTTTTTTTTCAAAAAAAAGATGATACTTAGGGAAGCCATGAAAACCAGAAATTATTATAGGTTTAAGTATTTGGGAAAGGCTTCATGCAAGAGATAGGGCTTGAAAAGAACATAGCATTAAACTAAGTACTGACAAAGGAAATATCTCTTGATGTCGACAAATCTCCCTTCCTAGCTTTCTGACTCCACGTCAAGTTCAATGTGATGCAGAGTCAGCACAGAAACCCAGAGCTGGAAGGAATCCTTAAAATGATCTAATTCCTTCTCTTCCTCCTCCTCCTCCTCCTCCTCCTCCTCCTCTTTATTTCCTTTTGTGTATCAAAATTTCATTTTTGAGAGCTCCTCTCCTCTCTTCTCCTCCTCCCTCTGTTCCTCCTCCTCCACCTCCTCCTTCTTCTTCCTTTTGGATCAGAGGCACACAGAGTTTACATGCCTCATCCAGCCTTGGTCATAATCTAGTTACTAACTGTCAGAAGAATATGAATCTCTCAACTCCCTTCCACCGTACTCCTTTGCCTACCCAATATCCATCCCCTAATACCTCTCCCACATCTGAATACATGCCTACCATTTCTGTCTGCCCCAAAGGGCGTATTCTAGGAGTCATTTTCAGCTGTTGCTATCCTTTGTCCTCCACTTACTCAGTAAAATGTTCTATTTTTCTTCTTTGGACAATTCATTGCAGTAGAGTCAAGAAGCCATGGGCTCAAATCCTACCTCAGACTTTTACTAGCTGTGTGGACAAGTAACCTAACCTTTCTGGGCCCTGGTTTTCTCATCTGTAAAAAGAGAATTTTGAATGAAAATGTCTAGAAGGACCCTTCCAGGATCATAGGATCTATGTAGTCACTGCTGACATTTCACTTTAACTACTCATATAAACAGATCAATTTAAGAGATTGTATGTAGATCACTACACTAGGAATGTAGAGGTAGAAAATTATGAACAAAACTACAGACTCTACCCACGTGGAACTAGTCTACCAGTTCAGTCTCTTAATGTCCCCTTTCTTAAGAACCATTCCAACCAGCTGATTTCATGGTCAAAGGGGCAATATTTAGGAAGCAAGATATTGACAATATCACAAAGATGAAAAAACCAGGATAACATATTAAGATGTCTCAATGACAAACATTCATGTGTTCTCTAATTTGGGAATTTTTTCTTCATCTCCTTCATGATATTGTTATGAAAATTAAGCCTGTTTTAAAAACAAGAAATATTCAAGATTAGATGAGATAAATTGGACTACAGAATATCACCCTGTGTTAAGGTAATATTTCTTGGTGTATGGGGCAGCTAGGTGGTGCAGTGAGTAGAGCACCGGCCCTGGAGTCAGGAGGACCTGAGTTCAAATCCAACCTCATATACTTAACATGTAGTAGCTGTGTGACCTTGGGCAAGTCACTTAACCCCAATTGCCCTGCCAAAAGCAATATATATGTGTGTGTGTATATATATATATATATATATACACACACATATATATGCATTTCTTGGTGTAGAGATTCAGAAACCTAAGGAGGTAAAAAGTCAAGAGAATCTGGGTAAAGATAAATGGAAGTAGGAACAGAAATGATCATCTCAGCACTGAATCATTACAATGATTACAGCTTCCCTGACTCAGGTCTCTCCCTACTGCAACTGAGCTTCTAGTCAACTATCAAAGCAATCTTCCTAATGTGCAGATGTAACCACGTCACTCCCACTATTCAATAAGCTCCAGTTACTCCCTGCTGCTACTAGAAGCATATATAAAACCTTCAGCTTAACTTTTAAAGCCTTTAATAACCTGGTCCCCTCCCTACCTTTTATGTTTTAATCTCTTCTACCTACTCCGTAATCCAGAGATAGTGGTCTCTTTGGCCACAAGAGAGATACTCCATCTCCCAATTCCTTGCAAGGGAGGAGGAATTCCTGACACAGATCACCAAACTGGCATGAAGGAAGAATATAGTTACAACGAGAGGCTTCCACTATCTGTATAATTAATGGATTTCAGGTAATCTGACAAAATATTGTTTTGCCTTGTCGAATACTTAACTTTCTGAAGTTAGAGGGAGTAAAGAAAACAGCAGCTATTCTGGATCGATGAAAAAATGATCAGTGAAATAAAATGATGAGTGTCTTGGGAGAAAGAGATCTAATCACCTTCTTGCTCATGATAGATAAAGAGGGAAATTTGACATGTATATTAGACTTCAAGAGCATAGATTTGAAAATGTTGTGGTAAATATAGATATAAGCCAGTGGTCTCAGGCTCTAAAAGTAAAACTTCCTGAATAGGAATGAAACACTTTCAAGAAAGAACTTCTGATTACCAAATTATAAATCATTCTGATGAAGAATTAAAAAAAGAAAGCAAGGACCAAAAACACTAACATGGCTTTAGTGACTTATAATTTTAAAAAGTCATGTTCAAAAGGTGAAATTAAAGGCACACAGCAAGAAGAGGAGCAGTTCTAAAAGGAGAACATCAAAAAGGCTAAAAGCTTGTGGAAAATATGTGCTAACAAAAAGATATTTTTAAGCTATGTCTGGAGAGTAAGAAGAGATAGAGGGCTAGTGTTTAGTGTTGGAAGGGGAGATGATAGTCAATCCCAGAAAGGATGCAGAAGCACTCATTCCATTTTGTTGTTTTGTGGAGTATGAACGCCAGTGTCAAAAATAAAAAGGGACAAAAATAATTACAAGTGAATTGAAACCCAAATTAAATGAAGAGATAGTATTTCTTTCTTTCTCTCTCTTTCTCTCTCTCTCTCCCCCTCCTTCCCTCCCTCCCTCTCTCTCTCTCTCTCTGTCTCTCTGTGTGTGTGTGTCTCTCTCTTCTTCTTCTTCTTCTTCTTCTTCTTCTTCTTCTTCTTCTTCTTCTTCTTCTTCTTCTTCTTCTTCTTCTCTCCCTTCTTCCTCCCCTCCCCTTCCCTCTCCTTGAGTTACAAGTACCTAGCTTATCTAAGAGTTTTAAAGGATCTCAGTTTTCAAATATCCAAATACACATCATGGAGAACAGAAGACATCCAGTGTGACAGGAGAGACACAAACTTTGATGCAATTTTTGAAGAAAAAGATGAAGATGAATTCTGGAAACTATAGACTGGTAAGCTTCCTTTCTCATCCTAAGGAAACCAGTAGAATATATTGTTAAAGGCATGACTTGTGAGAATTTAGGGAAGCAGCGATGTTATTAAGAGTGAACGTTTGTGTTTTGCTTTGAGATTTGCAAATAGCTTTATATACATTATCTTACTTGAACATCAAAACCAGTCTATGCCATTGGTACTATAGATATTATTATCTCAGTTTAACAGGTGTAGAAACTGAGTTTCAAATTTTACCACAGAAACAAAAGCTACTAAATATCTGAATTAGACTTTGAACCCAGTTCTCTCTTGACTTAAGGTCCAGAGTTCTTTTCACTCTTAAGAGCAAGTTATGGACAAACTAACATTATTTGAATTTTCTTTTATGATGGAATTATTAAATTATTAGCTCAGTAAAATGTTCTATATATAGCTAGATTCTAGTAATACATTTTCCAGTAATAGTTTCCCCTGGTAGTCTTCTACCTAGACACGATGGAGAGATGAGAATTGAATAATAGATCAGGTGGAGGCAAAGTTGTTATTAATGGCTCATTAGCTACTAGAAGGAGTCTCTAACAGAGTTCTCCAAAGCACTGTCCTTGCCCCCACAGTGTTCAATATTTTTATTGCTGAACTTTAGGGAAAGCGTAGCTCAAATTTTCAAATGACTAGAATGTCAGAAGTGCAGTTAAATCATTAGGTGACAGAATCAGGATCTAAAAAGATCTTGAAAGACTAAAAATTTAATAAGATGAAATTTTATAGATGAATGTACAGTTTGACACTTAAGGTTTAGAAAAATAAGCTAAATAAATAGAAGACCAGACAGTTGTGGCTTGACAATAGTTTATTTTTAAATATCTGGGATTTTAATGGATTTCATATGAGTCTATGAGTCAACGGTGTGACATTCAAGCCAAAAAGGTTTGCCAATGCAATCTCAAATTGTAAAACAAATATAGTGTTCACAGTATAATGCTCTTTTTACACTTGTTAAGTTGATTTTCCTTACCCCAAGTAAATAACACAAAATTTATTCCTATTAAATTTCTTCTAATCAGTTTTCGGTGTGATATTTCAGTCTACCAAAATCTTTTTTAATCTTATCTCTATTACTTCCAGCTTCATGCCAACTGCATATTTCATTAACACACTATCTACATATTTATCCAAGTTATTGTTTTATTTTGATGTTGACCATCACAGGTTTGAGCAGTGTTCCCTGGGCTGTTTCACTATGGACTTCCTTCCAAATACACATCAAGCCATTAAAGATTATCTTTGCATCTCAGCTTCATCAACTCCAAATACAATTAATTATACCATTCAATATTTCCATATTTTCCACGAGAGTAGCATGAAAAACTTTATCAAATACTTTACTAAGTCTAGGTTAATGACTATCTATAGCATTTCCCCACTCTGGCAGTTTAGTAATACTTTCAAAAATAGGAAAATCAGAAGCAGAAACATGTTTTGGAGAAAAGAAAATTGAATTGGTTTTGTCATTCAGTTTTTTTTTTCTGTTCAGTTGTTCAGTTTTTTCCCAGACATCCAACTCTTTGTGACTCCATTTGGGTTTTTTTTTTGACAAAAATACTGGAATGGTTTATCATTTCCTTATCCAGTTTATTTTTACAGATGAGGAGACCGAGGCAAATAGGATTTAAGTGAATTGCCCAGGGTCTCATAGCTAGCAAGTGTCTAAGGCTGGATTTGAACTTAGGAAGACTTATCTTCTTGATTCTAGGCTTAGCACTCTACCCACTGTGCCACCTAGCTGCCCCATGTTGATTTTGAGGTTTTTATAGAAATCATAGCATCATAGATTTTGAACAGGAAGGGATGTTTAGATGGCATATAATCCGACTCTCTCGTTTTATAAATGAGAAATTGAGGATCAGGAAAGTTAAGTGACTTGCCCAGGGTCACATAGTATATGTCAGGGACAGAATTTTAGACCCAAGTCTTTCTATCTACAAGCTAAATACTATACTATGTATAGTAAAGCTATACTATGTATACTAAATACTATAACTCCTATACTATGATGCTTTTAATACAGGTTTAATTATTTGTAAGAAATATATAGGATTTTATATCTAGAAAGAACCTTAAGACCATCTAGTAAAAATCTTTATTTTACAGATGAGGAAACTGAGAGTAGAAATGATTTACCTAAGGTCACAAAGTAAGAAATGTCAGACAGAATTTGAAGCTACATTTCTAAGTCCAGTGCATTTTCCATTTTATAATGGAATCATATGATTATATATTATATTATATATAGAATTATATAATTATATAATGTAATATTTAAAAGAGAATATTTATCCTTCTTAACCTGAGATGGCAGACCTGGAACCAATGGGTGGAAGCTACAGGGAACCAGTTTTCACTTCAAATAACTCAATAAAATTAAGCATTACAAATGTAAGGAAAGAAATGGGCCCCACATGTGTAGAGAGACCCACATATTGTGTGTGGCTCAAAGAGGAGCAGAGTAGGTATCTCTAGTCTCTTCTACCCACCCCAACCTGTCCCCCTTCACTAAGAGAGACTTTCATTCCTGCCAGGAGGGGAAGCAGGAGTTGGGGCAGGAGGCCTTTCAGCTTTTTTCAGAGAAAGGGGATATTAGGCTAGAAGTATGTCTATCTGTTCCCTTAAATATTATTAGACTAGTGTATATGATCAGGATCCATACAAGTTTTGACTGCTTTGACATTTGGGGGGAGAAGGTGGCACTGGCTGAGAACTGAAATTTTTACCAACTCTGCCCTGCCCCTCAGGTAGGGCAGGACCTTCATCACTATCAATAAGGAGAATGTCCCATATCAATGGACTTTGGGACAGGGCTTCTACACACAAAAAAATTTTTTTTAAAAGTGGAATTGGTGTTTTACATGTGAGTGAGGTCTTTTTAGCAGAGGCTGCTCAACCACTTGTCAGACATGCTGTAGATGGGAGTTCTTAAATCTTTTTTTTTATGGACCCCTTTGGCAGTCTGTTGAAACCTATGGACCTCTTCTTAGAATAATGTATTTAATTGCATAAAATAAATAAGATTACAAAGGAAACCAATTATATTGAAATATATTTACCACTCTTTTCTTAAAGTTCATGTGCCCCAGGTTAATAACCCCTAAATACAGTGGAAGAGAGTGTACGGTTGTTTCCATCTCTAAGAGTCTATGATCCTTGTCAGGCAATAAGCATTTATTGATTGTCTGCTACGTACCAGACACCACGCTAAGCACTGGGCGTAAGAGAAAGGTAGAAGACAGTCCCTCCTTGTTCTAATGGGAGAGAAAATGTGCAAACAATAATGCACAAATAAAATCTATACAGAATAAATGGAAATGATCAACAAAGGGAAAGCACTAGCATTAAGGGAAGTCAAGAAAGGCTTCCTGAGGGAGATGACATTTTAGCTAACATAGGAGGGAAGTCAAGAAATCCAGGAGGTAGAGATGAGAGAATGAGGTCAGAGGGAGAAAATTTCAGGAATATAGGACAGCAAGTGAAAATGAGTCAAAAAGTCATTCTACTCATTAATTAATATTCCCTTTTTTACTATTAGTCTCTTTATATGATTGGAGAGATGATGTGATTTTCTTAGGCAGCAGGAACCAGTACTACCTTAGAAGCAAAAATTAATGGGAAGGTAAAGACAGAAGAGACCTCAGAGATCACCTACTACATGATGAAGAAGTTCCAATCAGCAGATGCAATGGTTTGTTCTATACTTTAATTTTTAATAAATTAAATTTCTTGTGTCCCTAAAGTTTTAGAAGACTTTTTTTTTAAACTTTAGTAATTAACAGAAACATTCCTGAGTTAATCAAGTGCCTTTAAGGGAATCAGAGTTCAAAAGGAAAAGTCATGTTCAATAACTTCAAAAAGAAATTAAAGTGAAAAGTGGAGAGTGATACCTTTTACGTTATACGTTCTTTTGGAGAACAATTAGACTATTTGACTTCTAAGGGCCTTTCTTACCTTGAATATATTTTCTTATGATTTAATTTTTTTTAAAAAAATGAACCTCTCTCAATGTAAGGACTCCTCTTTTCAGTCATAAACACACACACACACACACACACACACACACACACACACACGTACCCCCTATGCAACAATAATAAAAATCAGTAAAGCAATAAAGAAAAAATACTTTTATATATTTCATTTTGTAAAACTATAGAGAGAGGCATCCTGGAATAATGGATAGAGAACATATCTTGAAGTCAGAAAGACCTAGATTCAAGTTCTAACATTGGTATACACTGACTGAGTGGCCTGTGTAAATCACTTAACCTCTTGGTGTCTTCGTTAACCGCAAGTTGCAGAGAATGTGCTGATCTATGTAACAGAAGTTTCTTGTTCATATTTCAAGAATATAAAATCACAGGTGAGTCAAAAAACAGATACTTCCCCCACCCCTTATTTTCCTTTTTATCTTTACTCTTCTTTCATCCCGACTTTTTTTTTGTCCTCTTGTATTTTCAGACTGAGTGTTACTTGGTTCTTTTTAGTCCTGAAGTTTTAAATACCTACTATGGGTCACTATGTTAGACCCTGATTCATGTACAGAGAAAAAAAAAATCCCTCCTAGCTATGAGCTTCCAGCATCCTTTAAACTTACCCCTCACAATTAAACTATACCTGGAGGAGCATATGGATGAGAGAAGAGGCTTTCAACTATTCCTTCTCCACCCTCATTCACCGTTCCCCAAACAGTCATTCAGCAGCCTGACTACAGATATATTTGACTTATCAACACTCCCATCTCCAACCATATTAAATACAGACATACTA
This sequence comes from Trichosurus vulpecula, assembly GCF_011100635.1. Lineage (NCBI taxonomy): Eukaryota > Metazoa > Chordata > Mammalia > Diprotodontia > Phalangeridae > Trichosurus > Trichosurus vulpecula. Next base: position 391,367,049 of record NC_050574.1, read on the forward strand.
CAAAGTGAACTCTTCCATCAAATAGCCTCTTGAGACATCATATTTGCCAATAGTTATGTAGAACAATAAAAATAATAAAAACAATTTTAAAAAATGATAATTTTTTTAAAGGAAGGACCTTAAAGTTCATCTGGTCCAATACTTCCACTTTACAGATGAGGGAAGTGAGGTTTAGTGATCCTTCTGGCAAAAAAAAAAACCTGGCAAAGGGGAATAAAGAAATCAGTATGTTTCAGCAGACCTAGGATCACTTTGCAAAGCAGTGGTTGGGGAAATGTATTATCTTTCATCAGCCCAGTTCTGAACCAGCAAAGAATATTTGCCCTGTCCACAACCAACCATCCTTCTTCCTTCCCTTTACTGATGACTGAGTACTTGTGATGTTATTCTGGTGGAAGGGAGTTTTTCCCCTTTCTCCCACTATACCAAGAATTAATAGGAAAGGAAATTAGGAAGGGGAGGTGAACATGGTGATCAGGAAAAAATACCAAATGTTTATATGGCACTTTGCAAAGAATTGTAAAGAAAACAGTCAGTCAAACATCTATTAAGCACCAGATATGTACAGAAACAAAGTAGCCTGAAAGAAACTGTGAGATGTCCAAATTTAGAGACATCTCCAACCCAAATATTCAGACTACTTGTGCCCCACCTGTGATGGAGCCTTCTGAGCTCATATTGGACTGATCAGCCACAGATCACTACACTCTACCCTGACCCCAACATCATGATGTCTTTGGTCCTCTTTGAAGACAAAGGACAAACAACAAGGTGCCAGGCACCAGGCTAAGTACACTTGGAGAATGAGACACTTACCTAGTCTGTAGTCTGCTTTTCTTCTGTCTCTGCTCCACAAAACCCCCAGTTCCCTTCTATTCTAAACAACAACAAAAAAAGTTTGGTTTCCCTTCTATTTCTTTTCCTGATGCTCTGACCTAGGCAGTTAATTAGGGTCAGTGGTACAATGAAAATGATAGATTTGGAGTCAGAAGACTTGAGTTCTAAACCTGGCTCTGCTATTTATTATCTTTGTGACCTTGGAGCAGTTATTTAAACTTTCCAGGTCCTCAGTTTACTCAGATGTAAAATTAGGCTCATTACCTCACAGAATAGTAGATTAAAGATAGAAGGGACTTTGGAAGTCATCTAAATTATTTTACAAATGAGGAAAAAGAGGCATAGAGTTTAAGTGAACTGGCTAGAGTCTAGTAGCTAGTAAGCATCTGAGGAATGATTCAAATTCAAGTGTTCCTAATTCCAGGTCTAACCCTCTATCTACTATACCAATCTAAGTGCTCTTAAGTTTCCATTCCACCCTAAATCTATAATCCTCTGAAAACTGTAAAGTAGACAAAGTTCCTTCCTTCCTTCCCCCCATCTCCCCACCTCTTTTTCTTTCTCTTTCTCTCATGTGCATATATACACAGAGTTACAAAGGAATGTGGTCTAATAATTTCTTTCCATAGGCATGTTAGTAATTTGATGTATTATTCCTAAAGTGTATTTTTAATGACCACCACTAGAAAAGAAAATTAAAGATACAGAAGATGTAATCTAATAATAGAATTTAGAATTTCAAGCAACAATAAGAAAATTAACAAGAGTATGGGGAGATCTTTGTAGAGCCCTCAAATCACCAGCTAATCCACTGATGTGTAAAGCTAACCCTATAACCAAGGTTATAAGAAATTCTGTATTTACTTAGGATATTGTGGCTTCCTTGAGATAAGCAAAGGTATGACTCTTGGAAACCAGGGGGAAACAAAGGGACTAGGATATTTCATTAGTAATTACAAAGTGGTTTGGACTGTTTCTATGGTTCCTTGAGAGTCACTATAAGCACATTTTATTGTAATCTGTAAATAGATCAAATGAGATAGCATATATAAATCATTTTGTAAACCTTGAAAGCATTATATAAATAGAGCCAATAGTAACAATAACTTTAAAAGTAATAAGAATTGCCATGTATTGGCAATCAAGACAATAAAATAAACCTGTTAAAGATTTAGAGGAATCTCTTTTTATTTGCAAAAAAGAATATATTTTCTTAATATGAAGGTCAGGGTGATATCATGCATTCAGGTATTTTTGTGGTGAAAATTAGAAAATAGACTGAACTTAAGAACTATTAGAAAAGCCTGTGTACTATATGTCTTTGACTTAATTTTGTTTTTAAAAATTCCCCAAACTTAAATTGAAGACTTCTAGCTGAAGACTCAATTGGATAACATTGATAAGAGAGTATTCATAAATATTGAGCGAGAAAATGTAAGTAGAGTGTAAGTGGAAATAATTCTCATACATAAAGCATTGTTAATGTTTTAATGGCCGTATAGTTCCCTAGGAACACAGGAGATAATTAATATCAATAGAAAGAAGTCATCAGAATTGGAAGCAAATGGGGAGTAGACTAGAATAGAAATAGATTTACCGGTAATCAGTGAAATATGGGCAACCAGAAGGACACGAGGAGAAAAACACATGTGAGCCATTCCTGGAATGGCAGAGAGAGAATGTGATTTTTCATTTGTGGGGCTGGTTTAGATTGCTCAGGACATCACACAAATGAGATATATCTGAAGACCCAGCTGGCCTTACTAAAGGTGTGGGTGTGTGAATGATAGCATAGAACATAATAAATGCTCTCGCCAGATTCAAAGGAGCTTTGCAACTTCCTGGACCTTCTGGATAAAAACTAAATGCAGTTTAAATCTACCTATTTGTAAAATAGTATTGCAAATAAAACTAAAATAAAAATGCTTATCTGGACAATTCCATGAACCTAGTCCAGTTCTATTGAAGACGAACAAATGGGAGGTAAGGGTGGGGAATTTGATGGCATAAAAGACAGAGTATAGGAAGGACTACAATCCATAGGAAGTCTTATTAAGAGACAGGGAGGAGGTAATAGGAAAAGTAAGGAATGTGAGAGAAACTCCCACTAATGAAACATATCTTTAATTTAATCAACATTTTAAATGCAGATTTAAAAATTGAGGCCAGCAACAATTTTTAAGGACTTTGCGAGGTAGGTTGAGCAGCTTGGAAAAGCATGCAAGCAGGTTATGATTATGCAATGTTTATTATGATTAATAAATACAGCCTGCACTATAACACTCTAACAAGCCAAAAATGCAAAAGATGATAAATGATACTAACTTCCAGATCACATTTTCCTGATTCTCAAATGAACCTTTTATTCAATGTGTTTCTGAAATGCTAAGAATACTGAATCCATTTACCAGCAAAATCAATTCCAAGATGAATTGTTCTTGGACACAATAAGATGAACTTAGAATTCTAGTGTCAAGGGACAAAATATGTAATGTTTTTCCTGTGGAGAGAAATAGCGACAGAGAGAGATGATCTTCATATAAATGTGTTCACTAGGGGCAGGATTTCACCCAAAACATATTTAAATGAGTCAGTCACAAAGAATCAGATTCGGCTGAGAAATGATTGAACAGCAATATTTAAATGAAGAGTAAATCAAGGTGATCTATGGTGAGGTTACAACATAACCTGGTTAAGTAAAAATTTAAGAGAATCAATATAACATAGGAAGAGTGGTAAGCTAAGATTTTAGAGATTTTGATTCTATGTCCTAGCCCTATCATAAACTGTGTTACTTTCTGGGTCTTTGTTTCCATATCTATCTATCTATCTAAAGCATGTTTCTTCTATGATTTCTGGTACAGTAGAAAAAAACTTGCTTTGATATCAGAGAACTTGGGGTCAAATATTGTCTGTCACCTATTATCTGTTTTTTTTTTCACAAGTCACAACTTGGCTTCTGTTTCTTCATTTGTAAAAAAAAGGGTAGTAGATGACTTAGAAGGCCCCTTCTGGCTTTAAATCCATTGTCTTGTTTAACACAAAGTATAGTAGCCTATTAATCCCTGTTTACTCAGGCTGAATCTCAAATGTAGAACCACAGAATAGTATCCCTTCTAAGATTACTTCCTCATCTCTCACTCCAACTGGCAATGATGGGTTCCTGTAGAGTTTCTGCTACTACTACTACTCCATCTGTCAGCTTTCTAGGGGTAATGCCAAGGGGCTAAGGGTTCTAAAAATACTGCTTATGAGTCCTCACTGATATATTTACTAATGATTATCAGTCATACTGAATTAGCTTTTAGGAAAGGCATTTATTAAATAGTTTATAGCAAGAATATTTGTTATAAAGCATGACTATTCAAGACCTATTTCTTTGTGGTTGCCTATGATTTTTCAGAGGCAGTGTTTACTAAAAGAGTGATCAACCTAAGAGTGAAGAAGACTTGGGTTTGCATCAAACTTCAGATACTTAATAGTTCTGTGATTCTGAACAAGTGACTATACCTTTGCATGGCTTTATTTCTTCATGTAAAATCAGGAGGTTAAACTTGATGGTCTTTCACCTCTAAATCTATGATCCTATGAGGTGAATACTTCAATTACCAAAGCCTCAGAAAAAGATGAAAGAACCAGTTATTTTTGTCTCAAATGTACAAATAGATCTAGAACTCCTAGAAATGTGTTTAACATTTAGGTAAATTGGTCAATTTGTGATTTTTAAGGAAAGAGTCCTTGCTGGGGTTAAAGATCACAACCTTTTGGGGTCTGAAAACATGACTTATAAGAGTGGTGTAAATATTTTCATAAAGCTGTGGAAAGTTTCTCACTGATTCAGAAAACCACAGCATCTTGAATTTGAAAGGTATCTCAGAGTCCTATACATAGTCCAATCTGTACTCAGATAGATATCATTTCGATAATATCTTTGAAATATAGCTTTCTCTTTAAGACCTCTTCTGTGAGGGAACTCATAATCTCTTGAAGTAGCACATTCCATTTCAGGACAGATTTAAGTGATGGCAATTTTCACTCATATTAGCCAACATCTTCCTCTCTGAAACTTGCAACCACTGCTTCTAATTTTACCAGAACAGAGTAAATCTATTACTTCTTCCATATGATGGCCTTTCAAGTCTAGCTACCATATCTCTCCCAAGTCTTTAAATTAACAAATTAGCCAATCAAATACCTTCCTGGCTGCCTATTTCTGGATGTTCTCTAACTTCCTATTATTTACACAAAAATGTTTCTCCCAGAACCAAATATGGGTACTATAGGACTAGTGACATTGACTATATCAGTTCAGAGGACAGGAAAAGTGGGAATTCTCATCATTAGACAAATCATGAAGTACAGATTTTGATGTCAAAATGTTGCAGCCTACAACATCTGTGGGTAGTCCTTTGTTTCTTTTTGTACTCTTTTGGATTTTATCTGCAATATGTAAGAGCACCGATCTTTGTCTTCACTCTTGTTTTCTTCAACAGTATTTCATGAGCAGGAGCAATAGTGTTTGGCTTGTTTATGGTTAACCATTTTTCCATATGGGCGGATGTATAGTTTGGCTTTTTAAAAATAGGCATTTCTTCCCTTGGGAATTTGAAGTAAGACTACATACATTATTCATTTTTAGATAACTCTTTCAGCATTCTAAATGAGGTCAGTTGAAACTGATGATTACTGAACTATGACTACCGGCATCAAGTTATATGGTTAGGTTTGTCTGTCTACAAATCTCAATTTAAACACTGACAATTTAGCATACTATCAAATCCTTCAGTTCAAAAATGCTTTGTTTATAGAAATAGGATGGTACAGCATCCCTAAGTGAATTTTACATAAAATTGTGAATTGTGTAGCAACTTGATAGAAATATAGCTAGAAAGACAGATATAGATACATAGACGTATAGATAGAAATATAACCATAAACATATTTGTAAAGATGGGAAGATTAGATAGAAATTCAACATTACATTTATGAAGCACTGAACATATGCAAAGGATGGAGCTAGAGACTGGGGTTGGAAAGATGAAATAAAAATCAGCTTCTGACCTCCAGGAGCATATAATCTAGCATGGAGAGAGGGCATATTAAAACAGAGAGTTCATAGGGCAGAGGTTTCTTTCTAGAATAAAAGCTTTGACAGGATAGGAACTTTTTTCATTTTGGTTTCTCCTCAGAACCTAACACAGCGCTTTGCAGGAAGGATAGGGAAATGAACTGGATCAGCACTTGTACTGATGCTGGAAAATCCTGCATGAGAAAACTCCTTTTTAGCAATTCATGTTGCTATCTTCTATATATTATAATCATAGTGAATTTACTAGAAACTAAGAGGTAAAGTGACTTAATTCTAGTACCTTCCATCTATTGATTATTTCCTTTTTATCTTATATATAGCTTTTTTGTGCAAAGTTATTTGCATGCTGTCTCTCCCATTAAATTGTGAGTTTCTGGAGGGCAGGTACTGTTTTGTGCCTTTCTTGGTATTGCCAGTGCTTAACCTAGTGCCTGACCTATAATATATGCTTCATAAATATTTATTAACTGACATAGTAATAATGATAGCTATTCCTAATGATGAGTACTACTTCTTATTTATATACCAATTTCATAGTCATCTTTAGAGACAGGTAGTATAAGTATCATCCTCATTTTGTAGAGGAAGAAATTGAGTCTATGGGAGATTCAATGAGTTGTTGAAGATCACACAGGATTTGAACACAAGTCTTTTGACTCCAGGTTCACTGCTGTAGAAGAACTTCAGACAGGATGTACAATGTTTGACTGGCATGCTAACTAGATATTTTGGGAATAAAGATGTTAAGGATTGCCAGCTCAACATTTCCAAAACAAAATTCATTATCTTTCCTAAAAAAACCCGACTCATTTTCTGAACTTCTTTTTTCAGCTAAAGACACCCCATCATTCTAGTCACTTAGGTTTTTCCAGTCTCCTCACTCTCATCCCATATAACCAATCAGTTGTCAAATTGTATCTATTCTACCAATCAATAACAAGCATTTACACAATATCTTTCACAACTATGCCCTTTATTCACAGAACCACCAACCTAATTAATGCCCTCATCACCTCTCACTTCTACTTCCATCAGAAAATCTTAACTGGTTTCCCTGCCAACAGCTCTGTATTCCCCAATCCATCCTCCATGTAGCCTCCAAAGTGATATTATTACAGCACATGTCTGACCACATCACTCCCTGCCCAATAAACTCCACAGGCCTATTATTTCTGAAATAAAACTCCAATTCCTCTGGCAGCCATGGCCCTTCCGAACCTGCTTCTAGCCTACCTTCCTGGTCTTATTTCAGTCTTATTATACCATATTTCTCTCTATGAACTAACCAAACTGGTGAAAATTAGCTTCTTGATACTCCTTGCACATGATACTTCATCTCCCAATACCAAGCATTTCCATTGGCTCTTCTTCATGGCTGGAACTCTCTCACTTCTCATCTCCACCTCCTAGCTTTTCTGGCTTATTTTCTGCATCGGTTAAAGACCTATCCTCTGCATGAAGCCTTTCCCAGTCTTCTTTAATCTCAGTACCTTCCCCATGAGATAATATCCAATTATATTTTATACATTTTGATTGTCCATTGTTTGCATGTTATTTCCGCACTAGACTATGAGCTTCTTGAGGGGAGGGACTATTCCCCTCCCCCACCTTCTTTGTATCTCCAGTTCTTAGCACAGTGCCTGGTACATAGTAGTATGCACCTAATCAATCCTAAACAACTAGCAGACTTCCCAAGTATCACACAGCCAATTTGTAATCAAAAGCAAGATGGTCCCACATCTGAGTTTGGCCCTCTAGCCACTATGCCATACTTCGTCCCATAGTATAATGGAGAACAGTGAGCAGAATGTAGAATGCATAATGGAGAAAAGTGAGAAATAAGGGTAGAGAAGTACTTTGGAGTCAGATTTTGGCCTTGGATATGTAATGGTAATCAGGGTGGGACTTTTTTTGCTGTTCTCTTTTCAGTGCTAAGGCAACCAAATGCCTTTAATGAGTCTTGCCTTTGTTTGAATGGGGCAGGTAAAGTGGATCCCTTTTTCTTTTGGAGTGTTTCTCAGCACTAAGGCAATCAGGAGTCATTGATTTGTATATAATATTGTGCTAGATGTTAAAGAACTTTCCCATACCCTGGTGTTAGTAATTTCCCACACTTTAAATGATAGGCCCTGAGCCCTCACGGCCCTGAGCAGGGTATGTGTGCTGGAAGGTTAGTGTTTCGCTTCTGGGGGTATACTCCTTGCAAAAGTGTTCTTGATGAGACTCTGGGTAGCTGATTGAAGCCCCCCAGCTTTGAAAAAAACCCAGATGTTGCTACTTCTGTCTGGTAACTATGTATGTGGTGTCTTGATCAGACAAAAGCCTATTTGTTTATATGATCTGTTTGTAATTTCCATTTGTACTTGCTTTGAAGTTCAGGGTGCTGACTTTTTTTCCCCCTGAACTAAGTGAATGATAAATGTATGTTTAATTAAAGTAAGATTGTTGAACCCTTAAAGTTGCTTTCCTTAGAAAAGCAGATCAAAGAACCTTTGTTAGCAGCCCTTCTGTGTGCTGGTGTTATTGGTCTTACACCTCCACAGTCGCTGCTAGCAACATTGTTGTTACAGGATGTCAGATAAAGGAATTTGTATTTTGTTCAGGAGGCAATCAAGAATTACTAAAGGTTTTTGAATGGGCAAATCTATGTATTAGGAAGTTTATTTTGACATCACTTTGAAGTAGGAATTGGAGAAGGCGGAGAGGTGAAATCAGCTAGCTTTCGATCATCCAGGCAAGGAAGAAATGAAGTCCTTAAGCTAGACAGTTTCAGTGGAAAGGGAAAAGAGAGGATACATGCACTGAGTACTTAGCACAGTTCTTGGCACATAGTAAGCATTTAAATACTTGTTGATTTATTGAATGATATGGGAAAGCTATCAGTGGTAGAATTTATAGACTTTGGACAGAATGAGAGGGGAGAACAAAAGATGAATTTAAGTTTTAAATATTGGATTACTAAATGAAGTTGAGAGAAAGACCTAGTTTAGGTGTAAAGATCATTAAATAAATTTTGGACCTCTTGAGTTTGTCATTCACATTCACTGGACAACTGGAAATGCAGGGTTATATCTAAGGGAATCAATTAAAATTGGATATATAAATGCAGAGCCATCTTCAGAAATAATATGATGTCATTTGAATGGATAAGATTATATGGGGCAAAGTGAGCAAAGAAAAAAGGAAGTAAAGACACCCAAAGACTAAGTGTATGGAGATGTCCACATAAAGAGGACCGAAGGAGGAAATGGAACCACAGAAGGAAATAAAGAATAGGTTAGAGAGATTGAAAGACAACCTGGAGAAAATAGCGTCTCAGGAGCCAAGGGAAGAGAAAGTTTAAGACGGAGAGTGTAATCCATAGCATTTAGTGCTGCAGAAGTCAGGGAGATAATTTTGAAAAGTGGTCACCAAATTAATTAGAAGTCACCAAAGACCTAAGACATTAGGGAGAGAGAGACTACAGAAAGAAAGAATAGTTATGAGGCTATTTCAGTTTTCTAGGTAAGAGGCGATGTTAGCCTGCTATTGGGGGATTTCAGTGGAAATGGAAAAAAAGAGGACGCATGCATGGCCTAGCTCAAGGCTTGTTACATGATGAACAAAGTTAGAACTGACTGTCAAACAGAGGAGTCTAAATGGGCAAAAAGCTTAATGACATTTGTTAGGCTGAGTGAGTCGGAGTACCTAGAGAATTTTAAGTCATGCTGATGCACTGGGGCTTGCCTTATGCACCTGATTTCTCTAACAGCAGGTTTCTGAACGATCCCTTAGATCACCTCCCTCATTCACCTAATGGGAGCCAAGTATGATGAGACTGAAAGTCAAGATGCTCTTTTGAAATGTGTAGCATAGAAATGAAAAGATTACGATTGGATGATAGCTTGAAGGGATGACATGAGGCAGTTTGAAATCAGTTTTTTAATCCTGGTTCTACCATTTCCCATGAATTTGGTCCTAGTGAATTTACTTTTACCTTTCTATGCCTCAGTTTCCTCATATACAAAATGAAAGTGTTGGACTAAAAGCTAGCATTCACATAGCACTTTAAGGTTTATGGATATTATGTCATTTGATCATTATACCGGTCCTGTGAGATAGGTGTGACTATTATGCCCACTTATAGATTGAGAAACTGAATATGAGAGAGACCAAATGGTTTGAACTCGTTTCCTTGCTCTGAGGACTAATTGTTCTTTAAGGTCTCATTATTCTATGATCTAAAGCAAGGTATGTGTGTATGTTTATCAGATTAGTGGCTCCCTCAGCATGCATGAGGGCGAGATGTCAGTCACCTAAAGGGAGAAATTGAGAATGAAAGAAGTGGAGCCAGGTCTCTGTTAATATTAACATGGAGTGCGTTCCATCTTTCAAAAGGCCCCAGAGTTGCCCTTTGAACAACAAAAAATGGAAGGAACCTTCCTTTCCAGTATTCAGTGAAAAAGAAACTCACAGGCATTATTTCCTTGGGACCATATATAGCTAAAATAAACAGTGCTAAGAGAATTGTCTTAATTGTTCTTTCATTTAATCCTCCTTTCTTTTGTTTGAGGGCAGGACCTGTTGCATTTTTTGTTTGTTTTTATAGCCCCAAGGACCAACACAGTACCTTGCACCTAACAGGAGATTAATACAGGTTGATTGAATTGAAATGAGTGTCCTCATTTAATGAAATCCATCATTGTCCCCTCCTAAAATCCAGATTAAACATCAACTTTAATATGCACTGGAAATTAAATAATCACTTTTTATTTTATTTTTACATAGTCCTTAATTGGTCACACCAGAAGGCTTTAGCTCAGAATAAAGTAGCACCTGGAACCAAAATAAAATGAGATGGGAATAGAAAGGAAAGGGGAAGAAACAAACATAGGGTTGGAGACTTGGCTGTTAAAAAGTTACAGAGAATTCAGATAATAGTATCTTTTTCATTCATTCAAGAATATGAGTTCCTTTCTTTTTTAAAATAAAGGGAACAAATTATCAGTGGCTTCAGAATTTCGACAATGGCAGATGATTATCTCCTTTAACATAAAAGCAAATTTTTCCCAAGTATTTGGTGGTTAGTTATTTGTAACCTTCCAACTTTCAATATATGGGGAGAGAGAAAGAGAAAGAGAGAAAGAGATGGGGGGGGGGGAAGAAGAAGAGGAAGAAGAAGAAGAAGAAGAAGAAGAAGAAGAAGAAGAAGAAGAAGAAGAAGAAGAAGAAGGAGGAGGAGGAGGAGGAGGAGGAGGAGGAGGAGGAGGAGGAGGAGGAGGAGGAGGAGGAGGAGGAGGAGAAGGAGGAGAAGGAGGAGAAGGAGGAGAAGGAGGAGAAGAAGAAGGAGAAGAAGAAGAAAAGAGAAGAAAAGAGAGAGGGAAATGTGGGCTACAGGGAGAGAGAGATGATAAATCTTGTTTGTCAAGAAAAAGATTCATCAGCAAGTAACTGTTGATCTCTAAAAATAACAGGGAATTCTCCCTGAAGTAAAGTGCCATTAATAATCAAAACCTCATGCTGTCTTTTTGAGATCACCATGGTAATGGACTTAGCAAGAAAGTCAAGGGGGTAGAAATGATTTTAAACCCTCTCCTTCAAAGAATAACCAAGAAAGACAAGTGAACCTTGTTATGGTGCTGGATTTAGCCTTTCCAAGTCCAGATCTCACATTTTTAGAATTGTGGTGATGGATTCACTAGTCTTCACTGTATGGATTTGACCACTAGTGTGTCTGAATCTATTCAATATTTGCCCATTGGAAAAGCTTACATGATCTGACACAGAGCAAAGTAAGCAGAAGACCCCACCCCCAATAATATACACAATAATTGTTGATTGTTCAGTCTTTTCAGTTATGTTTGACTCTGCATGACCCAACTTGGGGTTTTCTTGGCAAAGATACTGGAGTGGTTTTCCATTTCCATATCTATCTCAATTTACAGATGAGGAAATTGAGGCAAACAGGGTTAAGTGACTTGCCCAGGGGCATAGAGCTAGTATGTGTCTGAGGCTAGACTTGAACTCAGAGTCTTCCTGATTCCAGGCTTAACATTCTATCCGCTGTGTAACCTAGCTGCCCCCACAGCAACTACAACAGTGTAAATGGAAAGAACAGACATTAAAAATTAAAAATGAATGTTGTGAAATTACAAAGAATAAGCAGAGCCTAACATGAGATATGAAGTGACCCCAACTCCTTTGCAGAGGTAGGAAGACCATGACTGGCATATTGCCTATATTTCCAGACTTTAGGGATTATTAATAGGTACTTCTGATTTTTCTCTTCTTTTTATTTTTCTTCGAGACATATTATTCCTTGTATAGAATCATACTTTGGAAGGGCCGTGGGGGAAGAATACTAGGAGAAATTTTGGTGATAAAAAAAATCAAAGGACATCAATAAAAGTATCACTGTTATTAAAAGTTTAAATTTTTAAAAAGTTGTGTATTGTCAACTTAGGGATATACTATAGTTTAGGAATCTATTTTTTTCTGTTTAATTGCTTATATTAACTGAATTCATTTTAGCAAAAGAGGATTTACATGCATAAGTTATGAACATGTCTTTAATTTAACTCAGCAATCAACTGGTGAGGACACTTTCATCCCTGCCCCAGGAGTTAGGAAGGTATGTTGTGGCAATGAAAGAGACGATTCATGCATTTAAGGCCACGGGTTTAGAGCTAAAAGGGAATTTGTCAATCTTCTGGCTGAATCTCTCATTTTACAGATGTGGACACTAAGAGCCCAAGAGAGAATTAAATAAAGTCATATAGATAGTAATGACAGCAAATATGAGAACTCTGGGACTGGGATTTTAATCCAATATACATTCTACAACACCATGCTGTCTGAAGATTAAGTGGCATGGAATAAATAATCATAGACCAAAAGAACTTTCAAAGGTATTAATTTCTTTTTCTTCTGCTATTATTTGATAATAATAGTTCACAAGTATGTAATGTTCTAAATTGCAGAATACCTCACAATTTAAATTGTACCTTCCTTATTACAAGGTAGCTTGGTGTAGTATATAGAGAAATGCTCTTGAAGTCAAGCAGATCTGGGTTTGAGCCTCGTCTCTGATTCATACTAGGTACAGAACCTGGACAAGTTACTGAACCTTTAGGCCAGATATGTCAAACATATTGCCCTTTATGACCTGCGTGAGGTCATACCCACAACCCTCCCACGTGCAGTCTGAACACTCCTGAGTACCACTGAAGCATATTAAAATGTAATTGGGAAATATTCACCAAAATAAGTAAAAATACAATAAAACGTTGGTGATATTGATATGGGATTTTTCTAAATCAATACGCAGCCCATAGAGATCCTTATGTATTTTTTAATGGCCCTGTTTTAAGTTTGACACGATGCTCTAGGCAATAAACTACAGAGAAATGTTCTGACCTTCATTGGGTGCAGGTGTTCCTCACACTAATGAAATGATAGATCTTGTCTGGGGGTGGGGAACCCCTGAGCACCGGCCTGAGCCACAGGTTCCCTATCCCTGGTCTAGTCTGTATCTCTTCCCTCAGCACAACTTGGGGAAGAAGGTAAAATCAGTATAATTATTCCAGGTTTAGGACACTAGATTTAAGGAGCTAAAACAACTTAATTTAAACCAAGAGCTTCTGCTGCCAAGTCTTGGTTTTTTTTCTTTTATCATTGGGCCCTGTGGCTTCTCACCACACAAACTACCTTCTAGGGAAAGAGGAATACTAAGTGTTCATGGCTTTCAAATGTAAGGAAAGCCCTACAAATTTAGCCCAGATGGTGACCTATATTTAAACACCATTAGTTATCTGTTCCCACTTGTCTGTTGCATTCTTTATTATTTTTGTAGTTGTTGTAATTGTTAGAAACATTCATGTGCATTCTCTAATATAAACATACCATGATATTGCATTTTGGGGGGAGAAAAGATACCCTTAGGAGCTTTTTCTTCTTCATTGTCGGGTTGTTTTTTTTTTCTGTCATGTCCAATTCTTTGTGACCTCTTTTAGGGTTTTCTTAGCAAAGATACTGTAGTAGTTTGTCATTTCCTTCTCGTTTTATAGATGAAGAAGCTGAGGTAAACAGGGTTAAGTGACTTGCCCAGGGTCACACAGCCAGTAAGTGTCTGAGGCCAGATTTTAATTCAGGAGGATGAGTCTTCTTGACTCTAGGCTTGGCACTCTAACCAGGTATGACACCCCAGCTGCCCCTCCATCCATGTTGTTAATTACCATTTATAATTCATTTTAAAACCTGTTTTTCTAGTCTAGTGTTCTTTCATCTTGACCGATTTTGAAAAAATAAAGAAAAAGTTTAGCGTGAGGCACACTTTTAAAAAAATCATATTTTTAATTATTTAATTAAATATTTCCCAAAGTTCTCTTTTTAACATTTATCTTTTCAAATATTGAGCTCCAAATTCTCTCCCGCTCTCTCACCACTCTCCCAGCCATTGAATAAGCAAACATTATAATATATTAAGTCATGCAGAACATATTTCCATATTAGCCCCATTGAGATAAAATTTGAAAGAAATGAGATACGAGATACATCTGCATCTGTTTCTGCCTTCGTTTGAGGATACGGAGAAAGTAAGCATCTGATTAGAAGCAATATAATTTGGGATCAGCTGGAAGTGAGAAAGGGAAAGTAAATAAACAGGACTAAAATGGGATGTGAGGATAGTCATTCAGTAACTAGGCAATAAACATTTATTGAGGGCCTATTATGTGTTTGACATTTTGCTAAGGGATGGGGATGTGGATGGGGGCAAAAGACAATCCCTGCCCTCAAGGATCCCGCAGTCTAATGGGGGAGACAACAAGCAAACACATATGTACAAATAAGATATTTACAGGATAAATAGGAAGCAAGTAAGAGAGAAGGGGTCAGCTAGGTGGTGCAGAGGCTAGAGTGCCTGGACTGGAATCAGGAAGATGCATCTTCCTGAGGTCAAATCTGGCCCCAGACATTTACTAGCTGTGTGATTCTAGGCAAGTCACTCAACCCTGTTTACCTCTGTTTCCTCATCTATAAAATTAGATAGAAATGGAAAACCACTCCAGAATCTTTGCCAAGATGGGGTCACGAAGAGTTGGACATGACCGAAAAATGACACAACAGAGAGAAGACACTAGAATTAAGCGGGTTTAGCAAAAGCTTCATATATATTGGATTTTATTTGGGAATTAAAGGCAACCAGAGAAGTTAGAATGCTGAGATGAAGAGGAAGAACTTTTCAAGCACGAAGGACAAAGAAAATGCTCTAAGCCAAGAGACAGAATTTTCGTTCATGGAAGCCTTTGTCATCAGATCAAAATTATGCAGCCTAGAGTAAGATGTAAGAAGATTGGAAAGGTAGGAAGAGGCTAGAATGCAAAGGACTTTGTATGCCAGGCAGCAGATTTTGTATTTAATCCTGGAGATGATAGGGAACCATTGGAATTTATTGAGTAGTGGAGTAACATGGTCCAATCTGTAATTTAGGAAAATAACTTTGAAGACTAAATGGATGATGGATTGGAATGAGGAAACACTTGAGGCAAGTAGACCCAAGAGCAAGCTGTTTCAATGGTCTAGGAATGAGACAATGATGGCCTCCCCTAGAGAGGTAGCAGCTTCAGAGGAGAGAAGGGACATGTTACAGAGATTTAAACAAAGGTTAAAATCAATAGACTTTGGCAGGGGCTGGGCGGGTGAATAATAGTGAGGAATTGAGAATGAGACCTAGGGTATGAGCCTGAGGCACTGGGAGGATGGCCTTGCCTTTGGTAGTAATAGGAAAGGTAGGATGTGGGATGGGTTCGGGGGAGAAAGATAATGAATTCCGTTTCAGATATGTCAAGTTTAAGATGACTACTGGACTTCCAATTTGAGCTGTCTGAGAGGCCTTGGGAGATGTGAGATTGGATTTCAGCAGAGAGATTAAGGAAGACTAGGTAAATATGAGAATCATTAGCATAGAGAAGGTAATTAAATACATGGGAGTTGAGATCATATAGGGAAATAGTAGAGAGAGACAAGATAAGAGGGTCTAGAACACCACTCTGTGGGGCACACGACATCAGAGGGTGTGTTCTGGATGAAGATCCAACAAAGGAGACAGAGAACAATAAGAAACTAGAGAAAAGAAGTTTAAGGAAAATCATCAGAAGTTTAGACTTGATGCAAGAGGTAGTGCAGACTGAATTAATGGCATTGAGAATGCGAGTTTTAAAATAATTCTTAAGAAAAATATTTTTACAAAAATGTGCAGAGCAAGTTGATGGAGGGGAGAACTAGAGGTAGGAAGACCATTAAGATTTTGGTGTGATTAGTACCTAGATTACAGCCATGGAAATGGAAATTTTAAAAGTAGATCCTAGCCATAATATAAAGGAAGAGGTGCGGGATACTAAAATTAAGTGATTTGGAAAGAGAGAGGATTAAAAACTGACTCAGAGGTTACAGATGTAACTCCCAATCCATCGCGGTGGTTATTGAGCCATTCTGGCAAACATAGTGGCAGATCTTCTATAAGGATGCTTTCCTTTATTAATCCAGGCAGTCATCAATGCCCAGAATGCTTTATTGATGAGGATTCTAAACAAAATCCTGTGATAGGTCAGGCTAAGAAGTACTGTTGGTAATGGAGAAGGCAGCATCCAAAGTCATTAAAATCTATACAGCTCAGGTAGGGAAAGATAGGTAAACTGGGAGGCTTTGAGGTTTTTTGTTTTGTTTTTGTTTTATGTTTGGGTGACTCTCGATGACTTGATTTAGCTGACCACCTCAGAAATGGAGAAAAGTGGAGGATAAACTTCTGGAGGGCAGGGCTAGTTTTGTAATTTTTTTTTTCATCTCCAGTGCTTGGCATAGTGTCTTTCACATAGTAGGTGTTTAATTAGTGTTTGATAAATTTAATTCAAAGAGTATCTACATATAAGGACCCTATTGTTCTCCCTTCCTAAAATTGAGATTTAGCATTAATTTCTAATGTGCTCCGAAATTGTAATAATCAACTTTTGTTTTATTTTTACATAGTCCTAAATTGATTATATCTTTTGCTCAGTGTAAAGCAGGACCTGAAACCAAAATTATGTGACACTCTGGTCTTTTTTTTTTCTTTTCTATACTTCTCATGCATAAATAGCTCATGTGAGGAAAACAATTTACTTTCATCATAGCTTCTTAAAATATGGGAATTACTTTAATGAGACAGTTTTCTATATCCACAAACCAAAATCAGACTTGTTACTGTATTATATTTGTGAAAAAAGGAGAGATGAAGAGCCGAGCAATTATTCAGTGAATCTAAGCAATGTAGACAGCCTAATTGGCTAATTTACCCCATTTTTTCCTAAGTGATAAGTCTTTTTAAAATTTGAATTATTTGGGGAATTGTCTCAAATATCACCTTTATTTTTGTGTGCATAGATGTAGGCATGATTAATTATCAGAAAACTATCTCTTTAACTGACTTGAAGTCTTAGAACAGAGCAAAAGCCAGTACACTCTCTAGAAATGTAGATTACCTGCCAGTCTTATCTGTGCCCCTTCATCATCATCCATATTTCTCAACAAAGGAAACACGTATTTGGGAGCCCCAATCTTCAAACATATTAGGCTTTGATCTTTTTCATTGAACTATAAAGTGAGCTCGTCAGACCTAGGCTGTTGGCTTTCTTTTGAGTTGGGCTAATGAGAATGCCTGTCCAAATGAGAATGCTCAACTACAATATGTCTCCATCAATAGATGGATCCAACCACAAATTTTCTTAATCACTGTGTTGTCGCTGCACATTACACAGCCAGGAGCATTTCCACAGATGTTACACCTGCATCAGAAAACAAGTGGGCCTATTTTTGGCTACAGATACTTATGTTAAAGAGAACTCAGGCTAGAACCCCACAATAATTACAAGTAATTGCTGCATGCAGCAATATTGCCATGGCATCTCCTCCACTTTTGAAGAAGAAAAGCAACCACCATTGAGATGAGGAAATCGACCATGCTACTTTTCAAGTTTGAAGAATTTTATCAGCAGTGGTCAGGAAAACATCTTCCTTCTTCAGGTTGATAGAAATTCTAATTCTAATTCAATTCCAGTGATACTCAGTAAGCATTTACTATGGGTCAGGTAGCTTGAAGAATGAAACAATCCTTATTCTTAAGGCACTTATTGCTTAGTGACTGTGGAAATTGGGAGGAGCTAGAAAAGTATTAAAAATAATTCAACATTCAACAAACATTTATTACGTGTAAGACACAGGGCTAGGGGCTAGGTAGGCCCATTTATTTGTTCTTTCACTTACATATTTATTTTTTACTAGATGTGTACTTTTCTCAGCATAGGTAACTCCCAATTAAAAACAAAAACCAAAACCTCCTCCTATGATACAGGTTTGCATCTGCTCGTCAAGTAACTCAATCAAAAGACATTCATTAAACTCCTATATGCCATGCACTATGTTAAGTGCTGGGATGCAAAGAAAGAGAAAAGACAGTAATTGTTCTGAGAAACTCAGTCTAATGAGTGGGACAATATGCAGACATTCACATATAAACAACCTATATACAGGATAAATTGGAAATAGTCAACTGGGAGAAGGCACTAGAATTAAGGAGAATCAAAAGGTCTTATAGAATTGACTGGTGCACTGAGAATATAAATGATTCACCCAGGGTCACACAGATAGTGTGTGTCCAAAGGAAGAATGAGAATAAATACAGAAATAAAACTGAAAAATGATCCAGCTTTTAAAGGAGTTCACATTCTACTGGGGATTCAACAAGTAGAAGAGAAAAGGAAATATAAGGAAAACAACTTGGAAGGGAGATAAGGAAAAATTTTCTTGAGAGGGGGCATCTGAGTTGTCTTGAAGTGAATGAAGGATTCTAAAAGGCCTAAGTGAGAGGAGGGAGTATATTCCGGGTAGGAGATGGAATGTCAATTGTAGGCATCTGCAAGAAGGTCATTTTGATTGGAACATTGAATGCTTAAAGGGACATCATATGAAACAGCTTTAAAAAATTAGTCTGGGGTCTCATTATGAAGAATTTTAAATGAGAGAATGAACAATTTTTATTTTATCCTAATGGCAATGGGGAACCAATAAAGACTCATTAGCAAGGGAAAAATACATTAAGAATAGAGTATTATTTTAGGAGCCATTTGAAGGTTGGTTTGGAGAAGGGAAATGCTGGAAGGAAGGAGAGCAACTAATAGAGTATTGCAATAGTCAAGAAAAGAAGCGATGAGGGGGGCAAAAAAAAAAGGTGATGGTAGTGAGAATAGAGAAGAGTTGATAAGCGTAAGAGATGCTGTGGAAGTAAATTCCACAAGCTTTGTCAACTGATTCAATTTGAGGGGTGGTAAGGGAAAGGGAAGAATCACAGCTGACTCAGGTTACAAAAAGCTGGTTGACTAAAAGATGGTGGTATCTTCATTAGAAATTGGGAAGTTTAGGGGCAAAATAATTTTAGGGTGATGATGTTAATTATTTTGAGGCAGTTGGGGTTAAGTGACTTGCCCAGGGTCACAAAGCTAGTAAGTATCTAAGACCAGATTTGTCTTAATTACTTTTTTAATATGGTTTGGGTGTACTTGGGACTTCTGCGGGGCTCATGTAGCCTCTCAGTTGTGTGTTTGACACCTGCAATGTAGAGGGATTTTGAGGTATTCAATTTAGAAAAACAGGGAGCACATAATGGATGGATTCTTATTTTATTATCAAAGTAGGAGGTAAAGTCCTTGCTGAGAAGGATAGAAGTCAAAGAGATAGCTGGAGAGGTTTGAGGAAAGACTACAAATTAGAATATATGAAATTAAAGGAGAGGTATGACTCCTTCCAAAACAGATGTCAAATGTGTTCCCAGTATAATGAACCCCAATAGGACACAAGTCCTTTATCCATACCATAACAAATGAATTGGACACAGCTGAAAATATCAGTGAATACAACTTAATTATTCAATTTTCCTGGAAAACAAGTATGAGATAAAATGGAAAACACACACACACACACTTCAGAATCAAGAGACAAATAGTTAGATCTCAATTCTACCACTTGATAGGTGTGTAACCTCATTCAAGTCACTTCTCCTCTCTGAATCTCATCTATAAAATGGGGATAATAATGCCAGGCCTGTTTATCTTATGAGGTGGTTGTATGAACCATAATAAAGAAGAATAATAAATGTGGAAAAGTGACAAATCACTGTGATGTGCTATAAAAATACAAAGAATTCTTCTTTAAGATAAATGGCAGTGGGGCCAGGTGGGGGGAGGCGTGGAAAGGCATCCATGTATAAATTAAACTATAATTGCCTGTAAAATAAATTGCAAAGAAAAATGTGCTTGGCAGAACATAACTTTTTCTCTATCTCAGAACATGCAGAGTTGAAATTCTCAGACCTTAAGCTGTTAATTTCACGCAAATAACTGAAACACACACACAAAACAAACAATCAAATAAACAAACCCAAAACTATACTATTAAGCTTAGAACCACTGTCTGGGAGCAAGAACATGTGCATATGTCCAATGGAACAGAAAAATGGCATCTATGATACTACTCAATAATCTATTTGAAGATGATGCTATTTTTAGGATTTGGGAAAAAATGAATTATTAGGCTGAAAGGATTACTCCTCCATTATACTCAAGTACCATATTACTTATGTTCAAATACTTATTCAGGCACAAACTGAGTAGTTTATTTCTACTCCTTGGCCAATTGAAACTGAGAATCAATTAGTTTTATTACTATACTTTCTATGAAATAAATTAATAAAGGTAATATGGATTCCTTTCACCCAAAGCACATGAAGCTCATTTTTTTTCATGGATGAAAACATTCATTACAACCAAGTCAGATGGTTATCAAAGTATACTCATTCTCTCAGGTCATCATCAATAATTGAGTGCATCTTCTAAGAGGGTTAACAAGTTTAAGTTGTTTTCTCCCTTTAAATTCAAAACTTACTATTAGAAACTGACTCAGGATCTATGACGTACACTCCACCTAAATATTCCAAAAGATGCCTTCTAGGACCTGACTCTCCATTAGGAACAAGAGAAGGAAGGGGTTAATGCAAAAAAACTTCACTCCCCTGAAGGGATAAAGGGAGGTTCCAGATCATGGAAGGAAAGGAAATAAAAGATCAAAGTGGCATAGGAACAAGAATTTCAGGTGTGAATGGACCTTAAAGGGCATCTAGGGCCCCTTATTTAGCGGATGAGAAAACGGAGACCCAAAGGGGTGATATAATTTGATAGTTACCTATCCAAGTAGTAAATGGCATAGCTAGATTTGAAAGTGTGCTTTCTGACTCCAAATCCAGGGTTCTTTGCATAGCACCAGGATGCTACATATAGAGCTTTTGCATTTATCAGAAGAAACCAAGAGGAAAAGGACCCTGAATTTGTAGAACTCTGTCTACTCTAGCCACCTGCCCCTGGTGGACATTGATTTGTTTCTCCCAGGGGGTGGGGAACCTAAAGCCTTGAGGCCACATGTGGCCTTCTAGGTCCTTGAGTGTGGCCTTTTGACTGAGTCCAAGTTTTACAGAACAAATCCTTTTATAAGGGGATTTATTCTGTGAAATTTGGATTCAGTCAAAGGGCCACACTTGAGGACCTAGAGGGCCACATATGGCCTGGAGTCCACAGATTCCGCACCACTGGTAGGACTTCCCAGGGTGTGGGCAAGGACTGGAAAATAAATAAAATTGGAATAATTATTTGTGTTTGCCTTCCTCCCCTCCCTCTCTTCCTCCCTCCCTTCCTCCCTCCTTCCCTTCCTTCCTTCCTTCCTTCCTTCCTTCCTTCCCTCCTTCCCTCCCTCCTTCCTTCCTTCCAGTTCTCATTCTTCAAACATCTAAAATAAATGGTTATTAACAGTACATATATTTGCCTCTCACCACATTCCTGATCTTAGCCTTCACTGTGACACTCAAAGTATAGGAACACATAATATCACAGGTTCTGTTATGTTGGAAAGGCTACAAGTACTGTCCTGGTAACAGATTATGTCTGCTTTTGACGAAGAGACTAGTCAAGTACAGTGAGGCTTGCTAGCAGGAGGCTGGCTACTTGAAAAGGAATCCTTTGGCCATGGCAAACCTTTAAACAAAGAAAAAAAGCAAAGTGGCCCTCAGGACTGTATGGCCCCCTTCTGCAGTAATGGTGGCAGAGTGGTGGAAAAGGTGGGGGGGGGGGCGGGAAATACTGAGAATCACATTGTTTTTAAAAGATCATCTATAAATACTAACAACTGTTGGTACTTTGCATATGAGAACCTTGTCTACTGACCAACATGTGGGCATAGGCACTGAAGGCACCCATTTCTGTCAATCTTGACATTCTCATCATAAATGAAACTAGAAGACAAAAGTATCTAGGTTAATTAAAAAGATCTTATAGATTCTCCTTGGAGAGACAAACAAAAAATTGGGGGAATAGTTTTCATGGGACACATTCTTCTTGCATTGATTACCATTAACAAAAATACCATTTTAGATGTAATTGCAATTTATAGGTCAACATCTACCATTGAGGAAGAAGTGGAGAAATTCTATGAAAAATTGGACAAGACTCTCCAAATTAAATCAACAACACATACTTTAATTGTACATGAATACTTGGTTACTTTGATTTTAGAAATGGGAAATTGTTGACATAAAATGTTGTTATATATGGCTCTGTAATGATACCTGAATTAATCTCATGCCCACATATCCTGCTTTCTTCAAGAAGAGAGTTTGAGGTGTTAGACAAGTTGATCACATAACATTTTTTTTAAAAAAAAAGTGAAACTGACCACATTCTAATAGGCAGCAAACAACTGGTTAATGATATTGGAGTCATTTCCAAATGAGTTGTCTGTGAATTATCAGACTATTAACAAGTTGGAGTAAATATTAAAATCAACAAAAAAGAAAGAATAATAAGAAAAGGAAAAAATGGCATGAAATTGAGGCAAACAAGCTGAAATGTGGTAAATAGGTAAAAGGCTAGAAATCAATAGAGATGATCACCACTAAGATGAATGAAAAGCCCCAAAAGACAGAATTTCTGGGTAATTAATGATCAATTTATTAATTAGGCCAGCAAATAATCAATAAATTGATAGTCACTGGTTTCTTCCAGTAACCGGAGACAAAACCATGGAGATCATTGAATGGTTAAATACCTTTGGAAAAGTGGGTACCCTCTGCCAGGTGGAGATCAACCCTGATTGGTGAACAATTGATGATGGCATGGAAGAAGAGGTGAGCTGAAAACCTTCATCTCCTCCTCCTGAGAACTGGCTTGATCATGAGACTCAGAGGCCTTCATCTATCTGGACATAGTCATCTCCACTCAGACCACTCTTGTTGAACAATGAGGGGTAAGGTTTAAGGGTGTTAGACTAATGCTCTAGGCTGGAATTCACCTAAATTAGGTTCTATTCACCTAAATTTGATTAATATTTATTTAATCAGAAATAACCTTTCCTAGTTGAGTGGGGTCCCCTAAGATTAAGGAGAATGTTTCCAGAGGATTGGGTCAATGTCTTCATCAGCCCTGTCCTTCAGAGACTGACTGACCTATAAGGATTGGCCCCTAAATGAGGAAATAAAAAGGAAAAAAAATAATACTAATTTAATAATTGGTCATAATAGAAAATAATAACTTCTCTTGCTATTTCCTAAGGAGATTTCAATGTAAAGCAAAAACCACAGTGGGGAGACCCAAAGTGTCTATGAAGCACATCAAGCAGCAAATATAATCTCCTTACTGAACAGTGACATGTGATGTTCCAAGACAACACCATGTAGAAAATAAACTCATGTTTACGATCTTATAGAGGAGGACAGTGGAAGATTGTGAACAGTATAACCTTATAAAACAGCAAAAGTAATGCAAGGAAAAAAGTTTGTGGGAAAGAGATCCCATTAAACTAGATTATATGCCAACTAAAGGGAATCAAAAGAATTTCAATAAGTACCAACCCATATATCTACTTTCCCAACTCTTTAAATTGTTTATTAGAATTATTTTCACATGTATTCAGGCATCACTGTTAAAACAACATTCCATAGCACAGCATATCTTTATAGTGGTGGCCTAGTGGTGTGGTAGATAGAAGGCTAGACCTGGAGTGAGAAAGTTCAAATAGGGTCTCAAATACTTATTAGATGTGTGATCCCCAGCACTTAATCTTGGTCTGTCTCGGTTTACTCTTCTTTTAAATGGGCAATCATACTTAACTGAGCAGTTTCCTGTATTGGCAATCAAAATGGGTTTGAGTGACATGTTTGTGACATCAGAGGCTTTTAGACCACGTGGGTTTAAGTAGCACTTTTGTGAGGATGTTAGGTCACGTGGATGAGTTGCATATGTGATTCACTTTTGACCCTGAACAAGATATGTAAAACCAGGGGTTGGCTTTTTTTTTTTTCAGAGCTCTGAGCTGCAGCAGTAGTGACGCGTGCCTCTGAGCCAGCCGTTGTCGAGCTCCTGGCTGAACTCAGATGTTAGTAACTATGAATTGTATTTGGTCTGTTTATAAATGTATGTTTGGAATTTGTTTGTATTTGCTCTGAAGTTCAGGGTGCTGGCTTTTCCCCCTGAACTAAGTAAATGATATTTGTATGCTGGATTAAAGTAAGATTGTTAACCCCTTAATGTTGCTTTTCTTAGTAAAGCAGATCAAAAGGACCTGGGCTTGGAGCCTTCTGTGAGCTGGTTGTTGTTGGTTTTATACCCCCACAGCAGCTGCTAGCTGGATTGTTGAAACATTTAGCCATCTTGCACTTAATAGAGTTGTTGTGAGATAAAAATAGATGCTATCCCTGAAGAGCTTTGTAAATCTTAAAGTGCTACATAAATGCTAATTATTGTTTTAGGAATAATATGTTAAAGAATTTCCAAATCCACCATCATGCCATTCCCTTGGTCTCAGTCATTTTATCATTTGTGCACTATCTTCTTAATTAATGTCTTTTAATTTTTTTTCACATTGTTATACACCATTTTTTTATCATTAAACAGAAGGAATAAAAATTAGAATTCAAATATTTTTTTTTCTAAAAAGACAGTACAATAACCTTACTCATTAGGCATTTTTAAAAGTAATGAGAGGGCTCCTACTGAGACATGGACATGACTTAAAAGCACTATCAAATGATAGCTAAATTGTGACCATTTAATGTTATCTATGCTAATCCATTGCAAAACTAATTAGAAAAGCTTCTATTATAATACAACAGCACTCAGGTGAACATCCTAGTACAGGAAGAAAAGAGATGATTATTTTTGCCAATGTCTTTAATATTCTTTGCTAAATTTCCAAAGTGAGAAAAAAAGATGAGGAAATGCATTTTCTTTTTAGTTCTAAGTGCTGTACAAGAGAAAAAAAGACAACATTGAGTAAGGTTTTTGGTTTTTTATCTTAAAAGTTTAAATTTATGGATTTTTGTCCAATAATAAAGTTGAGGTAAACATTGGCAGCTGGGTGGTGCAGTGGATAGAGCACCAGGCCTGATGTCAAGAAGACCTGAGTTCAAATGTGGCCTCAAACACTTACTAGTGGTGTAGCCTTGGACAATTCACTTAACCCTGCTTGCCTCAGTTTCCTCAACTGTAAAATGAGCTGGAGAAGGAAATGGCAAACCACTCCAGTATCTTTGCCAAGAAAGCCCCAAATGGGGACACAAAAAGTTGGATATGACTGAAATGACTTAACAGCAGCAATCACGCTAACTTACCTCATACAGTGACTGAAAAAAATTAATAAACTTAAAAAAAAGAACTTTGCACGTTTATTTTTGAAACAACAAAGGACATTAAAACAACTACCAGATATCAACTACAAATTTTAAAATCTTATAAAGATCTAATTTGGAGTTTTCTAGGGTGAAAATGTCATACTTCTGAGAAAAATAAGTGTATATATAGGGAAAGAAGGTAGACATAGGAGCTGAAGGCAGACCTTGGAATCAGGACTGCAGGATTTCAAGGCCCAACTCTGACATATTCTGATTATGTGACCCTGGCCAAGTTCCTTAATCTCTTAGTTTTCCATGATCAGTTGCAGAGAATTTACCAATCTGCATTAATAATGAGAGTTCACCATAGAAACAAAATCACAGGTCTTATGCAAAAAAAAAAAAAAAACCAAAAAAAACTGTGGGAGTGGGCTTGGCATGTTTCTTGTGCTTGTTTTCAAAGACACAAGAAGACTATTTCAAAAATGTTGTGTGCTTATAATTGCAGAAACATGTCTTCTACTTCATGTTTTTGCTTCACAATGGCCACTACAGTGGTCAGCATACAGTACGTTCTCAGCATAAACTGGTGACAGACTTCTAGATGATATATTTTGTAAGAAATGGCATTTCTGATACTTTGTGGGAGAAAAAAAAAGCCTTGAGAAGAATCTCTTGCCAAAGTTATTTATTGCAATCAAGAGACTATTTAAAACTTCATATCCTACAGGATCCAAAAAGTAAGACTATATCTGCTGAGATGAAATACATCCTATCAGCTTAAAAACAACTGCCTAGAAGACAGTCTATGTGAATGAACTTTGTGGTTCTCGTTCATAAACCCACACAACATTTCAGCCTTTTAAAAAATGACATTATGTTAAGCAAAAAGACACAAGTGAAAATAGCTCCTTGCCTCAAGGAAGTAACTTTCTATATTCCATCTTTCAATAAATTTTTATTGATATGTTATTTTACATTACCTAATTTTCCTCTAATGTCTCTTCCCCTATGCCCTCTGGAAAGCCATCCAATATAACAAAAAGTTTTTAATAAGACAAAAAAAGAAGAGAAACATCATCAAAACCAATCAATACATAAAAAGAAAATTTATTCAATACCCCAAACCCATAGGACTCTCACCTCTGCAAAATAGTGGGTGGAGGTGTCCCTCCATCTCTCTTCTTTTTGGAAGAGGGTGATAACTGATCTTGGGGCATAGATTACTAGGTGTGTGAAAGAAAATTTAAGAAATAAAAGCATGGTTACTGAAATCTGAAAAAAGGGACTTAAAGTTCCTATAAATAAAAATAAAATAATTTGTTTCTAAAAACTCAAAAATATATCTGAAGATCATGCATTTTTTCCTTTCCCTACACCTTACACCTATGCATCTTTCACTTCCACAGCTTTTATTGTTCTAAATCCTTAAAATTTTCCCTTTGCTAATTATTTTACAGAGTTCATCAAAGTGAATTCCAGGTAATACGCCAAATGAAAAGAGAATAACAGAAAATAGAAGGCAAAATTTCCTAACTGTAAGCAAGGAAGAAAAACTAAGAACGTATGTCCCAAGAATATCCTAGTACAGGAAGAAAAGAGATTTGATTATTTTTGCTAATGTCTTTAATATTCTTTGCTAAATTTCCAAAGTGAGAAAAAAAGATGAAAAAAATGCATTTTCTTTTTAGCCCTAAGTGCTTTAGCAGAAAACAAATCCCTTCCTGATGTCCAAATAGCTTATAAATACATAATGAAATCTAAATTCACTTTAAAAATGTCTATGGGAAAGTTCCATTCAGTAAGCCTCAGTAGCCAGCTATTCACTACCTGCAAAGGTCAGAAAGATGGACTAAAGAGGAGTTGGGAACATTGACTTTAGAATTAGGAGGTGAAATGCAATTCTTTGAAAAAAGAAGCTCAGTGAGGTTTCGTCTTAGATTCTTTTAGAATGTCTCAAACATTTGTCAGAAAACCTAGAGAATTTTTAATAGAGTGTATATGGTCAAAAAATGCTGTAGGTACTTTCGGGATGAATATTATTAGAAAATTATAAATTTGTTATTTGATTATTCTGGGGTGATTTTACTGCTAGAATCTCAGTGTGGTTTCATAGCATTTCATCAGTTTTAAGGTTGACATATTTGCAATTTATTCTGAACTATTAAAAAATTTAAATGAGAATTTTAAGAAGTAGCTATTCAATGTTTTTTTAAACTACAATAGGGCATAGGCAAGTGTTATATTCCCAAGAGACAGTGTGTTTAATGTTTTAATATTATTGAGCTCCTATAAATAACTAACTCTATTTATTCACAGTTAATTTCAAGAATAGTTATGTAGTGGTTTTTTTTTTCCTGAGGGGAAAAAGTTCCTCCTTGCCTACCTCTACGAAGGAATTGACTACTTTGCTTTGATATGTATTAACAAAAAGTATTTTTATTACGGAAATAAACAAGGTTCCATTTTGTGATGTCCAGATGACAACTCCATATTTCATAGGAAAGATTCTCTATGGCTATATATCATTCTACTTAAGATTAAAGGTTTTCTTCACCTTTCCTTGAGTTGTCTAAGGATTTAAAATACATTTTTCTGGACTTTGTAAGCCAGTCTTTCTTACTGCTACCTTCCAACTGATCTAATTTAGTTTAATCTTGGAATCGGTTTCTAGTTTCTATTGCCAAATGATACTGAAGTTGAGAGTGGGTGGGAGGGGTGTTGTGTATCAGAAGAAAATGAACAGAAGGAAGATGTGATGTTTGTGATTAGTGGAAGAAAAAAGAGAATGAAATAAAAGACAGAAAAATAAAAAATAGAACATATAATTTTCTGAGATTTAAAACTCTAAAGACTTTTCAATAAGTCCTAGATATTAGGAGTTAGTTTATTTTTTTTCTCATTGTTCTTTGTTTGGGGTATTATTTCATCAATGTAGGGAAGTCCCAGTAAGGAAATGCCATCAACCATTATATGTCATCTATTATTCTGCAACTTCAATTTTCAAAATACAAATAAATCAAATTGTAACCATCACTTTGTTCATAATCTTCACACTTAGAATTAGGTTTCCTAACATACTGGTACTCAACAGTTCCTACTTTTTATTGCAGTTGATACTTGAAATAAATCTTTTTGAAACTTTCTATGAGGTCATAAAAACAAGTTTTAAAACTACACCAGGCTTAGAAGTTGGAAATAGATAATGTATTCAACCCATTAAGAGACCTGAAATTCAAGATCTCTTAAAACATTAGCATTTCAAAGTGGCTATGAAATTATTTTTGGTGGGACCAACCATGTGAAAAACAACAAAAATGATCATTTTATTGTAAGCTGCTAGGTGGCACAGTGGAAGGAGCCATGGGCCTGGAGTCAGGAACACCTGGCTTCAAATATGGCCTTGGGTGCTTAATGGCTTAGCAGTGTGATCCTAAGTCACAAAACCTCTGTTTACCTCAGTTTCCTCATCTGTACAATGGGCATAATTATCACACCTTGCTCACAGGGTTGTTGTGAGAGTAAAATGAGATATTTGCAAAGCTCTTTCTAAACCTTAAAGAGCTATCTTTGTTGTCATACAGTCTTGTCCAACTCTTTGTGACTCCATTTAGGGTTTTCTTGGCAAGGATATGGAAGTACTTGGCCATTTCCTTCTTCAAGTTTATTTTATAGATGAGGAAATTGAGGCAAACAAAATCAAATAGCTTGTCCAGGGCCACACAGCTAGTGTCTGAGACTTGATTTAAACTCATGAAGAAGTCTTCTTGACTCTAAGCCCAGTATTGTATCTACTGTACCACCTAGCTATCTCCTAAAGAGTCATTTATGTCTTAGTTATCCTTCTTCTTGCTCCTCCTCCTCCTTCTCCTTCTCTTCTCCACCTCCTATTGTTATTGTCATTATTACCATATAAAATGATCTTTTGAAGTTCAGCAATCAACTTCTTTGCATTTCTTCCTTTGTAACTCTCTTCTTTAAAAAGCCAACTAGTACTTGTGGCTTCAAATGATACAAATGACTGTCAAAATTATTCCTCTAGTCATCATTTCTTCACATTGGATGAAGCTTCTTTTACATACTCTACCCTCCATGACATCTAACAGAGGTGGGAAAGTAGCAGGTGATCAATTAAAAACTATAGATAAAAAAGATGATCTAGAAGTTTGCTATACGTCTTAAAAAAGAAGAACAGAAGGTACCTTGGGGAGAGGCACTAGCCTCTGAAATACTGATTGAGGCAATTACTATATGTAAATTAAAGGCAATTAAGCCAACAACAGATGTCATGCAGAGGTGGAAAAAAGTTGTATCCTACGACTTTGCTAAAGTTGTAAATAAATTCAAGTAGTTTTTTAGTTGATTCTCTAGGATTTTCTAAGTATAACATCATATCATCCCTAAAGAGTGATAGTTTTGTTTCCTCATTGCCTATTTTAATTCCTTTAATTCCTTTTTCTTCTCTTATTGCTATGGCTAACATTTCTAGTACAATATTAAATAATACAGTTGATAATGGGCATCCTTGCTTTACCCCTAACTGTACTGGGAAGGCTTCTAGCTTATCCCCATTACAGATAATGCTTGCTGATGATTTTAGATAAATATTACTTATCATTTTAAGGTAAGCTCCATTCATTCCTATGCTCTTTGGGTGTTTTTAATAGCAATGGGTGCTGTATTTTTGTCAAAGGCTTTTTCTGTATCTTATTGAGATAATCTATGATTGGTGCTGATTGATGTGGTCAATTATGTTGATAGTTTTCCTAATGTTGAACCAGTCATGCATTCCTGGTATAAATCCCACCTGGCCATAGTGTATTATCCTTGTGATATGCTGCTTTAATCTCTTTGCTAGTATTTTATTTAAAATTTTTACATCAATATTCATTAGGGAAATTGGTCTATAATTTTCTTTCTATGTTTTGGCTCTTCCTGATTTGAGTATCAACACCATATTTGTGTCATAAAGGGAATTTGATAAGATTCCTCCTTTGCCAATTTTTTTCGAATAGTTTACATCAAGGGTGGGGAACCTGCGGCCTCAAGGCCACATGTGGCCTTCTAGTTCCTTGGGTATGGCCTTTTGACTGAGTCCAAGTTTTAAAGAGCAATGCTTTTATTAAGGGGATTTGTTCTGTAAAGTTCAGATTCAGTCAAAGGGCTGCACTTAAGGATGTAGAGGGCCACAAGTGGCCTTGAGTATCCAGGTTCTCCACCCTTGGTTTATATAGTATTGGAATTAATTGTTCTTTAAATGTTTGGTAGAATTCTCTTGTGAATCCATCTGGTACTGGGGATTTTTTCTTAGGAAGTTCACTGATCATTTTTTCAATTTCTTTTTCTAAGATTGGGTTAAGTATTTTATTTGTTCTTTTAATCTGGGTAATTTGTATTTTTGTAGATATTCATCCATTTCATTTAGATTGTCATATTTATTGGCATATAATCAGGCAAAATAGCTCCTAACAACTGTCTTTAATTTCCTCTTCATTGGTGGTGCATTCAACTCTTTCATTTTTGATACTAGTAGTTTGGTTTTCTTCTTTCCTTTTTTTAAAAAAAAAGAAATTAACTAATGGTTTACCTATTTTATTTTCATGAAATAAGCTTCTAATTTTATTTATTAGTTCAACAGTTTTCTTACTTTCAATTTTATTAATCTCTGCTTTGATTTCAGGATTTCCAATTAGGAGTTCAGTTGAAGACTTTTAATTTGTTCTTTTTCTAGTTTTGTTTTTTGTTTTTTTATGTTGCAAGCTCAGTTCACTGATCTGCTTTTTCTCTGTTTTATTGATGTAAGCAATTAGAGATATAAATTTTCCCCTAATTACCACTTTGGCAGCATCCCATAAATTTTGGTATGTTTTCTCACTGCTGTCATTTTCTCTAATGGAATTTTCAATTATTCCTATGATTTGTGCTTTGACCCACTTGTTTTTAGGATTAGAACATTTAATTTACAATTAATTTTTAATCTCTTTCCTTTTTCCATCAGTTAATGTAATTTTTATTGCATTTTGATCTAAAAAGGATGTGTTTACTATTTCTACTTTTCGGCATTTGCTTGTGAGGTTTTTATGTCCTAATATGTGGTTAATTTTTGTGTCAGTGCCATGTACTGCTGAGAGAAGGTTTATTCCTTTCTATTCCCATTTAGTTTTCTCCAGAGACCTATTATATCTAACTTTTCCAGAATTTTATTCACCTCCTTAACTTCTTTCTTGTTTGGTCTTTTTTGCTTAGATTTATCTAGTTTTGAGATGGAAATTTTTCCTTCTGTAATTCATTGAACTTTTCCTTCAAAAACTTGTATATTATGACATTTGGTACATATATATTTTGTATCAATATGACTTCATTGTCTATTGTACCTTTCAACAAGATATAGTTTCCTTCTTTACCTCTTTTAATTAAATCTATTTTTGCTTTTGTTTTGTCTGAGATCATGATTGCTACCCCTGCTTTCTTTGCTTCAGCTGAAACACAATAGACTCTACTCCAGCACTTTACCTTTACCTGGTGTGTATCTCTCTGCTTCAAATGTGTTTCTTGTAAACAACATATTCTAGGATTCTGGTTTTGAATTCATTCTGCTATGTGCTTCCATTTTATGGATGAGTTTATCCCATTCACTTTTATAGTTATGATGACTAACTCTGTATTTCCCTCCATGTTATTTTTTGCTTGTTTATCCCCCTCCCCTTACCATCTATTCTTTTCCTCCTCACAAGTGTTTTACTTCCAATAATCACCTTCCCTAATGTACCCTTCCTTTTATCAGTTCCCCTTCCTCATTTTATTATGCTGGACACTGTTTACTTTCTTGTTGAGTAAGATAGATTCCTATATCCAACTGAGTGTGTATGTTATTTCCTCTTTGAGCCAATTTTGATTAGAGTGCTACCCCCATCTTCTCCTATACTATAATAGCTGCTACTCTTGGACCTCACTCCCCTCCTGCCCTAGTGAGACAGACCTTTTCTCCTGGACTGGTAAGGTGCTTCTTGGCTGCTAGACCAATTCTGAGGTGGTTTTCAAGTTGTTTGGAGGAAAATTTGGGAGGTCTCTAGAGGATTCCTTCCTCACTCCACCATCTTGACACCAGAAGATGAATTAAACAACAACAACAACAGAATCAATGTCTTTCAGGGAAATGATTGCTTGAGGTCACAAAGGACTAAAATCTAGGGTTTATTTATCTCAGGTGAGATGTATAATTCCTTTCAAATGCTTTAGAAGCAGCATTGAGTAGTGGAATGAACATAGAACTCAGACCCAGGAGACTTCAGTTTTAGTCTTTTGCTCAGTAACTAAAAATTTAGATGATCTTGGATAATCTACTTTTCCTTGGACCTCGCTTATTCTCTTCGGTGAAATGAGATGGACAACATGATGTCCAATAAATCTTCAGTTATTAAACTTTTGACAGTTGTTACTCCTTTCACTGATTCTCTAGGGGGAATACATACACACACATACACATATACACACACACACATATACGCACACATACACATATACACAAACACACACACATACTTTGAAGATAATCTGCAGGTATAAACTACAACTGAGGATATCAGAATATAAAATTCTTGAAATGATTTAGATATATTTTCTCAACATATGAATAGCACAAGTTTTGTTTTGTTTATTTTTCTTCCCTGGGCTCCATTTCAAATTCAGGGTAGCTTTTCAGTGCACCTAAATAACAAGGGAATAATTTAATACTTGGCAGATTTTGGAACATTCTCCTTTTTTCCATTTCTTTTTATTTTCTCACATAGTAAGAAAATAAGTCTAAGGAAACCATCTGTTTGAAAAGATTCAATTCAAATGATTAGATTAAAAAAAAACTTCCATGGAGCTTCTGGAACCACCTATTTTGTGATGTTTGCATTTCAAAGAAGGAAAACTAGTTTGATTATAAGTATTAGGCTGATATCTATGATTTTGTGGCATCTATTGCCAAGTATTTCTCTTTCAAACCGTTTGACCTATGTCTGGTCAATGCTTGATTGAATTACACTGAATAAAGCTTCAGAAAAAAGTTCCCACATTAGTATACTAACATAATATTTATTGTCTGCTCTGGCAAGACCACAACAGTAAAGGACAATGAATCATCTATACAGCCTTGCTATCTAATGAGGTACGAACAGAACCTTTTTGTATGGACAGATCTATGGTCTAGTTCTTTAACACAAAATAAGTTTCAGACAATATACCTTAAGTAAAATAGAGACAAGTAAAGTTACTGTTTTGTCAATGAATTTATATAGATCAACACTCTAGTCAATATGTATAAAGTAAATACTCCGTAGTGGGAAAAATACTTTTCATGATTGTTTCATTAATATTAAATTTCTTTATAGAACTAAACTTACTATAAATTATGTAATATGCATGCCTCTACAAGGGTATTTCATAGTTCTAAACATCTTAGAGCCTGCTAAATTTCTCTACATAGAAAATTCTCTCACAGGGACCCACTGATTTTCCCTAAAATCAGTGCCTTTTATTACTATAATGGTATCCCTTTTCTATATACTCTCTGAAGGGATCATAACCTCATTCAGATAATTGTTTATTACTTGTCAAGATGTCCCATTATAGTGGGTCTTGTATTTTCTTTAAATTTTACTCCTTATGATATTTCTATATAACTCATCTCTTATAAATTTAATTTAAATAATTTACATTGTTTTCAACAAAGGTAACATTTTATTTTGGAGAAAAAAGTCAAATCAAGGACATGGATCACATTGCATTAGTCTCAGTTTTACTCATTTGAAGAAACACCTCAAACACTTAGTGCAACACTCCAGACCATGTGCTTAGGGGATGATATCACCTAATTTCATTATGGCATCTTCAGTCATAAGGCTACTCAGAAAGAAAAAGAAAGGCCTTTATTATGCATGACAGGTTCTTCTTTGGGCACATAAATTATTTTTCATCCAATGTAAGCTACAACAGAAGTTTTAATCCATGAAAGCAAAACAAGAAGACAACCAAACTCTTCATGTGATTTTATGGGATTTTAAAGTCTAATTGCAAAAATTTTTTAAAATAGTCTTTTCCACATAGTTGTTTGAAATTCCATAACTAAACTTTATTCAATTAACTTAAGCTAAGCAGAGGATATTTCCCCTCTCCCCCATCATAAATACCCATAGGTTCTATGACAGGTATTTTGGTTCATTATTAATAAATCATTAATCATTGTTAGTCATCCACTACTTAGGAAACACCTCAAAATATTTTATGAGAAAGTTGAAGTAGGAGACAGAGGGAGCAAGCCTCAGAGAACTAGGTTTAAGGCAGAAGGAAAGTGGTCTCCACAGAGAGGGCAATGACTCAGAAAAGGGAGCCTGAAGCAGAGGACAAAGAAGACAACCCTAATTTAATGCATAGCTTTGTCTAGGGGTAGCTCTGCATGTAGGCTGGTGCATCCAACCAAAATTCTATTTTTTTCCCTTCTGATCCAAATTATTTGTAAATGTAACATTTCTAAGTCTAAAGAGTAAAAGTCAATATACCATCAAAATTACTTGAGATTCGAAAGAGAATGTTAGTGGAGAAAACTTTTGCCAAAGGGAAAACATTAACCTTATCTATTCCAATGGGAATGAATACTCTTTACGATAAAGTGAACAGAAATAGCTGCTCTACATTAATATGTAATAAGCATCATGTTTTCTGAGCTATTGCCCTGCTTTAACTTCTTTCTCATTTACTTTGATGTTGGTTCATCAAAGCTCCTTTAAAAATTAATACTATGTTCAATCCTCTTCATAAATCAGTGTTGTATGGGGCGGGGGAGTGGAAGGTTAAAAAATAAATGAAGGGAAATGTTTACTAGCCACCCAGCTCTCTAGTATTATGTATTAATTTGCTAATCCCATAGTCAAAATTTTTAAAAGGTATAAAAATCTTCCATTTGGGAAGGAAATATTAATAAAAAGTCCTCTCTGTGATGCAGTTAAATGTTTTAAATTACTATAGATGTCTCATTATTGAATTATTAGACAATTATTAGACAATAAATTAAAATCTTACTGTCGTTCAGCTCAGTGTTCCTCTGTTTTTATTGTAATTAGGAGGAACTGAGATTATTTTTAAAAAATATACTCAGCAATCTGTAATAAGAAGAGTAAGGATACCACCCTCAGAAAGGTGTGACATATTACAATAGCACTTGGGATCTATTAAGAAAACCTCTGAGGGATAAAGTGAATATGACAAGATCTAAAGAGACAATTTCAGAATTATAGTTAGAAAAAAACCTTAGATTTGTGTGGTCCTCTTTATAATATTTCTAACAGATGGTTATTCAGTTACTGGACAAAAACTTACAATGATGTAGAACTCAATATATTCCAAGTCAGCCCATTCTATTTATGGATATTTCTAACTGCTAGAAAGTATTCCTTGTACTGAACTAAAATGTGCTTCTCTGTAATTTTCACCCATTGGTAGTTTCTGCCATCTGCAGCAAAACAGAAAAAGTCTGATTGTATTTTGGCACAATAGCCCTTCAAAAACCTGAAGACTCCCATGAAGACTATGAGTATATTAACTTTTTTATTATTATTGTTTTGGGGTTGTTACAACAAAGAGCAACTTATATTGAATTTGTAGTACACTAATACCCCTAGCCACATCCTTTTCTGCCAAACTGGTGTCTAAACATGCGTACACACCCATCTTATACTTATGAAGCTGATTTTTGAACCCAAGTTTAAGACTTCCATTTATCTCTATCAAATTTTTTCCTATTAGATTCATCTCAATATTTAAGCTTCCAAAGAAATTTTTTATCCTGTACCTGTGATTCAAAATGTTTGTCATCCATCCAATGTTTACATGACCTAAAAATTAGTGAGCACATCATTTGTGTTTTTTTTTTTCAAGTCATTGATAACAAAGTTTAAATATCACAGAGGCAGAGATGTCTGGAGCAACCTACCGAGGTACTCTGACATGCTGACATTGAACTGTTAATAACTACATTTTAAATCCAGGTATCCAAGCAGTTCTAAAAATGTCTAATTTTATTAACACCAAGTCCACATCTATCCATATTTCTCACCAAAATATTATCAATGACAATAGCCAATGCTTTGCTAAATTTTAAGAAAATTTTGTCTACAGTATTTACTTAATATATTAATATTTAGTAAACCTATCAAGAAAAAAATATCAGATATGTCCTGTTCTGGATGAAACCCTGTCTCCTTACAATTACTTATTTTCATAGATCCTTATGGTCTTCAATGATCTGTTCTAAAATTTTCTAAAGAATCAAAGTCAAGTTCATTTGCCAGCTCACACTTTTCTCTGTGGTACTCTTCTCATTTACTCAGTCTTTCAAATATCACTAACAGTGGCTCAGCAGTTACATCTACCAGGAGGAAGTGGTACCTCAGTTGGCTCCTGGAAGGAGGTAAAGAGTTTCATAGCCAGAGATGGGATAGGGGAATGTCTATTCTAGGAGTGAGGGAAAAGGATTAGCACAGACACGTGGAAAGGAGAGGAATTTAAGTGAATAGAGGATAAAAGGTCAGTTTAACTGGAACATAGAGAATGTGAAGGGGGGATAGATAATACTCAATTTTGGGGGTCTCAAATGTCAGCAGTTTTTAATTTACATAGTAGTCAATAAGAAGCTGGTTGAATTTTGGTTTCGTTTCTTATTTTTTTTTCTTGCTTTAGTGATGGAATGCTATGTAGCACATTAACAAGATAGTCACCTAACGTGTTTCACACCAGGATGTGATATGAAGGATGGACTGGAGTGAGGGAATAGGCTGGGGGCTAGATGACCATAATAGTCTAGGCAAGAAGAGATGGGAACCTGAAATGTGACAAGTGAAGTGGAAATAGAAAAGAAGGGACAAATGCCAGAGATGATTTGGGGATAGAACCAACAAGATTGAACAAATGACTGGTTATGTAGGAAGAATACAGGAAAAGAATCAAAAGTGGTTTGTGTGAATAAATTGAAGGATGGTAATACCATCATCAGAAAGTGAGAATTTAAGATGTGAGTTCTGTGGGGCAAAAGAAAAATTCAGTTTAGAACATTTTGCTATTAAGATGCAAGTAGAATAGTTAGGCAGGTAGGACTATGGAAAGGCACCCTGGTAACAATTATGTAGGAAAGATATGCACTTGAAAATCATCTGAATAAAAGTGATCATTGAAGCCACGGGAGTTGAGAAAATACCCAAGGGAGGGGGTGAAGACAAATAAAAGAGGAGGATCAATAATAAAACCTTGGGGGGATACCATGTTTCAGGATCAAGATGAGTATGATGCAGGAAAAGAAACAGAGTAGTGGTTAGAGACATAGGAAAACCAAGAAAATGCAATGTCATGGAAGTCAATGGAATGGAGTATCCCAGTGAAAGAATGGTCCATAGTATCAAATGTCACAGGAAGATCAAGGGAAATGAATTTGGAAAACAAGTCATTGGTTTCAGCAATAAGGAGATAATTTTTGACCTTAGAAATAGCTGTGTCAGTACAGTAGTGGGGACAGAAGTTAGACTACAAGCTAGATTCAAGGTTATAGGATAAGCATATAATGCAGAAATAATACAAATGACCATTAAAATTATCATTATCATCATCATAAAATATTAAAGCAAGTTACTTGTTCTGTGTGTGTGTGTGTGTGTAGAAAAAATATCAAATGCACTATGTACTGAGAAGAGAACTCCTCATGTTATAACAAGATCTTTGGAACTCAATTCCTGGCTAAAGTAACATAAGTTGGATACAACTGAAGTCGAAAACAGGGAAGAAATGTCCTTTTCATTTATGACTTTGTCAGTCAGTCAATAAACATTTATCAAATGCCTATCATATACCAGTCACTGAGTTAAACACCGGAACTGGCAGTAGATGTTCGAAGATCCCTACTTTATTTTGTTATGCATAATATCAGACTGGCATATATTAATGGAGAAAAAAAATTCTTTGCAAATTGAAACTCAGATACATCTGTGATTTTATGGATTCATGGATTTGAATGTTGCTCCTTATAAGGCAGATCATAATCATCAGTGCTTGTCTATCCTATGCAACTCTAGTGTTTCTCTGTCTCTGTGCCTGTCTGTCTGTCTGTCTGTCTCTTTCTATCTCTGTCTCTGTCTCTCTCCAATCTACTAATCTCTTGTCTGTCACTTACAAACATGCCCAAATATGTTTTTCTTACTATAGCCCTCAGTTATCATTTTATATTTCTTCTGCTCTTCTCAGATATCTCCCTGCCTACTGATCCCTTGCCTGCTGCCGACAAACATGTCCATGCCATCTTTAAAAAAAGCCTCACTATATCTTATTGTGTCCCCCAGCTATCATTCTTTATCTCTTCTCCCCTTCTCAGCTAAACTCGTTGAAAAAGCCTTCTGTATTCAGTATTTTCACTTTCAGTGTCCTCTAAAGCCTCTGAAACCTGTATTATAATTTTACTATTCAACTAGAACTGCTGTCTTTAAAATTACCATTTATTTCTTAATTGCCAAATCTCAGTCTTCATTTTTCTCGATCTCTGTGAAACAACATTGACATTGTGAACTACTTTTTCCTCCTGGGCGCTATCTCCTCTCTAGGTTTTTATGACTGCTTTTTTCTTTGTTCTACTCCCACATATGTGAGTACTCTTTCTCACTTACCTTTGTAGGATTTTCATCCATGAATCTCACCAATTTGGGAGTTCCTCAAAGGCACTAGCCTAGGCTCCCTTTTCTCTATATACTCTCTCACTTGACAATCTCATCAGTTCCTAGGTATTCAGTTATCATCTCTATGCTCATGATTTCCAGATCTCTGCCTATCGAACCCTAGCCTCTCTCTGAACTCCAAACCTGCAACGCCAACTGCTTATCGTATATTTCTAAATAGGCATCCCATAGGCATCTCAAATTCAACATGGCAAAATGAACTTCATTAACTTTCCCCTCAAATCCTCCTCTCCTCTCAAGTTGCTTATAACTGTTAAACAAAGCATCATCCTTTTAGTCCCTTAGGTTTGCAACTTTTGTTGTCATTCTCAACTCCATTCTCCAGTTCATCCACCCTATCCAATTAGTTGCCAAATCTTGCCATCGATTTCCCTCTGACATTTCTTGACTATTTTACTTTCTTTCCACTCATACAAGCACTTCTCTAATTCATGACATCATCACTTTCACCTGGTCTATTACAGTAGTCTTCTAATTGGATTCCAAGCCTTTTCCCATTTCAATCAATCATCCATATATCCAATCAGTTGATGAACCTAATCCTATCTCCACAACATCTCTTTCATATATCTACTCCTTGCCACTCATACAGCCAGCACCGTAGTTCAGGACCTCTGTACCTCTTACTTGGATGATTGCAATAGCCTCCTTTTTCTTTCTTTAAGGCTCTTCCCAATATATTTTTTTTCTAAGGACAGGCCTGACCGTGTCACCCTGTCTACCCAGCAAACTGTAATGTCTCCCTGTTAATTATAGGGCTGAATATAAACTCCTATGTTTGTTATTTAAAATTCTTCACAACCTGTCCCCTTCCTATCTTTCTAGTCTTTTACACATTACGTCCCATCCATGTACTCTTCGATTCAGACACACTGAATTAATTGTTGTTCCTCACACATAACGATCTATCTCATGTCTTTGTGCCTTGCCAACATTGTCCCACATACTGAGAATGCCCTCCCTCTTGACTCTTCAAATTCCTTTAAGACTCAGCTCATGCACTATCACCTATATCCTTTCACAAGTTCCAGGCCTGCTAATGCCTTCCCCTCATAGGTGATCTACTCTGCATTTATCATGTATGCACCAATTTATGTATAAATAGTCTCCCTCAGTGGAATGTAAACTCCTTAAGGTCAGGGTAGGTTTTGCCTTTTGTTTGTGTCCCCGTTGCTTAGCATGCTGTGCTTGAGTTAATAGATGCTTGGTGACTGATTGATGTCTGCATAAAGTCAACATGGCTTGATGACAACTCTAGATGACAAATGCTTTCCTTGCTTTTCCTGATGTCACAGAGACAATAGAGGACCACTTGGGCAGCACACCTCATAGCCCTTACTCTGGCCGCGTGGCTAACCCCTCTTCTCTTTCAGTTATCCCTTACATGATATCTCTTACTCTTCTTCTGCTTTGAAAATTTATATTTGTTATCTTTTGCAGGCAATTCACACCCAAACTGATGCCACACATAAATGCCTAGTAATTCAGGAAGCTATTTCAGAGGAGGCAAAATATTGACGTATTTCCCCAGGCAGTGAAAAAGACATAGCAGAAGTGCTAACCTTTTTCTCTGATATTCAGAGAACTATTTTTTAACTATGTACTAACTGAGTATTACTGCTGTTCTTCAGTATCTCACCTGATCATGATTCTAATGTATTGTTCTCTTTTGTCTTGTCCTTAACTAACATGTGATGTTAATATCTAGCCTTCAGATTTCAATTTCTCTGTATTGTGCTGCTGGGACAGCAATGACTCATCTGTAGTATATTAAAGCCCACATCAACTTTAATATTTCCAATGTTCTAAATAAAGTTCTGTTTTAATATCTTAGGGGTGGGAGTTTTCAGATAGGATTTTCCCTCTAATTTACACTTTCAATATTGACATTAGGTGACAATGCTCTACATAGTTCTCTTCACATAGCAGACGTGCAATATTTTTTTTTAAATTAATTGAATTGAAAAATATGATAGACCTTTTAAAATTTACTTTAATTGCTTTATAGAAAATCTTTCCAGATCAGCTGAAAAGAAACTCTGCAGTTGGGGCAGAGGGAAATATGTTTAGGCTTTGATTGCAAGTACTTTTGCAAATAAGTGAAATAATATAGGCACTATATGGAAAGGAGGAGGAATGGGTTAATGCATGAACAAATCCATCCAGAAATCCCCCAAAGGGCAGATGGTACGGTTCCTTATTCATCACAGAAGGAAATTAGAAAAAAAAAGGAACTCTTAAGAAGGAGTTTACTCATCCATCTTCAAGAGAGGTTGCCTAAGGCATGAAGAGCAAAGAAAATGTCTTCTTTCCTGTGTTTCTGAGGTCAGATGTTGACTAAGGTCACACCTGTTCACCATCTAATAAGAAGTCATGTAAAACGGCACGCGATGATGATAGACAAAAAAGGATAAAATGTACCTAGCCCAGTGCTCTGCATATACAAAGATATTTAATTGTGGGGGTTTGAGTTTGTTTTTTGTTTGGGGGATTTTTTGAATAATTCATGATGAATGTATAAAATCCTTCTAATTTAAAAAAAGTCATAAAGCAGTAGAAATTGGAATTCAGACCTGGCAAGAACCTTAAAAATCATATTATCCAACACACATAATTTATAGATGTGGAAAATGAGACTCAGGGAGAAATTGACAAATAAGACTAGATTGCAAGTTTCCAAACCTTCTGTCTAGTGCTCACTTCACTACACCATATTTTATCTATAAAGTATATTAATATTGCACTGAACAGAAAAAAATATCAAGTGATACACATACTTGTGTGCAGTTCTGAAAAAGGCAGATGCATTAAACTAAGACAGATCAATGATAGTGACCTCAGGAATTCATATAGATTCATCTACATAAGATGGACATTTTAAGCAACTAGAGGTCAGATTTTGTTGACAATACAGAAATCAGTATTTCTTTATACGTCATAGCATGAGGAAGTTTTTTTTGTATTCAAATTACAAACAGGTATAAAAGTTAGAAGGTGAATATAAAATGAGACTGAATTTCTGGTAACATCCATAAACTTCTGAAAAAAAAAATAGGTTCCCAGTGTCTTTTGTATCAAAATCAAAACAAATAAAGTAAAAACAAGAGAACAAAATCTACTTGTGACATGTAAGGATACAACAAGTAAGGCCAATAATAAATACCAGAAAGAACACTGCATTTAGAATCAAAAGACCTGGGTTCAAATGCTGGCTCTTCTACTTACTAGCTACATGACCTTGAGCAAATTATTTAATCTCATTGACTCTGATGTTCCTCATGTATAAAATGGGAATAACCACAGTTACTCTTCTTACCTCACAGGGATGTCATGAAAATCAAAAGTGATAATATATGTGACATGCTTTGTAAACAATGATTGTTAACTGTCAGTTATTATTTTGAATTTATTATTAACAATGTTTTTATTGTTAAAAGAAACAAAACATATATATCAAGAAATATCTAAATTATATTGTAGTCTTCTGGGGGGTGGAGGGAGGGGAAAAAAGAACAAAGTTAAAAAGTGCACAGCAGAGAGCAAAAGAAAACATTAGGAAGCAAAGAAAAGATAGACAATTCGCAATGCAAGGTGTATTATTTATCATATAGGCTTTCTTGAAATGAAAATTTATTGTTACATATTTTGAATGCTCTCCTATGTTCTGCTATACACATGACATGCTTTTTTTTTCTTTCTTTATATTTAAGTTTCAGTATTTAAGTTTGTGATATGTTTTTGTTTCTTTTCTCTATTTTGTATTTGTGTTCTGGTAAAATTAAAAAAGTCTCAAAAAAAGGAGCAAAACAGGAAAAATAACATCCCACATCAGCAATAAAGTCAAGTTTATTCTGTATTTGTAATGCTTAGCTCAATTCTGGTTTCCATACCTCAAGAAAAATGCGACAGAGCAAAAGAATGTTTTCATCTTCCTTGACCTATCTGTAGCACTTGCCACTATCGACCATCTATTTCTTCATATACTTTTCACGTATTATAATGGTTCTTCTCACACTTTCACATATCCTTTTCTCTTTTCCTTTTTTCTTGTAAATGTATGCAATCTCTCCCCAATATTCAGTCAATAGCCCTCTTGTTATCCTTTCTTAAACTTTCTCTTTAAGTCATCAAGCAAGTAATTAATCAACCAATCTATAAATATATGCAAAATGCCTATTACATATGAAACCATGATCAGGACATAAAGACAAAAATGAAACAGTCCTTGGCCTCAAGGATCTTTAATTATCACCTCTATGTGTAAAAGTATCTATCTCCCCAATAAATACCTGGACTGACCATCTCTCCTAAGTCCCTGAATCGCAATTACAGTTTCTGGATAGA
Organism: Trichosurus vulpecula; assembly: GCF_011100635.1. NCBI lineage: Eukaryota > Metazoa > Chordata > Mammalia > Diprotodontia > Phalangeridae > Trichosurus > Trichosurus vulpecula. The sequence goes on from NC_050574.1 coordinate 391,410,793, forward strand.
TGGCTCTTTCCAGATGTCCTGTTAGCACCTCCAGCTCAACATGTGCCAAAGCAGCCTGGTTAACTTTACCCCCATACCTCTGTGTATCTTAAGTGACTTGGGAATTCAAGGAAGTTTTAAATGTAATAGGTGGTTCAAAGTTCATTTGCCTAAGACTCACCTCATTGGCAAAGATCAATTGTTTAATTATCTATGAGTGTAAGAGTTTGAGAGAAAAGAGATCCTGGCCTCCTGGCTTCCAGCTTTGAGAGAGGTCACACTATTGCACTCTTTAGTACATGTCAGCTTCCTCCCAGAATCTTTCTACTTTAGTCCTTGTAAAGAGTCTGGAGTGTTTTGATTTCTCTCTAGAAGCTAAAAGCCAGAAGTCCAGGATCTCTTTTCTCTCAATCTCTCAGCAACACTGCCCCTTATGCAGGCATGGAGCACTAAATAATCAATTTTCACCAATGAGGAGCAGTAAGGTGGCACATTTAATAGAGTGCTGGGCCTGAAGTCATGAAGACTGATCTTCCTGGGTTCAAATCTGGCTTCAGACACTTACTAGCTGGGTGAATGTGGGCAAGTCACTTAACTCTATTTGCCTCAGTTTCCTCATCTATAAAATGAGCTGGAGAAGGAAATGGCAAACCACTCCAGAATTTTTGCCAAGAAAACTCCAAATGGGGTCAGGAAGGGTCAGACATAACTGAAATGACTGAACAACAAAAACAACAACCAATGAAGAGGGTCATATGCAAATAAACTTTGACCTCCCCCCCATTGTATTATGTTAATTTCATAATTTAAAGTCTTCAAGTACTACTAATAAAGATTTATGAATGGGTAAGATGACAATTGTGAAACACACTGCCACAGTGAATATTTTAAAGACCATATATGTTCCATATTTACTTTCACTGCTAGTAGATATTATAGTTGTTCATGTGTTAAAGGTATTCAGATAGCTACATTCTGGCATTAACAATGCACTCAATGATAGGTTTATGCATAATAGTCTGTGGAAATATACCACAGATCAAAGGGATTTTCATATAATTCTCCAAGATAACATGTCAGCAATGCTATTCTATATTATACTGGCTTGTTCCCAAGAAGGATGCTGAAACAGCATGGCAACTAGAATTCTTACGACATTAACACATTTTGTATTACTCAATGAGGGAAGCTGTTTTGCCTATGATAGTATTGACCAATTGGTGTGAATAACTAACCAGCAAAATATACTATTGGAAGCAGTATGTTTAATAAAAACAAAACAAAAAAGTGTAGAGGAATTTGTTTCCCTATTTAAGCAACTGCTCTTATATCAAGAGAAGCTTTATTTGGAAAAGTGCTGATGTAGTGCCACCTAAGCAAAAGACGTCTATGTCTGATAACTGAGCAATTATCTGTGGACCTTGTTGAAAGTGCATCTATATTTTCTTTAGATACCCAGCAGAGAGCACGAGATTTCTGGCAGTTTTTCTGTGATAAAGCTAAAGACACTGCATGGCCTAGCCGAAGGATCACACAATTTAGGAATATTATCGGTATTCCATTCTTAGGCAACATCATTACACTGAGCTCTCCTCTGTTTTTCATTCTTGATTCTTCTCTCAGATCTCAGATTAAGTCATTCTCAAGACAATCAACATTTGCTGTATGTGCTGATAAGTCAAGATTAACATATTCAGTCTTAATTTTTTTTCAGCCTGAAAATCGGTTGTTCTTGACTTCATTTTTTTTAAAATAAGGATAGTTCATGTAATTTTATAATTCACTGGTCTTATGGATGCCCCAAGCTATATATATATGTATATGTATGTATGTATGTATATATATGTGTATATATGTATATATGTGAGCACTAGTTTTTCAAAGTATTTTATGACTTAATTAATACATTCATATATCCTGTTTGTAAAGCCATTCATTACATCTACTTACAGATAAAAGGCATTTTTAATATAAAAAGATTAAGTAACAGGCTGCAAACCATAAAGCACCAGCAAAGCTCAGATTAAAAACACAGCCAGGTTTCTTGCTTCAAGCATCAGGCATGCATGTTCTGCCTTGCTAAAGAATCGAGGCTATTAACAGAATGCAGATAAGAAAGTAATAGCAATGCAATCCAAGAAATTACCAATTCTGGATATAGACAGACCCATGGCTAAAGCTCGAAATCTAAAAGTGGATTTAAGGGAATAAGCATTTATTACATGCAGAGCCAAGCCCTCTGCTAAGCATTCTACATATATTATCCCCACAACAACCTTAAGGGGGTGAGTATTATTATCCCCATTTTACAGGTGTGGAAACTGAAGCAGACAGAGATTAAATGACTTGTCCAAGATCACACAGTTAATTACAGTTATCCTTCCACATCATGGGGATGTGTGTGGGGCGGGGGGGGAGGGTGCCCTTGTGATTTGGAAAATTCATGTAAGATTTTTTTTTGGCCCATCCTTGGTAATGAAGAAATCTGAATTATTATGGTATTAAAAGATAAAATATGTTGATATTATACAATACCATACATGTATTTTATGCATTTCTGAGTTTCTAAAGTTTTTCTGCATCATCTGCTGGCCTTCATGCATTGTCTGCAGCTTTCGCAAAATTTCTCCCAAATTCCCATGTAATTTCTTATACCAACCTACAAAATATCAAAACCTCAAGGGGGGGAAATTTACAATGGGGAAGGGATAACTGTAGTGTCTAAGACTGGATTTGAACTTGGATTTTCCTGACTTAATACCCAGAGTTCTATCTCTGCAACATGTATCTGCCTCTGTTTAAAGATAATGCTACCAGTACTGTAAAATTATACTTTGGATAAAGAACTTCATGTCATATAGTTACAGAACATTAAATTCTCTATTCATATTTTCATATTTTAATTAATGATTAAATGACAAAAACATTTTTCGTGCATGTATGTGTGTGTGTGTGTGTGTGTGTGTGTGTGTGTTTTCAGGTGCCAATTGCCCTCTATGACACTTGGCACTGTTTAATTGCAACCACTGGCTAAGAATGTTAATAATTATTCTCTATATGATGGATGGTCTTTTTTTTACATTGTTGAGAAATGTAAACCAGAGCCAAATGTAAAAGTTTTGGTTACATTATTAATACTTTTGATGTTGATGATGTTCAGTCATGTCTGACTCATATCCTGACCCCATTTGGGGTTTTCTTGGCACAGACACTGGAGTAGTCTGCTATTTCCTGGTACAGTTACTTTTACAGATGAGGAAACTAAGGCAAGTCACTTAAGTGACTTGCTCAGTGTCACACAGCTACTAGGTGTCTGAGGCCAGATTTGAACTCAGGTCTTCTTGACTCCAAGCCTGCTGCTCTGTCCCCTGTATCACCTAGCTGCCCTAGGACTTTCCCCCCATCCACACATTCATTAATTTTATTTTTAATTTATGGAATTTGTATAACAAGATAGAAAAAATGATTGCACATGAAACTGCAAATCTACTATGTGAAACCTGGTATTCCTTTTAAAAATACAATAAAGTTATCACATAAATTTCTTTTTTTTCTCTCGCCTCCACCTCTTTATATATGTATATGTATATATAATATATATATGTGTGTATACACACACATATGTGTATATATACATATACATGTAAAATTACTCTATACATATTTCTATTTATCAGTTCTTTCTCTGGATACAGATAATGCCTTTCTTTATATGTCCTTCATAATTAATTTGAATATGTGTAATAGTCAAAATGACTTAGCCGCTTTGCATAATTGATCCTAAGTTGGTAGTGACTTAGTCACTCAGTTTTTAAAACAATATTGCTATCAACGTCTTAGTATTTTTATAAAATACCTAAGTACTTTTATTGAATACTAAATCATGCCAATAACTTGGCATGATTTAATATTCTGTAAAATCAGTATATTATAGCTTCTGTAATGTGTGAATATTACATCTATTTTAAATTATACCTACAGAATAAAGAAATTGGAAGACATTATCTCTAAGGTCCCTTCCAACTCTATAACAACATAATCAATTTTTTTAAATTCCTGGTATCTCCTCTTAAGATGCATTGTTTTGTGTTCCCAAGCTCCCAGCAGGAGCTGTCTATGGTTTTAGAAAAATGTCACCACTATAGTTCATTGAGCTTCTAGAGCTGTTTCTTTATAGTACTATTTTTTCCTGTTATTTTCTTGGTTCTACTTCTGTATTTGGCCAAAAGTCTATTAAAATAAGTCCCTTGTATTTACCATTTGGGTTAGAATACAGGTTACTCTATTAGATTAACTAACTCTTTTAGGTCACTGAGTTATATTTTATCCCTGAGACAGTACTAAAAATATTTCTATATCCAGATCATTTTTACAATGGTCCTAGTGTACAGTAGCTCAGCATATGCCAGAGGAAATTAATTTTCATGACTGTAACAGCATGAGAACAAAATTCAAATGTAATTTCATATGTATTTGTTAAAAATCTCTGTTGTATACTAATTTACAAATAATAATAAAAATATCCAAGGGAATCTTTGCCCAATTGAAAATGTGTCTATGTCACAGCTCCATTTCTGGGCTATGGGTACATGTAGGAAATTCTATTTGGAGTGGGAAACTTGGCTTGAAAAGTGCTTTGAATAATTGTACTTTCAAGAACTTGGGAAACTGCAGTTCACTTATTCCAGTTCACATATATGAGCTTCAGTTCTTTCATGTGTAAAATAAAGAGGGACTTTCAGATAATCTATATGGTCTCTTCTAGCTTGAAATCCTATGAGCCTATTTTTTGTTGGATTGTTTCTGTGTCTGAGGCCAGATTTGAACTCATAAAGATGAGTCTTCCTGATTCCAAGTGCACTACCCTAACCACTGCACCACTGGCTGTCCTCATAATTCCATTATCCCCATTTTAAAGTTTGAAGACTTCAGAAAGCGATTGGGTTGTATTACTAAATAGTGACCAATGGTAGAACCTATGCCCTCTCTGCCCATGAGAGTTTCTTCTAAACTCTGTCACCTACAGTTTCTATAATAAAGGCTGTATGAAGAGAACTTGACTTTCTCCAAGCAAGTGACACATACTAAAGAGAGGAATCACAATAAAATATTCTGGGCTAGTTTCAAAAATGAGAAACAGATTGATGAATTGAGAGGCTCTTCCTGATTGATCTTAAGTTTGTAGTCATAAAAACTATAACTCCAAATAAAATATCAGATATATTACATTGGATATAGTTTTCAAAAGTTTATCCAATCTGCCAAATGACTGAATAAATTGAATTCTAAAATAAAATTAGTTCCAAATAAATAAAATTTATTAAAGAAAAAGTTTATAGGAAAAATGAATACTTTTTATGGACAAGTATCGAAGAAATTATTGTTTCTCTGTGGAATATGAATAACTGTTAACAGGTGGTGCAGTGGATAGAGCACTGGGTCTGGAATCAGGAAGACCAGAATTCAAATATGGCCTTAGACACTTACTAACTGTGTGACCCTGAGCAAGTAACTTCACTCCGTTTACCTCAGTTTCCTCATCTGTAAAATGATCTGGAGAAGGAAATGGCAAACCATTCCAGTATCTTTGCCAAGAAAACTTCAAATGGGGTCACAAAGAGCTGGACACAACTAAAACAACTCAACGACTCTCTCTGTCTCTCTCTCTGCATATGTGTATGTATGTGTGTGTGTGTGTGTGTGTGTGTGTATACACACAGACAAGTTACTTTTCTGGCTCTCTGTTTCCTCCTCTGTAACTATTAATCAATATGCAACATGCCAGACACTGTGCTAACCACATGAGGGAGAGGAAGAGAGTTGTCAATGTCTCGGTAGAGCCGAAGGGAGCTTTCACACATCCCTCTTATGTCTATATTCTCTCCACTTCCTTTTTCTGGGTTCTCCTTTTAGTTCCACCCCAGCCCAAATTATGTGACACTTCTTTGCCTCAAGAGGTAAACAAAAAAATCCTTAAAATCCCCAAAGTCTAAGCATGTGCAGACCCCTCTAGAGGAAGTGTTAGATTTGGAATAGAAAGAATACTTATCATGCCATCACAAGACCCAAATTTTAGTCACAGTGAAAATAACCTTGACCACTTACTGAATCATTTCTCTGAACCTCTTTTCTCAGATATAAAATGGGGTTAATAATATTTATTAAACCCCTTTCGCAGTGTTTTGGAGACAGACACATGAAATAACGTGTAAAATGAATTATTCAAATCATATCACTGTTAGTTGGCCAAGTAGGGGCAAAATCCTAGACTCTTAGGCTTATATGGGAAATCAAAGGATCTTAGGATTGCACGAGAGACCATATTTTAGTCTATCGAAGACTGGAATCCCTCCCATCACATTCTGTATTCAACAAAGATAAATCAATCAACATATATTTATTAAGTACCTACTATGTGCTGGGCACTATGGTATGTCATGAGATTACTAAAGCAAGAGTGAAAAAAAGTCTCAGCCTCCCAAGTGCTTATATATTATTAAGGAAGATAGTAAGTACATGTATAAGCATATATGAAATAAATGTAAGGTAATTTGGGGGAGAAAGCCACCAGTACCTGGGCAAAATAAGAAAAGTTTCATGGGGAATTCCTTGTCTGAACACTACCAGTGATAGGGAGTTCAAGAAGTAATAAACACTCCGTGTTTTGAAAGAGATGGTCCCTGATGCTCTAAAAACATCCAACTCATACAATTGAGATCTTTTTTTCTCTCTCAGAAATTCTTTTACGATATTGGTTCATAGTAGGCAGCACAAATAACAACAGGATAAAATGTGTCCCAGCCTCAAAGAGCAGAAAGACTAAGTGAATCTATTGCAGGAAGAAAGGTAATAATAGGTAATTAAATTTCTTTTCTTGAAGATTACAGAATAGAATTGATTTCTATTCTTAGAAGCTAAAAACCTTCAGGGGCGTTGTATTCCCAAGATAAGTTTACTATGAGGAAATGTAACTGAAGCACTTTTACTAGTGTTTGAAGAAATATTTTCATGACAACTGAAAAGAAATCACACCATAAAATAGCATTCTCTGACTCACTGCTCCTGAGCTATATATTTTTGACATTTATTCAACTGCTAATATATTAAGCAAGATGTCATAAGGCTAAGAAAGAAGTACAGGGTGCTCCATACTTCTTAGTGCGGTGTTAAGCTTCTATGTTATAATAGAAAAAAGACTAAGGAAAAGGTAGGAAACCAGGGTCCTACCTCCCTTCCTCTACCACCTGTTATCTTCACGAGCTTGGGCAAGCCCTTGAAACTTTCAATGTGGCAGGTGGCCTGCTTTATGAAATGGAAATAAATGCCCCCCCTCCAAAAAAAAAACCAAAACTTACCTACTAGTAGGTGGGAGGCTGAGATTATCATTTGAAGGCCCCTATCAAGTTCTATGATATAGAGGTGGCTTTTTTTTCATCCAAAACAGATTCCCCTTCTAGTATATGGATATTTCATATATATACATACATATATGTATACACACATATGTATATATACACACACATATGTATATATACACACACTTGTATACATGCACACACATGTACGTATATGTATATAAACATATATATGTCTTCAAAGTCTTCAGATGAACATGATTCAAAAAGAAATTAAGTAGTTAATTACAGCAAGGATACTCTGCAGCAAATGGCCCCTCTCTATTCCTCTAAGAATTCATTCAGGTCACAATAAGTACCCTTTTCCTCACCCTGACCTTCAGTAGGAGAGAGTGTACATCTAATTGTTTTCTCACTTGTACTTGAATGGAATTGTAACCCAAATGGCTCCCAGCACCAATGCTTCCCCAGGGAGTAGATGAGAAATCCATATGCATATTTTAAATTTGGCCAAGTCAAAATTGATTTGTCTCCTAATCTCTCAGAAACCATGGAGAAAAGATTCTGTGTTTAGTGCTCTGTGTGTGTGTGTGTGTGTGTGTGTGTGTGTGTGTGTGTGTGTCTAAACACAATCACTCATATATTTGTTTCACATCCACCCTAATTCAGGAAAGGTTACTGGAGGGTGAGATTAGGTACTAAGCATTATTTTCACAGCTATCCCTTCTTCAGTTAGTCCATCAACAACCTGAAAAACCTTTTCCTTTTACTCCAACCATCAACTGCCTGATGAATAGCACTATAGTCAGATAGCACACATTGGGAGAGCACAATCATTCTAATTCCTGAGAGGTCTCACAGTCCAGCAGGCAGAATCTATAGACTTCTAATTAGTGGAGATCAAGGTGTATGAAGGACTTTTTCTGCTAAATGGATCCATACAGATAGTTTTGGGCATTCACCCATGTTAGCGAGAAATCCCACTGTGGTAAGATCAGGGGTTTCCTGACTGAGACACAGCTTTCTTCCTGCATGCAATCTGATTGTCCCCAGCTTTCCTGATGCAGCTTCCTCATCTGGGAAAATAAAATGTACCAATCTTGGAAGTCCCTGCTTCTCAGACTTGTTAGGAACCTGAGACCATGCAAGTTACTATATTCTGGATGCATTTCCAGATGGAGTCAAGGAGGACCTTTTACATACAGTAAAGCTAAGCGCCACTGCATCTAGTTGTGTATTCTTGCTTTGTTAGGGCAAAATAAACCTCCTCCTTTGTAAAATGTTCAGTGATTTTTGAGTGCCTCATTTAGTCCCAACATGGAACCTAAACTAAGAAAGTGCTGGCTTTAGAGCCACACCTACAACATTCATGTTTTTAGTGGCCGTGCCCTGCTCTCACTTCAACGAAAAAAGACAGTGAAAATGTAATGACTTTTTATTTTAATGATATAAAGGAGGAAAAGAGGTTTATAAAGGTTTATAAAAGGTTATATAAGAAATTTTGTGGCTTCAAACACATTTATATTCCAATTTACATTAAATCTCCATTCAGCCTTCATCAGAGTGCTCTGGTAATAGAAATATGTTCGTTAACTTGAGTGGAAAATGCAAGGAAAGTACACTTTTTAGATTCAATTATTTAATCCATGAGTAGAGAGAAAATGCCTCTGAACCAAAAACTTATCTTGCTTGAGACTGAGATTTTTTGGAAACCAACAGTATCCAGGGATCTATTTTTATCAATGACTGAGTGATTCCATTCTCTTTTGAGCCCTAGGGAAAGTGTACTTTGCTGTGAGAAGAGAAAGCCTCTTTTTTTAAAAAAAATTAACACACACACACACATTCCCTCTCTCTCTCCATTACTCACTCTTCTATACCACGTTTGCTTGGGCCCCTGGCTACAACCTCCTCCTCTTAAAGGCACGTAGGAAAGTGAGATAGAACCATTTACAGGGTATTGCTATACTTCTAAGGAAATATCCCAGAATATACATAGCCTGGAAGAATTTCTGTACTCCTAAATTTGAGAAAGCATGTATCAAAGAGAAGGCCCATTCTTTCAGGGAAAAGGGAGGATTGAAATTTCATCTCCTTACCCAAGATAAACCCACAAAAAGCCTCCTCCATGGATTTCACTGGATCCAATTATATAAACCGTGGGTGGGAGACAATCAGGCTTAATCTAACAGTAGGACATAGTGATCATTTCTTCTCCTTTTGGCTCACCTCAGTACCACTATGAAGTGAACTGTGTCCTTCTACATCTGAATATGTAGACCCATAAAGAAAGCAAGGCAACAAATGAAGCCTCTTTGAGGAACCAGGGTGTCTAATAAACAGCCCACTTGCAATACACAGTGTAGGCAGTGGCAAAGCTGCAAAGTTAGCCTCTATGCCTGCCAAATAATTGTCAACCATTTGCATCACAGGAGGGAAAAGGAGAAGACAGATGGACAGACATGACTAATGCTACTGGCCTATTATTCTGCACTGGGAACAAGGCTAAGGGTGGATAGAAGTGGAGAGTGGGGGAGAAAAACTACACCACAAACAAACCCCAAGGTATTTCCAAGAAGATTTCACTAAAGTACAATTTAGGGAAACCCTCTGGTGTATCTCTTGTTGAAAGGGAAATGTGCCTATCCCTTTATTGCACACACTTTCCTTTGTTTTGTGTTCTGGATATGAATACCAGAATGAAATTTATTAGCATCCAAGCAGCCTCTGTCTGACAACCTGCCAAGAATCATAATTCTAACAAGTTTCATTGCTACCTGCATCCTGTATACAAACAATACAGTGACAAGGGACCACTATGCAGAAATAGGAGGACAGCCTACAAAAATAGGGCAGAAAGGAGGAAAATAGAGAACATAAAAAAGGAAAGGAAACAGAGCAGGTGATAAAAGACACCAGAGAATAAGGGATACAATACACTGGAGGGAGAAAAGAGTCAGGACATGGGATGAATAATATTTAAGAGGCCAAACCATCCTCCATCTGAGCTCAACCTATATTTCAGCATGTGTTTCTAGCTCAGGAGAACCATGTTTATTTTTTCCTATTTTCAGCTGTCAGAAATTTCATCTGTTGAAATGTTAATATCCAGAACTGGAGAAAGAGAGTTGATGTAGCAAATCTGATCCAACACACAACAAAAAACACTCAAAATATTTATTTTTAGTGAGTTATATTCTACATTTACAATAGTGACATAATTGCTGAATTTGGACTCATTTCTAAATCCATAATAGAGCTACAAAAGGGAATATATGAATCCTCCCACACAGCACCCATGCATTTGGTTTATATTCTCCTAATGTATGAGGAAGAAAATATTTGTAGTAGCCACTGGGGGAAAGGAACAATCTCTGTCAAAATGAAAACATCTATCAGTTGAGAAACAGGAATATAAACACTTGTAGGGACATTTTTCATGACTAGGAAATAAACTAGTTGGATTCACCAGTAAGTGGGGAAAAATATGTGAAACAAGGAATCTCATTTGAACCATTATACTGTGATTGAATTTCAATCAAATACTGTTTCTAGGGAAATAGGCAGAGTGCAGGGCTCCCACCTCCCTCTCAATCACTCTACTTGGGTTATACATAACTGAAGCTTTACCTTTACAAAATGTTAATTAGATCCACAGAAGACATAGTGAAAAGCAGGGCAGTGCCCCTGAGGCAAAATCAACCTCCTGAGGAGAAGCAGTTCAGACATTACAAAAATACTTATGAATTCTTCAAGCAGACACACAGTTTTAAAAAAAGGTAAGATGTCATATTGAGAAATTCATTTTTACAAGTATTTTCAATAAGCATGAGAATAATACTAGCCAGGCAACTAAGCTGTTTTTTTTTATTCAGTTTATTCTTAGACTTATTTGTGATATGGCATGGTCTGCTACTGCCCATTCATTCATTCATTCATTTAACAAGCATTCACTGAGCCCCTATTCCATGTGCAGCACTGTATTTAGTGATGCTTAGGATGCAAAAGATAAAGCATATTTCTTTTGGAATTTACATTGTAATTAGGGGATACATTATACATACATGAATCAGCCATAAAACAAAGAAAAATGTATGAAGTAAGTTTAAAAATTAATACTGAATACTGACAGAACAGGCAGCAAAAAAGGGAATAATGAGGTGGCATGAGTCAGAAAAGGCTTCCTGGAACAGCTTCCTCATCTGTAAAATTAGAGGGTTGGCCTAGATGGTCTCTGAGATCCTTTCTGAATCTAAATCTATGATGCCTATTAGGCTCATGGAAGACAACCTCACTTCTAAAGAGGTGTCTACCTGAGGATCCAGTAAAATCAATTTCCAGCCACCAACTACTTACAAATTAATAATGAAAACCTGTTAGGTTTTCATCTCAACCTCACTGTGTGAATTAGTTAATTACTGAAGATATATCATTCAGATCTTAGGAAAGATAAGGTTTTTGCAATACAGCTCAGAGGAGAAAACATGCATAAAAAGCAATAGTAGAAGAAATATTAAGCAAGACATAAGCACATTCAATATAATTCAAGAAAATATATAAGTGCTTAAAAGATGGAAAAGAAAGGATTAAGAGCAGAGATAGAGTAAGTTAGGGAGGATTCTCTAAAATGGAGGACACAGCTTGGGGGATGAGCAGAGGGATGACATTCTAGCATTAAAGAAATAGTAAAGGCATAGAATTAAATAAGTTTGGGGAAGGAAATAGCAAGCATTTGGGAATCATATAGTACAAAAAAAAAGAATTGGAGTGGGAGAGGTCCACTAAGAGCAGAAGAACAATTAAAAGAAGACCGTGATTACTAGGCTGAGGCGTTTTAGGTTTTTTTTTTTTTTTTTTTGGTGATCTGTTAGACAATATGAAGCCACTCTAGGTTCTTGAGTGAAAAATATCATGAGGAAAATCCTGTTTATAATAGATTGCCCTACGAAGAACTTTTATAGGGGAAGGAGAAAGTGGGGGTAGAGTCAGGGTATGTGTGGCAGGCAATGCTTGAACCTCACTCTCATCAGAATTGGTTCAAAGAAGAAAGAATACACACACACACACACACACACACACACACACACACTCCCTCTCTCTCTCAGTTGTGTATAGAAATGTAACTTATCCAATAGGTAAATAGGAGAGGAAGAGGAAAAAAAAAATGCTAAAAATAAATAAATAATAAAAATTTAAAAATATAAAAAACAAAAACATAAAAGATTACCCTGGCAGCTGTGTGTAGGATGGATCAGAACAGAGAACATTCAGAGCCAGGAAAATCAGCACAATGCATGTTATATTTAGCAAAAGTCCTAATAATGAAGTATATAAATCTCTAAGTGCTGAGTCAAACGCCAGCAGTCCAGAGGATCATCAAATTGAACAAATTCTCACAGCCTTATAATAAGTCTCATAGAATTGTAGCATTTGAGAGCATCTTGGAGGGGATCCATATGATACATTAAGTATGAATCAGTGCTAAAATATCCATGACAATGATCACTGTTATTTACACTGCATATTATGTTTTACATAGTATCTCACTTGATCTTAACAGTAAGCCTGCTGTGTAGGGAGGGTATTTTATTGAGGAGGAAAGTAATGCTAACAGAGGGGAAATTAATTGCCCAGGGACATAAAGATAGTAGAAAGTGGCAGAGGTGTTTATTTTATTTATTTATTTTTTTAGGAAACCAGGGTTAAGTGACTTGCCCAGGGTCACACAGCTAGCAAATGCCTGAGGCCAGATTTGACCTCAGGTCCTCTTGACTCTAGGGCCAGTGCTCTATACACGGTGCCACCTGGTTACACTTGAACAAAGGGTTAAATTTAGGGATTCTCATTACAAATCTAGTTCCCTTTTAACTCTATCATACTAGATGGCAAATCAGTGATCCAATTTCCACCTGAAGACATCCAGTGCTGGGGAACTCACTACCTTATAAAGTACTCTGTTCTATTTTTGAAAGCTCTAAAAAGGAGATTCCTTCTAATACTAAGCCGAAAATCATACTGCTTCCCTCCGACATCTGCCGTCCAAGTTTCCTGTAAGTCCCAACTTAATTAGGCTATTGTATCATTGTTTCCAAAAGCACAGAAAATATTCTTGGTCTAACAGTATCTAGGTGGTGGATGGCTTAAGGGGAAATCACTGTTTTATCTGCTAAAGCATGGTCTACATTTTTCTTCCAAGACTATTTTCTGGTACTAATCCCAAAGGCACATCATTATACAGCACTACTCTCTTCATTAGGTTTATCCTAATAATGGCTATTTACCTGTTTAAACTATTTCCAGTGTTAATGAACTGATGAAGATATTTGGAGGCTCATAGGTTATTTCTCTATTTACAAGGCTAGCTTACGAAACATAAAGATCATGTTCTTTATAAGCCACTTTTAAAATTCCAAAATTACATTTTGCATTACATTTTAAAATCATATTACCTGGGCAAATAGAACAAATGCACAATTTGTTTTTAAAAAGGAAAGCTTCATCGTCATTCAAGCAATTATAAGAACACAAAAATACAGTGAAAACAGAGGCTGCTTTTCAATTAAGATGGAAAACTACAGTATGCCAGAATTCACCACAATCTTGTGTAACAAATATTCTTAACACAGACTTCACATGAGCAGATCAATATCTAAACTCACAAAAGGAAACAGAAGAACTCATCTTAAAAATGTAATATCGTGATTGATTTTCCCCCTAAAGGCTCAGAGGGTACAAATTGCAAAATGGCTTTCAGCAACTGAACACATGCTGATCCTCTCATTTTTATGAGGGGGAGAGAGAGAGAGAGAGAGAGAGAGAGAGAGAGAGAGAGAGAGAGAGAGAGAGAGAGAGAGAGATGGGGAAGGGAGGGATGGAGGGGAGGGAGAGAGATCAGAGGGAGGGAGAAAGAGAGAGAGAGAGAGACTGGGAGAATTCTATGGGGGAGGGGTAGAATGCATAGTACAATATTTGAGACCCTTAAGAATAAAGAAAAAACATATGAGAGAAATGACATGATTGTGATATTTTGTAGTTTGGTGTTGCTGTTTTTTTTTATTTTTTTTATTAATTTAAATTTATTTATTTGACATATTTAGTTTTCAGCATTGATTTTCACAATAGTTTGAATTACAAATTTTCTCCCCATTTCGACCCTCCCCCCCACTCCAAGATGGCGTATATTCTGGTTGCCCTGTTCCCCAGTCAGCCCTCCACTCTATCACCCCCCTCCCCTCTCATCCCCTTTTCCCTTCCTTTCTTGTAGGGCAAGATAATGGAACTGCATTTACATTAGTGTAAGGAACTCCCACTTTTATGATTCCTTCTGCCAACATTGTTCAGTAGCTGTTCACCCACTTTTAATTTTATGGAGCTGCGCAAGGCACTGAAAGGTTGGATAATTTTCCCATGATCATACAGACAGTATGTGTTAAAGGCAGGACTTCAACCCAGATATCAGTTCTGAGGCTAACTCACCACCTACTTTGTCATGCAGCCTCCATTATCCTTGAAGTATAAATTTCCTCAAAATCATTTCATTGAATAACAGAATATTAGAGTTGGAAAAGACCTCGGTGACCACCCTAGTCCAATGTAGACCCCCAAAAGAATCTAGCCCTGCAAAATACATACACAGCTTGTGGTAATTCAGACTCTGAAGACACAGAGCCATTTTTCTCTTCTCTGTAATAAACATGCCCAGATCCTTCAATCAATATTCATACAGCTGGGATACACACAGTTCTTTACCATCTTGGTTGTCCACCTCTGAAAGCTGCCCAGTTTTTCAGTATTTTTATAATGAGTTGCCCAAGAATGAATACCCTGCACATGTTATCTAATCAGGGAAGGGTATAGAGGAACTATCATTTTCTTACTCCAGAAGCTTATAAAAAAAAGATTGCCTATGAAAGCTATAAAAGATTACATCTGCTCCTTTGGCTGGCACATCATGGTGCTGACATATTGCACTTGTAGCGCATTAAAGTTCTCAGACATTTTTTAGTTTAATTGTTATCTGACCATGCTGCCCCTATATTGTATAAGTTGATTTTTTGACTCCCTTTCCCCAAATGGCTTTGTAGTTAATCCTACTGAACTTCTTATTCAATTTTGTCCAGTATTCTAGCCCATCAAGAACTTTTTGGATCCTGATTCTGTTAACCATTGTGTTATCTCTCCCTGTTATCTTTGTGTCATTTGCAAATTTGATGAGAATGCCATCCATGCCTTTAGAGAAGTAACTGATAAATAATAATGGCAGCTAACATTTATGTAGTGCTTACGGTATGCTAGGCACTATGTTAAGTGCTTTACAATTGGTAAATTTGATCCTCACAACAACTTTGGTAGGTAGGGGCTATTATTATAATATTAATTTTACAGATTAGGAAACTGAAGCAAACACAGGTTAAGACACTTGCCCATACTTAGTAGTCATACAGCTAGCATTTGAGGTCAGATTTGAACTTAAGTCATCCTGACTCCAGGACCAACACTCTATCCACCTCATCACCTAGCTGCCCTGTACATGAACACAAATACTTCTATTGAAGATATCCTTCAAGGTTGACAGTGAACCATTAATGACTACTCAATGAGTCTAGTTGTCCCAATAAGTCTGAATTCATCTTATTATATTATTACTTAGCCTGTGTTTTCTATCATTTTCACAATAGTATGAGATACTGGCAAATATTTTGCTAAGATATGTGTATATATGCATATTCACACACATATAATATATATGTGTGTATAACTATGTATATGTGTATATATATGTAAGTGTGTATGGTTGTATACATATATGTGTATGACACCAATATCTATAGCAGTACCCTAAGCTACTAGTTGAATAATCTTGTTAACAATAGAAATAAGGCTACTTTGTCCTAATCTCTTCTTGATGAAGCCATTCTTACTCTTTATAATCATGATTTCCTTTTTCTAAATGTTCTCTAACCATTTCTTTAATGATTTTTTCTAGCCTTTTCACAGATATGGGAGTCAAGTTTACTGGCCTATGATTTGAAGACTGTATTCTCCTCCCTTTTTGAAAACAGGAACACTTTCACTTGGCTCTTCCTTCCGTGTTTTTCCTATTCTCCATGGCCATTCAGATCATACTACCAATGGCACAACAACCACAGAAATGAATGAATGCATGTATTAAAAAAAAAGGATTTATTGAGTGTTTCCAGTGTGCCAAGCACTGTGCTAAGTGCTGGAGATACGATAGAAAACAAGGGAGAAACCACTCTGAAGCAACTGACATTCTAATTTGGGGATGACAAACATATAAAGGAGGTCAGCTGCAAGGACTGATGGAAAGACCCAGTGATGTTTAGGGTTAATTGGCAGGGTTGATGGCAAGACCTTTCTAGCTCTAAATGTTATGATTTTGACTTCTATATGCAAAAAATAGGTTTCTGTTTCTAATGCAAAGGAGTTCTCAGGGTGAGTGGCAATTTACAGGGGTCTATAGGGAATAGTTATAGGACAGCTTGTTAGATGCAGTGGTTTCCATCTTATTATAAAGATTACAGTTGTTGAATTCCTGCTAATCTAAGTGGCAGAAGAGGCCATGTCTGTCTTAAACTTTATTATTATACTGTGTCTATCCCAAAGTTTAAGATGCTGAAGGGGTTTGGCTCATGACCTTTGGGTAATGGAGGGTGGGCAGGAAGAAGCAGGGAATAGATATTCTCTTCCATGAGGACACAGAGTAGTGGATAAGGAGCAATTCTCAAAGGCAAGAAGACCTGGGTTCAAACCCACTTCTAACATACTGACTTGTCATGCTAGACAAGATTTTTAGCCTTTCAAATTGCAGAAAGCTACTAATCTGAATTAATAGCAACTGTTTTCTGAATTAATAGGCAACCATTTGCCTATACAAATGAAATCACATATTTAGTGTAAAAAAATCCCTTATACTATTTTTTGTGAGAATTGGTCACAGTGGCAATTATACTACAGAGTACTTTCAACTATTATGAATCTCTCCATTGGCCTTTCAGTGACTAGAGACTTTAAATTTGTGGTGTTCAAATATTCACAGCCATACAGAATCACTAAGAGAACATTTGTTTTAAATGATGATATTCTTTGGGTGTAATTTGGCATTATTAGAAACATTACATTCTTTTGTAAATGCAGTCCAGTTTCCTATCCAATTCATTTTCTATCAATACTGGCTGTATTAGATATACATAATGATCCACTAACTCAACAGTCTGGCCCTCTAATTGCCTGGACAATAGACATTTTCATTCTTTTAGTTTTTCCTGGATAGATCCTTAGACTAATCTCTTTTGTGTATTTATTGTTCTGAATGAGAAAGTCTTCCTATATTCTAGGTTGTGGGGCAATCAGCATAGTGTTATCTTCAAACAAGAGTGCCTCATCCATTTTAGGGAATCCTTCCGTTTGTAAGGCCTCCTTCATCACAGCGGCAAATCAGAAAATTACTCAAAACAGTGTTCTACGTGGTTGTAGCACCCAATAATATAATTTGTCTGGGCCAGGAGATGTGAATTCACCAAGAGCAGCTAGGTGGTCACCTGGTTATCTCCTTATTTATCTTCAGTATCAGCTACCTGTTACCCATTTTTTATTCTCTCCTTTGCAGTGGCTTGCACAGCCAAATGCTAAATGAAAGCCAAGAGCAAAATGAAAATTGAATGACTCTTCCATCTAGCCATTGCCAGGAATCATCAGCCCATCTACTTCATTCATCTATTTCATTTCTTTGATCTTCTTTTCACCTAGTGTTATTTAAAATAAACAAATAAAGCCATTTTTGCTGTCCTTAGATGTCCTAACCAACCTCTGCTCATTATAAGCTTTAGCACTTCTAACACTATTATCACAGAACCAAGTCTCTCATATGCGTCCTGTTATTTTTCCTGATTTTTATCATTGGTACTTTTTATGTATGTAAATACATTGTTTGCTGAGTTCCCTGTGCATCCACATAAGTGTCTTCAGATAATTCCTGTTTTTCCTCATTAATGGAGATTTTCCTTTTATGTCTTCGGAATTTCATTCTTCAGAGTTTCCTATTCTTTCTGGCCTGACTTTCCCCTGCAAAATTTTATTCTATAAGATCCTTCCTGTCCTTCCTCTGAATTCTACTCATGCCACATATAAGGTATGTGTGTTTATGTGTGTACACATATACATATACATACATATATATACACATAAATATACATATATGTATATGTGTGTGTATATACATATATACATGTACATATATGTATATATATATATGCACATATCAAACTATGCTTGGTTTTCCTCTTCTATATCACTATTCTAAGAAAGAGTACTCATTCACCCGCAGGGTTTCCTCCTTTTTCACCCAATATCCCAGTTTCTCTCTATTCATGAAAATTATATACTACGCAGAATTTCCCCTTTTTTTTCTTCCAAGTTTTTTTTTAACAGAAATTCTGCTTTAAGATAGGACTGCATATACAAAGTATCCAATAATGGCAGTAGTTGTCTTTAAAGCTGTATCAGAAATAATAGTAACATCTGTATACGTATCACTGTGTTCTTCAAAATTCGATCACCAATGGCCCCATGTCCCTTTTATAAATGTAATACCAGATTGTTGGAGGACTTAAATAATCTGCCCAAGATCATAGGCTAGCTAGAAGAACATAGATTAGAACCCAAGTCTTCTGACAGACACTAGCTGAAGAGTCAGTATGACATAGGAGATAAGGTCTTACACTTGGAGTCAGTAAGGCCTGAGTTATAATTCTGCCTCTTTTATGCTTATTAGATGTGTGGCCATGGGTAAGTCATTTAATCTTCCTACTCTTCAGGTTTTTTGATCTCTAAAATAAGAGGATTGATTACTTCATGCTCAAGATTCCTTCTAGTTTCACCATTATTTGATTACATGACTCTAAGTTCATTAACTTTCCCTTCTAGAAGAGGGAAAGAGATATTATAATCTCTCTCTAGGTACCTTTAACCATTTTGAATCATTTTTTCAGGGAAATACTTTTTGTCTAACCTAGCTCATTCTTATAACATTAAAGGATAGAGTTTCTGGTTTTGTTTAATTTCCAGAGAAAGAGACGTGGATTTGGAGACAAACCTCTACCACTTAGCAAGTCTATGTCCTTGGGTAAGACACAAGCCACATTTCCTCCTTAAATACGGCATTTGTTATGTAACCCATATGTATTTATTGGGCAGTATGGACAAAAAGATGAAAAATACAATATGCTCTTTGCCCTCAAGGAATTTAACATAGTAAGAAAAATAAGAAATATGTGAATAAGTATCCTACAAAAGATAGGATTACAGATTTGTAGCTGAAGGGTCCTTAGAATCTGGTCAAATAAGATGGTTTGCCAAAGGTCACACAGGAACAAGAAGAAGAAGGATGAGGAGGAGGAGAAGAAGAGGAGGAGGAGGGGATGGGGAGGAGAGGAGAAAGAGAGAGGGAGAGGGAGAGAGAGAGAGAGAGAGAGAGAGAGAGAGAGAGAGAGACAGAGAGAGAGAGAGAGAGAGAGAGAGAGAGAGAGGGAGAGAGAGAGAGAGAGAGAGAGAGAGGGAGGGAGAGAGGGAGAGAGAGAGAGAGAAAGGATTTAAAGCCAGGTCCTTTGACTAGAGATCCCATATTCCTTTTAGTACTCTACTTTCCAGACACAATGTGAAAGGAAAAATTTATACAAAGGGCTAAGGAAAATCTGAGGAAGATGCTATTATTTTTAAGTTATAGAGATCAGATAATGCTTCATGGAGGTTTTGCTTTCTGGAATCAGAAGGAAGAAGGGGAGAGACAGACAGACACACAGAGAGAAAAACAGAGACAGAGACACAGAGAGACATGAAGGGAATGTGTTCCAGGCATTGGGAATGGCTTGATCACATGCATAGAAGTGCAAGATGCAGGCCAACAAGGTTAGAGTTCGGAGAGCTGTGTGCTATGGCTGGGATGGAGAGCGACATGACTGGGATTTGAGTAAATCAAGTCTGGGAAGGTAGGTTGAAACCAGATCTTGGAAGAACTTTAACAGAAACTAAAGATTTTATATTTTATTTTAAGGACAGTTAAGAGCTAGTATTCTGTTTTTTGAAACAGAGTAGAGACATATACAGATACATAAGTTTCTAATGTGTGTATTTGTTTATTTGTACAGTATTTTATACACTTATAATTGCTTGAATGTGACAAATATTTCCATTTATATACACACATTATGATTGTGTGACATAGCCATTGGAGAGAGACTAGACTAACTGTAGTGATAGAAGTTAGGAACGTTAGTAAGAAGCTCAAATGAGATAATATATGCATAGTGCTTTGCATAATTTAAAAGTTACATAAAGGGCAGTTATTAATATTTCTAAGTATAATGTTGGCATTCCAGTGCAGCTCTGTTACCTGTGTTCTGCTCTGCCCCAGAATTTTCTCAACCATATTCTTGTCTCTCTACTATGTTCCTTTTTTGTGTTGTTATTGTTTTCCTCTCTAAATTTCCCATCACCTTTCACTTTTTCCTATTGAAATAAAAGATTCAAATTAGGTCTGTGGAGTAGTAGCCACACAGAGTCAGGAAGTCATGAATTAAAATCCTGTTAATATTTATTAGCTGTGTGACCCTGGGCAAGTTAGTTAACAACTCCATGCCTCAGTTTCCTCATCTATAAAATCACCTTGGACTCCAAGGTGATCACTTCCTTTGCAGATCTTTTGTGTCACTCTGAACCTCCTCTTTGCATCTATATTCAAATTTATATCATTATTATTTGCACACGTGACTTCTTCTTCTTACTGGATATGGAATTTCTTAAGGGCAGGGACCGTGTCCTTTAAAAAAATCTTTTTAACCTCCAGAGCTTAGTAAAGTGGTTGAACACTTTGGGGCTTTAATAAACATTTGTTAACTTAACTAAATAAAATACTAGGAGCCATTAGAAATGAAAAAAATAAAAAAGAAGGATGTATTTGAAAGTAGAAGTGTGCAAGGGGTGCAAGGGGGGAAATTTATCTTTATAAAGAATATATACATAACAAATATACATGTATAATTGAAGCATATATAATAATTTGTCTTTTTATGCAGGCATATAAATATCTTTGTAACAAGCCTACATAAGAAATTAATTTTATATAAAACATACATACCTCAGGAAAATATTAATAAAAATAAAATAATATCAAGAATATGTTAATATAAAGAAGAAAATCCTAAGTACTGAAAACATAATTCAATCTTAAAAAGTATAAATCAGGGTATATCTGGTACGAATACTTAATATATTTATGTGTATATGTGTATGCTCACTCATACACATATGTTAATGTATATTTTCAATTACACTGAGACATTTACACATATTTTAAATTATCTTTGACCTCCGGCACAGTGGATAGAGTGCTAGAATTAGGCTCAGAAAGACCTGAGTTCAAATCTTGCTTCAGACACCTACTAGCTATGTGACCCAGAATCAGTCACTTAACATCTGTCTACCTCAGTCTGATAAATGGGGCTAATGATAGCACCTAACTCCCAAGGTTGCTGTGAGGATAAAATGAGGTAATATTTGTAAAGTATTATGTAAGTCTTAAGACATTATATAATACTAGCTCTTCTTCATCCTTCCTCCCTCCCTCCCTTCCTTCCTTCCTTCTTTCCCTGCCTCCTTCTTTCTTTCTTTCTTTCTGTCTGTCTTTCTTTCTTTCCTTCTTTCCTTCCTCTCTCTCTCTCTGTCTCTGTCTCTCTCTCTCTGTCTCTCTCTCTCTGTCTCTCTCTCTCTTTCTTTCCTTCTCTCTTTCTTTCTTTCTTCCTCTTTCTTTTCTTCTTCATAAAAAGTTTTATTATCATCACCATTATTATTACTTTTCTCTTATTATTTCTCTGGTTGAAGGATGAAGATACAGTTAACTTCTCAGAAGTAAAAACTACACTTTTACTTTTTACTTTGTATGTGGCTTAGAAATAAACTGTGTGAAAAAAAATGTGAAGATATTTCAATGGTAGTGTGATGGGAGCTCAAAACAAGTTCATTGGCGTGACATGGCGATAACTTCAGGCTGTACTAGATGGAAGGATGTCCAGGATGAGAGAAGTGGTAGATCCTCTGCCCTCTGTCCTAGTCAAATCATATATGCAATACATTACATAGGATAGTTCATGGAGTCACAGAGATTCAGGATTTTAAGTGTAATGCTAAACAGAGAGGTGATATAATTCAACAGCTCAAATGTATCAAGTACCATCTGTGTGCAAAGTATTGCCTCAAGAACTGGGAATACAAAGAGTGAAAATGAAACTATCTGCCTTAAAAGGGTTTACATTCTACAATGACTTAGATTATTCAGAAAAGGAAAAGAAAACCCATGCTTTGTCTTAAATTATTTCAATAAGGCTTAGTGATAGATGTCTTCCTGAATCACATACGTGCACACACACACACACACACACACACACACACACACACACACACACATATGCACACACACCTGATTACTTGGTTAATTGAGCTGGTCCCAGGGTGGGTATAGTCAGGTAATAACCCGATTCTATCTGAAACCCTATCTACAGAAAAAAAATGTAAATTTGAGGGCCATACAAAGAAACAGAGCTGACAAAACTCAATTTAGAGTTTGTGAGAAAATTATTTTAATTCTCAATTTTTCTTAAACTATGAAAAGATGGGGTTTGTCCTATGATTTCACTGATATGGGCATGAGAAAACTCATTCTTCCAATGCTTGTTGGCACTTTCTGTGCAACTCACAATTTTAGAATGATGTCTAGAGTGCTCCAAAGTTAAATGAACTGCCCAGGGTCACAAAGCCAGAATATATGATGGGCAAGAATTGATCTCAGGTCTATTTAGCTTCAAGGACTGCTCTCTATTCACTATGCCACACTGATTCTTAAGATGTGTAATGCTCACACAGAGTTGTTTTGAGATCAACATTTTGCAAACTGTAAACTGTTATATGAATAGTTCTTAATCTGATAATAATGAAATATATGGTAGGATTTAATAAAAATGCTCAGTTAAGTGAAGGCAAGATAGAACAAGAAAAATGCAAAGATAAAGAAAGACATAGAAGAAGAACAGCCAGAGTGTGTAAAGGCTGTAAACAGAACAGAAGGCTCTTTCCTACTCTCAGGCCTAAAATGGAATCCCCACTCTGATGCACCAATATTAATGCCTCTCAGAACTATTATCACCTTCTTCCTTGGTCTCAGCAACCACAGTAACTTCTTCTATCAGATTTCCCTATCTGGCCCCAGTCTATCCTATCTCTCTGGCATCCATCCCCCAAACATGCTTTTTTTTCCTGATTTATCACAATTACCATACTCTCTGCAAACCTCAGGTTGGCTGATGACAATACAGACTCATCCCCGGTCACCATACTCAATAGAGTACTCGTCAATTTCAGGAGAGGGTGGAATATTTGGAGAAATCCTAAACAGGAATTTTTTGAAAAGGGGTACTCTCCAATAGTTACTGAAAACTTACCTGACTTTGGGCTGATGTCACAGTTACCTTTAGGGACTTAGAAATTCAAGTAGGTGAAATGCCAGTATACAATATAAGCGTTGATGTTTCTAGGTAAACAGGTGGAAGTAACATACAACCCAAAGTCCGAGAATCCTCAACAGAATCTCATATCAAAATATTATAAACTTAGAACAAATTCGAATAGGTTAAATATGAAGAGTAACAAAAAGTGTTGTTTATCCTTTATTTTCAAAGAGGACCAATGCCACCACAGGGTAATGTCTTGAATCATGTGTGAGTTGGATTTAAGTGAAACACAGTTGCACAAAGCTGTCAGCCTCACTCTCTCTTCCAGAGTCATCAGAGTTCAGGGGCAAGACATGTCAAGGAGACTGGCAATGGCCTAGGATGCAGTGGATGACCCTGGTGTCTTCGATGTCTGACCAAGCAGTAAGTGCTCTGTAGCACCTACTTCAGCTGCCTTCATGGCTGTTGGAATAAATTGTTTACATTCCACCAGGGGAAGTCTGCACATGCTTAGCATAGATAATCCCTCTAGGTCACCAATGGGTTTGAGACCTGTCAGTTACCCTCAATCTGCTTTAGCCTATCTGCTGAGATGGTTTTACCTGGGTGTGGCTGCTGCACATGTTAGGGCTTCTTGGACACACAGGCGAAAGGGTGAAAGTTAGGGGACAGGTGGACACCAAAGGTGGATAAGAAGCTCTAAAAATGGCCCCACAAGCCCTAATACTAGAGGTGCTAGTTCTCCCTGAACACCCCATATGTTCCAGTAGTAAAAAGAAAAGTATCTAGCAAATGTTAGCAGCAGTTACATGAATAACAAAATTGTAATCCTGGGTGCTTCATCACCATCCTGTTCTGAATACTGGGCAAAGAAACCATTAATTGAATGAATCTTGCTTTGTTTCCTCAGAAAAGTCACATGAGGTCTATTAATAATGAGGTCATGCAGCTTTTGCCAATGTGTTGACTCCAATTTAGATTTAGATTTGTTTTTAACCTTAAAAGTTTGACATAAACTCCACCATATAGTAGTTGTTAAAAGGTCATTGTACATGGGTTAAAGTCCTACTCTAATACAACCTAAAGGCTAAGATAGCATAGATTTAGCTCTGGCAGATGTTATGAAACTGGGATGGCATAATATGGATCTGATGGGAGACTTTATGTTCACCTTAGAGGACCAGGCTTATTAATTTTAAAGAGGAAGCTGACTACCATATGATGAGCTTTTTTTAGCCACAAAAATTAATTTTTTTTTAGCTATAGCAATTAAGACATGGACATCTGCATTGAAGATAGCACCCATATTGATGAAGTCATGATCTTTGAAATATTTAAGCCTACTTGGGGACATTGTGGTATCAATTAACAAGAATGATGAATCGAACAAACGTAATCATTTTACAATCTTTTGTGGTCAGTATTTACACAAAACAAAAGCTGCCAGCAAACCATTGACTAAAGCTCACAATCATTTTTGCTCATATAAAATAAAGATTTATAAATGTTTGCAAGATGTTTCACAATCATTCTTTCATCTGATCTTCATGTCAGTCTTATGAACTGGGTACAGTAGATATTATCATTCCCGTTTCTCAGATGATAAAACTGAAGCTCAGAGCTAAAGTGACTGATTCAGGATCACACAGCTATCAAATATTAAAGCGAGGATGGGATGCCATGTTTTCTGACTCTAGGTCCAGGACTTGTTCTTGGACTGCCACACTTCAGAATAGAGATATAATAGACAAGACATGGTCTAGTTCACTAACAGTATGGAATTAAGTAGTTTTCACAGAAGTAGACTGGCAATTTATGCTAAAAAGCAATAGTCCTTTAACTTAGACAAATTTTAACTTATATGGGGGGAAAGAGGGAGCAAAAGTGAGTAGAATGGGTTGGCTCCAGGTCTCACTTTACAAGAAGGGACAGAATAGAACTAGATCTCTTATAGAGTGTGATCACTTCTAAAATACAATAATTTGGGGGGTAGAGAGGGAAGAGGAAGAGGGTCAAGGGTCCTGCAAGAAGATCCCTACAATAACCACAGTTCATGCTAAGCTTTCATCCTTCCTGATTGTTTTCAGAGGACTTACTGGCTTCTGACCTTCCCACATGACAGCAGCCTCATGAAACAGGACAGGACCAGGACTTTATAGGGAGGAAGGGAGTTATCTAATACCTGCCAAGTCTACTTGGCTTCACATTTCTGGGATAACAGTCTGGAAGAGGCAAAAGAATAGCCAGGGAGGACCAACAAAACATACTATGGTACTATAAGTTTCTTTCAGGGAAACTTAATGATCTGGAAAGGTCCAGAAAATGGGCAAGTTGGAAATGCCAAGCTAGAGGAGGATTTGTCTCCAAGAAAAGTAACTTATTACATATGAATGTTAAGGACCTCAAAGTGGAACCTAAAACAGAGAATTTGGGAATGACTGCAGGAATCTCTATCAAAATTGTGTTTATTGGGGCAGCTAGGTGTCGCAGCGAGTCGAGCACTGGCCCTGGTGTCAGGAGGACCTGAGTTCAAATTCGGACTCAGACACTTGACACATGTACAAGCTGTGTGACCTTGGGCAAGTCACTTAACCCCAATTGCCCTGCCAAAAACCAAACAAACAAACAAAATTGTGTTTAGTCACTCTTCTCTGTTACAGGTGTTAGACTTGTAAAATCAGTAGCTAGGAAATGTAAACTATGGACTACCTTTTTTACATACACAGAAGGATAAATATCTGTTCATAAAGTAACCAAAAATTCTACTCTAATTTCACAGTTAAGTAAAGCACCAAAATAAAGAGGGAAAATCTAAATATAATATTTTAAAATTATTTCAAAGAGCCCTATTAATTTTAAAATCCCAAAGATCCTATTTGCTTTATTTTCTCAGAAAGATGTTATAAGAAACTTCACACTCTGGTTAAACAAAAAGTCAAGAAACAGAAAGTGAAAGCAGGGAACAAATTAATAGAATGTAAGGAGCAAAAACTCAGATTGGGTGTAGAGCAGGAAGGAGGGGGCTTGGAATGATGACAAGATAAAAAAAGTCTTCACTGAGACACACACACGCACACGCACGCACACACACACACACACACACACACACACAAATATTTTTTCTCATCACTTCTCTTTACTCACCTTAGTCAAGTCACCCATCAGAACTTCTCCCTGCTGAAGCCTTTCTTAAACCATCTCTACACATATCTTACTCGAGTTTGCACTGTTGGTGAGAAATAACCAATCTTACTCTGACTACTAGGTCTCAGGACCTTACCTAAGATGACTTCGTAGGAGCCACCTGAGAATGCTGCTTGGAATAAGGCTAATTTTCCCATTTTATTTCCCACATTCTTCCACACAAAGTTTCAAGTCCTGTCAAGCTGGTCTGCAAACATTGTCTGAGAACACCTTATAATTTCCTGTCTTAAAATTTTCACTCACATTAATTCTTCCCCATCTTCTTATACTCCCACCCCCACCTCAGATAAAGATGAGTCTATTCAAATCAAATCAATACTATTGTAAAAACTAGATGACATAGTTTATTTGAAGATTCTACATGCAAGGAGGAAAAAAAAAATTAGACATTTCTTCATATGAAAAGTATAACCTGATATCCTTTGCTCTTACAGATTTTTTTTTCTGTAGCAAAACTGAGAAATTAATTTCTTCATCACCTTATGTGATTTTAAAAGTGGTAGGGACTCTAAAGGTCATCCAGTCTAAATTACTCATTTTACAGATGTGGAAAATAAGGTACACGGAGGAAAATAATTAGTGATAGGTTCATATCACTAGCTAGTAATTCAGCTGGTAAAAGCTGGAAAATGAATGCAATGAAGGTGAAGTGACCTGTCCAAGATCACACAAGTCTTCTAAGGTGCAGTTCAATGCAGTTTACAGTAACAAATTCTAAGTAACATATTTTTGCCAAGAATGTCAAAGAAGTTTGTTACACAAGGATATATATGTGTATACCTTTTCTTCAATGAATAAAAAACTATTTTCTTTCCCTCCCATCTTCTTCTTCTTCTTCTTCTTCTTCTTCTTCTTCTTCTTCTTCTTCTTCTTCTTCTTCTTCTTCTTCTTCTTCTTCTTCTTCTTCTTCTTCTTCTTCTTCTTCTTCTTCTTCTTCTTCTTCTTTCCTTCATCACCATCATCCCATTATTATTAATGTCACTACCACTACCACCACAACAGTACTATCATTGCTGCTGCTGCTGCTACTACCTTTCTATCTTTAGACTTCTGGGGAGACTTCCAAAGAGAATGAGCAGTATGATATAGCACTAAAAGCACTAGATTTGGAATCTGAAGAACTGGATTAGAATCCTTTCTCTGCTACGTGATATCTGTGTGATCTTAGATAAGTGACTTTCTTTAGGTCTCAGTTTCTTTGTCCATGATGTTAAAGATTTAGAATAAATGAGGTCCCAATGCTCTTCCTATGCTCTTATAACATCCAATAGCATCTAATAGCAATCCAGTCTTTTGAATTTTTTGAGGAAACTGTCATTGTTCAGATGATTTCTCCAAGCCTTTCTAGGTTCACTGACCCAAATTCTGATCTACTGGATAGAAACCTTTAAAATTTAACTTGGAAAATGAAGTCTGTAACATGGCCTATGAGCAACACAATATTAAATATGAATGTCTGAATGTTGGTTATATTAAAAAAAAGCTATCCTGAAATCTATTCCTCAGTGTATCTCCTTACCCTTTCTCTTAAGAAACTCTGCTGTCATTAGGCAGAGCCAATGCTTTCAGACAAAAATGATTCCTGCTATGTCAATGTATACACATGGTTTATCCTTTGTGGACCTAGGTATTACACCAAATGAAGATAGCTGATCAAGGCACTGGCATGGGAAAATTTAGTTGTTGCTTCTAATTCTCTTTAAAAATAAGTGAGAATAAGGGGATTTGGGGGATGAAACATGTTGCAGTGGGAGGAAATGGATATGAAATCACAGCAACTGGTATAAAAACACAGCTATGTAATTTACTCTTTGTATGACCTTGGACAAATAACTTCACCTCTCTGGGCTTGATTCTTTATCTGTAAAATGAGATTGACTCAGAAAACATCTAACCTACCTTAAAGAGTGAAAGGAATGAAACTTTGCTCTATAACCATTCATATTTCTTCCTAAAAAGGATTTATAATTCCAGGATAAAAATCCCTTTCGCTAAGCTTGATCCTATAGAACATAAAAAGAATTTTGCAATGTTGGCTATTAAGTAAGGCTAGTAAGGGGGATAAATTATTTCTGAAGATATCACCTGGAAGAAATCATAAAGGTTCTAGTCAAGGTTATGAATGTCTCGTAATTATCAGATTACATACTAAGGAAAATTTATTCTTTACAAAACAAGGAACAAAGGCATGGCAATGCCTCACGGCAATAGGTATAGAAGCTGATATGGTTGGAGCTAATACTTAGAAGGAGACACTCCAAGTGAGTAAGAACAGGGATATTTAATCTTCAAATCAGATTACAATTCTAGAAAAGATCTAAAATGGCACAAGTTTGAACAATAATCTCTTGGTGCACAGAGGAACAAAAATAAGCTCCTTCGCTTAGTCCAGGAGTACACAATAAGAGAGCTGAAAGGCATGGGCTACTAGTAGAAGAAGACTTATATCAAGCAAGTCAGCACAAGTTCAATAAATAGATATGAAGCTAATGATAGCATCTGACCAAGGATATCATAATGCCTTAGAAGGCTGGACACCCACTGTTCCCTGACTGAAGATGCCACAGGGGGTCCAAAATACTCGAGTTCTGACTAGGGACAATGATGTCTGAAAAGACTCTTAGCCCAGATATATTAAGAAGATTGGTGTAAGTAGCAAGAACATGGGAAATTAGGGATAGAAATAAGATCTGAGTATCCAAATCAGGAGGATAGGAGGGGATAAAACCTTTTCTTTTCCCAAAGTCCCAAAAAGGAACTGAGGGGCGATATGAGTGACTAGAAGATGATATTAAACAAAATAATTAATCAACACTATAGTTCTAGAGGTACCCCAAATATAAGGCCAGAGGAAGAAAATAATTTAAAAGTAACTAAAAGCAAAGACTTGGAGTTTAAAAAATGGCTTAGTCAAAAATATTGCAACAAGACCCAGAAGTATTGGAACTGGAGGACACAGAATAACTATATACAACCCATAGTATAGGATTTAAAAAGAACCCAAAAAAGAACTCACCAAACAATTTGATTGCCAAATGCCCAAGCACCTCAGATAAAGGAAAAAAAATAAGTGACCAGGAAGAGATTGATAATGAACAAAAAACAATATACTATATTCCTAAGGACTATTCACCATCAATGTGAAAGCAAGGGAAGACTGGAATATGATATGCCAAAATGCAATGAAAAATATATTCCTCAAGGATATGTAGTCTTGCATATCTGAGCATAATCTTATATCAGAGGATAAATGAAACATTAGCAGAACTAATGACTTCTAAATATTTTTTTTGAGAAAATCAACTAAACAGAGTCTAAAATGCTGAAACAGAAAATAGACGTTTGCACAGATTAAAAAGGTAAGGAAATAATCCAGTAATTACAAACGTGAAGGGAAAGATATAACTACCATCCCTTCTTAATTTCACTTGTCCTGGGAGTCATTAAAGAAACCAAGATGGAAGCTTAATAGAAATGAGGCAACAACGTTTCTTCAAGTTGAGGAACAATAGATTAAAGTCACTCAAACATAGAAACTGGGATTAAGGGAAGAGAAAAGACAATTAAAATGAGTACAGCAATAGATTGGGAAGTGAATAGTGGACTAGAATAGCATAGGGGAGGAGATGGGATAACTAATGATGAAGTTGGGTAGGCCAGGTAATTGCCTCAGGTAAAACAAACCTAGAGCTACGAACATAAAATCACTAAAAAAGGATCTGGCAATTAGTTTCTATATTGGAAAAGGTGATATGAGGTAAGAGAATGAAATTGGATACTCTAACAATACAAATTATAATAACTAGTGCAGATTTTTTTGTTTTTAATAAATATTATGTGATACAAAAGAAGATGGAACCTTACTAATCATAATAAAACATGTTAATGTGATGAGATTGTCCGTAAAGGCTGATAAGATTAATTAGGAAAAAATAATAATGATTTGTTTTGTATTTAAGAAACACTCAAAGAATAAAGATTCCCTCAAAATTAAAGAGAGTAGAAAGTTAAAATGGGGTAGAATTTATGTGCCTTCACTGGTAGTTTTAAAAATCAGAAGTAATATTCATGATTCCAAATAATGAAACAGAATAAAGAGAGGTTCAAGAGAAATAAACACAGAATATTAATCAAGCATAAAGTTGTCATAACAAATTAAATAATGCCAATAGTAAATATATTCACCAAATGGCAGATCATCTAAGTACATAAAGAGAAAACTGAGTTTCATACAATCTAGAAAAGGTAATTTTATATAATGTCAATCTGTTTCAAGCAAGAAGTATTAGACAAATATAACAGAAGCATAAATATGAAGCAAATGAAGTATTTGAGCAGAATGTTAGAATAATTAAATATAACTGTTGATTATTATTGAAGAAGAAACTTAAAGGAAAATTTCAATCTTTGAACATTTGTATTAATAGGATAAAATTTATTACTAAAGCACCTAAACAAAAAATAATAAAAAAAAGTTAAAATTAAAATCCACACAGAGAAAGTAAAAATTTTGAGAATCAAAGTGAACAAAATATGAAACCAAAGATTGTTTTAAAGAAGAATTAAGTTGAAAAACCATTAAATATTAAAAATAAAAAATAGAAAGGTTGATTTAAATAACAAATGGAAGGAAAATAAAAAAAAATTTCAAAAGCTGTTGTAGCCAATTATATACAAATTAGAAGAAATTGAATGGATGAATATTTATCAAATATACAATACCAAAGTAACAAATAAGGAAATGAAAAATCTCAGCAAGACTCATTTTTTAAAGGCACTTTAGCATGCAGTAAATGGGCTCTCAAATGGTGAAGAAACCAAGAACCAGATGAATTTTAAAATGAATTCCATTAGAGAACAAATAATTCCTGTATTATATAACTCACAAAAATAGAAAAAAATATATTCCTAGATTCTTTCTATGGGCCAAATAGATTTCTGATGCCCAAACCAGGAAGATACAAAGCAGAGAAAACAAAACAAAACAAAATAAAAAAAACCCAAATAGTTCAATGTCACTAGTTAATGCTGTTGCCATATGTTCATATACATATACACATATGCACATATGTGTGCACATGCTTATCACATATATTAATATATGCATATGTATGTGCATGTAAATGTATTTTGTGTGCAAATTCATGGTTTTAAACATCTGAATGGGATTTATAACAAGGATGCTTGGTACTGCATTAAATAAAATCAATCATAGTATAACAAAAATAATAAATTATGTGTCACATGTTTATAATCAGAAAGGATTTAAAGGCCACTAATTCAACCCCCTCATTTAACAGAAGAGAAAACTGAGGTTCATGAGTTTAAAGTGAATTTCTCAGGGACATATAACTAGTAAGTGTCTGAGACAGGATTTGAACCTGAGCATCTTCCTGATTCCAACTCCAGTGATCTATCCATTGTACCACTGAGCTCATATAGGAAGGAAAAAAAAAAAAAAAAACAAAGCCTCTGACAAAATACGATGTTCATTTACATTAGAAATGCCAAAATATCTAGAAATAAAAGGTCCCCTCATTGACACACACACACACACACACACACACACACACACACACACACGTTCATGTATAAATGTGTATGTACACACACGCAAACATCATTTGTGAAATTCACTTGAAACTTTTCCCAATAAGGTCAATTGTAATTCAATTGCAATTCACTAATTAAAATATTGCTAGAAATGGTAGGTGTAGCAAAAAGAAAAGAAAATACATTGAGAAAATAATTATCATGAAAATTTATCTTTACCGGTGGATGACATGAGAGTTTATTTAAATCCCAGAAAATTAACAACAGCAAATATTATGATCATTAATATATCTGTATATCAGCAATGTAAACTTATAACATCTTCAACTTTCCTGTGAGGTACTAACAGAGGACAAAGACAGAAAGGAAAATAAATTACACTTAAAGCAATCATAAAATTCTTTAAATACAGGCAAGAACTAGAAGCACAAAGACATAATTTTCTTGGAAATGATAAACCCAATGACACATACTAATGGAAAAGGGGCTCTTCCTTTGACAAAAACTCCTTGGAAAATTCAAAAATTGTCTGGTAAAAAAAAAAAGTTTGTATCACCCTCTTACACACTTTAATAACTTTTAAAAATTATAATTGCTATATGATCTAAGCACAAAAACTCACATGAAGAGAGCATATCTTCAATTGTTATAGCTAAAGTATTAATAATGCAAACATGTTAACACAAATAAATTCAATGTGTAGGACATAAAATATTACCTATGTGGTACAACACAGGAGAAACGATATAAAGGATGCCATTAGAGAGCTATATGAATGGAAAAGAATGAATGGGTCAGTTATATAGCTTTTAACAAAGGAAAAGTGATGGATAGCCCTCCAGTTCCACTGACATCCTTGCAATCAAGAGAAGTAGAGGAAATATGCTGGCTCATTAGGTTTAAGATTAGCATTCCATGTCACACCCCACAGTACATTCAGAATGGATAAATAAATATAAAAGTTTCCATAAAATTATCTTTCATAATCAGTGGCTACTGGAATAATTTTTAACTAAATACAAAACTAAAGAGATCATAAAAGGCAAAAATCACAGTCTTAAGTGGTTTCACAAATAAAATCAACGCAACTAACACCGGAAGATTAGCTACCAATTGGGAAAATATCTGCATTCAGCATTATAATACATAGAAAGATCTGAGATCTTTTCTCCATAAATTAAGAGATTTAAACAATTCTCTTATGCTGCCATACAGGTTTGGGAGACAGTATGGCATGATGTATAAAGTATTAGATTGAAAGCAGTATTTATTGGTTATTTGAGTTGCAATTATTCTTCATACACTTATATACTATATACACTAAACCTCTCAGGCCCTCATTTTCCTCTCTTAAAAAATGATGGGGTTGGACTAGATTAACTCTGAGGTCAACAGTTTGTTTTTTTTTTTTTGGTAGGGGAGAGGGATTGGTGAATACTTTAATAATTTAACTTTTTAAAACTTGAACTTCAGTAATTTATGTCATTCTCAGCTAAACTGATAATCACCTTGTTATAAGTCCTACAAATTATGGTGACACACAATCACAGTGCTTTTGAAGTCTGATAGGCTATCACTATATTTGCAGATAGGCTTAATTTTGTGATTCATTATTGAATTATGAATAATGTCTATGAGACATCAAGATACGATAAAACAAAATCAAAAAAGTAATAAGAAATAGAAGAAAATGTAAAATTTCTCATTGGAAAAACTGCCTTAGTAAAAATTGGGAGCAAAAGACAGAGTATCATTCAAACTCATCTCTTCTGATACAAAATCTTACATTTATTCTATGGCATATTATCTCCATCCTTTTAAAATGTTTTAGGTAGAAGATTTTTAAATATTCAAATATCTTCAGTTTTGTCTTTTCTCTTTTAGAGCTAAATTCCTAAAAAACAAACAAACAAACAAGTTATCTAAACTTATTAATTTCATTCTCTCACCTACCACTCTTCTCTCATTCCCAAAGGGCAGGGTTTGAAGTCAGACTAACTTGGTTCAAATTTGGCTCTACTACTTACTATCTGAATGAACTCAGCAAACTGCTTGACATTTCCCAGCCTCAGTTTCTTTAGAAAATGAAGAGTTAGACCACATGACCTCTACTGTCTTTCCTACTCTAAACCTAGGATCTTATGATTCAACACATGAATCCAGCTCTTCTTGGCTTTGAGTCTGGTTGTAGCCATTTTTACCATGTTTTATCTCTTATTCAAATGTCATTTCTTCTTATTCATCCTTATTCATAATTCTTTCCTTTACTTTCCTTGCCTCCATAGCTTATCAGTGGCCAGATCCCATTTCTTTTTCTGTTTCAACTACTTCCTCATCTGTCCTCTTCTTACTACACATGCAGCAGCTACCTTAGTTCAGAGTCTGATTATCTCTTACTTGGCCTACTGAACTAGCATCCCAACTTGCCTCTCTAATTTCTAGTTTCTCCTCTATCATCCATAAATCTGCCTAATTTATATTTGTTTTTAAAAAGAGAGATCTGCACATGCTATTCCCTTGCTCAAAGATTATCAGTGGATCCCTTTAGCCCTGCTCTAAAATATAAACTCCTCGGTCTATAATTTTATGCCTTCAATAATCTGATTGCCATCTATATTTCTAGCCACTTCATATTATTCTCCTTCATACAATCTCCATTCTAAGTCCAATTGACCTGCTAGAGTTTCCCTATACATGAAAATAAATCTTCTAATTAAGTGAATGAATGAATGAATGAATGATTGAATGTATGAAAGTGTTTACTACATGGGAGTTATTTGGCTAAGCCCTGGGATACAAGACACCACTCTTACCCTCAGGAAATTTACATTCTAATAGAAAGAAAATCACATAGAGACATAGAGGGTTGTATTGGGTAAGGAATGATAGTTTGAGCTTGACAAACATAAAAATGGAGAATGGAGCCATAAGGCATGACCACTTTCTCCAGAAGCAATGATAGTAAACAATTCATCACTGTTTTCTGAGCAAGAGGTGGAAAATCTGTGAAAAGGACCAACATAGCAACATGACAAGAAGGTGGCCAAGATGAAGCAAGGTTGGCGTTTGAGGCTGGCAAGATAACGTAAGCCACAATCAAGATCCCAGGGTCGAAGAAGAGTAGTTCTGAAGTTTAGTAAAGCCTTTAGACCTTACACAAGTATCTCCTGCCGCCACACCCAGTACAGCTGAAATACACTCTCTCTTTCAATCTGCCTAGCTTCCTTAAAAGCATAGTTCACCTCCTGTTTGAGGCTTTTCCTGTTCCTCTCTGCTATGAGTATCAAATAGCTTCTGAAATTCCTTTTTTATAATCTTGTATATGCTTTTAACTTACATGGTCAACAAACACTATCCCTTCCAAGAATATAAGCTCCCTAAAGAAATGTTTTTCTTTCCCTCTGTATCTCCTGCACTTGCACAATGTTGCTGTGTGTGTTCAATTAAAGATTTCCCCCTTATTAAAATCTAAAATTTTTTCATATTTATGAAAAAATGAGAGACATTGACCTTGAGATCTTAGAAGTGTGGGTCAATTTACTAGCTATCCTCCACTTCTCTTTGCCATGTCCCAAAAGCTTTTAGATTGATTTCTTTTAAGAGATTAGGGATTCCTCAATCTCAAAATGCCCTAAGGTTACATTACTTTGATCCTCAGATGGATCTATGATTTCATGGATGTTGACACTCCCTCCAAAGGTGCTGCATTTAGAATTATAATTCGTTTTTTAGCTCTGAGCTTCAAAATCAAATCATCTGTGTATCTATAAGAGCACACTGGGAAGCAAATAACCATAAAACTTCAAGGGGAAAAAATATGTGAGGATTAATGAGTTGACTTCTACAACTGTGTTTAGCAAGTCTTCACCATCTTCATAAATTTGCTCTCTTCTCCAGCAACCAGCATAAAGTTCTTAACTTAGTAGGCTTTTAATGTAACTACTTACACTAAAGTGGTGGACTGAATTGAATTGACCTGAAGTATCATATCCTAAATAGAAGAGTCAAATATGCCAACAAAGGGAAAGTTATTTTTTGGAGTATGTTGCTCTAAACAACATGGTAACCTCCCAGGTTATCTCTCAGTTTTGATTAAATTAAACTGAAGGATGAGGTTCCTCATTATAAACCCAATTCCATTCTTAGCCCCTTACTCCCCTATAAACTAGCTTTCCACCTTTCACTGTGAGGGTGTCTATTGGCAAGTAACTAGCTTTCAGCCCCTGATGTTCTCTCATTGGTGCAGAATGGTTTTAAACCTACATGTGTTTGTAAAAGGATGACAAGTATGAATAAAGTGATTTTTTTTTACATCTACCAATGATGAGGTTTGGGGTTGAGGGGTGCTTGAGACCCCAAAATACTGACACACCGGGCCTTGCCCAATGAATTCTACTGAAGCCTCCTCAGCCAAGGAAAACAAAGTTTATTAAAGATTCGCCATATTGGGCTGACTCTTATTTGTGACACTTGTTTTCACAATCGGGCCAGATTCAATCTAGATTGAATCTGAGCATCTTCATGGAGGCAAGATGGAGATTATATACAGAAAGATTGTGGGAGGGATCAAGGGGTGGCCAAGTAGTCTGGGGTAACTAGAGGAGGGGTTTAGGGAGGATCTTGAAGAGGAGTCCAAGGAGGATCTTGATGGGACTGGGGTGACTAGAGGTCAAGACTCCAGGAAACAAGAGAATGGGATTTTGATGGGATTAAGGGTGAGAAGTAGCTGGACAATAGAGATCTGGGCTAGGTGGAGATTTAGGCCTAGATAATGAAAGGCTTATGGCCTCAGGCAAAGGCCAGATCAAGTGGGAAGATTCAAGGAGAGTTCAAGGGGGTTCCCAGAGACTGTACCCCATTAGGTTCAAGGGGGTTCCCTGAGACTTTACCCCCATCACCAAAACACTTATTTTTCCTGAAAGGAAAACATCAACCTCACAATTGGTATCTTTCCTTTCTTCAATTTTGTCTTCTTCCTCATACTTATATTATTATTATTACTACCTTATATTTGTATAACATTTTAGTTTACAAAGAATTTTCCCATCCATTATAACATTCAATCTTCACAGATAATTTTGCAAGTTAGCCAGGATAGACATTATCTATCCCCAGTTTAGAGATTAGAAAAACTGATGATATTAAGATACAGCTGAAAGTTAATTGTTGTCCAGTCCCCAAGCTCTGTGCCTGGGAAAGTTTACTCATCAAAAGAAAAAAAAAAGTGTAGATAGGTTGCAATCTTCTAGCAGGCAGATAATGGTCCTAATATGATTGAATATTTAGTCTAAAAGGAAACACTCCTAAAGTGTGAAAATAGGGCTATTTTTTGTCTTCTAGAAGAAAATCTATTTAGGAAAATAGGGTTTAGGCTGGCATTGTGGTGCATGACTGTAATCTCAGTTACAGGATAGATTGAGACTGGTGACTTTCTTAGGACAGACAGAGAGAAGCACAGAAAGACTAAGAGAAACAGTGACAGAGACAGAGTAAGAGAGGGGAGCAGAGGTAGAGGGAGGAAAAAAGGAAGGAAGGAAGGTAGGAAGGGAAGCAGAGATGGAAGGAAGGAAAAAGGGAGGGAGGAAGAGAGGGAAAAACACTTCTTATGTAAACCATGGCAAATGAATGATACAATCCTAGGTCTTTTTATTCTAATTATGCTTAATGCTCTACTCTTTTGCCTTTTATATTTTTTTGAAAACCGAACTTTCCCTTAAAATATAAAAATTAGAGGACATGTAATAATAAGTGGTTAATGACAAGTTCTAGAAAAAGAGTAGAAAAATTTCTACCCTTCTGTGGAGAGATTGAGGGACAAATAGGACAATATACCTAGAAAGCTTATCTTTCCACAAAGGATAAGGCTTGTAGTTTCACAAGATGAGTGTGATGATAATCAGGGCAGGACTTTTTTTTTTTTTTTACTGTTTTCTCTTTCTGGAGCACTTAGGTAATCATGTGCCTTTGATGAGTCTGGCCTTTGTTTCAATGGGGCAGATAAAGTAGGATCTTTTTTTTTTTTGTCTTGGAGTGTTTCTCAGCACTAAGACAATCAGAGTCATTGCTTGGACACAATGTATATGATGTGGTACTAGAGATTAACTTCCCCACACTCTAAATGGTGAGCCTCAAGCCCCCAGGGTCCTGAACAGCTGTATATGTACTGGAGTGTTAGTGTTTGACTTTTGGGGAGTGCACTCATTGAAAGAATGTGCATGACAAGACTCAGGGCAAGCTGTTGAAATAGCCCCCACTCCCCTCCCCCCCATCCCCCATCCCTGCTTTGATAACCCAGATGTTGATGCTTCTCTGGTAACTGTGTATTGGTATGGATAGACTGGTTTGTGTTATTTGCTCTGTTTATAATGAGTCCTTGTAATTTCTGTTTGTATTTGCCCTGAAGTTCAGGGGGCTGATCCTTTCCCCCTGAACTAAATGAATGATATAATTAAAGTTGCTTTCCTTAGAAAAGCAGATCAAAGAACCTTTGTTAGCAGCCCTTCTGAGTGCTGGTGTTACTGATCTTACACAGCCACAGTGGCTGCTAGCAACATTGACGTTACAATGAGCCTCTAATACATCTAATTTTAAGGCTTTGAGCCCTGTTAAAAGACTAATATATTTGGAAGAAGCAGCCATTTTACCTGGTATTGACTCATTTTCACCTTAGAATGATTGATAGGCTTTGATAGACAAGAGAAAACAATAGGGCACCAAGTGCTTATAGCTACTGGGGAGGGAAGCGAGGACTCCTATGAAGGAATGGCAAATATGAAGAAAAGTTGCCACCTTCACTATTTCATTAAGGAATAGTCCTGTTTCA
Organism: Trichosurus vulpecula; assembly: GCF_011100635.1. NCBI lineage: Eukaryota > Metazoa > Chordata > Mammalia > Diprotodontia > Phalangeridae > Trichosurus > Trichosurus vulpecula. Next base: position 391,450,227 of record NC_050574.1, read on the forward strand.
TTGTGCAGTTTTCCTCACTTCCTTCCTCCCTCACTCATTTCCTTCCATCCTTCCTTCATTCTTCCTTCCTTCCTTTCTTCCTAAGCACGTTTCTTTAAATGCTATACCTAACGGCATTCAAAGAATTTTCAAGAAGATAGAAATGTGATACTTGAAACAAGAAAAATTGACAATGTATTTATATATCTCTAAAGAGTACATTTATTAGAGGAAGAGAATATTATCAAAAGATTTTTCACCTTCAGATACTTCTGAAGAAGGAAACTGTTATGAAAGATGTTCTTACAGCACAAATTAGTCATTTCTTTTAGTGATTTCTTCATATTCTCAGCAGAGAAGAATAATGTAGAATCAATTAGATACTGAGGTGCATGTTCCAACTTCACTATCAGCTGTTTAAAGTTATCAGTTCAAATACAATTCTGTATTTCATTATCTTTATTTAGTTGCCTAACAATTGTCTTTATTAGAGAGGCTCATAAGAGAAATAATTTCATTGTCTGTTTCTACTTTCTCTCCCTCATATTTTCTACCAGTGCTCTGCTTTGCACACAGTAAGCATGCAGCAACTGTCAAAGAGCAATGTCACTACAGAACTAGATTTTCTTGCTATTTATTGGGAGGTAAATCCAAAGCAATACTTTCCATGTCAGCCCCTTTAAAGGATGAAATATTGTATACATGGCAAAATTTTTTTTCCTTGATTAAGCTATTTTATCTCTATCCACAGTCCCACTTACCAATCTACTGACCACTACAGTTATCAATGACACATCTGTTTACATTCTGGCCATCTTCATGAAGAGCTAACAGAAAAATTATTGGATTGATCTCATCATATGTAAATAGCCACAAAACTGTGTAGATGTGGTATGTTTAATTCTAAGGAACTTAGAGCTACATTTAAAAATAATTTCTACATTTTAATGGGGTTCTTTGTTAAGCAAATAGTTTACAGATGAAAAACTCTATGTGACAGCCAATTCATAGAGTAAGACCTGGAAAATCCCTAAACTACCGGCTCCCATTCACATGTTTCCTTGGTGATGGAGTAAGTTGAAACCTTTGAAACCAAAGCATGATCTGAAAAGAAATCATGTTACATAGAGTGGAGTTTTCAAAAAGATGAATATTTTTAAAAAGCACAAAAGGAATTCATTTTGTCACATTCAATGCCTTGAAGGTTCTCTAATTATATTTAGTAACACATTCAAGCAGTTGAAGTTCCAAGATAGTGCTCTTTGAAAATTAGATATACTACATGGACATTTGCTGACTTTTCAAAACCTTTTTTTTTTTTACTACTTTACTGCTATGTTATTCATACACCATTCAGACAGCAATTCAGTTATCAGTGTTTTCAATGACAGCCTTGGGAATTATTGTCAACATAAGCCTCCCAACAATAATAAGAAAGTCTACCGTCAATGGAATTAGTCGGCATCACCAACTCACAACTTTGAAACTCACACTGGTAATTTCCAAACTATATTCTCAAGCATCATTTCACGTGAATATAGAAATTCTTGATTATGTAGGGGCTTTTTAGCCTATTTATATTAATGCTTCCCCACTCCCCAACTCCCTGATAATTTTACTACTCAATAATACTTCTATCCAAAAGAAGGCAGAGGAAAAGCAATAGAACTCAAACTAGTCAATTGTGTTACTCATTAGTGACTCTGGTAAAAAGGTTCAATGAAGAGAAGAGGTTGAAACTACTTGCTAAAATGAGGTTTTTCAATTATCTGTGGGTGCTAATTATCTGTACTATCTAAGACTCTAATTAGCGTAGGTAATCAAGAGTTGACTGAAGTATTAAGCTTAGGCACCATTCACTACCTAGTTATTGCCTTTCACATGCTTTTAAATTCGTAAATGTTACACAGAGTATTTTAAAACCCAATAGTGAAACTGTGTAATAAAGTGAAAATACTGATGTTAATAAACACAATACAAATATACACACTGACATGTTAATATGTACATACTGATTACATATGTGTGTATGCAAATATGTATATATGTGTATGTATGTATACGGGGGGGAGGGGTGAAAGTGAAAGGGGGAGAGGAAAAGAGAGGTGAAATGGGAATAAATGTAGTACAATGGAAAACACTCTGAATTTAGACTCTAGCTCTGATATTTAATAGCTGTGTGTCCACAGAGTAGTCACTTAGCTTCTCCAAATTTTTTCCATCTCTAAAATAAAGACTATGCTTTCATTACATGTTTTACACAGTTGTTTGAGAAAGATGCTTTGTAAATGTTAAAGTGCTAAATATGGTTTGTTAAAATTAGCATGCTAACTAACCCATAAAGGGAGTTTGAAGACATTGTCTTTATCCTATGACAATTGATATTTGGGAGAAAACTTATATGAACATAGATAGAAGTATTAATGATACATAAGACAGTTTCAAACTATAACAAAATTTCTAAATGAATAAGTGGACTTTTTATTCCAATAAAAGAACTACTAGAAATGAATAGGGGAAATTACATGGGATCAACTCTTGAGAAGAAAGATGGACCTAACTAGTCAGGAAAATTTCCTGGATTAACTAAAATTTCAGGAACTATTTTAAGGATGGAAGGTAGAAAGCTTCTAAGGAAAGAATATGCTCCAGAAAATAACATGATATAGGAGGATAGGTATGAGGTAGGAAGGTAGGAAAGAAGGTAGGAAATGAGAGTGATAGAAAGTAATCAAACTGAATTCTATATCATCTAAACCTATACAAATGGATAGTATTTTATATTTATAATTCACTTGGAAGTAACTTTAAAAAAAATCTCAGAAATCATGAAAATTTTCCAAACCTTACACATTTTCAGAATTAATTGAAATAAAATATTAGTTCGATAATTATTTCTTACTGTCGAAATGAAATTTTTGTCCTCTTTTTCTTCTAAGATGGCTACTTTTTTTTTGAGATTTGTTGTTGTTAAGTTGTTTCAGTTGTGTTCTACTCCTTGTGATCCCACTTGGGACTTTCTTGGCAAAGATATAGGAGTGGCTTTCCATTTGCTTCTCTGGGTCATCTGACTGATGAGGAAACTGAGACAAACAGGATCAAGTGACTTGCCCAGAGTGACGCAGCTTTGTAAGCATCTCAGGTCAGATTTTATCTCAGGTCTTCTTGACTCTAGACCTGGTGCTCTATCCACTGTACCACCTAGCTGCAGCTCTCCCTATCTCATTCAGGCTAGAAGTACATTACCCACTCATGGGCCTGATACCCCTGCTAATAGACATAGCATCTTTGACCTGTTCTGTTTCTTTTCTGCTTCCTCCCTCTTCCTTGGGCAGCATAATAGCCCCCTGTTTCCAGGGTTTCACCATATTGGTGCCGGATTAAGTGCAGATATCCAATCTCCTTACCCTACTACAACCAAGAGCTCTCAATCTCAAGAAATCCACAAGCCTGAGCGGTACAAGGATATGACATCATACCTGGCCTAGGACTACTTTTTACAGGACAATAATTGACCATCTGTTAGCAATAACATCCCTCCAATGTGAGAATTCATAAATTACTAATATTGAAAATAATCTTATGGATTTTCATAAGACATCTCCAAAATCTGAAGTTTTATAGTTGATTTAATGTTTGCATACATGTGATACATTCATATATGAAGAAAGTAACACAAGGAGGAGAGAGAGAAAAAGATAATATACCTAAAGAGATAAACTGTCTTTCTCATTCTTAAAAACATTCATTTGACTCTGCCTTAAGATACTTTCATATCTCTTGTCTCATTCAATGCCAGATTCTTAGAAATAGTCACCTACACTTACTGACTCAATTCTCAAGGCAGGCTATATCACTTTTGGACAGCCCTAATTGTTAGGATTTTTTCCCTTAAATCAAGATTAAATTTTCCTCTTTGTATCTTCCATTCATTACTACTCGTTCTGCCCTCTGGGGCTAAAGAAGACAATTCTTAATTTCTTTTTCATATCACATCCCTTGAAATACTTGAAGTCAACTACCATGTCCCTGAGTCTCCTATAGCATAATTGATTCCCCACTTACTTCTAATCTTGCTTTTTATCCCTCATTCTATTGAATATGAATTTTTCAAGGTTACTGAGGATCTCTTAACTTTTAGGTAGGAAGGTCACTTTTCCACCCAGATCCTTCCTGATTTTTCTACTATGTCTACTGCTGTTCATCATCTCTTCTTTCTCAATAATTCCCTTTTCTTTCAATTCCATGACACTCCTCTCCTACCTCTGCTTTTAACTGCTGGTCTAGTAAATCTCAGTTCCTTTGCTGGATTACTATACACTTTCATGTTGTGATTATCTACTAAATTTCTATCATGAGATGTTTCCTCTTTGTTCTCCCTATTTTTTGCCTTGAAGACTTCTTCATCTCCCATGGGTACAATCTTTGCATGGAATACTATCAAATCAGTATTCAGCACTTTTATGTCCTGAACTCCAACCCTACATTACCAATCAACTTATGGACATCTCCACCTGGATATGCTAGCTACATCTCAAATTCATTATGTCCAAAAGGAACTCATTCTCTACCCTTCCTCTCAGTCTCTTAATTTTTGTGGTTACCTTCACTCTCCTGGCAGACTTCCAGGTCCATAATCTTGAGCTCATTTTAGACAACACTGTCTCCTTCATTCTCCCCTTTCTATTCAGTTATTAAATCCTATCATCATATCCTTCACAATATCTCTTGTATCTTTTTTTTCCCTTTCTTCCTACAAACATGCCTACCATTTTAGTTCTGGCCTTTATTATCATCATCCATCTGAACCATTGTAATATCCTTCTAGCTAGTTTCCTGGCTTCCAGTCTGTTCCAATCCTTCACATAGGTACTAAAATATTATTTGTATATTACAGGTGTGAAAGGTAGATTGGGATGAATGTGTATGTGTGTGGCAGGTAGTTGCTATAGTGGATAGATCATTAAGAAGTCCTGAGTTGCAATCTAGCCTCGGATTTACCAGCTACGTGATTCAAGGCAAATCATTTAATCTCCATCTGTCTGTCTCAGATGTTCCTGAGTCCCATGTCCCATGTCCCTGAGTCTTCTATAGGCTAAACATCTCCAGTTCCTTCAAACAATCCTCAGTTTCCTCAACCACAAAATGAGATAATATCTGTTAGGCATTTAGCTTAATCCCTGGACATAGTAGGTGCATAATAAATGCTTGTTCATGTATGCACAAACGTATGCAGTTTATGTGTGTGTGTACATATACCCATACAATATGTATATTCCTATGTGTGTCCACCCACTAGTCTCATCAACTCATAACTGGGAAATGGATCATCCTTGGAGGATTAATGGAAGAATATGATCAAAAATTACACAGGATGAGAAAACATGGATAATGGATACCTGGTTTTAATATTTACCAATAGGTGGGGATATGGTGGCATTCACATAACTAGAATGACAGATCTATTGATGTATAGATGAAGACAGAGAGAGAGAGAGAGAAAGAGAGAGAGAGATTATAGATAAAACATAATGTGCATATAATTTGCACATTGTTACATAAATAACATTAGAAATACATGCATATTTTATTTAGTGATTTATGCATATCTTGAGTAGAGAAAAATGGATAATAAGGAATACTCACATAGCCACGCACAGATACACTCAGGGACACATACTTCAACAGATCTGTGATCTCACTGATGTAGGTACTATCCCCCACTGGTTAACATTGTAACCCATCTATTCCTTCTTATTCTACATGATTTTTGTCCCTGTTCTCTTAAGTCTTCTAGTATTTTTTAAACACCAGTATGGCACACAGGCCCTGCTTTTATTTACCCTTACTTTCAATGCATAATGCACCTCTCTGCTTTTCCAACCATACATTTCACAAAATCATAGAATTCAAGAGTTGAAGGGACCTAAGCAGCCATCTAACCCAATTCATAAAGAAAAGTAATCTTCTCTATAGGATATTAGACAAATGATCGTCTACCCTTTCCTTGAAGACCTCCTAGGGATAAAACCATCACCAACGGAGGCAGGCTATGTCACTTTTGGACAGCCCTAATTGTTAGGACTTTTTCCCTTAAAGCAAGATTAAATTTCCCTCTTTGTATCTTCCATCCATTACTCCTTGTTCTGCCCTCTGGGGCTAAAGAAGACAATTCTTAATTCCTTTTCCATATCACATCCTTTGAAATACTTGAAGTCAACTACCATGTCCCTGAGTCTTCTATAAGCTAAACACCTCCAGTTCCTTCAAACAATTCCCAGAAGACACTGAATAAAGGTTATTCACTAACCTGGTTGCTTTCTTTTGGACATTTTGAAAATAATCAGTGATCTTGGTTCTAAAAACTAAATGCAATCTGGCTGATGCTTGATGTGGGCAAATCATGGAGATACCATCACCTTCACATTCCTAGACGATACACCATTCTAAATGCAGCCCAGTATCACGTTAGCTTTCTTGGCCAGTGCTTCACACTGTTGACTCATTGAGCTTGTGATGGACTAAAATCCACAGATCTTTTACAGAACAACTGCTCTTAACCATGCCTCCCCCATCCTATTTTTGTGAACTTGGATTTTTGTACCCATATGCAAGACTTTATATTTATACCTACTGATTTTCATCTTATTATATTCACCCCGATATTCTAACCTGTCAAAATTCTTTTAGATACTAATTTTGGCATCCATTATACTTTCTACCCCTTTCTGCTCTGGGTTATCTTAAAATTGGGTGACTATATCATTTATGCCTTTATCCAACCCATTGATAAAAAGATTAAATGGAACAGTGGCAAGCACAGATTTGTAGCCTATTCCACTGAAGCCCTCTTGTCATAACATTGAATCATTAACAACTACTCTGAATCTAGCCATATAAACAGTTCTCAGTCCATCAAATTATGTCATCATCTAATCCACATCTCTCTATTTTCTCCACAATTATAGCATAGGGTGCTTTATCAAAGGCTTTCTTAAAGTCCAAGTAAATGATATTCACACTGTTTCAGTCATCTACCTAGTTAATAATCCTGATAAAAAGGAAGTGAGGTTAGTCTGGCATGATCTCTTTTTGACATAGCCATGCTGATTTGTTGCAACCACTACTTTTACTTCTAGATGATTAAAATTGTATCTTTCTAGAATTTCCTGAAGAATCTAAGAACCTATCTATCCTTTCTCTAAATACTGAATTTCGATTTCCTGAAATCTACATTTGATATCAGATAATGTTCTTTATTAATTTCAGCTAACATGTTCAGGATTCACTGAAGTAGATTTTCATTGTTCAAAAGTCTATGGCAAACTCTTGGATCAAGGCCTAACTATAATAATAGAACAATGATTAGATTTCAGATTAGCTTTGGATTAAAATATAATAGGGCAGCTAGGTGGCACAGTGGATAGAGAACTGGGCCAAGAATCAGGAAGATTCATTTTTCTGAGTTCAAATTTGGCCTCAGATACTTACTAGTTGTGTGACCCTGGGCAAGTCACTTCACCTTGTTTGTCTCAGTTCCTCATCTATAAAAAGAGCTGGAGAAGGAAATGGCAAACCTCTCTAATATCTCTGCCAAAAAAAAAAGCCAGATGGGGTCACAAAGTCAGATATGACTGAAATGACTGAATGCACACACAAAAACAATAATAAAACAACTAAAAACTCCAGATCTGAAAGATCATGAAACAAAAATTCTTTAAAATAGGTATCACATCCTCCTTTTTCCTGTATTTTATTTTTGGTGTCCTTTTTATTTCATGTCCTCATTCCTTAAACTTTTATATTAATCATCTATATAAAAAACCTAACCACTTCAACTTTGATTTTTGTTTTTGGAATTGTCCATTTGTTTTACTATTTGACCTTTCCTGTAGCCATATTCTCCCGCTTTGATTCTTCACCTACGGTTCTAGACCAGTGGGTTTTTTTTCCAGTCAGATTGTCTTTCTAAGAGTCAGGCATTACCTCTGTGAAAAACTTCAAAATAGCCCCAGTCCTCTCTAGTAAGCAGTAACAGGTTCCTCTCTGTTTTGAAATGTTGGGCCTGTTGTGACCTACCCACAAAGATCCTATTTCATTAATGAGAAATACCCCCAGCTCTTAGATCTTGGGCAGAGTGGAGATGAGCAGAGCCCTGATATCAATACATTTGAGATCAATCTCATTTCTTTATTGTATTCTCTAAAAATTTAAGAGCCTCAGTATATCTAAAGAAGTGACTTTACAGTATCCTATCACTAACATACCAATATACTTTAGGTCTCTGTATAAAAGTAATATAAAGGCATCGATGTGGTGCAATAGATAGACTGCAGGATCTGAAGCCATGAAGACGTGGCTTTAGACACTTACTAGCTGTGTGACCCTGAGCAAGTCACTTAACCTCTCTCTGTTCAGTTTCCTCAATTTTAAAATGGGAATAATAATGATGGCATCTACCTTTTAGGGTTATCATGGGGATCAAATGAAACTATATTTATAAATATATATATTTATAAAATTTATATTTATAAATTTAAGAAGAGATAATATTTATATTTATATTTGTAAAGTACTTAAGTACTGGCACATAGTAAGTACTTATTTAGTGCTTGTTTCCTTCCTCCCCGACCCCTGCCCTTCCTTGCCCATAACACAATTCCTTTTAAGATTAGTCATCATGTGGTGGATTTGACTATAATAAATCTGTGAATCTATTCTAACATAAAATAAAATGAATAGAAAAAATATTTAAAATGAATTTTAGTAATAAAGACATGCAAGAACTCCTAGCATCAAGTATCATTAATAGGTGACATTGGAAAGAAAAGAGCCAATACGCAGAACATTAATATTCCCAGGCATAAAACAGTGGGTTCTCCTGGATTCTATTCTCTCCCTTTCTCTCATTTATAGTCCTCATAACTGCCAAGAAGAAATCCTTCTAAAAAACCTCTGACAATCTCTTTTCTGTTCTCACCAATATTCAATAACTCCCTATTGCCTCTAGTACAAAATATCACCTCCTCATCCTGGCATTTTGAACTCCATCACATTCCAACCCAAATTTCTAGCTTTATTTCTAGGTTTATGACTCTCATTCATGCACTCTATGTTCCAGCCAAATAGGTCCATTTTCTGTTCCTCAAACCTAGAACTCATTTCCTGTATCTCTATCTTTGTTCAGTCTTTTCCGTATGGCTAGGATGAACTCTCTCTTCACCTCCATCTCTTAGAATCCTTTGATAATCCTTTGAGCCTCAGTTCCTGGGCCAGCTCCTATGGAAAGGCTTTCATGATCCCCTTCGAGTTGTCAGTGGCTATTTCATCCTCTTCAAATAATCATGTGTATACTAATCTGTTTATATATTATATCCCAAAGGAAAATGCAAGCTTCTTTGGGGAGGTATTGTTTTATTTTTAGTTTTATATCCCTAGAATGTAGTTTAATTCAACACTTCTATAGCATTGGGGTGAATATTCTATTTGTAATTTCTTTCCTTTTGCTTTTTCACCTGAGAAGTGGGCTTCTCCAAAGAAGAGAGAAGCCTTTGTAGCTATATCAATGGACCAGTAAATATATGTTCTATTACTAACTTACAGATATACTGTATAACATCACTTCTGATAGGAGCTTAGAATGTAGGAAGAGTGAAGGATGATATCTTTGGGCTAAAGATCTGAGAAATATATCAGACCTGCCAATGGTATCATTATATAAACAAAAGAATACCTTTGAACTCCTCAAGATAAATATGAATTACTAGCTGTTATTTTTTACCTAAGTCCTTTTCAAGGCTCCTGATCCCATTTTTCCAGCAGGCATTGAGCTGTTTAGAATGCAGATATTTGTCACCTCCTTGCTACATCTCTCCTATACTAATTTATGTGATTCTTAATTATCCCCCACCTAAGCTATCTCTTTCTTACCTCTTCTTTCTCTTTATGTTCCAGATGACTCACAAGTTCCTTTAAAAAGAAGCACATCATATACTACCTGGGCAAGAGCCAACCTATGCTGGTGACTTGGCAATCACTATAGTGAAGAAAGGACGATCACTCCCTAGGGAAATGAGATGGGCCTAGATGAGGAATCAAGTGCGCATAGACCAAAGTCTCCAAGTTGGGTTGGTACCAGACTTTGTTTTCAGTGTCAGAATTTGTGGGGCTGAGGCAAGGAATTATCAGGCTGAGGAACAAATTCAGGGCAGAAAGTGACTACTAGAGAAGGAAACAAGACATAGAATATGCCAGAAAAGATGATCATTTGTCTGGCCATCCAAACTTTGGCCTTATATGATAGCCACTTGTACTTCCCAGCTGTACACCAAAATACAACCATGGTTACAGACAAGGTCTGCTAAAGCTTCTCCTTTGTCCACAGTGCCAATAAAGTAATTAGCTCAAAAATGGCACACGTCTGCCTCTAGTTGTTCCAATTCCTAACTTAACTCTCTCAGAACAATTCCATCAGCTGACTTTTGGAAAGTGACAATTATTTAGTTAGCATCATAAAAATAAAGGATTTAGATTTGGAAGGGACTTTAGAATAACATGGTGTAGCTAAAAGAATATTGATCTAAAGAAAATTGGAACCTGGGTTTGAATTTTGCCTCTGTCACTAACTAGTTGTGTGAAAATGCCCAAGGCAGTCTATATTTATAAACCTCGGTATCTTTATCATAGATGATGATATTTGTAGTAGTTAATTTCCATGGTTATGGCTAAGATCTGATGTGACAATTGATATTAATGATTTGTGAAACTCAAATCATCACATAAATGTCAGCTACTATTATGCAGTCCAATGCCCTCAATGTAGAGATGAGGAAAATGAGGGTAAGATGGAAGCAGTGACTTGTCTGGTGTCACAGAGCCAGGATTTCAGCCCAAGTATCCAGATTCCAGATCTCACAGTCCTTTCATTATACCACACTGTATTTTTGTTCTTTATTTTTAATCTAGTAATGAAAACACTTGCTCTGAGATATTTATGTGTATTGTTTGCAACCCTGGAGTGAAAGGAATTAATTTGAAATAAAAAAAAAACTGCATGTGCCGTTTTCATTTACTCTTACATTTTGTTCTACAAATTTTGAGATAGTAGCACAGGTTAAATTGAAAAATCCTAAGTTGTCTTGGAACATTTGTAAGCAAGCAAACAAAGCAAAACAAAAGCAAAAAACGGGAGGCCAAAGATTTCTTTACATATCCACAAAATTGTTTTTGAAGGAACACAAGTTTAATCAATGTTTTCTCCATTCAATAAGACTCAATCATTCAATAAACCTTTATTAAACATTTACTATGTGCCAGTTACTGTGATACGCACTGGAGATACAAAAAGAGGCAGAAGATTGTCCTTGCCCTCAAGGAGCTTACAATCTAATTAGAGAAGGCAACATGCTAACAAATATATACAAAGTAAACTGCATAAAGGATAAATAGTAAATAATTAATGGAGAGGAGATACTGGAATTAATAGGGGATAGCAAAGAAGAGATTTTAGTTTAGACTTAAAGGAAGCTGAAGTGTGGGGTGGGAGAGGGAGACTTTTCCAGGCATAGGGGGTCAGCCAGAGAAAATGCCCAGAGCCAAGAGCTGGAGTGTCTTGTTTGTGGAACAGCCAGGAAGCCAGCATCATTGAATCAAACAGTATATGTTATAGAGTAAGATGTAAGAAGACAGGAAAGGCAGGAGGAGGGTTAGGTCATGAAAGCTTTTGAAAGCCAAATAGAGCATTTTGTATTTGATCCTGGTGGCAATAGGGAGTTATTGCAGTTTACTGATTGGGGAAAGGGGTAACACAAAATTATGCCAGTGACTGAATGGAGGATGGATTGGAATGGGGAGAGACCTGAGGCAGGCTGACCCACCAGCAGGCTGTTGTGTTAGTCCATACATGAGATGATGAGGGCCTGCATTAGAATGGTGTCAGCATCAGAAGAGAGAAGGGAATGTATTTGTTTCAATCTAATGCTGCAAAGATGAAACTGACATGCTTTGGTGACAGATTGGATATGGGAAGCGAGACACAGTAATGAATCCTAGTTAGAGATCCAGATGGACTTGGAAGATGTTACCTCCAAGACAATAAAGAAGCAGAGCTGAGGAGAATTTAAGGAGAAAGGTGAGTTCCATTTTGGAAATATTGACTTTAAGATGACTACTGGACATCTAGTTCCAGATGTCTGGAAGACAGATGGAGATGTAAGATTGGAGGTCAGCAGAGAATTCTGAGTGAGATAATTAGATTTGAGAGTTATGAGCACAGCAATGGTAATTAAATCCATGGGAGATAACGAGATCACCAAGTGTGGCAGCAGAGAGGGAGAAGAGGGCCCAGGATAGAACTCTTAGGGACACCTACAGTTAGAAGACATGATCTGGAAGAGGATCCAGCAAAGAAGAAAGGAAAAGAGAAATCAGATTGGTGGAATGAGAACAAGGACAGCGTGGGGTTCAGAAAACCTAGAGAAGAGAGTATTACGAAGGAGAGTGTGATCAACAGTATTAAAGGCTGCGGTGAGGTCAAGAAGAATTGTTGTTTGTCCTTTGTTCTCAAAGAGAACCATGACATCAGGAAGGTGATACCATGACTCCCAAGTAAGTTGGGTTTAACTAAGGGAGGGCTGTGCAGAGTCACCAGCTGCACTTTCTCCTCCGGAGCCACCTGAGTCCAGTGGCAAGATCTAGGTCAGGATGAATGGAGATGGTCCACATTCAAGGAGAATGAGGACAGAGAAAAGTCCATTGGATTTGGAAACATCATTAGGAATTTTGGAGAGAACAGTTTTGCAACTGAATTGTTAAGTGTTAAGAGGAGAATAGGAGGAGAGAAAGTAGAGGCACCTATTATAGATGACCCTTTTGAGGAGTTTAGCTATGAAGAGCAGGAGTGATATAGTTAGCAGGGATGGAAGGATCAAGTGAGGATTTTTTTCAGGATGAGGGAGACATGGGAAAGTTTGTAAGCAGAAGAGAATAAACCAGTAGACAGGGAGAGATTGAAAATAAGTAATAGCATTGAGATGGAGGATAATATTTTGGACGAAAAGGGATGGAATGATATCACTTAATCAAAAACAGAGATTAGCTTTGGTAATGAGTAAGGTCACTTTATCATGTGAAATAGGGGTGAAGGAAGAGATAGTAGGAGAAAGCTTCTGAGTGATAGGAGACAAGGAAGAGGGGAGAAAAGAGAGAACCCATGGAAAATGGTCTTAATTTTTTTTCTGTAACATCTGAGACAAGTTTCTCAGCTGAGACAGAGGAGGTAGAAGGAGGAGAGACAAAGAAGGGGTGCCCATGAGTTCATTTAGCTCATCTGCCTTTTTAGCTGTTTTTAAACCAAAAAGGGTTCATTTTTAGAGGAGGTTGAAGATGAATGCTTCAAGAGAATACTAATGGAATAAACTTGAGCGCAATCTATACAATTGATGCAGGAAATTGGTATAGAAAATACCAAAGTATTTATATTTGTATTTAAAATGCATTGCATGTATTTTCTTTTAGAATTGCCATCTTTCCAGGGATGTTTTATTTAAGCCAACTCTAAAAATATTTTATCATGCCTAAACCCACAGTGCTTAAGCTGGTATGCTCTCTACTGGTTGCTATGGGGGAGCCAACTGGTCTTAGAAAAGCTATAAAACTGGTAATTGAGTGGTTAGAGCATTAGTGGACCTGGAAGGAAATGGTTCCTTTTTTCGCATCCTTACACTTCTTATTTTTCCAGGTCAGAGGGAAATAGAGTGGCAAATGACATATGATTAAAACAGTGATAAACTGTAAAACAACAAGGTACTTTTTGAATCCTTTGATTTCTTTATCCATATGACACATTCTATTTTGAACAAACTTGTTACAGTAAGTGTAAAAGAGTCATAGCACTTCACTTTGAAGCATCAAATATAGTGTTTCATCATGTATTTTGCAAAACCAATTATTTGCATGCATCATCTCCATGGTTTGGGTACATTTCAACTTCTGTATTAATTGATCTTTTTCAGAAGTTACCTGGCGTTCATGAGGTGTTTGTTTTTATGCTTCTGTTTTACTGTCCACTTTCAGTTACTCTGTAGGTGGTCACACTCAAATACACACACAAACATAACTCCCCCCCCACCCCAAATGCTTTTATGGATACATACATATTTGAGTGATGATGGGCCCAGAAAATCAGGTTCAATAGATGTGAGATTTATCTCTCTCTCCAGGTAACTGACAATCTCTATTAATGCTGTTGCTTAGCAAAGTTGTTAATTTCTCTGTTTGCAAAGGTATTGAATAACCATGTTCAGTTCTGGGAAAAGGTTGGGAAATCAGGAATTGAATGTCAATTAATAGGTGCTTATACTACTGTGTGCCTCAGTTGGGCAAATGTTGCTTTCAGTTTTTGTAATGGTTTCTAAAATAGAAAAATAATCCTCCCTTTCAGACACTATCCTCCTGAGGGAAATGATGAAAGGAAGAAAAAAATACCGAGCCATGTTGACTTTTGAGGTCTCCATCCTCCCATTCAAAACCCAAGAAAGATAAATGAGGAGAGAAGTTGGTAGGTAGAACTGTCATTGCCTATCTTACATGAGGAGATAAATGTCATTCAGATAGGCAGCTAGAAAACAACCCAGGACATGTCTGCCTCTTTAGTTGATGGGGCTTATTGACCCTTTCTCTTTAACATTAGCAAACTAGTCATATTTCCCATTCCACAACTACCACTTGGGTCTCAGGTGCTGGCTCTACCATAGGGCTTTCTATTTAAGACAAATTCCGGACAAAGTGTCACCTATTCTTTGATATATGAACGTTGCCCTGGGCATTTACACCTCTATTACCTCCAAACTAGATGACTGAACAGACTTAGAAACCACTGTAATAATTCTATCAAAAAAAATCAAACTAAAAATAGCAATTATTCACCTTTATTAGGACAACAAGCAATTTACCTTAGCACAAAAGACCTCATTTCTAACAGAATTTTCACTAAAGGGAATAAGTATCATTTGAGCACTCCAACATTTATTTCTTAACATTTTTTTTTGTCATTGACTCTTTGTTCCTAAATAAGATTGAGATATTTACTTTGATTGAGAAAACCATAAATCATCTCTGAGTTATGAAGTTAGGGTAGAAATAATTCCACCCCAATGAACTAGAAACATTTTGCATATCTCACTACAACAAAACAAAAAACAAAAAAGAAAAGCTGATGTACAAATCCTCCCCTCCCTTCCCAGTTTTCAACAGCTCCCAGGACCTATTAAAAGTACCACTTGAACTACACCTTAATTCTGTCTATAAGAAACTTGGAAGTTGGAGTGCAATGTAGTGAAGGAAAGCGTTTTCAATGTAATAGGTAAAATGCACTGCACCATGCATTTTGCTTCCTTTTTTGCATGTGATACTAAATGATAACTCCAATATTAGATAGCAAGGTCAAAAAGAAAAAATGCTGGTGCTGTTGTTGTGTAGTTGTGTCTGACTCTTCATAACCACATTTGGGTTTTGTTTTCTGCAAAGATACTGAAGTGGTTTGCCATTTCCTTCTCCAGCTGGCTTTAGAGATGAGAAAACTGAGGTAAACAGGATTAAATGACTTGCTCAGGGTCACACAGCTAATTGCCTGAGACTAGATTTAAACTCAGATCCTCCTGGCTCCAGGAACAGCACCATACATGTCACCTAAAATAGAGTATATGTAATTTTTAAAAAATGCATATGTACCAAGGTCCTGTTTACATATATCCTTTATTTAATTCCACTGAATTTGGTATAATAACCAAGAACAGAATAATATTTGGTGCAATACCAGGCAAAAATCCAGAATCTTAAATGATATCAAGCACAAACGAGCAGAAACATGCAGCCTCACACACTGTAGTACACCAAAGACATTTACTTCCTGATAGGTCAATTTCTCTCATGTTTTAATTGAAATGATGATATCCCCACTAAGAAAAATTTTGATATTCTATTCCAGGTTTTAGATATAAATTAATAATCTTCAATTCTAACCCCTTATACACACACACACACACACACACACACACACACACACACACACACACAAACGTGTGTGTGTGCATGCCCGCAAAGCTAAACCACTGGGGAGATGACAATTTTCCAGCACAAATGAAGACTTTTGAGCCCAGTTGTTTCTCCTATTTTTCTTTCTATAACAAACCTTCGAGATCATAGAATAGGTTAAATTAACAAAGAAATGTACAGCTTGTTCTCAACTACTGAGAATAAGGTATTTTTGCAAAGACCATTAACTCAATTACATTCACAATAATGGAATGTTTACAGCCTTCACAGCAGTAGTCACTGTAGGTAGACAGAACAGAAATGCTTTTCCATGGCCACCAGCTGTATTCCCAATCCTGGATAGACATCTTTCAAATGCCTATCATCGGCCACAGGGTTGTAGGCAGCAAGGATGTACGGCTCAGTGCAACTAATGTTGCAAATTCTATTTCACGTAAAGGGATAACATGTTTGTAGTCAGGGTTTAAACTATTAGGAGGTCTAACTTGTAATCCTTCCTTTTACTGTATAATCCATGCAATTTACTT
Organism: Trichosurus vulpecula; assembly: GCF_011100635.1. Classification (NCBI taxonomy): domain Eukaryota; kingdom Metazoa; phylum Chordata; class Mammalia; order Diprotodontia; family Phalangeridae; genus Trichosurus; species Trichosurus vulpecula. The sequence goes on from NC_050574.1 coordinate 391,466,786, forward strand.
AAAATTGCAAAATTAGAACATGAAGGTACCCTAGAGATAATGGGGATTAGCTTTCTCAATTGACAGTTGAATAAACTGAAGTCCAAATGAGTTGTCACTTGTCCATGGTCACACAACTAATTAATAGCAAAGTAATGATGACTAAATGATAAAACATGATTCCCACTCTGATGTATTTTCTCCATGGTGCTTAATCTATATTATTCTCAAAGTCTATAGAAGAGATAAGTAGTGGATAGTTGAAGCAATTATCTGAATAATTCAAGTTTAAATCTTTTACTCTTGAGGAAAAAAAACATATTTAGAGGATATGATAATATAAATTGCCTATTGATATAAATTCACTGGGTAGTCAACTCTTTACCAGTCATGTGCAGGAACTCCTACTGCTTTATGTGTAAAATGAAATAATTCTGCCCCCCCATTTCTCTGTCTCTAGTACAAAATATTAAGTAAATAAATAATTCTAATATCCACTCCATGTACTTGTGATTATCATCAACATTCAAAATAATAATAACTGGCACATAAATAATTTTATATAGATTTATGTCATTTGATGCTCAAAACAAACCTATAAGCCTGATATCATTATTATGAGACAGAGACACAGAGAGAGAGAGACAGACAGAGACAGAGACAGAGAAAATGATATTGCAAGGGAAAAATGACTTGCTCCTAGTTACACAACTAGTAAACGTCTGAAGTAAAATTTGAACCCAATTCTCCGAATGCCAAATTATTCATTCTTCCCTGAACAGTTTTCTTAGGAGATTATTGTGGTCTAAATTCTCAAGGGGATACTTTGTGTATGTCTGGATGGGGATGAAGAATTCAGTTCATTCTGCACAACAGAAAAAGCAATGAAGAGTTGTCTCCTTTTACTGGCTTCAGAGAGTACATTGCTATATTTTTAAGAGCTACAGTAGGTGGACAATGGAAATTACTTTTAAAATACCCTTATTATTGAATAGCATACATCATTATAAACCTCTTTTCTATCATTTGGACTTTTAAAAAAATCCATTATAATCATCATTCTCATCTTTAAATTTTTGTTCATACAACTTTTTGCATTTCTAGATGAGTTTTTCAAGAGCATTTTAGTTACCTAATATCAACAACTTTTACTCTTGTACTAAGCAGACATTAATTCTCCAAAAAAGATAGATATTGCTAGAATAAAAATATTTCCTTACATTTTAATCTCTGGAGAAGGCAAGGCTAATGGAACAATCCAGAAGTTATTCATATTCCTGGGAAGATCCTTACTGACCATACTTAAAAACTGAGTATGTTAAAAGTCCAGAAAAATTTCAAGGATTCATGGATTCCAGAATTTTATATCTAGGAGAGATTCTAAAAGTATCTAATCACACAGCCTTAAGAAACTTAGAGTTGGTAATTAGATTATTATTATTTTTAATTTGCTGGCAGATATATTCCTGTGTCAAAGTGATGCTTTCAAAATGATGCAATCATTTAAAAGTAATATTGTATTGTTAGCTCCCATGTGGGGAACTTCTTGCGCCCAGAACATTTTTCTTTAATGAACTCTGGAGAAAATGAGGGCATTTGTATAAATCACTTTCCTAGCAAATATCAGATACACAAACCTCAGATCACAAATTTCAGTGAACTTTACAGAGGCATATCTAATTTGGACTTCATATAAGAACATAGTAACAGATTTAGAGCTGGAAAGACATTGAACAAACATTACCTGTTTTATGCAGGAGAGCCTAGTGTAATGAATAGAGAGCTTGACTTAGCATCAGGAAAACCTAATTCATAACCCACCTCTTGACACTTACTAGGTAGACACGTGACCTTGGGCAAGTCAGTTATTTTTCTGTATCTCAAACAACACTATAGGACTATAAATTACAGACATCTCAAGATATAGGAGATCCCACACTGGGCAATTCCCACACGAAGAAACTCAGAGGTCATTAATGTATTGACATTGATAGTTATGCAAAGGATAACTCTCAAATGGCTTATAATTTAGCAGGAGGATGAGATGTATACAAATAATTATAATTTAATGAAGGAAATGATTGTGTGCCAAGAAGGTAAGACATAATGTTGAGAGATTCATGGTGAGTGGGATCCTTTTAAGCTAAGATAAATGCAGAAGTGGAAAAAGTAGAAGGAATATGAGGAGATGGGGTCAATGCCTGACAGTAGTGAGGAGAGAGAGGACAGAATGAGATTAAGAAAAAGTGAGTTCTCTAGATAGACTGTTCTCTAGGGTCAGCTGGAATAGAATGCCAGGCTTAGAGTCTGGAGAACCTGAGTTCAAAACTGGCCTCTGATACCTACTGCCTGTGTGATTGTGGACAAGTCACTTAACCCTGTTTGCCTAAGTTTCCTCATCTGTAAAATAAGTTGGAGAAGGAAATGGCAAAAGACTTCAATATGTTTGCCAAGAAAACCCCAAATGGAATAAAAAGGAGTTGGACATGGCTGAAAAGACTGAACAACAACTGGGTAGATTGTAGCATGGGTCTCATAAAGGGAAGAGATCACCATAAAAAAGGGAAGAATTTTCAATTGGCTGTACTCTTAAAGACATTGAATTCTAGATGAAGTATGCATTTTATCCTACTGGCAATGGGGAAATACTTGTGATTTTTGAGTAGAGATATGCTGTTATCACATATGTGCATTAGGGTATTATTTTACAAGCTGAGTAAAGATGGATTGCAGATTGGAGGCAAAAAGACCATTTAGAAGGCTATTAAAAAGAATGTATGCAAAAAAGTCATGAGTACATAAACTAGTATAATGGAAATGACAGCTGGGAAAAAGGAGACATGTACAAGATACTGGTGACTAAATGGAAATAAGGGGAGATAAAAGAATAAGAAATGAATTTAATGATGATTTTAAGAATTCCAACTCAGGTGACTGGGAGTTGTGGGAGTTATCAGCAACAAAAAACGGGGAAGTTGGAGGGAGAGACAGATTTTAGAGGGAAGACATAATATTCATGCCTAAAGAATGACTTTATTCATTTACTAAAGTCTGGCTATTATTATGTAAATTTATGTTTTTAATTGGTATATGTGGTCTTAATCAAGAATAGCACCAGCTCACTTGTAATAGTATATAGTAGATGTTTAGGATATTTTCATACTGGAAAAAAGAACAGAAATAGTCATAGGAATTTTGCATGGCAAATTGCCAAACAGAATAAAGATTTAGGGATTCCCATTTTCTTAAGGAGTAGAATTACTAAGGCCCCATCCATAATCATAGATCTACAATTATAAAAAGACTGGAGGTCATCTTATCCTTTTCATAGATGTGGAAACTAAGGCCCAGGGAGGTTCAGTGGTATATGCAAGGTCACATAGACATGTGTCAAAGGTGGGATTTGAAGCCAGGTCCTCTGACTCCACTGTCCTTTCTGTCACCATGCTTTATAGATTACTAATTATAACTGATTGCTATTTGATAGATTATATGTAGCCACAACGGAGGGAAGCAGCCATTTCAAATTTGGGTAAATGAACTTAAAGAGATCTAAACCCATTGTGCACTCCATCTGAGGAGATTCATGTACCACAACAACCTCAGAATTAGAGAGTCTCTCTAACACTACTTAATTTAACAAATATATATATATATATATATATATATATATATATATATATATATATGTAATATATATATGTACATATATATATATATATATATATATAATGTATGTGTGTGTGTATGGAGAGAAAGACTGTGTGTGTGTGTGTGTGTGTGTGTGTGTGTGTGTATGGGTATATGGAGAGAGAGAGTAAGGGAGAGAGAGAGAGAGAGAGAGAGAGAGAGAGAGAGAGAGAGAGAGTGTATGTATAATCGATAAGGCTATGCTAAGGCATGGATCCCAGAAAGCATTACAGATTTTTACAGTGGTTTCAGCTTTCCACATATACTATTACTTTGTCATTGTATATCAATACACAGGTTTAATATAATGTAATAAGGCATTTCTACAAATATTTTCTTTGTAAAATCTTTTAAATCATGTGACTTCATAAAATGGAAGAACTAACCATGAATAAGAAACAAAAAAGCATTCATGTAACTTGAAAAAAAAAACTATTGATGACCCAGGCAACTTTCTCCCCTATTCAATCAATTCAACCATCAGATTTATATTAAGCACTGATTGTGCCAGGAACCTATCACAATTATGAGCATTTTTCAAGTTGAGTTATTCAAGAAATGGAATACAAAAGTCAAGGAAATGCAATGTTGAACTGAAAAAATGTTATATGTATAAATTACACAGCAAAAAATATCATTCTCCCAGAAATATGTGAGAAATACATAATCCCCAAGTTTAGCAATTAATAGGTACTTAACATACATATAATATATGTATATATTCATATATATAATACATATAGGCATAGATATGTAACAAACTTATCTTTATCTTTCAGTATCAGTGCTTGATAAATTCCAGGTATCTAGAATATATATGTGTGTGTGTGTGTGTATGTATATATATATATATATGTATATATATACACATATATATACATATATATATATTATTCCAAGAAGTACAACTCAAAGCACACACTTTATGTGTAAAAAATTATTTGAGTTTTGAAGCTGAATTAATGTTTTTAATGAAATAATACAGAGAACTGTTTACCCTCCAACCAGTCCAAGGGAGAGCACCAATTTAAGTTTTAAAAAAGCATGGCTTGTCAGTAACTTAATTTTAATTCCTCCAGGACTGCAGGATAGTGAGCTGCCCTGGATTTCCTGTGTTTAAGTCCAAAGTCAATCACTATACCTTTATGTTTGAAACTAAATCTGCCCTGCTAGTTTGTTTTATTCTTACATCATCATCATCATCATCATCACCATCATCATCGTCATCATCATTGTCATTGTCATAGTAATCATCTCCCCCTTTTAGGTTTCCTTTTGTGTACTGTCTTCCCCCACTTGATAGTTAACACCTCGAGGGAAAGTCTGTTTTTTTCTTATTTGTATCACTAGTGCTTTGCACAGCATCTGCCATAGAGTGGCCAGATAATAAATTTTTATGACATTATATCATAGTGTAAAGGGTTGTAATTTTTTCCTTAAAGCCATTATGTATTCCCACTATATCACCTCATGATTCTCAGAGACATTGGGAATTCAGTGTTCTTTAAGAAAAGTAGGCACGTTTGTATGAATAAATATTCTATGCCCTCTTAACATAATCTATTGACCATCAATACTACTGCCATTAAAATATCCATCTTTTGAAAAAGAGACTTTCTTGCTTTAGTCTTGCCATTTAGTTAGGGTTAATTAATCAAATCATTGTAAAGCAAAAAGATCTGTGTGAGCTTTGTTCTCCTAACCTTTGATATTAGCAAACCAACCTACTGTTTCAACAGTAAACAGGTAATTTAACAGATTTGTATTCAATCTTTCCATTATACAGTGTGTGTAAATGACAACTTAGGAATGCAGCTTTAATTATATTGAAGAACCCCTCTCTATGAGAGATGGGCTTACTTATATGTTTTAAAATAAACTTTTTTTAATAAAGAGATTTTCCACTTGTATACAGAATGTGCCGAGTGTAAAAGAGGGACAAAAGTCTACTATTTAAAGCAAATTTGAGTATCTATGTTCCCTTTTGAAAATAACAACATAAACTGCACACTGTTGGAAATGCTTCAGGCTTTCATATTGAATTCAATGTACATAACAGTGAAAATGCTTCAAGCATTTAAAGACAAAAATGGGTCAACCACCTAAAATACTGACACACAAAATTTTAAAGAGCCTTGTTATAATATCTCATTATCGTGCAAAATCAAATATGCCATTGGTCAAAGCATCTTCCCCTATACCAATACAAATACCCATAAAAATGTTAACATAGAACAGTTAGACTGTAAGGAAGATTTTGGTTCTACCTCTCAACCCCAACATACAAAAGGAATCTGCCACATTTGTGAATAGACATTATATATGTTGCCAGAATATATCCTTTATGTTACAGACTTGAACCTTGTCAATGAATTTGCAGGATCTTTATTGATAAGACCTTGGGAGCTATGTGAGTCACACAGTGGTTGAAGTAGGAAGGCAAAAAACATTGAAAATGGAATAAGTTGGAGTCATGGAAACTTGGAGTCATTGGGGCTCTTATTACTTGGGCAACCTTAGGTAAATCACTTAACCTCCTTGTTACCTCATTTCCTCATCTGTAAACTGTGAGTTTTGGATTAGATGGCCTTTAAGTTGGCCTTTTAAGTTCCCTTTCAGAATTAGATTTGTGATCTTACGGCTTGCCCAAGGTTACATTGTAATTAAGGGTCAAGAGGCAGGATTTGATCCCATGCATTCCTGACATCAAGACCAGCACTCCACCCACTACAGCCACATTGCCTCAGCTATCAACAGTTAAGTCAATAGATGATAGGAAATTGCTGATACATGAGAATACTTTCCAACTATTTATTAAATTTTATTCCCATCCAAAGGTGAGTTTCAAAATGGAAAAGGGAAGCAGAAATGTTTTAATAATTGAGAGTTCAGCTAAAAGAGAAGAGAGAGTATGATACAGTGGCTAGAGTAATGATGAACTTGTGCCAGGAAGACCTAGGTTGAAATTTAATTTCTAATACTTACTCTAAATACTATACTATTCTATGCTATGCTATATGATTCTACTATACGTAATACTTATTAATACTTACTAGATATATGTGTAAGGAGGGGAAGTCACTTAAGCAATCTGAGCCTCAATTTCCTCACCTGTAAAAATAAGGAGGTTTGAACAGATGGCCTCAGAGGTCTCCTCCAGCTCCAAATCACAAAATTCTATGATCCTATGAATGATACATAATTTCAAGCAATCTAATTTTGTCTTCACATTTCTTCACCTGTGTAAACCGAGGATTGAAGTGAATGTGCATTGGATAGTAGTAAAACTTACTAGGAGTTAATGAACTAACTTTTTAATTGGTTATGAAAATTGTGAAATATAGTCCTCAGAGGTTGAACTGTATGCTTGTCATAGAAAAAGCCCTTTTGGTCATTTTCCAAGCACTGTCCTAATTAGCAGAATACTACAAATAATCACCATCTTCAATAGGCTGAGTACTATGCAAAGCATTGGGCAACAAACAAAGGCAAAAAACATGGGCCCTGGCCTCAAGAAGCTCACACTCTAAAGGGGGAGACAGTCATGAAAAAGAATTGCAGACTATAACAAATCATACTGTTTCTTTAAAAGAAAGTAACTGCCTTATGGAGTACCTTATCTGACAAGGTTCTCAAGAGACAAGAACTGTTTATGTGACCTCATTTTATTTACTACCCCCTAAAGAAGAATGAACTATTTGGCCTTTGGAAGACAATAGATATAATTTCCAAAAAAAATGCATACAATTTAAAACAAAAAACTAAATTATTTACCAAAATTCTTAATTATATTTAAACAACCAAAATGCGTACCACCAAATCAACTCAACAAATATTTACTGAAAATCTACCAGGGTTTCATCTTCAAAGAAATGCAGCAGCATAAGCTCTGTAACATCCCTGAGGGGAAAGGCAAAAAGCTTCCTCTTCATGCTCCCCCATTCCCTCCTTTCTAATATTAAACCTAAACCTCTCTCCATAAAGAGCCTATTACATAAGGTATTATGCTCATCCGTCTCTGAAGTTCATTATAAGCTTTCTTATCAATGCACAAACATTGATGTATGATCATAACTTATGCATGAAACATACTTCCAGTGAAAAAGTAATGTCCTCAATAAACCACCCACTGTCTCAGCTCAATTCAACAGCTTAGAAGTTCTACATACCAATACATTTCTACACCTCCCCGTATTCTCTCCCTTACCCCCCAATCACTGAAATACCTTCTGTGTAAGCAGTTTCTAACCACAGCTGGGTCAGGAACAGTTTTCTAGAAGGCTGCTGAGTCATCCCAGAATTATTCCCCATAACAAGAGAACTAATTAAATTTTCCACCTTTAAAATGCTCATAATAATTCGTGGTCAAACTATGCATCTGGCCCATGCCTATCTGGCAGGAGTGTGCTAAGAAATACTTTTCTAAAATAAAATGATAATTTTTTTCCTGCTCATATTTATAAGATCTTCTCTGTAAAGCTCAGCACTTTATGACATCATTATGTTATCAATCCTCACAACGGGTTAGGAAGCATTTGCAAGTCTTGTATTATCATCCCTATTTTCCAAAGATGGAAACTGAAGCACCAAGCATTAAGTGCCTTGCCTGAAGCTAGAGAGTAAATAAGTTCCCAGCAGATCTGGAAACAGAAAATGTGGGCTCCTCATTCCATTTGGTTCATTATTGTTCCTGCCAAGAGATTTTTGGGGGAATTCATCTCCTCTTGGTATAGAAGCAGTACACAGTACTAGGCACATAGTAGCCTGCACTTAGTACACATTAAATAGTGACTGAAATGTGCTTTCATGGGTAAATTTCTGAAATCAACCTTCTCCAAAGGCATACATTTAGAAAATCCACACTGATACCAGGTCCTGTTGGTTCTAGGAAAAGATGACTGATTCAACTCCTCAACCCTCTTCTCTCCTATATCTTTTTCATACTCATTCATCCTCTCCCTTATCCCATGCATCTACAAAAAAAGCCTCCAGGAGAGGACAAATGGTGGAGAGGAAAGAATAAACAGTTTCAGTGTATGTGAAGGGAGGTATAACATGAGTAAATATGATTATAGTCAAATAAAATCATTGATCTATATACACATAGAAAACCTAAATTTACCCTACATTAATTCTTTTAAATATTTAAACTTTCAGTAGACAATTAAAATGTAAAGTAAAATGTGATGGTGAATGGAAGGATCAAGGAAAACAGCTATCAGAAAATATGGAAAGAGAGATGGTTTTCTTCTGGTTAGAACTTCATGGTGGAGATGACAGCAGAGAGACACCTCAAACAAAATGTATTTCTAAAGAGAGGAAAAGGGGAGTTTTTTCAGGCATGAATGGAAACCTGACCACATCCAGAGGCCAGATAGTGTAGGCTTAAATCAGACAATAGCCAGTAGGAAGTTTGGATGTAAGCTAGATTAAATCAACATAAAGTGCAATAAAAATGAAAAGATCGAGTCAAAGCCATAATGTAAAGGGTATTAAAAGTCAGGCTAAGGAGAAGCCTATAGGAAATTTCAAACCCGGAAGTGACAGGTCAGACCTATGCATTTGGAAAGATTATTTTGGCATTTGTATGATTAACACACTAGAGTGAGGTAGACTGAAAGTGCTTCTTCTTTTGAGACAAAAAAAAACCCCTATTTTCTTTGTGTTTTACTAGGGTATACTGATATTGTAAAGAAAATAGAAGAATTGAGACATATTGGGCCAGACAGATGGTATATCCACTCTTATATGCTATCTCTGACAAAGAATGACTCCAAACTGGCATTTTATTTGAACATGAAGAGGCAGGTTGCTCTACCGTACCCTGATGTCAAAAGGTTAGGGTTATTCTAACAACAAACTCCGTCTTCATTTCATAATGCATTGTGTATCCACTTCCCATGGAATTATAGCATAATTTCAGGTATGTTTCTTTCTTGCAATCTGCACTTGCTGTATGAATATGTTTCCTTTTGCATTTTCTAAAGCTACTCACTTGAAGGAGAGGGCCTTAGTGCTGAAAAGTAGTCTGTGTTCACTCTATCCCACACCTCAAGATTCTGTGAGATTACATATTTTTTTACAATTTTTATCTCTTCAAATGAAAAGTCATATAGTTTTTTCATCTTTGGGAGTTCTTTCATCTCCCTTTCTAGGGTTTCTCTACTCCCTTTTTCATTTTTTAGGTACGATAAGCACATGATGTGCAGGTTTTAATCCAACAGTCATATTATAGTTCCTCCATTTCATTTCTACATTTTTAATATTATGCCAAGAATTTCTTCTTTATAGTGATCCCATTCTTTGATTGTAATATTCTTTGCATTCTTTGCCATTCATTGTTTTGTACTAATACATAAAATTACACCTGTGATGCTATATGTATATTTATACCTATACACACAAAGAGACTGATCTTTCATAAAGAGAAACAAACATGATAAATTGGAAAGGGATAGTCAAAAGGGCTGCATCAACTTCAAAGTATATTAAGAACTATATTATGTGGGTATCTGACACTTCACAATTTTAAAAAATGACATTTTCTAATTTATACCTGTCATTAAAAAATGAAATCCTCCCCATATTTTGTCATTGATGTAAAGCTGAATTTGTGTGGTCTCATCACATAGTATGCAAGAATGAAGTCTTGGTTAAATAATAGAAATTAGGTGTCAATATTACTACAATTTATATTTAGTGTAATACCTGAAGACTTTATAGTTAATCGAGTAAAGAGTTGTCACAGTTTCTGCTTAGAATGAACACCTAGAAGAATATTCAAGGATCAACAGTGCAACTAAAAATAAATGCAATTTAAATTATGAAATTTCAGCTCTTTACTAAAAATAATCTTATTATGTTGTTCTATTTGAAAAATAACTTTTCATTGTTTATAACTTCTCTCCTTCAGTTTTCCCCGACTACTTTTGAGGAATGAACAATTTCTCCCAAATCCTTTAGTCACTTAAAAAATATTATTAAGCTACTAGGAGTGAAGAGTAGATCATATTTATAAAACAAATACTAAGAAATTAAAAGATCATGCAAAATTAATAATCTTTGGTTGGCATATGCCTATACATACATGTACACAAAAGCATGTATATACACAAAACATTTATTGTTATCCCTGCTCTTGATACTATATTGTTTATGAGGAAAGGAAAGAGTTAATGACTAGACAAATATGTGAAGAGGTAGAAAATTGGGATTCTCATATTTTAGGGAGTTATTTGTGGCAGGCCCCCTGGAATGACTAAATAGTTTTTTTTTAAATCTTTCTTAGATGATATCTACATAACATCAAAATAAGTGAACAGTTCATTCAATGAAAAAAAAAAATGTCAACTCTCTTGGAGAACAGGAGAGATGCCAGAAAGCTTGTAAAGATTAATATAATACTTCCCTCATGCCATTCTATTTGGACACCCCACTTCACATAATCATATTCTAATTTATATTTCAGTTGTGTTGACTCATTTTCCTTTGACACCATATGCCTCACAAAGGCAGTAACTGTATCTTTTATAGCCAGCATCTAGGACATATATATTTTTTTTGTTTAATAAATATTTACTGAATTGTTGCCCCAATTTTCAAAGATGGAAAAGATAAATTTCAGAAACAAAAGAGAACATCAGAGTTTTATAATGGTTTCCCAAGCAGTTAATTTTAGTACACATGGAAAAGATAACATTGATAAATATGTCAGCATATCGGACCAAACTAATCACATTTTCTTTTTAATCGCATTATTCAATTATAAGAGACAAAAATAGGAAACATGGTTTAAGGAAAAGAGGGTCAGATTTAGAATGAGGAAAACCTGAATTCAAATTTTACCTCTGACATATACTAGTTGTGTAAGCCCATTCAACTCTCAATGCCCCCAAACAACTCTCCAAACCTACGAATTATAGTTAAATCACCAATCTGAATCAGTAAGTGGAATTTCCACATTAAAACTTCCTCAAACCTCCCAAATTGCAGAAACAGAGCAAAAGGAAAAAAAAAAGATTATTATAAGAGTAGAATACCATAGGCAGAGATTTTAATAATGTACATGATAAAATTTTTTATCACAACTTGTTGGACAATTTAGTGGGAAAAAAGACTGCATAGTAGCATACTTATCTTGTTTTCTAGATTATTTAAAACTGTACCTATCTATTCATGAACATGGACATGAAGGGAAGTCACTATTGGAATGCCAGTGATCCTGCTCTATTTAATGGGTTAATCAACAATTTAGAGGAAGACTTGGAAAACATGCTTATCAAATATGCAAATGACTTAAAACTTGGAAGGAAAACTAATGTTTTAAATAGCAGAATAAACAAGAATAAGATTCATGAAATGCTACATTTATAATGGTTGTAATAAAGCATTCAATAAAAAAGAATACCTAATAAATATAGAAAAAAATCTGTAGATATTATTACAGGGATTAATTCATTTTTAAAAAGATTTCACATATTCATATTTAATTCTAATGTTTTTCCTTTGTCTTCAAGTCTAGTGCTAAACTACATGTTATTTTAAAAATGCAATTAATTTTGTTCCTTTGGTGTTTATATAATTGTTTTTCTTTATAATTCTGTCACTAAACAGATGCTTCTGTTAATCACAATCACTCCTAATACTTAATGTATAAGTGATCAAAGCGTATAACCACAGAATTTTTAAAAGAGTAGGAAAAATTGTTAATAATAACTGGAGAAAAATGCTTAAATAATAATTTCTTGCTAATATTCAAAAAGGTGTGAATTAAAGCCGCTTTGAGATACTGTCTCACACCCACCAAACTGAAAAAAAAAAAAAACAAAAAAGGAAAAGAAAAGCAATACAACACAAAGCAGGTAAAGAATTGGAGAAATAGATACACTCATTCATTGCTGGAGGAATTACAAACTTGCAAAATTATTTTGGAGAGGCACCTGGAATTACTTATCAAAAACTACTATAATAATCATACCCTTTGACTCAATAATTCCTTTGCTAGGAATATACCCTGAAAGTGTTATAAAAACCACAGAAATAATTAGCTATTCAAGATCTTCATAGCACCATTATATATAATTGAAAAAATTCCTAGCAATCTCAAAGATGAAAACGGTTAAATAATTTGTGGTACATTAAAATGGAATATTATAATGTAGTTAATATAGACAAATATGATGGAGAATATAAAGGGATATGGAAAAATCTTTATGAAACAATGATGATTAAAAAAAAACCAGCACAACCAGCACAGAATATATACTATAACTATGTAAGAGAAAAACAGGATGGAAATGAATGGATGAAGAATTCTGGTAGGGATTTAAGGAAGTAACTGAGGAGAAGTGAGATTTTATATGTTGTAATTAATTTATTTAAATTTAACAGTTTGATTGGTTGTACATTTAATTAATTTTGTGTCTATCATGACAATTTAAAAGTGTAATATGGCCAGGTATATGTCCTGCAGCTAAGTTCAACAAATCAAATGTCTAAGTACATGATAGAAGAATCATTACTTTATATAAATTCTCATGAAAAAGAACTATAAATTTTATTTGGCTGTATGATCAATAGGAACCTACAATGTGCCATAGCTGCCAAAGGTTCAAATCTTAATTCTGGGAAGTACTAAAAGTGATACTATACTCCCAAACAAATGAGGTAATATGCTAGCATACTCTGAATTATTACAATTGCATCATCAGGACTATTTTCTTCAGCTCTATGTACTACATTTTAAGAGACTGGAGATCAGCATACTGATTTATTTGAAGGGCCTGCCACGTGCAGAATACTTGAATAAACTGGTAAAGTTTTTTTTCAGTACAAGATACACCAATATCTCATGTATCCATGATTTCATTGTTGTAAACGCGACATTCTTTCCATTGATGTAGATAACAAATCATCTACAATTTAGTGGATAGTTTTCAAGAGTTACTATATGTGATATATACATTACCTTGTAGGCAAACTGGAGATGATCCTTTCCAAACATAGCTATAGTATTTTTGTACTGCTGTTCGACCCAAGGTCCGTATTTGAAGGCTTTCTAACTTAGTAGGATTTGTAAAATCTGTGTTCCACAGATGTAGCCTTTAACAACCCAAGGAAATGTGCATGACACAATGAGACTCAGAGTGCAGTTTTTATGGACACAGGAGATGTGATAGCTATCTTCAAATATTTGAATGGCTGCTCTATTGTGGAAAAGAATCAACTTATTCTGTCTAGCCAAAGAGGTCAAAATGATTATCAACTGGCAATATTAAATCAAATGGTTAAAACTACAGGAAAATGCAACTTAACATGACAAAAATATTTCTGACTGAATCTCAGAAACATTCATTTAGGTCTTACTCTGTGTAAGTCAGAGAAGTGGCATGGTGTGGTGGATAGAGAACCAACTCTGGAATCAAGAAGACCTCGGTTCCAGTTCTGACTCTGATGCATACTGGCTATGTGACCATGGGCAAGTCATTTAACTTCTCAGAGCACCCAGGTCACTCTCTAAGACAGTAATTTGTAGCTGATTAATCAAAATTCAATGGTGGGGGGATTTCCACACTAGGTATTTCTTGCACTGATGGTATCACAAGTTTGGGCCCCCTGCCCCAAATACATACATGATATTTCTAATGATTAGTGCTGTCCAAGAGTGGAATAGAAATGGACTGCTTTGTGAAGTAGAGAGGTAGGCCCTTCTAAATAGATGTATTCAAACAGAAAATGAATAAACATCTGACAGTGGTGTTATGGATGAGGTTCTTGCATGAGGTAGCAGTTTAGATGACCTTAAAGACGACTTCCCACTTAAGATTTATGATTATATCACCCTTTTCTTTTGACTTCATCTAGACACAGCAACTTTTTTTTTCATTTTGAAGCTCTCAATTTGGCATTAGAGAAGAACAATCTTAGAAACACAAACTCTAGGATATATGTGATGGATTGCTGTTGAAATGCTGATGGATGGTTTTGAAAATATGGGGTTTTTTCTATATAGAGTACTTGCCTTCCACCCCAAACTCATCTATCGCAATTAAAAGTTCTAGCTTCTCAACTCCAAATCCTTAACTTCCACAAACGTAGATAAATTTTCTGTCACTTTAACTCAAATTCAGTTGACTTCATCAAAACTGAGCTGAAAGGAGAAATTGATCTTTTGATAAGACAATTTACCTTCCATGGGCTTCAGCACCTAATGTCTTTTCTAAATTCCCCATTATCAATTAGAAATATTTGTATGTCATCACAGACAACCATAGCATTTGAAAATTCTTGCCATTAATTAAGTAGACTGGAAACCTTCACGTGCATTTCATTTGTACATATTCATGCTATGCTGATTACACCAAAAGGTAATTATCAGGCGATGCATATTCAGTTGTGATTTGTACTAAGAATGTTTGTAGATGGGTCAGATACAGAAGTTACAATCATAAGCAGATAAGGTCAAGAAAAAAGTAATTCATCTAGAAAACATGAAAGACTCAATTAGAGATTTATAAAAATGCCAAAGCTCTGTTGGAAACTTCCTATAGCAATGGGTCTCAGTCTTCAGTACTACCATCTTCCCATAATTTGTGAATCAAATATTTATTTAAATATTTAAGCAGGAAGATTTGGCAGGTAGCTTAAAGCTGCATTTATGGTATATTATACCATGTTGCAGTTATGTTGATCTTTCAAATGTTGCATAATATGAAAATTTTTAAAAGATATTAATTGGCTTAAGGAATATAAAGATCAACGAACAGTCCTTTGTCATGTTTAATGGCATTTAACTTTTTTGTCTTTGTCTTATGTGTTTCTGGAAAACTTGGAACATTTACAGTTGCATGCTTTGCAACTTGGTACAAAAATATTGACCAATTTTTGAAATTCATCAAAGGAATTATATAGATAAAGTATTCTTCATTTCCTACCAGCTAATATTGTACATTATTTTAAAGCAAATCACTTCTGCTTCTCTTTGACCTTATGGTATTAATTCACTTTGTTTATTCATCAAATAAGCACGAAGTTACATTATCTATGAAATTGACATGTCTAGAGAATAAGAAATGTCAAATTAAAAAGCACATCATAGAATAGAAATGAATACATTAATTTGTTCTTTGAAATGTAACTCTAAATTACATATGCATGATATTCAGAATGATTTTTAAAAGTAAAAACATATACGCAGCATTTTTAATTGAAATGAGAATTTTATGCTATCCTTTTGATTCTTTCTCTAGAATGTTCACTATACTTCAATTTTGAATTCCAAGTTCTATTTATAGCCAATTCTAAAGTAAATAGATGTCTTTTTCAAATATCAGAAATTATAACTTAAGCTTCTTCCCATCAAGCAAGCAAATATGTAGTGAATCTTGGTCTATTCAACTCTTTCTGAAAATCTCATGCTAACATTTCTTAGAAACCCATTACACTGTGTGGTTAAGTAGTTTACCTACAGGACCAAATATTTTAATTAACTACACATATACCCATTGCTAGAGTCCTTGGATAACTCCAAGGAAGTAGCTCCCTATCTACTCAATGTTTTGTATGTCTGCAAGCAAAGTTTCCACATTGTCTAAATTGATTTTGCCAAAAGATATCTCACTCAGATTTAAGTTTAAAAAAGCAGGCTCAGATACAAAGGTTTTAGCCTTTTCCTAAAGACTATAGTATTTTTGAAATTAAAAGTGGGGGGGGAGGCATTTTTTCTTTCCTTGCTTTTCCAAAGTATTCCAAATGGAAGACCATTTGATCAACTCCACACAGGCAGCTGAGATCAGCAAGAAACTCCCTCTTTCCACAGGTCAAGACATTGAAAGGCTTTTTTTCCCCCTTCAAACCCCTGTTAGCATGAACACAAACCTAAAGTGACACTTCGCCTAATTCGCCTTTGGCTTCCCTCCTGGCAGCAGCTGCTCTTTCAGAAAACTCGTTTTGCAGCATTAGCTTTCCTGTTTTGAAGCAGGTGGGTGACTATCAGCACTTCGGACAGCGGCTGTCCGAGCTACAAGTTTCGTTCCCTGGATTTCAATGTAGACCCCACGTCTCGAACTCTGCCCCCAGGAACAATGGAGAGCCAAGATGCCCGACTTGAAGTGAACATTGGGAACCATCTCCCCACATTCCACTTTCCTCCATCCTCTATGATCGAAAGTCCCTAAGGTAGCTAATTAAGACAAACTGAAACTATCACATAACCTAGAAAGGCATCACCAGGGTTTGAAGTGGACAGTGGAATATAATAGTTGAAAGGTGATTTTTTAGGACCTGGAGTCGCTGCCAACTTAAAGCATTATCTGCTTGAAAAGTGAAGCTTCAGCACAAAGCCTAGCCCTAACCCCACCTACCCTGAGCTCTCAAAAGCAACCCAAACAGATCAGTCACACAGCGAAGAAAGGTATGGGGAAAGAGCCAAACAATAAAGAATACAGGGAACAGAGCCAAAGCGCCACTGTGGACCCTCTCTGTTGGCCCAGAAAAAAAAAAAAAGTGGTAGCAGAGGCCTCCAGCACCTTGTTGCCAGGGATGCGTTTGTTGGGGAAACGACTGGAGTGGGGAGGGTACTCACCATGTTGACTTCGGATACCATATCGATACTCGCGATATCAATGTTCATCCCAACACAGACTGGGGGACCTGCAGAAAACCAGGACAAAGTAAAAAACCCCCGCTGGTATTGCAGGACTGTATTGGTCTGTGCCTCGGGATGGGGGCAGGGGAGTAGGCATATGAAGAATGGAATCTATCAGTTCCCACCACAAACCCTGTTTCCCAGTGGAGTTTACAGATTACACCCCCCCCCCCCACATACACACACACACTCCATCTCCACTTTCATAACACTCCAGCACCTAAGGGTGGTTGGTTAATCCCGCAGTAGCAGCCCAAGTACCACTTACCCCCAAAGTCGGGTCTTAAGCGAATGTCGTAGCCTTTCAATAGCTTGTCCACCGTCTCCTTCACGAAGGACATGTTTCCAGGATCGTTCACACTAGGGAGTGGGGGTAGGGGGGTAAGGGGTGTTTCATAGGAGAGTAGAGACACAAAGATCCCGGGTCAGCCTGCAGCTGTCATCCACCAGCACCCCAAATTCCCGTCCCACCCCAAGACACACATACACACACATTGCCTGCCATACACACTGGCTTCAGTTCTCCTTCGATCCCGGGTGCTTACCTTTGAGCGCAGCAAACCACTGCCACCAGCACAGGGGCCGAAAAGATGCCGAAAAGCCTTCCTCCCGCAAAGCCCCACATCCCTCCGCCGCTCCCCGGAAGGGGGGAGGGGGGGCCCCGTCGCCGCCGCGACCCCGCTGCTGGTGCTGCTGCTGCCGCCGTCGCCGCCGCCGCTGACCGAGAGCGGAGGAGGAGGAGGAGGAGCAGGAGGAGGAGGAGGAGGGAAAGGGGGAGGAGGACAAGACGGCTGCACCACGCACCCTGCTCTCCCCCCTCCTCTCAATCCTCCTCCCCTCCCCCCCGCAGGCACCGCGGCTACACGGACCCAGTCGCCCTCTCTTACTTATTCTCCAACCCCACCCCCAGCTTGGCCGCTGCTCCCCAGGGGGAGTGGAAGAGGAAGGAAGAGGGTGGGAGAAAAAAGGCTATCTGTAGCTCTGGGGTACGGGAGGGGCTGGGACTGGCAGTAGCCTTTGAAAAGCTTCGAGTCTCTACAACTGCTCAGGGGCTTGAGTAAGGAAACCTGGTCACTAGGGGCTCAGCAAAAGCATTTTCATCCTCTCAGTGGCGGAGGCAAGGGCGGTTGCTTCTGCTGCTGCACATCTGGCTTCGCCTTGGAAAGAGAGTCTCCCCTCTTTCACCTCTTCTGCCCAGTGGTTGCGACCGCCGCCGCCGCAGCAGCCATTGATATCGAGTCGTGACCAACTCAGTAGCTTGCTTCCTAGCCCCCGTATCCCGTCCCCACCTCTGTTAGGCTCTGGACAAAGAGTCTGATACATAAAAAATAGAACTTCAAATCTGTTTCCAAAGCTCGTTCTCCCTCAACCTTTTCCTCCGCCTTCTTCCTCCCCGGTCTCTAAGCCCCTTGATTCTAAGACCCCCTCCACTTCATTCAGCGTTCCGGGTCCCCTCAACAGCATCAACTCCGCCTTCCCAAGCTCACTAGGCAACAGGAACCATAGTCCCAATGGGCAAGCTCCTGTGAAGCTACAGGGAAGCCCTATTGTCTCATTCTTCCCTAGCCTTTTCCCCGCCCCTATCACAAAGGAGCCTTGAAGCTAGTAACCGCCCATACATTGTTGGGGGTTGGGGGACAGGGAGCTACTCCCCTTCCCCATCCCCCATCGGAGCTTCCGGAAGTGGACTACTGTCCAGGAGGGAATCCCCATCCCCACCCGATCCGTTCAAAGTCTCTAGATCGCAAGCGGGGAAAAAATCAGTCAGCACATTGGGAAGATAAGTGTATAGTAAATGGAACATCAGGCACCCTCTACCCCACACGGACCCGTGTACACTTGGTCCTTTCCTCAACCCGCCCCCCCCCATCCGAGCCCTGCCAAAAAGAAATGTCAATGGGGCAATAAGATCATGAAACCAACATGTCTGTCCTCCTCCCTTTCCAAAGACCCCTCATCCAAAATTAGTCCCCCCTGTATTCTTCCTGTTTGGCTGATGGACCAAAAGATCCAAGATTAACCTACAGGCATTAACGTGAATCTTTTTCCTAATACCTAGGGAAAAGATTGCACAATTTTCTTTTAGCCAAGTAGAAACCTCGTTGGATTCTTTCTGTTCTATGTAGCCCTAGGGCAATGCAGCTAGTCAATGAATGTTTAATAATAGATTATAGCAATCCCACCCAGCTTTCCCCAGTATTGACTCTCTTCTTTTATAAAGCTTAAACTTTACTTTTTGAGACTATTATAAGCAAAGAATCTAAATTTGGTATCTTGTTCTCATGTTAGCGCTTCTCTGTGCATTAATTTTAAACCTTACTGAGATCAACAATTGCATATCTGAAACAGGAAATGTAACCACACAAACTGAAAGGGTCACATTTAAATGGATGGAGATAGGTAAATGCATTCCTTTAATTATTTACTGGGTGGAGGGGGTGTATGCTCACTACTAGTCCACAGCAATATTTATTTTTAAAATTCAAATGCATCTAATTACATCACCTAGATTCATTTTTTCATCCATTTGTTTTATTTACATATGCATGCTTTCAAGAAATTACATCTCAGGATGCAGGGAAATATAAAATAAAAATAATTAATTTTAGTTATGTTTACCAAAATGTACACATGTGCATATGTATGTATATGTTTGTATGAGAGTCAAAACAAACACCTAATGTTCCAAATTGAGGATAAAAAAGATTAGATGATATGATAAAACTCTACCAAAATACAGAGATTTAAATTGAGCAATAGAGTCACAGTGTTACATTCCCTTCAGGTAAGGCTCTTTGCGTATTCTGTTACCTTGATGAGGGATTATCCAAGTTCTCCTTGCATCTGTGTTGTGCTAAATCATATACAAATGCAATTCTTCAGAGATTATTCCAAATTAAGACACGTCTTCCACTAGGATGTGTAGATTTAATAGTGAAAGATTCAAAAGGCAATGAACTAAAAACGTCTTGTCCTACTGTTCTCCCAATTTCCCTGAAATTATTATCGTATTAAATACCCCCATTCAACCATTTTGTCACCTAATCAGAGGGTAATGTTTAATTTGTTAACACCTGTGGAGAGGTTATGTTGCCTGCTTTTCATAACCATTGATCATTGACTCACAGGAAACACAAGGTAGTTTATCTTTTGATAGAATCTCAGGATAGAGAGAAAGTGGCACTATAGTGATAGTAGCTAGGCAGTCATTAGTCATCATACCTCCACTGAATTTTCAGAACCACAGATTCTGAAAATTTGATGTAATTTCTACAGTTTTATAGTCCAACCTATACCTAAAAGGAATTCCCACTTTAATATGTCTAGCAAGTGGTTGTCCAGTATTTGCATGATTATGTGTATTGGATGGTAAACTGTCACGATCTGAGCTAGCCCATTACACTTTCAAAAGTTTTAATTGAAAACTAAAAACAAATAAATAAATTTTTAAAAATTAAAAAAATCAACAACAAAGAAGTTCTAAGTGTTATGTTTCTTTTTTCCCCTGTTATCAAGACTACATTTTCATTTTTAGAAATTCTACCCACTACTCCTGATTCTATTCTCTGAGGCCAAATGAAGCAAATCTCATCCCTCTTTTAATTGGCAGTCTTTCAAATACATGAAGACAGTTGTTTTTTTTTAAATCTTGAGTATTTTCCTATATGGCATGAACTAAAAGGATACTTCACCATTACAATTAACCTCACTGGATATGTTGCTTAAATTAAACACAATATGTCAGGTATAGTCTGACCAGGGCCAAGTCAGGGGTATTACATTATTCCTGGTAGCTATGTCTCACTTAATATAGGCCAAGATTCATAGATCTTTTTTCAGAGATATGTTCTCTAGGCCATGTTTCTCTGATCTTCTATTTGTGAAGGTGAACTTTTTTAATCTCAAGTATAAAAACATGCAGCCCAAAGCCGTGAATCGTCACACAGTGTGTTAGCTGGCTCTTCCATATTTGCATCAACTACAATTCATCAAATTTATGTTATCAGCTAAGTGTAAGGGAGATGGATGCAAACTCTGCTTTCCCCAACTCAGTTGGTATAGTGGCAGGAACTAGCTAAAAATGATGAAGTTTTAATATGGTAACACAGTATTTAACTATAAAATCGCAGTCATACTTGGTAATCCTTTTAGAAGTTATGAGCATCTGAATCTGAAACAAATTAATCATTCCCCTGGGGGCTCTTCTTACATAAACCCTGAAGAGTTTGAGGGAGTTCAGTCTAAAGAACACCTTCTAGAAGAGACTTCTACGTGGGGGGGAAAGAAAAGATTTATCTCTCTTCTTCATCAACCACCTCTAACAGTGACTTGCACAAAGGTAGATACTACATCCATCATTTTGGATTCAAGAGAATTCAAGGCACAAATTATGGAACCAAGATGAGTACTCCAGGCAGACACAGATATAAAGGCATTCATTTGAGTGATCGAGCAGCTATGGACTCAAAAGTAAGCCAGCCCTGGCAACAGAGTGTTAATTTTTGAAGGCAGGTAGCTGCTGGGAATGCAGCTGGACAAATCGTCCAGCAGAGATACTGCATCCAAAGGGAAGCTTTGTGAGAACTCTGTAAAGAGAGGAAGGACTTCCTCTCCCTGTATACCTGGTGTGGAGTTACCTTAGCAAACATAAGGTGTAGAAACATTACGCACTGTGTCCATTCTCCATACAGACGTTAGGAATATTTGTGAGAGAGTACACCCCTGCT
The DNA here is from genome assembly GCF_011100635.1 of Trichosurus vulpecula. NCBI lineage: Eukaryota > Metazoa > Chordata > Mammalia > Diprotodontia > Phalangeridae > Trichosurus > Trichosurus vulpecula. The sequence continues at coordinate 391,488,827 of NC_050574.1, forward strand.
TTATTTGGGAAAGAAATTGTGTAGCTATTGTTTCTCCTATACTTTCTTAGTAAATTACTTTCCTAAGAGGTTATTGTGTCTACTGGGAGCCTACTGGTAGACGTTCTTGAGCTATAATTTTAAGAGTATATAGCCTCATAAGACGCCCTCTCAAACTTGACATAGTATCCAACTTCTTTAGACACATCTCAATATTTTTGGTAGAACATCTCTGATGGAGCACTACACAAGTGATGGTTAAAATAGTTAACAGCACAGGGTGAGGCATGTATTCCTGGAGTTCCTTAGAATTCTCCATTTGCGATATCCTCTCAAATCAATATGGAACCATTCAAAAGAACTCTCTTAATCTAGTCACTCAACCAGTTCTGAAACCATTTAATTGCACTATTATCTAGCTCATGTCACTCCATGTTTTCCACAACCATAGTATGAGAAACTTTCTGAAATCCTTAAAAACCAGGTGAACTCTATCTGTAATATTGCCCTGATTAACCAGTGTGTCAATCTGGTTAAAAATAACAAAAGGACTGGGTAGAAGTGTGAGTGTGGGTTGTCTGGAATGACCCATTCTGAATGAAACCACATTGCTTCTCTGTCAAGCATCCTCCCTTTTGTAGATACTTAGTAACTCTATCTTTAATGATTTGTCTTGAAATTTCTCCAGGCATTAAAATCTAGAATTCTGACCTATAGTGTAAAAACTGTTGTATTGCCCCTTTTGAAAATTAGATGATTGGCTGCAATGTTGAATGTCTCTGAACTCCCAACTGCTAGGGAGGTTGAGGCTGGCGGGTCTCTTAAACTCCCAAATTCTCAGCTAAATAATCCAAACTATGTTCTAAATTAACATAGTGAGTTCCTGGGAATCACAGCCCACCAGACTGTCTAAAAATGGATGAACTACCCCAAGGAGAAAACTACCAAGCTCCAGTGCCAATCGGAGGAGGATTGAGCCTGTGATCAGCCCCACTACTTCCACCCAGGGTAAAATAAGGATACTTAGTCTTTAAAAAAAAATGTGCCTTTCTGGAGTCTTTCAGTACCCCTCCAAGGAAAGATCACTAGTTCTTGCATCAGAGGACCTTGGTTCATGTCACACTTCTGATATTATCTATGTGACCTGGAAGAAGTCATTTATCCTTCCAAATATCTCAGTTTCCTCATATATAAAGTGAGAGTGTTGCATTAGATAGTCTAAGAAGCTCATTGCAGGTCTAGATCATTACCAATGCCCGTCCCTCTCTATATTTCAGCTCCTTGGAAGTAGAGGCTAAGCTATTTATCACCTTTGTGTCTTTCTAACTGTATTATGCCTTGCTTAATCAATATTTGTTGAATCAAACTAATATTAGGAAGTTAAATTTTTATTATTTACTCAAAAGGTGAAGGAATCAGTCTGAAGGAAATACCAAAGTTTTAATGTTTCATTGAATCCACAATGACTTTACTAGCTAAGAAATCTCATGCATTCTAATAGTACATCTATATTTGAAAGCATAAAAAGCATTTTAAAATATTGCTACAAGAGTCATTTTTCAGATGCCAGTAAACTAAAAATATTAGTGTCAGAACAAAAGTAACCAGATGCAGTCAATTTTCAATTAGCTGGAGAAATGGGACAGAAATAGTACAGATAATTGGCATCCAATGAAAGTCCAAAAACTTTATTTGAGCCAATAATTTAAAAACCCTTTTTAATGATTAAATAGCTAAAAGTAGCCTAACGTCACCAATAGTATGTAGGAAATGTCAATATATTTTTTTTGCAAATGCATCATTCAAATTTTAAAATAAAGACTGTAACTATTACAATACGCTGTATCCTATTGTATTAAAACTATTTTGCAGATTATTTTATTTCTGTTATATGTGAATACAGAATAAATTTACTACTTCAAGGCTAAGTTCTTTATTTGGTCTGAGCAGGCCCTCTAAACTACACAGTTACATGAGTTGCTATAATGATTCTATGTGAAATAAGGTGCTGTCCATCCCTCTGATGACATAAAATCTATCACCAGGCCTACATTTGAAAATGTTTTATACCTTGCACTTTTTTGGCATTATTTTTGAGTCAGAATAAGGCATTAGAGGAATAGTGAAGAGCATTAATTAAAGCTTAGTGGCCCTAGGTTTAACTTCTGCCTCTGCCTCTTATTCCTGACCTTATATAGATCACTTCACCACTCTGTGCCTTCAGTTTCCTTATTTGTAAAATGAGGGTACTGAACTTAATGAACTCTAAAGCTTCTTCCAGCTCTAAATTTATGATCATATGGTCCTATGGATTGGATTCAAATTGTATGGGATCTGCCTTTTGCCTATTCCCTGGTACCTTTTAGCTGTTGATCACATACATAAGGAAATATAATTGAGAGCCAATCCTAGGCAATATTTGTTTGAGGGTGAGAGGTGAAAGTACAACCTGTTTTTACTACTATGGCCATAAAAATAAGGAACTTATTTTTAAAGGTCTCTTCATGATGAAGGAATGTGTCTCGATGTGAAATGCAAATAGGGAAAATTTAAAAAAATCTGGAAAGGATAAAAAGGACCTTGGATATTACAAAAAATGAATATTTACTTCGAGTATTTGTAGTTTCTCATTATTAGTTTATAGGGTTCTCTTTGATCTGTGTCAAAAGAAGAGAGGAGGTTTTGGAACATCCTTCACATTTCGTCATCTGTCATATTACATAACCTTTAAATCCCTTTCTAAAGAACCATAATAAATGTATACAGCATGTCCAAATATGGAATTTCATTAATGTGAGACTTAAAAATTCGGTTGTGAATTTGGTTCATGTTACCTTGACTTTACGTTTAAAAGATTTCTGCTTTGCTAAAGTCTTTTTAAAATGTATTTAAGCCCACAGGAGAGAAGGAGAAATCTTTTTAGGAAAGAGGATTCTTTTCTGGAATTTGAGTCAGAAAAGAAAAGAGAGACAAGAAGGAAGGGAGTAAAACAGAAAACCTAGCCCCAATTGAATAACATTATATCCTATCCTTTTAAATTCTTGGAGGAAGAGGTAAGGTAATCCCATGGATAACTGGGGCAAAAAAAAATCTATATCTACATACATAGATATAGAGATAGAGATATAGTATAGACACAGATACAGGTACAGATACAGATACAGATATAGATATAGATATCTGGCTAACATCAGGAAGGTAAACAAGAGATTTTTAAAATTGTCATTCAGTCATTTCAATCCTGTTTGATTCTTTGTGACCCTATTTAGGGTTTTCTTGGTAAAGATACTGAAGTGATTTGCCATTTCCTTCTCCAGCTCATTTTAGAGGTGAAGAAACCAAGGCAAACAGGGTTACGTAACTTTTCCAGGGTCACACAGCATGTAAGTGTCTGAGGCCATATTTGAACTTGGGAAGATGAGTCTTCCTGATTCCCAGGCCTAGCACTCTATCCATTGTGACACCCCAATCTCAAACTGTGATTGTTTCTGCATTTGGAATATAGGAGTGTAAAAACTGTCATGATAGTATAGTGGGAAGCAATAAGGAGGTGGGAAAGAGGTGTGTGACACTTGACCCTTCCAAATTTTCCTAGTACATCTTACTAAATAATGTTTCACTTGCATCAATACCCTTGTACTGGTGTTCTGTCTCTTTAATGGCTCAATAAACACAAATCTAGAATCTGTCATCTTGCTGTTCTTGATCTGATAATACTCAATTTTAGATAACCCCTACTATTTGATTCCTCTATGTTTAATTCCAATCTGCTGAAAGTCCTAGGAATGGTAGCAAAATCCAATTGATTTCACTCAGTATAATTGATGATTCTTAAACTCAGCTGGAAATTAACTGCCACTTGGCAAACCTTTTAATTTAGTTTTCTTGACTCCCTATTATATTCCCCATTGAGAATGTCTCTAACTTATTCTCCTATCTATGTAGATGATTTAGGTAATTTCACAGGAATGTCTTCAGTTACTCTCTTCAAAAAATCCAATATAACTCACTTTTTGATCCTTTCTTCCTACCTAAGAGAGGTCTAGATCCTGTACCTTCTACGCCTGGATCTTATTTATTCTACTACCTCTCCCATGGCCCTGAATTAGCAGTTTTCACCTTTTTTCTCATACTGACTCTCCCTTTAATCTTTTTTTTCCTATTGACTCCTTTACAGATGTCTTCAAACATGTTCAGATCTTCTTAACCCTAAACAGACAACCTTTTCTTGATCCTTTTGCCCCCTTCTCCTGCATACCTTTACTGCCAAGCTTCTCAGGGGGAAAAATGGCAATACTCAAAGGCTCCACTTGCTTCCTACCAATTCTCTCATCAACTATGATCTGCCTTCTGTTCTTACCACTTGGTTTCAGTAAAACTGCATCTTAAAGGTAATTCTTGATATCAAAATCACCAAATCTAGTAATTTGTTGGTTCCCATCCTCCCAACCTTGCTGTAGCATTTAGTCTTATTGACCACACACTTGTGATGGTAATGAAGGGATAAGGATAAGTATCAAACTTGAGATTTCATTTGGAATAGAGAACTCCCGGGTTGATAAAATTTCCTCTACCAATGCAAATGAGCATTCTTTCTGCAATTTCTAGTCTTAGAAATCTACCTAGACCATGGAAAGGTTAGATGATTTGCCCTGGGTCATACAGTCAGCATGTGTCAAAGGCGGTAGTTGCACCCAAGACTTCTTGGTTCTTAAGGGTTCAGTCAGCAGTGCCCATGACTTGCAAACATACTTCTCTAATCTACATCTCTCTCTTGACCTTCAGTGCTGCATTACTCATTAGGTAATGTGCCAGTTAGATAAGCTACCTAGATGTCTCAGAGACATCTCTAAATTAACATGGGTTAGAGGAATTGATCCTTTTCCTCCTTAAGTCAATTTCTCTTCCTAATTGTGTCATTTCTATTGAGGGCACCACCATTCCCCTCAGTCTCTCAGGTTCACAAGCCCAAGATCATTTCAGCTCTTCTTTCCCCTTTACATACAATGTTACTGAGCCTTTTTGATTCTTCCTCTACAATATCTCTTGAATCTGTCTCCGCTATAATATTTCAGTACCTCATCTCTCACCTATACATACTATTGCGGTATCCTTCTAATTGTTCTTCCTCTCTCTAATCTCTCCCTTCTATAATGTGTGCTTCTTATAATGAGAATCCTGTTATTCCTACATAATAAGTCTAACTATTTCCCTGTTCTGCTTAATTGTCAATAGGCTCCCCGTGGCCTCTTGGATAAATTGCAAATTTTTCTCTTTAAAAATTAAAGCCTTTCACCACCTGGTTCCGGTGTGTTTTCCTGGCTTATTTCCCAATTGTATGTACTCTTAGTGTGAGCCAATTGATCTATTTGCAATTACCCATACATGGCATTCCATCACTTGTGCCTCTACCTTTGCATGCAAGCCTAGAATTTTCGCCCTTTACCTTCACTCTTGCAATCACTAAAATCTCCCTTCATAGTTCATATCAATTCCCAGCCCCTACGTGAGCTATCTCCTGATTTTTCCTGGTCAACAATACTCTCCTTGTTTCTGAAAATTACCATATATATATATATATATATATATATATATATATACATATATATATTTTTTTCAATACATTTATCAGTGTCCCATTGAATCCTGAATCCATAAGAGAAGGAGGACTGTTTCATTTTTGGTTTTGTGTCTTATGGAGAGTAAAATGGAACTGAGGCAAAGTGAAGCATGTTATCTACTAGCAAGAGAGTTGTTTATTAACAGTGATGGGTTAACAAAGTAGGTGAGACTGGCTTTCAAAGTTAGGTCAGTGACCAGGAAGGGAAAAATCCTCTTTATTGAGAGGTTGTAGTTGCTGTTTGTCCTTCCTTCTTGAAGAGAACCATAACGTCAGGGAGGTGACACCATGACAAGCAAGTGAACTAAATTTAAGTGAGGGAGGGCTGTTCAAAGTCACCAGCCTGACTTTCTCTTCCAGAGCCATCTGGGTCTAGTAGCAAGATCAGGACAACTGGAGATAGCCCTGCTTAGTTTTTCTAGAAATACAGACAAGTACCATTTCTCTGTTCTAAAAAGCTATTTATGAAATCCTTGGAAAAGTTCCTAGGAAAGGTGAGTGATAGGTCTAGGATAAAAAGACATCTTAAGGAAAAAAGATTAAGAATGGTGCTAAACCTTTTAACTAAGAGTAATTCAGACTTTCTCTGACTTTTACCTTCTTACCCACAGAAGTGACCCACCCTTCTCTATAGAAAAAAGGATTTAGTCAGAGGTTCCCAAACTTATTTGGCCTACCACCCTTTTTTTAAAAATTACTCAGTGCCCCCCTGGTAATCTACTTTCTTTAACTCCTTGACAGTTTTTTTTTTAATTTTGCATCATTTCAAAAAATGCACATTTTTAATTGACATCTTAAATTTAATAATTTGTTGTAAATTGGGTTTTCTTTTCTGCATTGAAATATTTATGACACAATATTACATCATGTAATTGTATAGTAAACAAGTCATTACATGGACATATTCCTGCCAATGCATGCTGGACTTCCCAACAATAAACAATATGCTTGCCTGCCAATACTTGTTTGTTAAGACCTATTGGTGGACTTGACCACTGATTGGTTATAACTTGCATTTTGTGTGTTCATTTGGAAAATAATGTAACCACTACAACTTTAACTCTGTTGCACAACAAATGAAACATGTATGAATGGTTTTTCAAAATGTTCTTATCTTTTCTTCTTTCCTTATACTTCCACTGCCCCCTTATATTGATTCAATGCCCCCCCCCCCCCCCCCCCCGTTGTACCTAAGGCTACTACAATCTCACTGGATTGCTCCTGCACCCGTAGTATTACCCACTTTGGGAACTTATGAATAGATAGCAGGGAGGAGGTCTCTTTGTTTACTCCAAGTGAGAGGAGTAGTCAACTCCTCTTGAATATGAATCCAACTATTTTTTACATATTGTGAACTTTTCCTTGTTGTTGCTGGAAAACATCTTGGGACTAAGAGCATAGGAGTACTGTGTCAATTTAGCCAACTTTCTCCAAGCTAGAAATGCTTGCAACAGCATTTCAAGTCTATCCAGACTTAACCTCCCCACTGACTCCCAAACTCTCATCTACAAGTGCCTAGCAGACATTTCAAACTGGATTTCCTTGTCTAGATATCTTCAATTCAACATGTCCAAAACTAAACTCATTTCTCACCCCCACTCTCCATCCTCCCCCCAACTCTCCCCTTTCCAAACTGTCCTATTACTGTGGAGGGTGCTGTCCTCCCAGTCCCTTACAGCAGCTATGCAGCACAACAGTTAGAGGGTCAGGCCAGGGCTTAGCACAACACCTGGCATATAATAGGTACTTAATAAGTGTTTACTGACTGGTTACTCAGTACATTAACCATAAGAAATTGAACAAATCTGAGGCCTTAATTATCCTCTAGGAAGTTCTTTCTTGCTTTAGACAACAGGTAAAGAGGTGTTGGATTATAGTATGTAGTGGAAAGAGCCCTAGACCAGGAGTTAGAAAATTTGTGTTTGACTGACAATTTGTATGACTTTATGTCTCCAAACTCCTTATTTCCTTCAGTTGTACAATCATTATTCACTTTACTCATTCCATTCATTCAACAAGTTTGTATAGTGTGCTACATACAAGGCTCTAGATTATAAAGGACTGTTAAGTTTAAATAAGACAGTTCCTACACTCTTGGAGTTTATTGTGCATAATGTAGAAAAAATATTAATACTAGCACTGTACTCTGCATTTTTAGGCTCTTGAGCCAGAAACAAATTTTAATTTAACATTAATAGACAAGCATTTCAGCTTTATTGAGATGCAGGAAAGGAGGAGTTCTGGGTGGTTGAAGAATGTCACAATTGGCTACAGCTGGGAAAGGTGGGTTGGCCTTCAGGTATAAATGATCATACCCCTCTGACAATAAAGAAATTTTAATTGCTTTATGGGGTTCAGCTGCCTCTAGTAATCTTGGCTAGAAAATCTGAATCACCCCATTCAGGACCACCCAGTTAGCCATCCCCTTGGAGGGATCAAACTACCCCTATTTTTACAAGGAGAGATAAGGGCAGAAGAACCACCTCTTGTTTAGAGGCTCAGTGCAAACTGTTTCCCATTTATAGATAAACAAAACAGGGGTCCCAGGCTAAACTGGTTAACAAGCAAATATACCAGAGGGCTAGGCATGATCACATTATTCAGTCCTCACCTTTACTTCTGGACTGACAGGGCCTGCTTTTTTGAGTTTAACTGAGAAATTGGGGTTGACAAAATGGGGAATAGGGTTGATCACAGAGTAGGATCAATTATTAAGTGATATAGCATGATTTTAATTTCCTCAGTCTCTATTGCCCAGTGTATTGCCTGACATAATAGATACTTAATAAGATTTGCTGATTGTCAGTGAAAATAAATTTATTTAAATAATGTATCAACTCATTGATTATTAGATAAACATCTCACATCTACAGTAGAAATCATGAAATCCTTGTTTATAGACAGTTTGAAAACTGAGTGATTCACAGAATAATGGAATCCGAATTTTTTTTTGGGGGGGAGGGGGTGGCTATCCAGCCATATGTTATGAAGACTTCATTCTTCAAAATACCCAAGCAAATGATTACACAAACATTCCTTGTAAAGCTCCAGTGAGGGACAATACTTGTTTCACTTTGGATTAGCTCTAATTGTTAAGGCTGCATTTTTTTTACCCTTGTATTGAGCCAAACTTTGTATCTTTATAACTTCTACCCTTTCCTTCCAGATTTGGTCACTGGGGTCAAACCATTTTCCACCACTCTGTCACCAGCCCATCAAAAGCACAAGGGTAAACAGAACTGAGAACATTTGTGTTTTTTTCTTTTAAAAAATGGATTGCAAGGGGAAAAGAATTCCTTACTTAGTGAATGAACTAGTGATACGTTCCACATAAGACTTGTTCACAGACATCAGATCCTGTTCAGTCTGGCTGTGGAATCAGCTTTTCCAATATAGTAGAACCTGTTAGAGTTTGTGGTCTGTTGGCATAGCCTATGAAATCCCAGGGTCATCTCCACACTTTGGTGAACTGTTGCAGGAGAATTTTAGTTGATGTTCACTCATATGGAATTCAATTCTAAAGCTAATCTATCGGGGTGCATTCAGGACATCAATGAGTCAGGGAAAAGGTGAAAACTGACACCAAATCAGAAGAAAGGATAGTGAGAAAGGAAGATATCTCAGAATATGATAAGGATTTAGATTTGACTTTTAAATGAGGCTATTGATGCTGAAACATTGGGAAAAAGAGATCACTCTTATTATCAGCTTTTCCTATGGAAGTTTAAGCCATATAAAGCATGATGCACGTGACCAGGCAATTCAGAAACCAGGAGCAGGGTTTGCTTAAATTACAAACTCTTAATTTCCTTGTCAAACAGAGAAAAAAGATATAACTGACAAGAGCTGCACCTGTTTAATAATAAAAACTGATTTTCAAAGCATCATTGAAGGAGATGGAAGAAGATAAAATACTATGCAGACAAACACAGGAGTCCTGGGAATGACAGCACCTAGGACCACCAGACCTGCCTTCAGCCTAGTCTGTAGTCATCATCTGGGAAAGCAACTCCTGTTGTGAAATGCCTGTCATTGCTGCCAAGTGCCAAATAACTTCCACCCACAAGATAGGCAAACCAGCCTAGATGAAATATCAAGCCTTCCTGAGGGAGAGGCAGAAGGCAGAATGTGCTAGGAAAATTAAACCACCACCACAGCATTGACCATCTCCCCTGAACACTTTTTGGTAATGACCCAAGACTTTTAACCCAGGAGCCTTTGGAACAGCAAAACTACCGGCCTAGTTCCCTTAGGCATTATCCTGGGAAGCAATTCCCATGGAGATGGAGTCTAACAATTTTTCTTATAGATGCTACAACCACAGCCCCAGAACACTCAAAAAATTCTTGCTAACAAAGTCCTTGGCCCTAACAAATGGTTCAACTTTAGAAACTGATATCATTTTAATCAGTGGAAATGATATTAAAGAAAAGGCCTTACCACCTCCTTTGTCACTTCACCTTAAGAATCATAGGACCTTTCTATGTGACTTGCAGGTGAATTCTTCCATATGTGTTTTCTCTTCCATTGGAATGGGAGCTTATATAAGAATGTGATCTACTTGTATCCAAATTAACTGTAAAGGACATATGAAGAAACCTGCTATCTGCATCCAGATAAAGAACTGATAAATGGAAATATGTGTAGAATCACTACACACCTATTTGTGTCTAATGGTAGGCATCTCTAGGGTGGGAAGGATGAGGAGAAAGAAGGAAAAAAAGAAATTTACATTATAATTTTGTTGTATATTTGAAAGGAATAGCAAGTTGTGCATAGTAGATTTGCAATTTCAATCATCTTTTTTATTGTACTATTATGGAAATGCTTGTTTTATTCTGTAAATTAAAAACAAAATAAAATAAAAAGAATGAGGGCTACTTGAGAGCAGGAATGGTCTTGCTTACTTACTTACTTGTACTCCTGGTAGTTAGCATAGTTATTTGCACATTGTAAGCCATTAATAAATGTTTTTTTTTAATTTATTCATTCATTCATTAAAAAAATGAATAGTGGAGGGGAAAACAAAACTGAAGAAACTTTGGTGGGTGGCTTTACTAATTCAGATCACCCAAAAATCATTTATAGATAAATAGATGAAACTGAAAGTAGGATAACAGTCCAAAAAAAGAATATACCTAAGAAAATTTCTATAACAAGTTTTATCATCAATTATAGAGGAATTGTCACATTTGGACTCTAACACCTCAGCCTCCAATGTGCTATATCAGGAGGTGGAGATGACACTTAAAAAGATGACAAGAAAAAGAGTTAGACCACTCCAAGAACATGCAAAAGAAATCTGTGCTACAAGTGACATAATTTAGAAAGCATTGGAGTACCAATTTTCAAGTTATATGGAGGCATTGTAGACCATACTCCTTCTAAAAATTCAATCAAGATAATCAGCAATGACTGACCCAAATTCTTCCACTCTCCTCTCTAAGAAATGTTTATGAGAATAACTTTTACCCAATCCCTTTATTATTTCAAAGGACGTGGGGTAAGACATGAAGGATTTGGTTGGTAATTTTCCTCAAATACCCTAAAATGATTTCCTCATAGGAGGCTATAGATCCATTGAAGTCATCAATTCTCGGGCTAATCAGAATTTCGAAGAAGTGATATTTATCCAACTATATAGTAACTTTATCTAGCTATGGTATATGATGTTACTATCATTTTAAGTTATAGCTTTATCACTCAAAACAAGGGGCTCTAATATTAGAATAGCTGAATAAACAAGCTATTTAATTATAGTTCAGAGGAAAGATTAACACCTCATGATGAATCAGTATTTTTAGAAAGTCTTTAGCTCTTATCTATCACATTTGAATATAGCCAAGGTAGTCTTATTCTGAAGTGCTGATTCAAACTTTCCTGTATAAATCATACAAAATTCCATTTTGGAGTCAAACTTCCTTTGAGATATGCCTGAATCTGTGCTTCTGGATACTTTGCCCTTTACAGTTTCTATCTGTTATTGAGCATAGGTCAATCACCTTAGAGAATCACTTGTATAACTGCTGTTTCATAATCATCTGATGATGAAGTAATACTCCACAGCTTTTATTTTTTTCTTTTTCAATGTCTCTGTTAATTAGAAGTAAAAAGGTGAAGGAGCTAAGTGGGATTTTTTTAAAAATGCTAAAACTGTAAACCCTCTCATTATGAATGATTTTCAATGTGACTTCAATTTAAAATAGTCTACTGCCTGTAATGTTTCACCTACATGCACCCAAAGAGGAAGGCTCCTTCATACTATGAGAAAGCATGAAGTAGCAGAAAGAAGAGGCAGCAGTGATATGTAGCTCAGAGTAGTGGATGGTGAATGGAAAGGAACCCTATACTGCACATTCTGTACCACCAACTATCAGCCTCCATACCCTGGTATACAGAGGGTCATGGAGACTCTCCCTGGGATTTTAGTGGGATCATCCGTATAAAGATTAAGATAACATAACCATAAGCTAGGTCCCACACCACAAACACTGACTTTGCCACTTTTAGAAAACCCCTTAGGGAAGGAGACAGAAAAGGACAGGGGAGGAAGGAAAGCATATCCAAATACCACTGGGGACATAGCAAGAAAGCCAGGATGATGGCCTGCAGAATCTGCAGAATTGTCAGGTCATTACTATTACTATTATGACCACTAACAACCTCTGGGATTCTTCAGCTGTTAAAATTGCTTCTCTCTCTCTCTCTCTCTCTCTCTCTCTCTCTCTCTCTCTCTCTCTCTCTCTCTCTCTCTCTCTCTCCCCCAACCCATCTTGGCATCCCTCTCATTTACCTTCTCTACACAGGTTATACTCATCAGCATTTTTTAGTAGATGTGTGGCTTTGGACAAGGTCTCTGCTATATATCAATTGCTTTCCAGAGATAGTATCATATTGGTGGGGGAAAATAATCCCTGAATAAAATGGCAACACTTGGATGACTAAAGTGCCTTCTGAATCATCATTGGAAAACTAAAATATTCTCAGCCCAGCTTTAGTGTGAAGTATAGAATACTGCATTGACATTCTTTAGAAGACTTCTGAAATCTTTCAGATTTGTTTTCCATTACATTGTTGAAGTCAAAGAGTAAACTGATCTTATGGTTATGCTTGTTTTACTCACTTGTTCATAAGTTCCCCCCACCATATTTTCTGAATCCTTCACATTCATTATTTTGGAGTATAATGATATTATATTACATGTATATACCATGATTTGTTCTCCCATTCTCCACATGATGGCCACATACTAATTTCCAGGTATTTGCTAAAACACAAAGTCCTGCTTTTGCTGCTGCTACTCCTACTCCTCCTACTATTAAACATGTGGTCCTTTCCCCCATATCTTTGACTCCCTCAGGATATATACTTAAGAGTATTATCTTGGGATTAAAATGAGTGAGTTTTGGGGAATAATTCAAAATCATTTCCCAGAAGGCTTAGACTAATTCATAGTGCAGCAACATTGCATCAGTGATCTCCCACAACATTTCCAGCATTTGACATTTTCATCTTTTGTGTTCTGTGTCAATCTGATAGGTTTAAGTTGAAATGTAGAATTGCTTTTATTTGTATTTTCTCTTCTCAGTTATTTAGAACATTCCTTCACATGAAAATTGTTCATAGCTTTCATTTCTTTTTGTTTACGTCATTTCATCACGCATAATTTGAAAAATGGCTCTTGCTCATATATGTCTTAATTATCTATAAATTGTGGATATAAGATCTTTATTGGAAATATTTGCTTCAAAGCTTTTCCTTAAGTGTTCCTCTTCTAAATGTAGCTGCATTGATTTTGCTTGTGTTAAAGTTCTTTTCAATTTTATATGATTAAAATTGTCCATTTTATCTTCTCTCATCACCACTTACTCATGCATGATAAATTATTTTCTCTTAGCTACTATTGTCAAAGATATCACCTTCTGTATTTTTTAATGATGTGATATTTTATGTTTAGGCGTGTGCTCATTTAGAGATTATTGTGGCATATGGCATAAGGAGTTACTCTAAAAAAAATCTCTTCCAGGAAGCTTTTGAGTTTTCTTAGGTTTTTGTTTTTCAAATATAAAGTTCTTACCTCCAGGAAAGGGTTTATGGAAGACAGTGTTATTAGGTTCAATAATTTCTGGGATTTGTTTACTTAATCTGTTTATATTGATCAATTTGGTTATTTTTTTAACCTGTTCCAAAAATCTAGCTCATTTTCAGGTTCTTTTTTCACTGTTCCCCTTTAGCATATTTATCTTTTGTTCTTTTAAACAAACTTTGCTATTATTTTGTCTAGTTGTAAATGTAACCCCTTAGTTGATTGATATGGCAGTAATCTGGAAATTAATTTAGATGGTATCATTATTTTTATTATATTGATATGTCAAGCATGACAATTTCTTTCTAATGATTTCTGTAAGGAATGTTTTGTAGCTTAATTCTCGAAATTTCCCATTGTGCCTTGGTATGCTCCTGGATATTTATAAATTTTATACTTATTTTGAACGGATTCTTGTCCATCTTCACCTGTTCGGTTTTATTACTAATATATAGAGAGGCTGATGATTATTGTCTCGACTTCGTACCATGATACTTTACTGAAGTTATTATTTTCCCCATTGATTCTCTAGGGTTCTCTAAATAAAATATTTTATCATCAGAAAATAGAAAAATTTTGTTTCCCATTTGCCCATGTCCATTTCCTTAATTTGAATGTTATCAAATAAGACTTGTGATAATGGACAATCTTGATTTCCTTTTGATTATTGAAAAGGTCTCCAGTGTTTCTCTGTTACGTATAATTTTGGCCCTTTCTGTTATAAAGACATTGTTTACCATATTAAAAATGGTCCATTTATTCCTACATTTTACAGTGATTTCACCATAAATGAGTGTTGTATTTTCTCGAAAACTTTTCATTATCCATTGATACAATAATATGATTATTATTATTTTTATTATTACTAGGGTCTATTTCTTGTTTTTCTTTCCTTACTGTTGAAAGAAACCTGAATAACTGGTATAAGTCCAAAGTAGCCATAGTTTTAAAAAAAGATATTTAGTGTTGTGACCTCTTGGCTAATATTCCATTACATATTTTTACATAATACACAATAGAGAGAGCTATCAGTAGGTTTCTTTCCCAAATTTGCTTCTCTCTAGTTTGCTTAACCAAAAACTAATGTTCTCATTGGAGGAATTTGATAAGATGCCTTCTTTCTCTATTGCATAGCTATATTATTGGATTAAGTATTTCTTTTTCTATTTTATATAATTCATTTTTTTCTAAATGGGCCTTTTTATTTTGAGAATTCATTTATGACATTCAATTTCAGTTTCTGTGACTGGGTTGTTGAAATGCTCTATATCTTCCCCTGTTAATCCTAGTATTTTATAGTTGACAAATATTCATCCACTTAATATGTTTTCAGCTTGTTAGATTATAACTTGATGAAATATTTTACAAAAATTTCCTCTAATCTTTTTTTTCTATTTTTTTTGTGAATTCTCATTTTTGAACTTTGAGTATGGTCATTTTTCTTTCTTTCAAAAAAATCAAATTAGCTAGTGGATTGTCTATTGTGTTATTCTCTTTAAAATAGGTCCTTGTTTTATTTATCAAGTTAATTGTTCTTTAAAAATTTTTTTTGGTTTATTTCTTCTTTGATTTTTAGAATTTCATTTTTTTCATTAACTTAATGTATTTTGAATTTGTTCCCTTTGCTCGTCATAGATCTGGAGCTAGAGGTGTCCCAGTTGCCCCCTACTCCAATCAATTTTACAGATGAGGAAACTGAGACATAATGTTCATAAGTGTTAGAGGTGGAATTTTAACATAGATACTCTTTTTTGAGTAAATCATAAAATAACACATTAACGTAGTTGTATGTCCAGTTTATTGATCTCTTTTTTTCTTGTTTTGTTTCTAGAAGCACTGAGACATATAAATCACAACACCTCTATACCTTAACCACCAAAGCATTTCTTTGATTATATTTCAGAAGTTTGGGTTTATTGTCTCATTTTTATCATTTTCCCTAATAAAATTATATGTGATTTCTACAATTTATTTTTTTATTCACTAATTCTTTAGGATTATGTTATTTAGTCTCTATTTGAGTATGAATCCTTTCTTCAAATTTCTCATATTGGTTTTTCTTACATTGTCTGCAGTAAAAGATACTTATAATATTTCTTCTTTTCTAAGACATGGTTTCATTATATATGATGCCTTTAAGCATAATGTAATTTCCCTGCTTAGCATTTAACCTTTTCTCTTTTACTGTTTTTACAACTTGTTGAAATACTAAAATATGGCCAACTTTTGAAAAAGTGCAATACAAGTGGAGAAGTGTGTATATTCCTTATGATTTTTAGTCAGTCCTCACTAAAGGCATGTAATTTTAGTAGGAACAGCCCTTATTTTGTATAGATTGGAATGGTTTCCCTTAAAGAGTGAGGAAGTATCAGTAGCAGCATTTGGTTGATCTAGGGATGAATTATTGCTTTTGTCTCCATGCTTCCTGGAAGGTAAAATCCCTGGCCTACAGGGAAACATAGCAAATTATTCTAGAAAATTTCCCACTGCCCAATGGTAACAATATTCTCACCCAGTATAATGATTGTCATGGTGAATACTAAAGTAGAGGAGTAACATTTTATCTAAATATCATGAATTATATCCATTTAGAATTTTATCGTAAAGTTGTTTATTATATTTCATTAGCACTCATTTCATTTTGTTCTGACACTAAATATTTATCATTAAACTAGTCTGAACTAGGTCTGACCATGAATAATGTTATGTAATTTTCTTAAATTTTCTTCCTTAATTTCTTTCTTATCATTTTTCCTTAGAATAATCTAATTCTAAAAGGGGGCACATTCGAGGTCCTGTGTGATACATGGGATGCCTACTTCACTAGCCCCAAACTCCATTCTTGTTTATGCAAAGTCAGACATGCCCTAATTATAAGAAATCATGAGTTCCCCCCTCTTCTTCCTCGTTTTTCCATAGAATTTTATTTTTCCCCTATTTTTTTCTTTCTCTCTTAAAACAAAATAAAACAGAACAAAATCACACCTGGGCTTTGAGCTTCTCTTTCTTTGTTCCCCTTTTAAAACTCTAACCTATAAGAGTCAATTCTACCTTCTCTCCCACTTAGGTTATGAGTAAGTAGCCTGTGTCATAGTGTCAAATTGCCTGTAATCCCTGCTACTGAAGAACTTGAAGTCAGTGGCTCAACTGTATTCAGAGGTCCAAGTTACAGAAAGATGAGAGCTGATTAAGTTTCCACACTAAGTCTATCACCAAAATGAGGAACTCCATCTCTTGTGGTTGCATTAGGCTGGATGAGGAAGGTAGAACTGGTTTAGGTTGGAAGAGGAGCAAGTCAAAGCTTCTGTGCCAATCAGCAATGGAATCATGGCCCATGGCTGCTGCACTTCCAGTACAGATAAGATAGGGAGACTCAGGATCAGAAGAAAAAAAAAGAAACTAATGACAAAGAAAGGAAAACTATTGCACCCAACTCTATCTTCTATGTTCAAAAAAGTTAAAAATCCGTATATAAACAGGTACACTTTTCAGATAGAATATGAATACTTGGGTTGTCAAAGAGGGGCAGGAAATAGACTTTTGTATAAATATAAAGGATGTATAGTCATTTCTTTTTCATACGTGAATAGTTTGGTGCCTGAAAAAGAAGCAGAAAAATTACATATGTAATTTTTGTAAAAGAAATTAAAAATCATTAAAACTTATAAAATATAAATGAGAAGAAATAAGTTTTCAAAAACTATATTGAGAGGATAAGTTAAAGGACAGAGAAAAACCCGAGGCTTCAGGACCTTGTGACACTTCAGATCATTTTTATGTTAAGGCTTAAAAGGTTTAAAATTCTTTAGATAGATAGAGAGAGAGAGAGAGAGAGAGTGAGAGAGAGAGAGAGAGAGAGAGAGAGAGAGAGAGAGATGGATGGATAGATGGATGGATGGATGGATGGATGGTGGATAGATGGATGGAGAGATAGACAGACTGATGGATGGACAGAAGGAGATAGATACATAGATAGATACATAGATAGATATGTAATACCTACTTTTTTGAAGACTATGGATGACTGAATAAGAACTATTTATAACTAACCAAAAAAAGGAGCTTTTGAGTTCTTTCTACATTATAATGGAAAACTAAGTTACTGATTTTAGCCATTGAAATTAGAGAAGAACCTGGCTAGAGTGGTCAAGGATGGGCAGGTTAAGAAAGCCTCAGTAATGGGTGGAAAAGGCAGCACTGAAAGAGTTGTGTGAAGGAAATAGTAGCAAGAGTTAGCGAAACAAAAGACTTCAGTTGTGTATTTCTGCTTGCTTGATGAAAGGCTAATTAACATTTTAAAGAAGGATGAATTGCTCATTTGTACCACCTAAAATGGGAGAAAGTTGAGTCCTTTCAGAGGTGCTTAATACTTTCTGCTGCCTTCCCTGATGTGAAAGTAGGAAAAAAAAAATACAGAAAGGGAAACTATGCTTTGCAGCTGATTTGTTACTGAGTTGGCTGGCTAACACTCAATGAGAGTTTGTAAATTAGTGCTGAGTGAAAAGTTTGCACGGGTTTGTTTTGCCCCGAGAAAGCCATCTTTATGAACATGGCATTTTTTTTTTTTGGCTTAAAAGGAGCTTTTAGCCAATATAATAGCTTAACACTTTCTCAATATTTGGAATGATGATTGTGAGTTAAAAAAAACTTGTTAATGTTTCATCAATTTGAGATTAACAGAGAAAAGGACTTGTTCAACAGGAAAGCTTTGTGCATCAGGACAGTATTTGTGTGGGAAATTATTTCAGTGGTGCCAGTGTTCTTGAATGAACAAATGACCTCAAGGAATGGAGGTCAAAAGTTTTACTTACCCTGAGTATATGAGGTTCCCTCATTCATATGACCTCATGCTAGATTTATAAATATTTATGAACTTTTTATTCATATAAAAATATGAACTTACAGAAGTTCATATCCACTTTCCCCAAAGATATGGAATGCATAGGTTTATGTGTTGACTGTAATGTATTATTTCTTCATTTGCTTATAAGAACGCCTTTTTTAAGTAAATGCTTAGGTTTAAGATCTAATAGTGTCATTATTATGGGAGGCTAGTTATATGTAATTGAAAGTGTACCAATTAGGTCTCAGAGACATAGTGGTGAGTAGCTCTTCCTCCATCCCAGAGTTACTCCTAGGATCCTGAGAGAGTTTGATTTATACCTTCATGTTAGTTTTTTCTCTGGGAACTCAGACCTTTCAATAACCTAGTGGTTGAGTGTGTGGCCAAGCACCATGTGAGGGGTTACACTTTAGGTTGCCACCAGGTGTGGACTCCATACCCAGAAATGTCATGAACCCAAGTCCTAGGCTTCTGTTATCCATTGCGTTTGTGTTTCAAAGATCCTACCCAACTGTGATTTTCTGAACACGAATGCTTGAAAGTCATCCATTCTATGAAATGTCTACATTTTCTCCTGTAGGATTAGACTCAGTTTTCCAGGATTCAAATATTCTTGGTAATAATCCTTTTTTTTTCTTTAATTCCTTTTGGAATATCACATTGTAAGGTCTTCTGGCTGTCACAGAAATTGCCGTATAATCTTGTGTGATCCTGACTGTGATTCCTTCATACTGGATCTCTTTCTCCCTGACTCCTTATAGCAGTTTATCTTCTTTTACCTAAAAGTTCGAGAGTTTGTCTAGGTATACTAATTTTAGGGTTTGGAATTATTTTTATTTAATTTTTCTGTTTTGCTCTCATGTTCTAATAGTTCCAAACAGTTTTCTTTCATGATTATTTTTAATATGGTATACTGGTTTGTCTTTCTGTCTCTCTCTCTTTGTCTCTCTTCTTCTTCTTCTTCTTCTTCTTCTTCTTCTTCTTCTTCTTCTTCTTCTTCTTCTTCTTCTTCTTCTTCTTCTTCTTCTTCTTCTCTCTGTGTGTGTGGCCATGATTTGTAGGGAACCTAATATTTCTTAAGTTATCACTCCTCACTTATTTTTCCTAGTCTCAAGTATTTTATATTCTTTTAACCTGGATCGAATAATTCAATGAATTATCCAATGATTCATTAACTTATTGAATTTTCTTTTGTTTACTTGATTTTTTATTATCTTTTATTTGGACTTTTTGTTTGAAGGTGTTTCCCTTCTAATTGCTCAAAATTAGTTGTTTTTTCTTGTTCCATCTTTTCCTTCATTTCTTTTATTCATTCCTCTTTTAAAATTTTATCATTTTTATTTAATATTTTAGTTTTTATCATTGATTTCCACAAGACTTTGAGTTACAAATTTTCTCCCCATTTCTACCCTCCCCCCATTCCTACATAGCCTATATTCTGATTGCCTCATTCCCCAGTCAGCCCTCCCTTCTGTCACTGCACTCCCGCCCCCATCCCCTTTCCCCTTACTTTCTTGTAGGACAGGATAGATTTCTATGCCCCATTCCCGATATATCTTGTTTCTCAGCTTCATGCAAAAAAAGCAACTTTTTTTTGAGCATCTGCTTTTAAGACTTTGAGTCCCAAATACTCTCCTCTCTTCCCTTCCCACCCACCCTCCCTAGGAAGGCAAGCAATTCAACATAGATCACACCTGCATCATGATGTAGAACACTTTCACAATGCTCATGTTGCGAAAGGCTAACTATATTTCCTTCCATCCTATCCTGTCCCCATTTACTCAGTTTTCTCCCTTGACCCTGTCCCCTCTGAAAAGTGTTTGCTTTTGATTACCTCCTCTCCCGATCTGCCATCCCTTCTATCATTCCCCCTTTTTTATTCCCTCCCCCTCAATTTCCTGTGGAGTAAGATACCCATTTGAATGCGTATGTTTTTCCCTCCTCAGGTTGACTCTGATGAGAGTAAGATTCACTCATTCCCCCTCACCTGCCCCCTCTTCCCTTCCGACAGAACTGCCTTTTCTCATCACTTTTATGTGAGATAATTTACCCCATTCTACCTCTCCTTTTCTCCCTCTCTCAATATATTCCTTTCTTAAATTTATTCATGTTTTTAGATATCATCCCTTCATATTCAACTCACCTGTGCCTTCTGTCTATATATATGTATATTCCCTTCAACTACCCTAACACTGAGAAAGGTCTCATGAATTACACACATCATCTTTCCATATAGGAATGTAAACAAAACAGTTCAACCTTAGTAAGTCCCTTATGATTTCTCTTTCTTGTATACCTTTTCATGCTTCTCTTGATTCTTGTGTTTGAAAGTCAAATTTTCTATTCAGCTCTGGTCTTTTCACTGAGAAAGCTTGAAAGTCCTCTATTTTATTGAAAATCCATATTTTGCCTTGGAGCATGATACTCAGTTTTGCTGGGTAGGTGATTCTTGGTTTTAATCCTGGCTCCTTTGACCTCCAGAATATCATATTCCAAGCCCTTCGATCCTTTAATGTAGAAGCTGCTAGATATTGTGTTATTCTGATTGTGTTTCCACAATACTTGAATTGTTTCTTTCTGGCTTCTTGCAGTATTTTCTCCTTGACCTGGGAACTCTGGAATCTGGAGACAGTATTCCTAGGAGTTTTCTTTTGGGGATCTTTTTCAAGAGGGGATTGGTGTATTCTTTTGATTTCTGTTTTACCTTCTGGTTGTAGAATATCAGGGCAGTTTTCTTGAAACATGATGTCTAGGCTCTTTTTTTGATCATGACTTTCGGGTAGTCCAGTAATTTTTAAATTCTCTCTCCTGGATCTATTCTCCAGGTTAGTGGTTTTTCCAATGAGATATTTCACATTGTCTTCCACTTTTCCATTCCTTTGGTTCTGTTTTATAATATCTTGATTTCTCATAAAGTCACTAGCTTCCACTTGCTCCAATCTAATTTTAAGGTGGTATTTTCTTCAGTGATCTTTTGGACCTCCTTTTCCATTTGACTAATTCCGCCTTTCAAGGCATTCTTCTCCTTATTGGCTTTTTGGAGCTCTTTTGACATTTGGGTTAATCTATTTTTTAAGGTGTTATTTTCTTTGGTATTTTTGGGGTCTCCTTTAGCAACTCATTGACTTGTTTTTCATGGTTTTCTTACATCACTCTCATTTCTCATCCCAATTTTTCCTCTACTTCTCTTACTTCCATTTCCAAATCCTTTTTGAGATCTTCCACGGCTTGAGACCAAGTCATATTTTTTCTTGGAGGCTTTTGATGTAGGCTCTTTGACTTTGTTGAGTTCTTCTGGTTGTATGATTTGATCTTCTTTGTCACCAAAAAAGGAATCTAGGGTTTGAGTTTGAGTCTGAGTTCATTTTTGCTGCCTATTCATGTTCCCAGCCAACTACCTGACCCTTGAGCTTTTTGTCAGTATGACTGCTTGTAGAGTAGAGAGTACTTTGTCCCAAGCTTTAGGGTCCAACACTGCTGTTTTCAGAACTACTTCCACTCCACTGTCACAGCAGGTTCTGTCACAGTAGTGTTCCTTCTCCCCCAAGAACCACCAACCAGGACCCCAATGCATATCTAAGCAGGGCACACCAAGAGAAACTGCCTTTGTGCCCACAAAGCACTCCTTGCACTCCTTGCACTCCCGCTCTGATCAGATGCTAGATTCCTCCCACCGTGTGAGCCAGGGACTTGGGGAGCAGCTGATGCTGGAGCTCAGGAAGCAGTCTCAGGAGTTTCCTGCTGCTGCCACTGCCATAGCCCCACCACCTCCACTACCCCCAGGGCTGTTGGTCAGATCACTTTGAACTCAATTCTGCAGTTTCCCACTAACTTGCTCTTTGGTGTTTGCGGGTTGAGAAGTCTGGTAACCGCCACAGCTCAATGATTCATTGCCCTAAGGAGACTTTTCCAGCCAGCTGACTCCAGGTCTTGTCTGTCCTGGTGCACTGCTGGGCTGTGCTCTGCTCCCAGTACAGTGTGATAGACCCTTCTTGGCAACCATCCAGGCTCTCCTGGTCTAGAGACCTGTTCCCCTCTGCTATTTTGTGGGTTCCACTGCTCTAGAATTTGTTCAGAGCCCTTTTTTACAGGTGTTGGAAGGATTTGGGGGAGAGCTTAAGCATGTCCCTGCTTTCCAGTGGCCATCTTGGCTCCACCCCCCTCTTTTATTCATTCTTGCTGTCTTTATGGAACATCTATTCTGTCCTCTATCACCTCCCTGATTTTTCTTGTACTTGTAATAGTATTGATTTCTTCTTCTGAAATTTTATCTTGAATTTTTTTCACCCACAATATTTCTTCATTATATATTTTTTTCTATTTAATCATATCTTTGACTTATGTTTCCAGATTGTGACTTTGTGCCAGTATCAGATTCTGATTTCTTCCATAATCCTCTGTTATGGTTCCTACTATGCAGTCTTATTTCCCTACTATAGACCAGGAGGGGCTATATTGTAGGTTCATGTTGGCATGTTAGTTCAAGTATTAAGTAAATGTTTCATTAGGAAAAAAATGTATCATTTTTGTCTTTATAATCTCAGTATGGTACCTGGTATGTAGTAGATAATTAATATCTCCAATGTGTTCATAATGTAATTTCACTGGTGGTGGCAAGTCACATATTTATTTGCCAACATTTGGGACAGGGATGGGTACAATGTAGAAAAAATTTATATATATAGGGATATGTCCAGATGTGAACATAAATATGACATAATTTCAAAACACTAAATAAATTAAAATATCATTATTGTCTGTTAAAACAATGCTAAAGGATAAAAAGAGTACTGATAAATGTCATGCAAACATTATAAATGATTTCTGAACTCCAAAAAATGGTCTTGATTTCACATTGATCTAATTGAGAGTCATGAAGCTAGTAAGTTCTTGGGTTCACATCTCACTTCAGACACTTACTAACTCTGTAACCTTTGGACAAATTACTTAACCTCTCTGGTACTCAATTTTCTTATTATAAAATGTGAGAACTGTATTCAGTAGCCTCAAAGATCCCTTCCCTCTCTAAGCCCGTGGTCCTATGAATCCAAAGCTAAACAGTGTAGCAAATTGTGTTTCGTTCATTTTTTTAACGAAATAAAGATACTGATGAATAGAAGTTCTAGAAGGCAAAATATAGCACACCAGACAATATTTGGTTTAAAAAAATATTTTCACTGAAAAAATATTAAAACCAAAGTATTTTTCTAGCCAAAATAATATATGAAAATGTAGCAAAACTTTTCAACTATACACATTTTTCTTGCAAGGAAAAATCAATTGCCATGTGTTAAAAAATGCCATTAAGAATTGGCCCAACCTCTAATGTTAATGGCTATATCATTTCCCATTGATAGTAACAGTCAATTAAATATTACCGAAATTTCAGAAGTTAGAACTTCTGTTCCTACTAAATTTCTTTGGCCCTATCTTTTCCTTCTGATATCTACAACTTTCCGGTCCATTTAGTTTGGAAGAAGGCCAATACACAGGCTATGCAGCAGGACAGCAGCTTGTCCTACACGTGGGGTAAGAGAAAACACATTTTGGGAGGAATTTTTTTAAAGCCTTGATACACTAAATAATTGTGGGTTTTATTGAGAAAAAAATTACAAAATGAAATAAAGGGGCTTAGTTAGACATTTATTCCAAGAGTATTTATTAAGGCATATAATGAATAAGTCATTGTGCTGGGAGCTGTGGGAGATACAAAGATGTATAATAAATCATCCCTGTCCCAACAGAGCTTATAGTCAAGCAGAGGAGGTAAGTTATACACAAAATTATAACACCACAAGACAGCTGGTAATAAGTACCATAAAAGTGTTCAACCAAAATGTAATGTGGAGTTCATAGGCATGGAGAAGTCACTGATATGAGAACAGGAAAAGAGTCCTGAGGCTAAGTTGTTTGACATAGAGATTTGTTATCAAGAAGCATGTGAAATTTCTTTCTCTGGAGAAGTCTAAATAAATTTTCATTTGCCTAGAATGGTTTGATTTAGGTACTAAACTTTCCAATGTAATTTTTAATCCTATTAAGTATGATTGACAATGCCTTTTGACCAAAATGGTGGAAAGCTTGAAAGGCAAAAGAGGATCCATCTGTTTTATTTGAGGAAATTCCTCTTGCCCACTCTAAACCAAGCCTGAGAAAACCCTTCTATTCTCACCTTTATCATTGTAAAGAGGGAGAAATAGAGTGACTACCTAGAATTGATAGACGCCATTCTATATTTCAGTTTTTTTGCAGGTGACAGAAGTCTACAGGCATTTTCTTGGCAAAGAAGAGGCCTTACTTTTAGAGAATGCTAGTCCATTAAGACCTCTTTCTGAATAGAAATGACATAAATTCAGCTAAGAAGTTAGTTGTCCATTTCAGAAGGTCACTTCTTAAAAAGTGACTGCTCCATTCCAGAAAAGGAGTTGCTTACTGCCAGAAATGAGGAAATGCTTCATGACCTAACCATTTTGATTGCAGTGGCTTAATGCGTGCTTGTCTTATCCAATAAACTCTTGAAAGAGGGTTAAGATTTAGGGGGGAAAAAGAAACTGAATAGTCTAGACCAATTCTTTATCGATCTGTTTATGGCAGTGCTCAATTTAGATTTTTCTTAATTAAAAATCTAGATATCCCAATTCAAGAAATAATAGAGGTGAAGCAGAAGAAGGAGTTTTCAATTATGTGAGTCTTTATTTCACTTTGTCTGAAGTTTTTAAACCAAAAACAATTATCTGGCTCCCCTCCCCCATTGTTCCTTGAGGAAATTCACTCCCTGTTTTAAAAAATCTTAAAGTATAGCTACATATTAAACTGCTTGAATTACCTACAGGAATATGGAAAGCACTCACCCATTTCTCTCCATGTGTCAGTATTTCTCATTAAAAAGGAGGTTTTAGAATCCCTTATAAATGAAGATCAAAATCTTTCACAACAGAATGAATAATTTCCATTGAATTCACTAAATATTTTGCACTGGTGAGCTCAACAAAGTTATAATTTAAAATATGGATCTATTGATCTGTAATTCAAACACATCTGCATCAGTCAAGAGCAGAAGTACCAAATACTGATGATTAACTTCACATAATAAAACCAATGGAAAAAAGTGAAGTTTTCATCATGATACTAAACTGCAATTGTAAAACACACCTTGTCTTCAGTAATGCTATTTTTATGTCAATTTATATTCCTTTTTCTTGTCTCAGATGAAAATTGATAATCTCTATGGCTCCCAGTTTTGTCAGCTATGAAATGATGAGTTTAAATGAGATGACCTCTAAAGTATGTTAGATACAAAGCATTCACCAAATAAGCAAGAACTTAACATTTTTACCAGCCATCACTTTGGCTTGCAGTAGGACCTCAATTTCTAAGTTTGCTTTCTTGTCTCCCAAATCAGGTATGACAACATTAACTAATTTACCCTTTCCTCAATCCTCATTTCCTCTTATTCCTGAAATAATAGCTGGAAAGGGATTTGGGCAACATGTTATGATTCAATAAATCAACAAGCATTTATTAAGCTCTTAATATGAGCCAGACGATGGGCTAGACACTGGAGATCCAAAAACAAAAAGGAAATATCCTCTACCTCAAGAAGGTCACATTCCATCAGGAGAGATATCAGGTATATATGCAAGTATATTAAAATTTTTGAAAATATGGATATTCACTTTTAGAGTTTTACATACAGGATTATATAGCAAATTATATATAGGAATACCCAAATTTCTGGAATATGTACTTCTTATATATTTTCCACAAAATACGAAAATGACATCCTTTAAAAATTTCCCAGAAAAATAGGATATACACACATATCCCATTGAACAAAATGTTGAATAGCTATTTTCAATAGGAAATAGAAATCAATAGAGGATCTTAGACAAAATGTCTTGAAATTTCTTTTTTATTCAGTAGATCCATATTTTAGGAACAGCATTGACAACTGCAGCTTATGGGGAAGAGAGTTATCTAGATTGTAGGTATACTAGACACTATCCAGGGATGGAGAACCTGCAGCCCCTCAGTAAAAGGATTTCTTCTCTGAAATTTGGATTCAGTCAAAGGGCCACACTTGAGGACCTAGATGGCCACCTATGGCCCCAAGGCCACAGGTTCCCCACCCCTAGTCACCATGCCTTCTGAGGCTTGTCTGAAGGAACTGTCAATAGTTTGAGTAGGAGAAGACTTCCTAGCTGTCTTCAAGTATATGAAGTACTTTCATGTGCAAGAGGGATTCCATTTATTTTGTTTCAACCTAGAAGAGAGTAGTAGGGGAAAGGAGAGGAAGTTGAATGCTGAGGACCAATATAAGAAAAAGCTTACTAATAATCAGTGTTCTCATGGAAAGCTCTCTCTCTCTTTCTCTGTCTGTCTGTCTGTCTGTCTCTGTTTGTCTGTCTCTATTTTTGTCTCTCTCTGTCTCTCTCCTTCCATCTAGCTCTTTCAAGATTCAAAAAGTGGCACCTCCTAAAAGACTTTTCCTGATTCCTGCAGTTGTTAGTAATCCCCAAGCCCCAAATTATCCAAATCAAAGGTCTGTTTTGAGAATAAAATGAGATAATTTAGTTAAAGCAATTGGCAAGCCTTAAAATGCTATATAAATTTCAGCTATTATTACTTTCACTATTTGCATATATTTGTACTTACTTAACTATCCAAGTGTGGTTCTCCCCAGATGTGTGTAAGCTCTAAGTGTAAGCATAAGGAAGAGAGGAAAGGGTTGTTTTTGTTACTGTATCATCAGTACCTAGACAAGTGCCTGGTACATAGTAGGCACTTAAATGCTTGATGATTAATATAAAAGAAAAGGATGGATTGCATCAGAAAGTAATAGGTTTCCTTTTCCAAAGGGCATCAAGTAAAGGTTGAATGACTCAGTGTCAGGGTTATAGGGGAGGGGATTCTTCTTAAGATAGAGGTTGAACTAGATGACTTAGGAGATGCTCATTCTGTGATAATGTCATCTGGTGATTTAACTCAATCAATTCTTTGATTGCTAAGTATGCACTAAGAATTGTCAAGCTACTATCTCTGTTAGGTGCCTAAAATGTGATAATAGTAATATAAGTGGAAGTAGTAACATTACCTCATAGTTCTGCCAGGTTTTAAGATTTACAACATGCTTTCTTCACTGTAACTCTAAAATACAGAGCAAATGTTAATGTAGGGTACGTGTTGTTTCTCATGTAGGTTATATGTAGGATCAATTGAATCTGGACCACGGGGAGGCATGAATACCTGTATCTGAAATCACATCCACCCCTCTCCAGTAGAGATTTTGAATTTTCTCTAGAGGGAAGCAGGTAATTGGGATCTTGAGGCTGGTCCACTCTGCCCTCCCCAGAAATGGGATATCAGTTATCATTATATCTTTCTGTCTCCTACCCCCCATATTGGTAGTCTAGAAGAACTTTATATAGGTTCAATCTGCTTTTCTGGTCACTATCCATTAAAAGGGAGGAACACCTGAAGCTTGATCAGAAAGTTTGACTTCCATCCCACTAAATGTTAAGTATACAAAGAATGCCATATGTGTGCATGTATATGTGTATATGTATATATATATATGTGTGTGTGTGTGTATACACGTATATATACATATGTGTACATAACACACATGTGAATGTATATATACATATATACACTCACATATATGCATATATACTGAATAGCAAATTCATTTATCCAAACCAATAGCAAATATAAATCAGAGAAGTTATACTACACAATACATAAAGTGAGAAGAGAGTGGAAGGGAGAGGGAGAGAAAGAAGTAGAGAGGAAGAGACAGAGAGAGACAGAGACAAAGAGTGTCCCCCCTTCCCACCCTGAAAAAATTTCCCAAAGTCTTCATTTCAGCAAGCTAGAAACCAGGGCTGTGTTCAATAAGCCCATTTTTCTACATGTCAGGGCTTCTTCCCAGTCCTTCTCTCCCTCTGCAGCCTCTCCAGAAGAGGGCAGCAAATCAAATGAGTCTCCTCACAAAGACGGAAACCAAAAGAAAACATCTTTCCCAATTTTACCCTTCACACAGGCATGGAGAATTGAGCATTCACTCTCTTCACTAATAAATAGGGTCTTACACAGATTCCTAGGCTTGAACCCCAGGCTACCTTTTCTACCTTTTTATTTAGATTTTTTTAGGTAAGGAAACTGAGGCACAGAAAGGTTAGTTGTGTTTCTCATGTTCAGGAGTCTAATGGGTCAAACAAGTCTTCTTTACATTTCTATTGTACTGCTTCTCACACTCTAAAACATGAATCTTCCCTCAAGGGAGCTTAAAAATCATCTGGATAGATTCTGAGTTAGTATTTTATATAT
This sequence comes from Trichosurus vulpecula, assembly GCF_011100635.1. Lineage (NCBI taxonomy): Eukaryota > Metazoa > Chordata > Mammalia > Diprotodontia > Phalangeridae > Trichosurus > Trichosurus vulpecula. The sequence continues at coordinate 391,517,684 of NC_050574.1, forward strand.
ATAAAGCAGTATACATCCATCTTGATGTAAAAATGCTAGTTGTTCCTTAGATATCTCAAACTCAACATATCAAAAATAGAACTCGTTAACCTTCCCCAATCAATCTTTCTGAAATTCCCTATTACTCTCAAAGGCACCATCATCCTTCTAGTCAGCCAAGTTCTCAACCTCTGTATCACAATCTACTCTTCACTCTTATTCTATAAATCCAATCAGTTGCCAAAACTCGTCATTTTGATTTCCACAGTGTCCCTCCCCTTCTCCCCAATCACAGAACTACAACTCCATTTCAGATCTTGTTAAGTGGAATGTCACAACAGCCTCCTACTTGGTCTCCCTACTTCAAATCTGTCTCACTCTAGTGCAATCCCCACATAGCCATCAAAGTGAGTTTCCTAAAGGGCAAGTCTGAATATATCACTCCCTATTCACTTCCACTAATTCTTTATCACTTCAAGGATTAAAATCTGGCTATTCACACACACACACACACACACACACACACACACACACACACAGACACACACACACACATATACACATATATACATATATGCGTATGTATGCATATGTATAGATATATAGATATTTATCTAGATATAGACAAACAGATAGATGATAGATAGATAGATAATAGATAGAATGGATGAATGGATAGATAGAATTGATGGATAGATAGAATTGATGGACAGATAGAATGGATAGATAGGTAGATAGGTAGATAGATAGAATGGATAGATAGATAGTTAGATGATAGATAGATATCTCCTCTTTTATACTCTCTATGATCTAGTAATACTGTTCTAAGTGCTTTTCCTTACAGGATTTTCCTCCATCTCTCATCTTGATACCGCTTCACCGAGGCACAAAGTATGTCCTTCTTGTTTTCCTCTCACTCCGTACTTCCACATCTTCCAATCTCCAATTTCCTTCAAGACTTAGTTCAAGCACCACTTTCTACAGTGGTCCATTTGAAGAGGTTAGGGAACCATATGTTTTTAGGGGTGCTCAAGGCCCCAAAATACCAATATACCAGGTCCTGCTCGAATGAATTAGACTCAAGCCTTCTCAGCCAAAGAAAAACAAAGTTTATTAAAGATTTGCCTTAATAGGTAGTCTTAAGAAATCTCACCATTTGTGATTCTCATTTTCACAAGGGGGACAGATTCAACCTACTTACCTAGATTTAGTCTGAGCACCTTCAAGGAGGTAAGATGATACTTATATACAGAAAGGAAGGCAAGGTTTTGCTTTTGTTTTTGTATCCCCATCAGTATAGCGCCTAGCACACTGTAATGCTTTGTAAACTTTTGTTGATTGATTGTGATGCATAGATAGCTCTTGTAATTGGAGACAGAGGATATCACTAGGGAAGCCTTCATAGAAAAAGGGGGGGGGGTCAGAAGTTGAATCTTGAAGGTGGGGTAACATAGGTAGAGAGGAGTGGGGCAGGCAGTTCAAAGGAGGGTAACAAATTAAACAAATCACAAAGGTGGAAGTAAGCATCCTATGTGTAGCGTTGGGGAACAGTGACAAGTGTGAAGCAGCTAAAATCTTGGACCTAGTCTCACTGAGAGGAGAGGGTAAGCTCTATTTGAATTCTTAGACCAAGTTTCTAGGAGAAAAGAGGATAACCTGAAGTTTCTGGTTCATCTTTCTAGAATGAAGAATAACAAAAATGTGAATATGATCTGGAGGAGTAATAGTAGCTAACAAATCCCTAATACTTTAGTGTTTGCCAAGTGTTTTCCTATCCCTCCACAATTTAAAGGGTGATAACATTAACTTTGCTGTTAACTATTATTATGAGCTCCATGGGTTGTTCAGGTTTATTTTGAAGGCATATTAGCTCTCTGGTGAGTTTAAGGGCCACAATTTAGCTTAGCATTATAAACCTAAAGAATACATAAGTCACTGGGAGAGGTAAAGGCTCACTGAAGGATGAAGGGCATTTCCATATCTGGCTCAAGTATGTTTCCCTTCCAGAGGAGTATCATCTGAAGGGTAATATCTATGATACTATTGTAGTAGCTTTATGAAATATACGACTCTACAGTGAACATTTTTTGAGAAGCTATTTTTAAGAAAGAAATAACGTGAGACATACCAGTCTATGTAGTAAGGATGCAGATTTTATTTTCAGCATTATTTGATTCTTATTAACCTATGAACAGAACTAATTCTCACACAGCATTCAGAATTCTTTTTGATGAAAATAATAGCTACAGTTCTCTCTGTGTAAAAATAAATGCATTTTTACTTCAAGGGAATAAGAATGTTATCATTTTACTCAAATACTGGGTGCTGAGAAGTAGTCACAGCTAAAGATATAATGCAATTTTTTTCCCAGTAAAACTAATGATTAAAGAGTTTCAAACAGAAATAATCTCAACCTATTCTCTGAGAACGTGTGGTACTCAGCAGAAAGGTAAGGGAAATTGTGTGGAAGGGAGGGAGAGAGAGAGAAAGAGAGAGAGGGAGGGAGAGAGAGAGAGAGGAAGAGAGAGAAAGAGAGGGAGAGAGAGAGAGGAAGAGAGAAAAAGAGAGGGGGAGAGAGAGACAGTCATTTATTTGTTATGTGTAACCCCACTTCCACCAAAACCTGGGGCATTTTTCCTGTGGACAAGACTGTGATACTGAGCACCTTACGAATGAGACATAACTCCTGACTGGCTGAGAGAACTCTAACCCTGTAATGTCGCATATTTGAATGGTGAAAACTTCAGAGATGTTTGGAGGTTTTAGAGAAAGGCAGTCAAAAAAGATAAGCATCAACTTCTGAAGGATAGATTGGAGATCTCTCTGAAACCACGGTCACGTGGGAAAGTTGTCTCATACTCTATCCCATGATTCAAAGTGTTTAAAATATTAGAGACTGTAGAGTGGATTGGCTTCAGTGGCATAGTTCCCTTTTCTTGAGAGCTAGGACCTTATCTCACCACAATCCAGAGAGCTCATTTATTCTTCTGTAATTTTAGTCTGTTTTAATCTGTATAAATTCGTGTTTTTATGTTTGCTGCTTACTTTGATAAAGAGGTTTACTAGCTATTCTGTGATGTTCTTTTATGTAACTAGCATTTGATGAGAGGGAAGTAAACTGCAAATAGTAATTCACGTACATACCCCTTGAGAGTGATTAATGATAGTGTCTTTTATTCTGAATACTTCTACCTTAAGACTACAAAAATCTGAGGTATTAGAAATTGCTATAATTTTAGCCTAATATCCTTCTGGGAGATAGGCAAGTGAAAGACCAAGATTTCCGCCACAGAACTAGTCCTGATGCTCACAAAATTGGAACTAGTGATCTTCCTTAGAGACAGAATAGTTCACATCCCAGACACTATCTTTATTATACCAAATTATAGAGAACAATTGATACAGTAGCAACAATATTATTAGTACAAAAATCACCCAGTTTCCATATAAGCTCTCAAGCAAACAATATATGAAACATGCCTGATCCAGGCATTCTGGAAAACAATTTGGAGCTATGACTAAAATGTTTATAAACTAAGGGAATTTCCAAATCTTTGCCACTGCAAAAAAAAAAAGGACTGTTATAAACTGTTTCTTTGATGTCTTTGGGGTATAGGCCTAGCAATAGGGGCACAGAGTACGAAGAGTTTTTCAACTGCTTAGTTATAGCTCCAAATTTTTTTCCAGAATGTCTGGACCAGTCACAATTCTATCCGCACTATATTCAGATGTCTGCAACCAGCCATAGTTTGTATTGTTTGCTAGAGAACTTATATGGACACTTAGAGATTTTTGTACCCACAACTGTAGGGAACTAAATATGATATGTATTTTGCTTTTCCTTAGGTAGACCTTATACAGCAAGATAATGAGACATTTTTTTTCACATTCAAAGGGAAACCCTGAATGAAGGGATGAGTCAAAGAGTGATTTTTGAGAAGCCCTAAAATGGCAGCCAGTTCATATAAAATCAAAGGTTGTAGTTCTATGTCATGAGTTACTTTTATATTCCCAGCTGATTTAAATTTTATCTCAAACTTTTATTGCAAAATTGAGGGGGTTGGTTGGAGGGCCTAGAACCTTAGGAATATAGGGCCATAGATATAGAGTTGGATGTAATATTAATTTTACAGAGGAGGAAACTAAGGTTCAGAAAACTTAAGTGGCCTACCTCACAGGGTCACACAAATGGTGTTTTTCAAACCTTGGACTTGAAATCAAACTCTCTGATTTCAAATGTAATATTTTTTCCACTATGCCACTCATCATCATACTGCCTCATTCTAGACATTAACCTCTTTCTCCCTTTCTGCTCCCTTTGGAATGTCTCTCCCACTCTGATAGGGTAATCTTTAGCCTTATCTTGCCAATAATCAGGCTTTTATTCCACTTATTGCCCATCTTCTATGAACATATCATATGTCACCCTGTGACTTACACATAGTACATATGTGTTGACACTTGCTTAAGAACTGCTAGTTAATTCACTGAGAACCCCTCTCCTTTCCAGTTTTTCTTTCTCCATTAGGATATAAGCTCCTTGAGCACAGGGGTTGTCTTGCTTGATTGCATTTGAAATCTCAATGCTTTCCATGGTTCCTGACACATAATAAACACTTAATAAATACTCTATCCCTCCAAGTAATTAAGTATATCGATATTGATGCTCAGAGAGCAGACAGAATATATAAATATAAATATTTTCTATGTATTTTCATTTTTTTGGTCTACAATACTGTTAAACAACCACAATAATATTCTGATATTCACTTTTATAGTGTTATCAATTTGTCTAAAGAATGTATGTTTTATCCTCTTAATAAGTTGGCAGGGTAGACAGGGCTCTCAAGTGGACTCTCACAGTGGCACAATAAAACTTTTAGCCACATTTTGTTTACTGTAAGATTTTCCATAGTGGATATCCCAAACTCTCTTCTATCCTCTAACATTAGCCTCCAACCCTTCAGCCTCAGCAGATTTCCTCCCTTATATTTTACTGACAATACCGAGATAATCTGGTACAATCTAGTTGCGTGCTCCCCTAACATTCTTCTAAACCTTTGAATGTCTTCACTTATTCACCAATCCTTCTCTTTATCCTCAGAGGAATAGCTAACATTTGTGCAGCACTTAAAGTGCTTTATAAACATTGTTGTATTTGATCCTCACAACATCCCTGTGCAATGGTAGTACAGTTCTCATCCCCATTTCACAAATAGGAAACTGAAGCTCAAAGGGATTAGATGTTTTGTTCATCATTATATAGCTAGTAAAGTAAGAAATAAGATTTAAAGCTACGTCTCCTGATTACAAGGCTCTTTGCACCATTCCACACTGTTTCTTCATTGCTAAGGTTAATCTCTCCTCCCTGGATACAATCTCTTCATCTCTTCAATGACTTATGCTGTCTCCTCTACTCATTCCTTCCCCTCAGTCTAAAATCATGTTTGTTGAAACCTGTCTCTTGACCCTACTACAGCTATAAGTCCTAGTTCTCTCTTCCCCATTCATTGCCAAATTTCTAAGAAAAAGTAGCCTATATCTACTAATTCTATTTCCTTGTACTATTCTCTAACTCCCTAATTCCTTGAAATCTCATTTCCAACCTAAACACTTAATTGAAATTGCTCTCTCCAAAGACACTAATGATCTCATCACCATATCCAATAGGCTTTTTAATGTTCTCATCCTTCTAACTACTTTGTGGCACCAATTTTGACCACTACTTCTTGATGCCTTTATAGGACAAAGTTCATCTGACATTGTAATGTCATGATTATTTTGCCATTTCTATTACTGCTCTTCTATTTCTGCTTTACTGACTCTAATCCTCTTTAAACCTTTTTAATGTCTTTTTCCCCAAGGTGCTATCTTTAGCTTTCTTTTCTTTTCACCCTGCATAATCTCTTTTGGTGATCTCATCAAGTCCAATGGCATCAGTGATCACATCTAGGATGTCAATTCCTAAATAATAAATAATTACCCACCCCCCACCACACTATTGAATTAAAGACCCTTATTTTCAACTGCCTGCTGGGTATTTCCACCTGATTGCCATGGATACTTCAATATATCAAAAACTAAAATTATAATTTTCACATAAAAAATCAAACAAACAAACTCAATTACCCTCTGAAGTTGAAAGAAACTTGGATTTTAGCATAAAGGAAATAGGTTCAAATCCCAATTCTACTGCTTACTAGTTGTACAATATTGTAGAAGCTGCTTAACTTCTTTAGATTTCAACTTCATTCTTTGTAAAATGAGAAGACTGGACTAGATGATTCTAGGCTGCATCCATTTCAATCTGAAATTCTATAAATAAATCTGTTTATTTCTATGGAACGACCATCTTCCCATTTGCCTAAGTTTCTGATCTCAGAGTAATTTTTGATTCTCCCCCTACTTGACTTGAATGTCCATCCAATTATTTGGCACCTCCTCTAATTTTACCTTTACAACATCTCACATCCATCCCTACTTGGCCACTCCCTTTGAAACTATCCTAGTTTAGATCCTCATCTCTTTTTACCTAGAGTCATCCGGGTTGGGGAACCTGCAGCCCTCCAGGTCCTCAAGTGTGGCCCTTTGACTGAAACCAAACTTCACAGAACAAATCCCCTTAATAAAAGATTTTGTTCTGTAGAGCTTGGACAAAGTCAAAAAGCTGTATCCAAAGGACCTACAGAGCCTATAGATTCTCCACCGCTGAGTCCTAGGCTAATAAAAACCCTTATCCTACTGATGATTTTTATCAACCCCAGCCTCATCTTCTCCATTTCACCTTTCACTCAGATGCCAAAGTAACCTTCTTAACACACTATTTTAATCATGTTACTATTCTAAGTGTTTTTTTCATGGTTCCATTTATGAAGCACCTACTGTGTATATGAATGGTTCTGTTCTGCACTGGACTGGAAATATGAATTCAATATGAAATATAAATTACTTTCAAGGAACTTATAATTTAATAGGGCATGGAGAGATGTACATAAATAATTGTGATACCAATGAGAATTTGGTCAATGTAGTGGTGAGTCCAAGTGCTCTTAGAAATTTGAAGAGGGAAGGATCACAAAAAGTCTCTATGATGAACAATGAAGTCAAAACAAAAAATTATGAAAAGACAATTAACAATTCCATAAAAGAGTTACAAAACATACTGAAGAAAATAATACCTAAAACATAGATTTGGCCAGATGGAAAGAGGAGCAAAAGCTCACTGAAGAAAATAATTCCTTAAAAATTAGAATTGGGCAGGTGGAAGCTAATGACTCCATGAGACATCAAGAAACAATAAAACAAAATCAAAATAATGAAAAATAGAAGAAACTGTGACCTATTTAATTAAAAAGACAACTGGCCTGGAAAATAGATTAAGGAGAGATAATTTAAGAATTGTTGGATGACTTGAAAGTCATGATCAAAGAAAGAGCCTAGATACCATATTTCAAGACATTATCAAGGAAAACTGCCCCAATATCCTAGAATCAAAAAGTAAAATAGAAATTTGAAGAATCCAGTAATCGCCACCTGAAAAGAGTTCCCAAAATGAAAACTACCAAGAGTATTATAGCCAAATTCCAGAACTTCCAAGTCAAAGAGAAAATTCTTCAAGCCACTAGAAAGAAACCATTCAAATATTGTGGAGCCACTATCAGGGTCACACACGATTTAGCATCTATAAGAGCAGAGGGCTTGGAAATGATATTCTGGAAGGCAAAAGATCTGGGCTTACAACCAAGAATAAACTACCCAGCAAAACTGAGCATAATCCTCAGAAAGAAAAGTGTTTATTTAATGAAATAAAAGACTTTCAAGAATTCCTGAAGAAAAGACCAGAGTTAAATAGAAAATTTGACATTTAAATACAAGACTCACGAGAAGCATAAAAAGGTAAACATGAAAGAGAAATCATAAGAACCTAACAAAATTAAACTGTTCACACTGCTGTATAGAAAGATAGTAGTGCGACTTCTAAGAACTTTATCACTATTAGGACAGTTAGAAGAATTCTACACAAAGGGTACCAGAGGGTGCCAATTATGTCGGGGTGATGTAAGAGAAAATGATTAAGCAAGAAAGAGGGATGCCCTGGTAAAATGGGGAAGGGTGATGAAGAGTGGGGGAAATTACCTCACATAAAAGAGGTGTGCTATGTAGAGCTTTTACAGTGGACAGGAAATTCAGTGGGAGGAGGTAATGCTTAAACCTTACTCTCATATAAATTGGTTCAAAGACATGCACACTTAATTGGGTATAAACATCTATCTTACCCAACAGCAAAGTATGATAGCAAGGGGATAGGAGAATGAGGGATGATAAAAGGGAGGGCAGTTAAAAGATGGCAGAGGTCAAAAGAAAAACAGATTTTGGACAAGGGGCAAGACATGAGAGAGAGAAAAAGAAGGATAAACAGAAGAAAATAGGATAGGAGAAATGCACAGTTAGTGATCATAACTGTGAATGTGAATGAACTCAATTTACCCATAGAACAGAAGTAAATAGAAGAATGGATTAGAAATAAGAATCTAACAATATGTTGTTTACAAGAAACATGTTTGAAACAGGGAAACACACACAGAGGTAAAATAAGGATCTAGAACAGAATCAATTATGCTTCAACTGAAGTGAAAAAAAAGGCAGGGCTAGCAATCAAGATCTCACAGAAAACAAAAGCAAAAATAGACCTAATTAAAAAGGATAATCTGGGGGACTACATTTTGCTTAAAGGCAACATAGAAAATGAAGTAATATCAATACTAAACATCTATGCACCAATGAGACTAGCATCCAAATTCTTAAAGGAAAAGTTAAATGAATTACAGGAGGAACTAGAGAGCAAATTATACTGGGGGTGGGGAGGAGAATGCAACTTTCCTCTCTGAGATCTAGATAAACTTAACCACAAAATAGGTAAAAAAGAAGTTAAAGAGGTGAGTAAAATCTTAGAAAATTTAGATATGATAGGCCTCTGGATAAAGTTGAATGGGAATAGAAGGTATACTTTTTTTTTTTTCTCAGCTATAGAGGGCCCCTTTACAAAAGAGCATAAAACATCACAAACAAATGCAGAAAAGCAGAAATATTAAATACACCCTTTTAAGGCTGTAATGCAGTAAAAATTACTTTTAATAAAAGGTTATAGAAGCACAGATTAAAAATCAATTGGAAACTAAATAATCTAATCCTAAAGAATGAGTGGGTCAAAGAACAAACCATAGAAATAATCAATAATTTCATTGAGAATAGCAAAAATGAGACAACATTCCAAAATTTGTGGGATACTTAAGAGAAAATTGTTATCTCTAAATGTGTATATTAGTAAAGGAGAAAAAGAGCAGGTAGATGAACTGGGCATGCAGTTAAAAAAATAAATTAAAAAATTTTAAGTAAACACCAACATGGAAATCCTGAAAATCAAAGGAGAGATTAATAAAATTGATAGTAAAAGGAAATTCTTGAACTAATAAATAAAGCAAAGAGATGCTTTCATGTAAAAAAAACAAAATAATAAATAGATAACCCATTGCTTAATTTGATTTTATAAAAAGAAAGAAGAAAAAACAAATTGCTAGTATTAAAACTACAAAGGATGAATGCACCACCAATGAAGATGAAATTAAAGCAATTACTAGAAGTTATTTTGCCTAATTATATGGCAATAAAACTGACAGTCTTTGTGAAATGTATGAATGCTTACAAAAATATAAATTGTTCAGATTAAGAGAAGAAATAGAATACTTAAATAACTCCATCATAAGAAAAGAAATTGAACAAGCCATCCATGAGCTCCCTAAGAAAAGATCCCCAGGAAACAAATGGATTTACAAGTGAATTCTACCAAACATTTAAGGAATAATTAATCCCCAAACTGTATAAGGTATTTGAAAAAAGAGGTAAATAAATAGTAACACCAAATTCCTTTTATCAGATAACTATGGCGCTGATACCTAAACCAGGTAGAGCAAAAAAACACAAACGAAAATCAAAACAAAAATAAAAAAAAAACCCAGCCTCCTCCCCAAAATGGAAGAAAACTACAGAGCAATTTGCTTAATAATTATCAATCCAAAATTTTAAGTAAAATACAAGCAAAAAGATTATATCAATATATCACAAAATCATAACTATGACCAGATAAGATTAATGCCAGGAATGCAGAGCTGGTTCAATATTAGGAAAAGTATAAGCATAAGTGACGATATCAATAGTAAAAACCAAAAAACCCCAACAAAAATAATACAATTATACCAACAGATGTAGAAAAAGCTTCTGACAAAATACATCTATTCCTATTAAAACAGTAGAAGATTTAGAAATCAATAAAGCTTTTCTCAAAATCATAAGTAGTATCTATCTAAAACCAAGAGCAAGCATTATCTGTAATGTTGATATACTTGAAACCTTCCTAATAAGATCAGAGTGAAGCAAGGGCACCCATTATCACCATTATCTCTAGAAAGGCTAACTATAGTAATAATACAAGAAAAAAAATTGGAGGAATATAAATGAACAATAAGGAAACAAAACTATACTCTTTGCAAATGAAATCATAATGTACTCAGAGAACTGTCAAGAACCAATTAAAAAACTAATTGAAGCAATTAAAAACTTCAGCAAAGTTGCAGAACATAACATAAACCTACATAAATCATAATCATCTCTATATACCACCTCTCCCCCCAAAAAAAAATCAACAAGAGAGAAAGCAAGAGAAATTCCACTTAGAATAGCTACAGACAATGTGAAGTACTTGGAAATCTACCTGCTGAGAAAAACTTAGGGACTATATGAGCACAATCACAAAATACATTTTGCACAAATAAAGAGAGATCTAAATAATTGGAGAACTGTACATTGCTCATGGTAGGCTGAGCCAATATAATAAAATGACAGTTCTACCTAAGCTAATTTAGTTATTCTCTGCCATACCAATCAAACTACCAAATAATTATTTTATAGAGCTAGAAAAATTATTAATAAAGTTTATCTGGAAAAAAACAAAAGGTTAAAAATATCGAGGGAATCAGAGAAAAAAATGTAGAGAAAGGTAGCCCAACTGTACCTGATTTCAAAGTGTATCACCAAGCAGTAGTCATCAAAACAACCTGGTACCGACTAAGAAGCAGAGGGGTGGAAATGTGGAATAAACTCAGTACTTAATAGTAAATGACCATCATAATTTAGTGTTTGATAAACCCAAAGACCCAAGCTTTTGGATCTAAGTGGAACTCACAAACTGACAAAAATTGATGGGAAACCTGGAAAACAACCTGGCAGAAACTAGGCATAGACCACCATTTCACAATGTATACCAACATAAGATCAAAATGGATGAAATATTTAGACAACCATGGTGATTTTAGCAAATTTGGAAAATATGGAAAAATATACCTGACAGACCTATGGATAAGGGAAGAATTTGTGACCAAAAAAAGAAATAGAGAGCATCGCAGGAAGTAAAATGGATGATTTTAATTACATTTAATTGAAAAGTTTTTATACAGACAAATGCAGTCAAAATTAAAAAGAAAACAGGAAATGGACAATTTTTATGAATTTTTCTGATAAAGTCCTCTTTTCTTAAATATATAGGGAACTGGGGGGGGGGGGTGGAGCCAAGATGGTGGCTGGAAAGCAGGGGCTAGCATGAGCTCCCTGCCGAGTTCCTCCAAAAACCTATAAAAAATGGCTCTGAACCAATTATAGAACTGCAGAACCCACAAAATAGCAGAGGGAAGCAGGGCTCCAGCCCAGGACAGTCTGGATGGTCTCTGGGTGAGGTCTATCCCACACAGAGCTGGGAGCCAAGCGGAGTGGAGCAGAGCCCAGCATGGGTGGCGTGGACCAACCAGACCAGGAGCCGTGGGGAGCAGGCCCTAGTGCCCTGAATCAGTGAGCTGCAGCAGTTACCAGACTTCTCAACCCACAAACACCAAAGACAACAGAGAAGGTTAGTGGGAAAAGCTGCCAAAGTGGAAGGAGTTCCAGTTCAGCTACCACCTTGGGGGCAGTGGAGGTGGGGCAGCTACAGAACTACAGCTGCAGTTGCTTCAGGCCCCAGGCCCACTTGGTGGGAGAAATTAAGTGGCGGATCAGAGCGGGAGTGAAGAGCCTGCTGAAGATCTAAGTACAGTCTGGGTTGGGGGTTCTTGGGGAAGGAGGAAGGCTGGTGTGGCAGAGCTGGTGCATTCCCCCAAGCTTGGAACATAGTTCTCTTAACTCTACAAGCAGTCATACCCCACTGAAAAACTCAAGGGTCAAGTTAGTTGGCTGGGAACATGGCCAGGCAGCGAAAACACACCCAGATTCAGTCTCAGACTTTGCATTCTTTCTTTGGTGACAAAGGAGACCAAAACATACAGCCAGAAGAAGTTAACAAAGTCAAAGAGCCTACAATGAAAGCCTCCAAGAAAAACACAAACTGGTCTCAGGCCATGGAAGAGCTCAAAAAGGATTTGGAAAAGCAAGTTAGAGAAGTAGAGGAAAAATTGGGAAGACAAATGAGAAGGATGCAAGAAAACCACGAAAAACAAGTCAATGACTTGCTAAAGAAGACCCAAAAAAATACTGAAAAATACACTGAAGAAAACAACACCTTAAGAAATAGACTAACTCAAATGGCAAAAGAGCTCCAAAAAGCCAATGAGGAGAAGAATGCCTTGAAAGGCAGAATTAGCCAAATGGAAAAGGAGGTCCAAAAGACCACTGAAGAAAATACTACCTTAAAAATTAGATTGGAGCAAGTGGAAGCTAGTGACTTGATGAGAAATCAAGATATTATAAAACAGAACCAAAGGAATGAAAAAATGGAAAACTATGTAAAATATCTCATTGGAACTGAGCCAAATTTATAAAAATAAGAGCCATTCCCCAATTGATAAGTTGTTACAGGATATGAACAGGCAGTTTTCAGAAGAAGAAAACAGAGCTATCAATGGTCACATGAAAAAAAAAATACTGTAAACCACTACTGATTAGAGAAACACAGATTAAGACAACTCTGAAATGCCACCTCACATCTGTCACATTGGCTAACATGACAGAAAAGGAAAAATGATTAATGTTGAAGGGGAAGTGGAAAAATTGGGACACTAATGCACTATTGATGAAGTTGTGAAATGGTCTAACTATTCTAGAGTACAATTTAGCACTATGTCCAAAGAGCTATCAAACTGTGTATACCATTTGATCTTAGGTTTGTAGCCTAAAGAGATAAAAGAAAATGGAAAAGTAACTATTTGTACAAAATATTTATCATAGCCCATCAATTGGGGAATGCCTGAATGAACTGTGGTTTATAATTGTGATAGAATACTACTGTGCTCTAAGAAATGACGAGTAGAGACAGTTTCAGGAAAAAAAAATTGGGATGACATATAAACTCATGCAAAGTGAAGTGAGTAGAACCAGGAGTACATTGTGCATAGTAATAGCAATTTTGTAATGATGATCAACTGTGAAAGTGTTGGCTACCCTGATCAAGACACTGACTCAAGACAGTTCCAAAGGAGCTGTGTTGAAAAAAGCTATCCATCTCCAGAGAGAGAACTGATGAATTCTGAATGCAGTTTGAAGCATGCTTTCTAAAAACTTATTCTTGTTATGTATGTGTGTGTGTGTGTGTGTGTGTGTGTGTGTGTGTGTGTGTTGTTTTGCAGCATGGCTTATGGAGCATGGAAATATGTTTCACATAGTTTCATATGTATAATTGATATAATGTTGTTTTCCTTCTCAAGGGGGATGGGGAAGGGGAGAGTGAGAGAATTTGGAACTCAAAATTTAAAAAAAAGAATATTAAAAACTTTTTACATGTAATCAGAAAACATTAAAGCAAGTAAATTAAAATATATTACACTTAAGGAAAAAAAATCTAAAGCTCAGTGCGCCTTCAAGGAACTTTAATAGATAAATAGCGAGACTTTAAGAAGCCATTAAATTCCTTTGATTTCTATTGTACATTAAGGGGGAAAATGCCCTTCCCTCAAAAGAGCCTTGTGAGATGGAAGAAACAGGGGCTCAGGGAGCTGAAGCAACCTGCACCTAATCAAATAACTAGTCAGAATTTGTATCCTCAACTTCTGATTCAAGATAAGATTATAGGATTTATAGCTGGAAAGGTTTTATAGAGCATCTAGTACAACTCCCTCATGCTATACATAAATAAACTGAGGCCCAATGCAGGGGGTAGTTTTTCCAAATGTCACACGGGCAATATGTAATAAAACTGTGCTTTAAACTTGGTCTTCTAGGACTGTTTGGGGGCGGAGCCAAGATGGCGGCTGGAAAGCAGGGACCAGCCTGAGATCCCTGCCGAGCCCCTCCAAAAACCTATAAAAAATGGCTCTGAACCAATTCTAGAACTGGAGAACCCACAGAACAGCAGAGGGAAGCAGGGCTCCAGCCCAGGACAGCCTGGATGGTCTCTGGGTGAGGTCTATCCCACGCGGAGCTGGGAGCTGGGAACTGAGAACGGAGTGGAGCAGAGCCCAGCCTGAGCAGCGTGGACCAACAAGTCCAGCAACCGGGCAGAGCATGCCCTAGCGCCCTGATTCAGTGAGCTGCGGCAGTTACGAGACTTCTCAACCCACAAACACCAAAGACTGCTGAGAAGGTTAGTGGGAAAAGCTGCGGGAGTGGAAGGAGTTCGCGGTTTCCAGCCCTGGGGGCAGCGGAGGTGGGGCAGCTACGGCTGCTGCTGCTTCCGGCTCCAGGCCCACCTGGTGGGAGGAATTAAGTGGCGGATCAGAGCAGGGGTGCACAGCCTGCCGAAGATTTGAGACCAGTTCGGGTTGGGGGTCCTTGGGGAAGGAGCAGTGCTGGTGCGGCAGAGGTGGCACCTCCCCCCCAAACGTGGAACATAGAACTCTGTAGTCTACAAGCAGTCATACCCCACTGAAAAGCTCAAAGATCAAGTTAGTTGGCTGGGATTATGGCCAGGCAGTGAAAACGCACCGAGATTCGGTCTCAGACTCTGCATTCTTTCTTTGCTGACAAAGAAGACCAAAACATACAGACAGAAGAAATTAATAAAGTGAAAGAGCCTACAACAGAAACCTCCAAGAATGGCAAAAGAGCTCCAAAAAGCCAATGAGGAGAAGAATGCCTTGAAAGGCAGAATTAGCCAAATGGAAAAGGAGGTCCAAAAGACCACTGAAGAAAATACTACTTTAAAAATTAGATTGGAGCAAGTGGAAGCTAGTGACTTTATGAGAAATCAGGATATTATAAAACAGAACCAAAGGAATGAAAAAATGGAAGACAATGTGAAATATCTCCTTGGAAAAACCACTGACCTGGAAAATAGATCCAGGAGAGATAATTTTAAAATTATTGGACTACCGGAAAGCCATGATCAAAAAAAGAGCCTAGATATCATCTTTCAAGAAATTATGAAGGAGAATTGCCCTGATATTCTAGAGCCACGGGGCAAAATAGAAATTGAAAGAATCCATCGATCGCCTCCTCAAATAGATCCAAAAAAGAAATCTCCTAGGAATATTGTCGCCAAATTCCAGAGCTCCCAGATCAAGGAGAAAATACTGCAAGCAGCCAGAAAGAAACAATTTGAGTATTGTGGAAACCCAATCAGAATAACCCAGGATCTGGCAGCTTCTACATTAAGAGATCGAAGGGCCTGGAATGCGATATTCTGGAGGTCAATGGAGCTAGGATTAAAACCTAGAATCACCTACCCAGCAAAACTGAGTATCATGCTCCAAGGCAAAATATGGATTTTCAATAAAATAGAGGATTTTCAAGCTTTCTCTGTGAAAAGACCAGAACTGAATAGAAAATTTGACTTTCAAACATAAGAATCAAGAGAAGCATGAAAAGGTAATCAAGAAACAGAAATTGCAAGGGACTTACTAAAGTTGAACTGTTTTGTTTACATTCCTACATGGAAAGAGGTCATGGATGATTCATGAGACCTCAGTATTAGGGTAGCTGAAGGGAATATGCATATATATATATATATATATGTTTATGTATATATATATAAGTGAATGTGTATGTATGTATATATCTATGTGTATATATATGTGTGACACAGGGTGAGTTGAAGATGAAGGGAAGATATCTAAAAGAAATAAAATGAAATTAAGAGATGAGAGAGCATCATACTGAGAGAGGGAGATAGGGAGAGATAGAATGGGGTGGATTATCTCACATAAAGGTGGCAAGAGGAAGCAGTTTTGTGGGAGGAGGGGAGAGGGCAGGTGAGGGGGGAATGAGTGAACCTTGCGCTCATCAGATTTGGCCTGAGGAGGGAATACCATACATACTCAGTTGTGTATCTTACCCCACAGGAAAGAAGAGGGAGGAAGATAAAAAAAAATAAAAGGGAGGGGATGATGGAGGGGAGGGCAGAGGGGGGTGAAGGAAATCAAAAACAAACACTTTGGAAAGGGGACAGGGTCAAGGGAGAAAATTCAATAAAGCGGGATGGGTTGGGAAGGAGCAAAAGGTAGTTAGTCTTTCACAGCATGAGTATTGTGGAAGGGTTATACATAATGATACACATGTGGCCTAGGTTGAATTGCTCGACTTCTTAGGGAGGGTGGGTGGGAAGGGAAGAGTGGAGAGAATTTGGAACTCAAAGGTTTAAAATTAGATGTTCAAAAACAAAAAAAAAAGTTTTTGCATGCAATTAAAAAATAAGATACACAGGCAATGGGGCATAGAAATTTATCTTGCCCTACAAGAAAGGAAGGGAAAAGGGGATGAGAGGGGAGGGGGGTGATAGAGGGGAGGGCTGACTGGGGAACAGGGCAACCAGAATATACGCCATCTTGGAGTGGGGGGGAGGGTAGAAATGGGGAGAAAATTTGTAATTCAAACTATTGTGAAAATCAATGCTGAAAACTAAATATGTCAAATAAATAAGTTTAAATTAAAAAAAAAAAAACAAAAAAAACTTGGTCTTCTAGTTCCAAATTCAGTGCTGTTTTCTCTACAACAAGCTGATTCTCTCACATGAAATGTTAAACAATTTAAAACAATTTCTGATTAAAATGTCAAATGGCCCTACTGCCTTAAATCATTTAATGATATAATCAGAAGAGAGCTTTGAAAACATCTAGTTCAACTTTCCATTAAGGGTTTGAATATTTTCTACATTATACCGGATCAATGGCCCATAAATCACTCATGGAATATTATGTGGAGCTTGCTCCTTGACGAGGCAACTCATCCCATTATTGGATAATATTAGTTGTTAGAAAATGCTTTTTTATTAAGCCAAAATCTGAGTAAAGTAACTTAATAATATGTTACATTTTTGGCGCTTTATGATTTCCAACCTGCTTTCAAGAACCATCATCTCTCTTGACCTTCACAAAAAACCTAATCATCATGCCTTTTCAAGGAACATAGAAAAAGTCTTCTCTCTTCTTCTACAGGTCCTACACTCAAGTACTTGAAGTTAGCTAACATATCTCATCTAAAATGATTATCTCAAATCCTCTCAACTATTTAATAATATCTGGCATTTATAGAGCTCTTTAAGGTTTGCCAAGAACTTTACCCTTGTAATCTCCTCTGATCTTCTCAACAATCCTGTTGTTAGGTGCTATTATTATCCACATTTTACGGATAACTAAACTTGAGGCTAAGAGAGGTTAAATGGGGTGTCTGGGCTTACATGTTTGGATTGCCACTTAATATTAAGTATCTGATGCAGAATTTGAATTCAGGTCTTCCTGACTATAAGTTTAACACTCTATCCACTGTGCCATTGTGCCACTGTGCCACCTAAAGGTATGCTTATTGTGTTATTCATTTTCCTTCTTGTTTATCTTCCAAATGCATTCTGGTTTGGCAATGTCTCTCTTAAAATGTGACAGGCAGCTTTGAATTCAATGCTCCAAATATGATGTGTGTATATAATGGAATTATGACTTGTGATTTGGGGGGGTGGAGCCAAGATGGGGCCTGGAAAGCAGGGATTTGCCTAAGGCTGTCCCCCAGGACCCTCCAAACAATGACAAAAAGTAGCTCGGAACAAATTCTAGAACTGCAGAACCCACGAAATAGCAGAGGGAAGCAGGGCTCTAGCCCAGGACAGCCTGGATGGTCGCTGGGTAAGGTCTATCACGCATGTAGCTAGGAGCAGAGGGGAATGGAGCCCAGCATGGGCCGCGCAGACTAACCAGACCAGGAGCTGGGCAAAACAGGCCCTAGTGCCCTGCATCAGTGAGCTGTGGTAGTTACCAGACTTCTTATCCCACAAACACCAAAGACAACAGAGAAGGTTAATGGGAAAAGCTGCAGAGACAGAGTTATAGGAGTTTGCAGTTATGCCACCACCCTGGGGGCAGTGGGGGTGGTGCAGCTACAGAGCTACAGCTGCAGTTGCTTCCAGCCCCAGCCCCAGGCCCACCTGGTGTGAGGAATTAAGTGGAGAATCTGAGTGGGAGTGCAGAGTCAGCTTAGCTCTGAGTCGCTGCCAGGGTTGGTTCTTGGGGGAGGAGTAGCACTGGTGTGGCAAAGCTTGCTGTGTAGAAATAGCTCTGAAAACAATAGCACATCCCCTCAAGCCTGGAACAAAATACTCTGTGCTCTACAAGCAGTCATACCCCAACAAAAAACTCAAGGGTCAAGGCTGAGAACACGCCCAGGCAGCGAAAATGGATTCAGATTCAAACTCAGACTTTGGAATCTTTCTTTGGGGACAAAGAAGACCAAAACATGCAGCCAGAAGAAGTCAACAAAGTCAAAGAGCCTACATCAAAAGCCTCCAAGAAAAACATGAATTGGTTTCAGGCTATGGAAGAGCTCAAAAAGGATTTGGAAAAGCAAGTTAGAGAAGTAGAGGAAAAATTGGGATGAGAAATGAGAGTGATACAAGAAAACCATGAAAAACAAGTCAATGACTTGCTAAAGGAGACCCAAAAAAATACTGAAGAAAACAACACCTTAAAAAATAGACTAACTCAAATGGCAAAAGAGCTCCAAAAAGCCAATGAGGAGAAGAATGCCTTGAAAGGCAGAATTAGCTAAATGGAAAAGGAGGTCCAAAAGACCACTGAAGAAAATATTACCTTAAAAATGAGATTGGAGCAAGTGGAAGCTAGTGACTTGATGAGAAATCAAGATATTCTAAAACAGAGCCAAAGGAATGAAAAAGTGGAAGACAATGTGAAATATCTCATTGGAAAAACCACTGACCTGGAGAATAGATCCAGGAGAGATAATTTAAAAATTATTGGACTACCTGAAAGCCATGATCAAAAAAAGAGCCTAGATATCATCTTTCAAGAAATTATCAAGGAGAACTGCCCTGAGATTCTAGAGTTAGAGGGTAAAATAGAAATTGAAAGAATCTACCCATTGCCTCCTGAAAAGGTTCCCAAAAAGAAAACTCCTAGGAATATTGTCACCAAATTCCAGAGCTCCCAGATCAAAGAGAAAATATTGCAAGCAGCCAGAAAGAAACAATTTGAGTATTGTGGAAAAACAATCAGAATAATACAAGGTCTAGCAGCTTCTACTTTAAAGGATCAAAGGGTTTGGAATATGATATTCTGGGGGTCAATGGAGCTAGGATGACTTGTGATTCAGACTCTATATTTTAATTCATGCTGCCTAGAATTATTCTAGTTTTAAAGCACTGACCCCACGTTACTGAATAATACTAAAATTGTAGTTAACTAGAGCATTGTATTATACTAAAGGCAATTAATAACATTCTTAGCCTATACTGTTTTAGGTAAAATTTCCACAAGACCTTCGAGTTTCCAAACACTTTCACCTCCATTGTTATATTTGGATCTCAGAACATTCCCATAAATGAGGCAATGGGAATGATTTTATACAAATAGGGAAATTTGAACTCAGAGATAGGAAGCAAATGGCAGCGGTCAGATTTCGATCCAAGCTTTCTGGTTCTGATTTCAGTGATCCTTCTAATACATCACACAAGCTTCTCCTACATGTGTTGAATAGTTTGAATAGTTTCCTTAAGCAAATAATATTGAACTTACTGGTAATGAATGATGCATTTATGTATACTTAGTTAAGAGTTTGTATTTGCTTCAAATTATCTATAGAGTGAGAGGAATATTGAAGGAGGTAGTGTCAGGGATCTGGGACAAAGCTCTACCCTTGAGACTTTCTGCCTTGCTAGGTAATCTTGATTTCTGCTTGTTGTCACCAAGAGCTGAGCACCAGCTTGAATGTAACAGGTGGTGAAGGGAATTAGGGAGAGTGGGTAGTCAGCAGTAGCACGACTAGTATTGCTAGGCAAAGCTAGAGGATGCTTCAGCCAATAAAAGGCTGAGACAGTGGGTGGTTGCTAGGCAACAAAGCAATGCCAAGATCTGGAATCAGATAATGTCTGCTTAGAAATAGGAGTGTGCAAACAATGGGCAGACACCTAAACAATTCAGAATTACAAGCAGCAAGACACTCTGTAACCTAGGACCCTTTTCTTTCCTAAATGTCTTCAAAGAGAAGGAATTGGGATAGGGTTATGTGGTCCAAGTTGCTGTTGAAAAAAGAAATACTGGAGAAAAAGAAACATTTCTCATATAATCACTTGATGAATTTGACATCTCAGTACAAAACCACTTTTAAATGACAAGGCAATAACCCAAGAAGAAATAAATGATTTAAATAAAGAATTTAATAGTCCCAGGGCTAATATCAGTGTCAATAATTGCCCGTCTCCAAACAACAGAGAGAGAATGGTGTAAAGTGAATGACAGTTAAGCCACTTTACAACCAAATAAAAATGTTATGAGTCCATGGCTAAAGAACATTCTTCTATAAAACTTTGTCCCCCAATGTTCTAAATTTAACAAGTGGTAATTCTTTCTTTTTAAGAACTAAGCTACTTTCTTTTGAAATAATGCATGATTCAACTATCTAGCGAGTGGGCTCTTTTTCTTTTTCTATGTATACCTGTCATGTAATTCAGAAATTGCTTTTAGGTATGACAAACTAGAGGCACATATGCAGTGAACAGCTTAGAGGAGATATACTTTATTTCCAAGGTACTAAATTAAATAAAATAAAAGCTATTCCATTAGTACAAAACCTACTCCTCTATGGCCAGGAGACTGAGAAGTGACCAAGTGGGAACAAGAGGACCTCTTCTAGAACAAGAGATTAACTATTTAATTATTTAATTAATTGCCATCTCTAATTAATTAATTATTATCTCTAAGAAACAAGATGTCTAGCTGGATGTCTTGGAAATGGTGGTGAACTCCTGCAATTCCTGTTGCTGCTGCCAAGAGTGGGGCTGACACAGATAGACCACTTGAGCTTAGGAGTTCTGAGATACAGGGTGCTGAAGCTGATAAATTATTGACAATAAGTCTGGTACCAACATGGTGAGCCCCTGGGTGCCAGGAGGCCATCAGGCTGCCTAAGGAAGCATTTACCTGACCAGTCAGAAATGGTGCAGGTTAAAGCTTTTATGCTCAATAATGGTGTTGCACCTTAGTGCCTGCTGTGATTCTGCTTGGGGGAGAGGGAGAGAGGGGGATAGAGAGAGAGACAGAGAGAGAGAGGAGAGAAAGGAAGAGAGAAAGAAAGGAAGCAAGAGAGAAAAAGAGAAAAAGGAAGAAAAGAAGGAAGAAAAAGAAAGAAAGAAATCAGAAAAGAAAGAAAGAAAAGGAAAGAAAAGAAAAAAAGATGTTAAGTTGTAGATTTCTCTTTCGCTATCATATAGGGTACTGAGGGGATTGGGTAGGTCACTAGGAAGCTCCAATTCCCACTAAAAGAAGTGATGTTCTTCTATATTCTCTAGAAATTAATTGGCCTAAGAAACTACTCTTTAAAAAGGAAAAAAAAACTGCCTAGGAGGGCTGTTGATATCAAGTTTAGGAGACAAGACAGAAAAAAATTGATCTATATAAAAGGAAAAAATGAAGATGGTTTGGAGAACTTTAGACTTCTGAAAAAAGCTAGATATTGAATGTGAGGAGAAGACTTTTGGGAGCAGTTTGCAAGCACATGAAGAAATACTGAAGGAGAACAATTTCCAGGTCTACATGCTACTTTTTTTTGCTTCTGTGGTCAATAATTGAATTCAAGGAAGAGAAATTTGGGAGAACTTCAGGAAAAGTTGAATTATAATGCTAGAAGAAACTGATGAAAAAGTGCTCATTTCCAAGGAATAAAATGATTTAGGAAAAATACAACAGGAAGATATGCTGGAAAGCCAAGATAGGGAAGCGTACTTACTAAAACAAATTGTTCTGAGTTGGCAAGAATTAAAGTGAGAGAAGGAAAAGGAAGTTGGATGTGCCTGCAAAGCCATTAAGAGGTGTTGACCTGATAGCTAAAATAGAGAGGTTTGTTATCTTCCTAGGGTATATATGCAAGACATAACAGAGAATCTTCCAAGACTTTTTTTTAAAGGTGACTGCAACCCACATCTGGTGATTCACTTGGGCACACATGATTTTCCTTTGCAAGAAGAAGCCTAAAAAAGCATTGCCAGAGAATATGAAGTCTTGCAGAAGGACCTGAAATCATAGAGA
The DNA here is from genome assembly GCF_011100635.1 of Trichosurus vulpecula. Classification (NCBI taxonomy): domain Eukaryota; kingdom Metazoa; phylum Chordata; class Mammalia; order Diprotodontia; family Phalangeridae; genus Trichosurus; species Trichosurus vulpecula. The sequence continues at coordinate 391,540,159 of NC_050574.1, forward strand.
CAAAAGTAGTCTTTTCTTTTTTCTTTTCATTTCTTTTCTTTTTCCTTTCCCTTCCCCTTCCCCTTCCCCTTCTTCCTTTAGCTTTCCCCTTCTTCCCTTCCCTTCCCTCTCTTTTCTTTCCTTTTCTTTTCATAAGGTGAATATGGAGGGTAATTGATTGACAGCCTCTATGCCTCATGGGTTTCCTGGGCTTCTCAGGACATCTCAAGGGAGGCCCAAGCATATTTTCATCATTCTTCTTCCCTGTTTTTAGGATATGGACAAGAGTCATTTAGGATAGGAAGGCATGGATGGCTTGATATCTAGCTGCCTGCGTCTTTGAAGGAAGTACCCACAGTGATATAATCACAAATCCATTTCAATATATGAGTGGATCTCCAGCTCATAATCCAGTGTTTTGCATTTAGTAGGCACTTTGTAAATGTTTATTATCTTGAATGTACTTAAATTTATTCTTGGAAATGGAAGAGATTTAATCACAGAGGAAAATAGAAATGATAGATAAATAGTCCAAAATTGTATGGAAACTGACAAAAATTTAAAAAAAACAGAAGAGAGTTTGTAGCACATTGAGTAGCTCCTCTATGAAAAATTTATGGAAAGATAGGAATAAGAACACAAAGGCTGAGAAGGATTCAATCTGTTCAGAGGGAGGAAATCCTTGTATTAATAAATTTATTTTGTTTTCTTTTTAATAAGGTTATTAGGCTGGTAGGTGAGGATATTGCATAGATAACCAAGGACCTTTTAATCACATGGAGGACACAACACAAAGATAGATAGGTATAAACAACATCTATACAAAGAAGATAGAAGGTTAACTCAGAGGTTAAGACAGAAGTGGGAGGAGAAGTAGAACTAGGAAAAGCCTCCTGGGGGAGGTTGTGCTTGAGCTGAATTTTGAAGGAAACATAGGATATCAAGAAATGGAGAGAAAGAAGGAGAGCAATCCTCCCATGGGGGACAGCCACTATAAAGGCAAAGAGATGAAATATCGTGTTTGAGGAATAGTAAGTGGGCCAGAATGTCTGGACCATATTGTGTTTGAAGGGGAGGAATGCACAAGAAGACTGGAGAGGTGGGAAGGGGGCCAATCTGTAAAGAACTTTATATTTCAAATTGAGGAGTTTATATTTGATCTGAGAAGAATTGGAAACTATTGCCACTTATTGAGTAGGGCAATGTTTTAGTCAGATGTATGTGTTAGGAAAATCACTTCGGCATCTGAGTAAAGGATGAAATGGAATATGAATGAATAAAAACCCATTTATTAAGTGTTTACTATTTTCTAAGTGCTGGGATACAGATAGTAAAGCAAGACAGTCCCTGCTCATGTTCTAATAATGGATGACAACATAGATATGAGATTTCAGCTTCAAGTCAGATGGAAAGGCAACATGGTCCTTTGGGTGAGTGGCAATTTAGAAAGTACTGCATCTTATTCGGTAACATTTCCATTAATAAAATTATATTGATTTCTGATTTTGAATCATTTAACAGTGCCAAGGACTTTGGAGGTGAGAACTTTCTTTTCTAATTCTTCTGTAGCTGTGGCTTTTGAGGAGGCAGGGGCTTCAACACTTGCAGAGGAACTTGCCAATTCACATTCTCAAAAGGTTTGCTTCTCTGGACAATGGAAGGAAAAAGAGGAAGGAAAGAAGGAAGCAAGCAGTAAGCATTTATTAAGTACCTACTCTGACCCAGGTTCTGTGCTAAACACTTTATAAATATTATCTCGTTTAATTCTCACAGCCACCCTGAAGGTACGTGCTGTTGTTATGCTCGCTTTATAGTTGAAGCAAACAGAGATTGAATAAGTGGCCCGGGGCACACAACTGGTAACTGTCTGATTTCAGATTTGAACTCAGGTTTTCCATTCTATTCATGGCACCACTCAGATGCCTCTAACTGCTTTATGACCATGGGAAACAGGCTGGAAATAGATTGAGTGGTCCTGGGGAGATGTTACTGCACTTTAAAAGGTTCTTGGGCATGCCTGCCTCATGGCAGTGGTGGATGGGTAGTAGCAGGGAATGGCTGACCTCTTCATCACAAAAGTTGCACCCTTTGATGATAGGTGCACAGACCAGCCTGGAAGCCGGATGGCTGCTTCTTAGATGTTGGACTCAGGGTCTTGCGTTGTCTCTACCAAGGTTTGAGATGAGTAAGTGGTTGAGGTGATTTGACCCAGGTGGCATATTCCATCTCTTGTCTCTCTATCTGGATGCCCTATTTTTGGCATTTTGTTGGCATATGCTGATAGTTGAAGGGTAAGCTTCTTCAAAAATATGTTTCTTACTAAGATTTCTGTAAAGGTTTTGTTGTCAGATGGACTAGTGGGGTGGAGTGTAGTAAGGGAGCATTGACTATTGGTCACTTGGTGACAGAATGACACTTGAGGTAATTAGAAAGGGCCCAGCAGTACTAGATCTCAAACTATACTGAAAATCTGAAATCATTAAAATAATTTGGTACTGGATAAGAAATAGAGTAGCCACCCAGGTGGATAGAATGCCAGTCCTAGAGTCAGGAGGACTTGGGTTCAAATCTGGCCTCAGACACTTACTAGCTGTGTAACTCTTAGTATGTCACTTAACTCTGTTTGCCTCAGTTTCCTCATTTGTAAAATAAGCTGGGGAGGGAAATGGCAAAACCAGTCTAGAATCTTTGCTAAGAAAATCCCAAGTGGGGTCATGAAGAGCATGACTAATATGCATATGACTAATCAAGAAAATGATACAATAAGATAAAGTGGATGATCAGTCAAAAACATAAGGTATATAATATAGAGATATAAATGAGCATATTAGCCTAGTGATGAATAAACCCAAAATTCTTAGCTAATGGGATAATAACTCAATATTTGACAAAAATTGCCAGAAAAACTAGAAAGTAGTCTAGCTGAAACCTCTCATACTGCATACTAAGATAAGTTCAAAATGGTTATATGAGTTAGACATAAAGGGTGGTATCAAAAGTATATTTGTCAAGCACGAATGAAATTACTTATCAGATCAAGAGATAGTGGAAGAATTAATATAAAAAACTAAAGAGATAGTAAGTTTCTTAGAAAGTAAAATTGATAATTTTGATTACATGAAATTTTTAAAATTGCAACAATCAAACTAATGTGGCTAAAATAAGGAAAATGGGGAGGAATCTTAGCAAAAAGTTTTTCTAATTAAGGTCTCATTTCTAAAATATACAGGAAACTGAGTCATATTTGTAAGAATAGGAACAATTCCCAAATTGATGAGTCACCAAAGAATAAGAATATGTAGTTTTTAAAGGAAGAAATCAAATATAATCAAAGCTCTAAACTGTCATATGAAAAAATGTTTTAAATCACTAATAACTAGAGAAATGCAGATTAAAACAACTATCAGATATCACCTCATACCCTGAGATCAGCTAAGATCACAAAAAAGGAAAGGAACAAAAGCTTAAGGAAATATAGGAAAATAGGTACACTGATGAACAACTGTTGGTGAAACTTCAAACTAGTCCAAAGTTGCAAAGCAATTTGGAATTATGACCCAAAAACTATATAACTGTTCATACCTTTTGACCCAGTATTATCAGTACTAAGTCTATGCCCCAAATAGATTGAGGAAATGTAAAAGGGCCTGTATTAAAATATTTATAGCAGCTTTTTCTTGTGGTAGCAGTAATTGGAAGGGGAATGTCCATTATTTGGGGAATGGCTGAAAAAGTTATGCTACGTGAATGTGATGGAAGAATGTTATGCTGTAAGGAATAATGAAGGAGATAAGTTTCAGAAAAATATAGAAAGACTTGTATCAACTGACACAAAGCAAAATGAGCAGAACCAGAAGAATAATTCATACAATATAGCAATATTGTAAAGATAATCAACTCTGAACGACTTAGTAACTCTGACCAACACAATGACCAGCCACGCTTCCAAAGGACTCATAAGAAAAAATGATATTCACTTCCCGAAAGAAAACTGATGAAATCAGAATGTAGATTGGAGAATTAAAAAATTTCTTTCTTGGAATATGGAAAATATAGAAATTTGTTTTCCCTGTCTATACATTTTTGATTTCTCAATGGATGAGATAGGTGGGCAGGAGACGGGAGAGAATTTGAACTGAAAACAAGTTAAAATTGAATTTTCACGAAAATTTAGACATTTTCATGAAAATACAAACAGGAAAAAAAGCATCTAAGTCAGTATTAAATGCTGTAGAGAGATCAAAATGAAGACTAAGATAAGACTATAAGATTTGACAATTAGGTGATCTCTGGTAACATTGGGAAATGCAGTTTAATTTAAATGAGTTCAGAAGCCAGATTGATGAGGATGTGGAAAAGGTGTGAGAAGAAAGTGGAACAACCTAGTACTGATGGCTTTTTTATTTTGGTGAATCAACTGGGGTTAAGTGACTCACACAGGGTGACACAGCTAGTAAGTCTCAAGTGTCTGAGGTCAGATTTGAACTTAAGTCCTTCTGACTCCAAGGCTGATGCTACGTCCACTGCACCACCTAACTGCCCCTATTGATGGTTTTTAAGTGGTTTAGCTGAGAAGGGCAGGAAAGATATGAGAAAGTAGCAAGTGGGGATGACAGGATATTTAAAAATTATTTAAGAATGGTGGAAAAGAGTGTGTTTATAGGGAGTAAGTAAGGTATAGAGAAAGATTAAATATAATAAAGAGGATGATATGGGCACAATGAGATTTGGGAGAAGGGAGAGGTGTGGACAAGATCAAAGACCCTGTTAAGGAGTATGCCTTAGCAAGAAAATGACCATTTTAAAAATCATAGACTAAATAAAGGAAGAGACAATGGTGGATAAAGTCACAGGGATATGAGATGATGAGAGCGAGAAAAGGCAGCTCGTGTTAAATAGCCTGCCTGCAGTTTCTCCATAAAGTAACCTGTGAGGAACTCAGATGAGAAAGTAGAGGAAGGAGGCCCAAGACAGGAGAAAAAGGAAAGGTCACAACATCTGCTGTGGTGAGTGGAATAGAGAACGATCTAGGAAGAAACAGATTGACACTAAGTATGAAAACAAGTTTAGAAGAGGTAAGCCTCAGGGAGAGACAGCATTGTAAAAGACTATAATTAGCTAAAGAAATTCAAAAGTTCTTGAACATAGAAGTATAATACTTTGCATAATGTCAAGATTAAGGGTAGGGCCAAACATCTGTGTAGCTGAGGTACAGATGAGGAATAGTACGTAAAATTTAAGTAGATTGAGAAACTTCAAAGGGTATTCTAGGAGATATAAATATGTGTGTTGAAGTCCCCTATAATGAGGGCAGGAATTTGGGTGAAGAGGGAGACTGTGAAACAGGCAATGAATTCACTGAGAAAGGAGAGCGAATGTCTTGGGTGTTGTTATATAACCATCCCAGTTGTGGTTTAGGTGATAAATCTGGAAGGAGGAACTACTAAAGAAAAGCTTGCTGAGTGAGGTCAGTAGAAGGACAGTGTTAAAGTGGCAAAAGGGAGCATAGAGAGGAACAATTCCTTCACCAGAACCACTTAATCAGGGAGTAATATAGAAAGTTCAACCAATGATAGAAGGAAAGGTCTAGGGTCATCTGGGAGTAACCAGGTCTCATTAAGTGCCAAAAGATGGAAAAAACATAATAGTTACAGGTGTAAAACGAAGTTCAATAATGAATTTTAATAACACTTTAATTATACTTCATTTTAAAATGAAGTTTAATAAAAACAGAGGTTAGAATGGAATGGGCAGGCAAATTTGGAATCAGACATTGGGGAGGGTAATATTATGTTGAATATGAATGAGGAAGCGTTTAATACATATTGAGGAAAGGTGTTTATTGTTCAGTCACTGGGATGCAGTGGGTTGGGAGAAGTAAGACAACACGGGAATGTGGTAACCAGTAGGAAATAAGTCCAGGCAGAGTATCTATGCATGGGGGAGGGGGGGAGAGCTCTGCTGATGAAGGCCGATGATGATGATGATAATTAGTTAGCATATAGAGCTTTAGGGTTTGCTAAGCACTTCATGCATGTTATCTCATCCATCTTCACAACAACTCTGTGGGGTAAATATTATTATTTTCTATATTTCTTCATTTTATGAGAAAACTGAGGTGTCAATGTGGTCCTCACTATGGCTTTAACCTCAAATGTTCTCTTTATTACTCAGAGGAGCAATATGGTAGTGTTTTGATGAAGAACTCCAGAATCCAACCCTCATGGATGTTGCAAAAATACAGATTTCAGTTAAATATAAAGAAAATTTTCAAAGAATTAGAGATCCCCTAAGGTTGTATCTGTTTGCTCATGATGTCTTGGGTTTCTCATCCATGGAGCTGCCCAATCAGAGGCTAGATAATCATTTTTCAGGGATATTATCAAAGGATTGGACTAGATGACATCTGAGATTCCTTCCAACTCAAAGATTCCAAACTCTTAAAGTCTGGACCCATGGAATTATTAAATTTGGATAATGTGCCACTTTACCACCATCATCATTTTTATTCAAGGCCCATGCTTTGACACTAAAATCCTACTTTTCTGCCTCATTATGGTGTCCACATGACCATGGGTAATTTAAGGCTGTGTGAGCAGAGTATATGCTCTGATAAATCCTACCAAACTAGAAACATTCCAAGCATGTTCCCAGCAGCAAACTATGTACCAGTCATCCAAGTGCCAAGCTAATGAATTTGAGAGTCTCATTACCAGAAATGGTTGCGGGGAAATGCATTTTTGGCCACTTCAACTCACCAACACTATATATTAAGCAGTAGAGGGGTTGCAATCTTCCACTATGGAGGGAACGGCACACTAGCAAATTTATAGATCCTTAAAGTATTGAAGAATAACTTATGGTAATGGTAACAGAAAACATTTTAAAGAAAGGGCATGGAGCAAGATGAAATGTGGTCCTAGTTATACAAAAGTCATTAACTTTTAGTGGTGTCAGCAACAATGGAAAGTTTTTAATTGCCAATTAGTGGGTATTGCAAACTCACCTGGTATCATAAATGGCATAAAGTTTTTTGTTCTCTTCAATAGCATTCCTAAAAAAATAAGAAAGAATATGAACTTTAAAATCTTTAGTAAATATTCAAAGTCTTGTAATAAGCAGGGAATTAAATTATGCTACATTTATAAAACATGTCCATTAGCCTTTTATCAACCCAAATTTCCCAGAATGTACTTTTTATCAGAATGTGTATGGATTACAGGATTTCTCCATATAAACTACATCACCCATGCTGAAATGCACTCACAAGGTCACTCAAGTTGTACAAAACCTGGCTTTTGAAATAGACAATAAAACATGGCTGTACCTTTATACAATTTGATTTTTCCAGTGCACATTCAAGTATAGGTGCAAAACATGCATGCATTTTGTTGAGTACTTACCTAAAAATCAACACTAAAAATATGGACTCAAGTGGAGAAGTTCTTTAAAAATGTGTTATATTGTCAAATAATTTGCATTTTAACATAATAGATGGTACAGACTAAAACTGGCTTGTTTTTCTCACATTAATGAATGCAAGATCCTTGAAATTTAGGAGAAAATAGCCCATTGAATTTTATATCTATTCTATTTTCTTAACATTACACTTGAAGAATCAAGATATTTCTTGTTTATTTATTTGTTTTAGTGATTGCCATAAACCTTGAAGGACAGGTAACCAACAAACCTCCTTTGCTTCTATTTTTTTTTTTGGTTAGGTTGGTGATAGGGATAGAGACCAAGGCAGGATTTGAACTCAAACACTCTTGAGACAACATTCAAGTCTAATATACCAAATCCACAACTTTGTCTACTATGCCACACATCTCCCTTTTAGAAGGTGTAAAGTTTCCACATGATCCTCACAGTTTAGAGAACTCCCAGATGAGGACACTCCCTACCAACACAGATCAGCACTTTCTTTGAAATTTTGCTGTTTTTTTTTTTTCGGAGGTGGGGAGGCAGGGCAATTGGGGTTAAGGGACTTGCCCAAGGTAACATAGCTAGTAAGTGTGTTGAATGTTTGAGGCCCAATTTGAACTCAGGTGTATGTATATATGTTGTTTCTCCCATTAAACTATAAGCTCCTGGAGGCCAGAGATTATTTTTTCTTTCTTTGTATTCCCAATGCTTAGCACATAGTAGGCACTTTAATAAATTCTTATTGACTTGAATTGATAAGAGGGAGAGACACATTCATTAATGACCAAAAGAAAGATGCATACAATTGATAGGAATAGCTTATTCTTTTCAAATCCCCCCAAAAGGAATTATAAACAATGATATGAACAAAGAGGTAAAATGATTTCAAAATAATTTCTTAGTCTTATTTAAATTCTCTCAGGAAAACTAAAATGGAGATGTCAATACTAAGATCATTGCTCATGTCTTTCTACGTTTCTCCAAGGTTTGAAATATATTCACATCTACTACATTTTAAATATCTATGGAGCCTTAGCTAGGCTAATAGAATCTTACTAATCTATAACCACACTCTTCTATTTAAGGTTGACAGGAACCTTGGCTATATTTTTTGAGTCCTCTGCATTCAAAGATAACACTGTTAGCGATGTTACTGACTTTGCTGTCCTGACAAACTTTCACAAAGACCTATAGTTATATTATCTATTATCGCAGTGGCTTTACTTTAAAAATTGTTGCATAATATGAATCTCAGCCCTGGGGCTTGCCAATCCTAAAGATTTATGGAGCAAGCCCATGGACGCTGACAGAAATATTTTTGCTTAAGTAGTAGGCAGTTACTATGCATCCTGTGTACAGAATGAGAATTCTATATTCTGATACTGAACCAACTGACAAAGTGAAGCATGCTATTCATAAAGCTCAGTTCACTTTCTCCATAGGCATGACAAGTTAATGATAAAAGAAAAATGCAAGAGAATATTAACTATCTCATTTCATGTGCTATAGCGTGCTTCAATTTCCCAACCTAGAAAGCTCTGATGAGCAGGTAGAAACTTTAAATTCCTCCGCAAAGTTTAGATGGAATGAAAATCTACACCAACTCATAGGATTTGAGCATAGTTATTGCCACCTAAATGCAACTGTCTGCATAGATTTATTTGCTAAATTCTATAGCTGAAGTACTATATTTGCTTATGAGGGACCCAAGAGGATTAAGCAATTATTCAACAACTATTTATGCCTACTCTAGGCAAGGTGCAGTTCTAGGAGATACAAATATGAATTTCAAACATGTTTTTTCTCCTCAAGGAGTTTACAATTGATTGGAGGTAATGTAAATGGATAAATGCAATACGCTTGGGGATAAGTAAATACTTGGAGCTGAAGTACTAGGGAGTTTGGCGAAGGGGAATTACTTCCAGTTGAGGGGATTAGATAAGGTTTACACAATGAAGTGGGATTTGAGGTAGGACATGGAATATGAGTAAAATATCAATTGGTGGGGACAGAAAGAAGGGTGTTCTAAGCATAGGGAACATGATGAGTAAGGATGCTGAGGCAGAAGAAGAAGAAAATGAGCAGGGGAAATGGTGAGAACCACAGTTTGATTGGCGTGTAGAGTATATAAGGGAAAATCTTGTGAGATGATATGAAAGTACTTTGGAACCAGATGCGGAAGGACTTAAATGCCATTCTAAGAAGTATCTGAATTGTGATTTGAAATCTCAAAATATGGTAAAGAAGTAGACTTATTTTTCCAAGGAATTGGCCAGGGAGAAAAGAGCTAAATTTTCTCTACAGGAAGACAAATACCTTTCATTTTGTTAACTATTTCAAATTATTGGTGTTAGAGTACTTTTCTGCTCCCTAAATTGAATTACCTTCACAAGGTTAAGGAGTTTTTTTTAAAATCATCATTTATTCATAGGAACATATATTAGAGTTGGAAGGCACCTGAGAGGCCATCTGTTCTAATCCCCAATGCATTTATTTTAAAGATAAAGAAATAGAGACCTACAGAGTTTTAGTGACTTGCTTAAGGTCGCACAGGTAACAGGTATCAGAAACAGGATTTTGACACAGGTCCTAATGTCCTTTACACAGTCCCATGCTTTAAAAATAAATTTAGTAATATAGTAAATCTTAAGCTCTAAAATATTGGTATCTGTTTTAGGATTTTGATATTTATGAGAGAGGCTCAGTCATTAATGTGGCCCAAGAAGATTATTCTTTTTTAAATATGAAATAATTCTTGTGCATACTGATAAAAGTGAGTTACGTAGGTAGATCAACAGATCTTCTTGAAAGTAAATATACACATGTATCATGAAAAATCATAACTTACTTTTAATAAACAGCCAATGGTATCCAAGTATTCTTTTTAATGCTTTTTATAATTAATTTATTTATTTTTAGTTTTCAACATTCACTTCCATAAGAATTTGAGTTTAAAATTTTCTCCCCCTCCTTCTCCTTCCCCTTCCCCAAGATAGCATGCAATATGACATAGGCTGTTCTTATGCATTCATATTAAACATATTTTCACATTAGTCATGATGTAAAGAAGAATTAGAACTAATGGGAGGAACCACAAGAAGGAAGAAACAAAACAAAACAAGAAAAGAAGAGTTAGTAGTATGCTTCTATCTGCATTTAGATTCCAAGGTTCTTTTTTTGGATGTGGATAGCATTTTCCATCATGATCCTTTTGGAGTTGTCTTAGATCTTTGCATTGCTGAGAAGAGCTAAATCTATCAAGGTCAGTCATCTCATAATGTGACTGTTACTGTGTACAGTGTTCTCTTGGTTCTCCTCATTTCACTCTGCATCAGTTCATATAAGTCTTTCCAGGTTTTTCTGATGTCAGTCTGCTCATCATTTTTTATAGTGCAATAGTATTGCGATACATTCATATACCACAACTTATTCAGCCTTTCCCCAATTGATGGGCATCCCCTCAATTTCCAATTCTTTGCCACCACAAAAAGAGTTACTGTAAATATTTTGTACATGTGGGTCCTTTTCTCATTTTTATGATATCTTTGGGATACAGACCTAGAATTGGTATTGCTGGGTCAAAAGGTATTCAGTTTTTAGCCCTTTGGGCATAGTTCCAAATTGCTTATCAGAATGGTGGGATCAGTTCATAACTCCACCAATAATGTGTTAGTGTTCCAATTTTCCCACATCTTCTTCAACATTTGTGATTTTCCTGTTTTTTTCATTAGGCAATCTGATAGGCGTGATGTGGTACCTCAGAGTTGTTTAGATTTTTTTTTTAAATGCAATTTATTTATTTAACATATTTGGTTTTCAGCATTGATTTTCACAACAGTTTGAATTAAAAATTTTCTCCCCATTTCTACCCTCCCCCCCCCACTCCAAGATGGCTTATATTCTGGTTGCCCTGTTCCCCAGTCAGCCCTGCCCTCTATCACCCTCCTCCCCTCTCATCCCCTTTTCCCTTCCTTTCTTGTAGGACAAAATAAATTTCTACGCCCCATTGCCTGTGTATCTTATTTTTTAGTTGCATACAAAAACTTTTTTTGTTTTTGAACATCTGATTTTAAAAACTTTGAGTTCCAAATTCCCTTCCCTCTTCCCTTCCCACCCACCCTCCCTAAGAAGTTGAGCAATTCAACCTAGGCCACACATGTATTATTATGTATAACCCTTCCACAATACTCATGTTGTGAAAGACTAACTACATTTTGCTCCTTCCCAACCCATCCCGCTTTATTGAATTTTCTCCCTTGACCCTGTCCCCTTTCCAAAGTGTTTGTTTTGATTACCTCCACCCCCATCTGCCCTCCACTCCATCATCCCCCCCGCCTTTTATTTTTTTTTATCTTCCTCCCTCTTCTTTCCTGTGGGGTAAGATACACAACTGAGTATGTATGGTATTCCCCCTCAAGCCAAATCTGATGAGAGCAAGGTTCACTCATTCCCCCCTCACCTGCCCTCTCCCCTCCTCCCATAGAACTACTTCCTCTTGCCACCTTTATGCGAGATAATCCACCCCATTCTATCTCTCCCTATCTCCCTCTCTCAGTATGTTACTCTCTCATCCCTTAATTTCATTTTATTTCTTTTAGTTATCTTCCCTTCATCCTCAACTCACCCTGTGTCTGCTCTCTCTCTTTTACATATATATATATATATATATATATATATATATATATAAATATATATATAAACACACATATATATACACGTACATACACATACATCCATATACACATAGATATATACATACATACACATTCACTTATATATATATACATAAACATATATATATATATATATATATATATATATGCATATTCCCTTCAACTACCCTAATACTGTGGTCTCATGAATCATACTCATCATCTTTCCATGTAGGAATGTAAACAAAACAGTTCAACTTTAGTAAGTCCCTTGCAATTTCCATTTCTTGATTACCTTTTCATGCTTCTCTTGATTCTTGTGTTTGAAAGTCAAATTTTATATTCAGTTCTGGTCTTTTCACTGAGAAAGCTTGAAAGTCCTCTATTTTATTGAAGCTCCATATTTTGCCTTGGAGCATGATACTCAGTTTTGCTGGGTAGGTGATTCTAGGTTTTAATCCTAGCTCCATTGACTTCCGGAATATCGCATTCCAAGCCGTTCGATCTCCCAATGTAGAAGCTGCCAGATCTTGGGTTATTCTGATTGGGTTTCCACAATACTCAAATTGTTTCTTTCTGGCTGCTTGCAGTATTTTCTCCTTGATCTGGGAGCTCTGGAATTTGGCAACAATATTCCTAGGAGATTTCTTTTTGGGATCTATTTGAGGAGGCGATTGATGGATTCTTTCAATTTCTATTTTGCCCTGTGGCTCTAGAATATCAGGGCAGTTCTCCTTGATAATTTCCTGAAAGATGGTATCTAGGCTCTTTTTTTGATCATGGCTTTCAAGTAGTCCAATAATTTTTAAATTATCTCTCCTGGATCTATTTTCCAGGTCAGTGGTTTTTCCAAGGAGATATTTCACATTGTCTTCCATTTTTTCATTCCTCTGGTTCTGTTTTGTAATATCCTGATTTCTCATAAAGTCACTAGCTTCCACTTGCTCCAATCTAATTTTTAAAGTAGTATTTTCTTCAGTGGTCTTTTGGACCTCCTTTTCCATTTGGCTAATTCTGCCTTTCAAGGCATTCTTCTCCTCATTGGCTTTTTGGAGCTCTTTTGTCATTTGAGTTAGTCTGTTTTTTAAGGTGTTGTTTTCTTCAGTGTATTTTTCAGTATTTTTTTGGGTCTCCTTTAGCAAGTCATCGACTTGTTTTTCATGGTTTTCTCGCATCCTTCTCATTTCTCTTCCCAATTTTTCCTCTACTTCTCTAACTTGCTTTTCCAAATCCTTTTTGAGTTCTTCTATGGCCTGGGGACAGTTCATGTTTTTCTTGGAGGCTTTGGTTGTAGGCTCTATGACTTCGTTGTCTTCTTTAGGCTGTATGTTTTGGTCTTCTTTGTCACCAAAGAAAGAATCCAAAGTCTGAGACTGAATCTGGGCGCGTTTTCGCTGCCTGGCCATATTCCCAACCAACTAACTTGACCCTTGAGTTTTTCAGTGGGGTATGACTGCTTGTAGATTACAGAGTTCTATGTTCTACGTTTGGGGGGGAGGTGCCAGCTCTGTCAGAGCCGCACTCCTCCTTCCCCAAGGACCCCCAGTCCAGAATGGGCTTAGATCTTCAGCAGGCTGTTGCACTCCTGCTTTGATCCGCCACTTAATTCCTCCCACCAGGTGGGCCTGGAGCCGGAAGTAACAACAGCTGTAGCTGCCCCACCTCCGCTGCCCCCGGGGCTGGAAGCCGAACAGGGAACTCCTTCCACTCCCGCAGCTTTTCCCACTAACCTTCTCCGCAGTCTTTGGTGTTTGTGGGTCGAGGGGTCTGGTAACTGCCGCAGCTCACTGAATCAGGGCGCTAGGGCCCCCTCCGCCTGGCTTCTGGTCTGGATGGTCCATGCTGCTCAGGCTGGGCTCTGCTCCATTCCGTTGCCAGCTCTCAGCTCCCAGCTCCGAGCTCCGTGTGGGATAGACCTCACCCAGAGATGATCCAGGCTGTCCTGGGCTGGAGCCCTGCTTCCCTCTGCTGTTCTGTGGGTTCTGCCATTCTAGAATTGGTTCAGAGCCATTTTTATAAGTTTTTGGAGGGACTCGGGTACGGAGCTCACTCTAGTCCATGGTTACCAGCCGCCATCTTGGCTCCGCCCTCCCGGAGTTGTTTTGATTTACAATTCTCTAATCAATAGTGATTTAGAGCATTTTTATATGACTATAAATAGCTTTAATTTCTTCCTCTGAAAATTGCCTGTTCATATCCTTTGACCATTTATTAATTGGGGAATGACTTGTATTATTATAGATTAGACTCAGTTCTCCACATATTTTAGAAATGAGACCTTTATCAGAGGCACTGGCTGTAAAAATTGTTTCCCATCTTTCTACTTCCCTTCTAATCTTGGTTGCAAGGTATTCTTTTTTTTCAAAGAAAAATTTTTGGTGTTAAAACTGCCTTTCCATTATCCAACATTTCCAGGACAATTAAATATTAGTTGAAATAATTAGTGGAAAAGGAAAATCAAGTTGGAAAGAAATATGAAGAAGGAAATCCATAACAATTTCAAAAGGCTAGAGCATGAAAGGACCTGTCATGAGGAAGAAATAGAAAGATATCTGTACTTTTGATTCAATGTAATGGAGAAGTGGCTCTTTACACAGAAGGTAGAGATGGACTCTTTGAAGAGGAAACAGCTTTTTCTCTTCCAAGGAGTGAAAGTAAGGATCCACAGGTATTTCAAGGATGTCAGTTATTTGATATATATTGAATATAATATATATTGGTCATCTTATGTACACACACACACACACACACACACACACATGTATGTGTGTGTGTGTGTGTGTGTGTGTGTGTGTGTGTAACTAGTAATGTTTGTTAGTGACTCACTGATGAAAAGTACAAAGGAGGCCTAACATTTATCTTGCCATGAACATTTGAGAATAATGGGTAATGTATCTTGGACATGGTGGAGAGTCTCCTGATATCTGTCAAATCAGAAGTCAGCTATTTTCACTGAATCATGTGTAATTGAATGATACTACCATCAGGAAGATAGAAAGCATTGCTAAGAATTATGAAGTCTTGGGAAAGAAACTGAAATCAATAGGATCCTTCCTAATTTTTTTAAAGTGTCATTAATAAATATTATTACATTACAAATATTTACAGAAGACTCCCACTTCATGAGATATCTTTTTAAAAAAGTCCACCTTTGAAATTTTCATCATTACTGCTGATTTAAAGTACTGTAGAGGCAGAACCAAGATGGCAGAGTAAAAGCAGGGACTTACTTGAGCTTTCCCTCAAACCCATCCAAATACCTGTAAAAAATGACTAAACAAATTCTAGAGTAACAGAATCCACAAAATGACAGAGCGAAACAAATTTCCATCCCAAGACAACCTGGAAGGTTGACAGGAAAGGTCTATTGCACAAGTCTGGGGGGATAGTGCTGTCCAGTGAGAGCCCTGCTGGCACAGATGGGCTGGAGCAGGCCTCAGGGGACTGAATCAGTGGCAACTGTGACATTTTACAGACTTCTCAACCCACAAACACCAAAGAAAATTTAGAAAGTCAGTAGGAAAGGAGCATGGTCCCACCCCAGCCCTAGGGCAGTGGCGGTGGTAGCAGTGGTGGTAGATGTGGCAGCAGCAGTTGCTTCTGGAGCTCTCAGCCCACAAGTGGTGGAGATTCAGTGGCTGATCAGAGGGGCATTGCAGGGATCTCTTTGCTGGCACTGAGACAGGATTCTCTTGTTTTGCCTGTGCTTTGATCTGGGTCACAGTCCTATGTGGCAGTCCTGAGGCAAGGATGAATGCAGCCTGGTGGAGCTTGTGGCAGCAGTGGAGAGGGAATTGTCCTCACAGTTCCAAGCCTTATGGAAAAGAGTGCTTGTGGTCACTCATAAACCAGAGCACAGGCCAGGAAAGGTGTAAGCACCTCTCCTTTGATCATACCACCTAAAAAGAATTGAAAACTTACAGGTCTCTGGAAGTATTTCTGAAAATGGCTACACAAAAGCCCTGAAGCTTGGGACAGTACACCTGCTACACTGGAAGCAAAGTGCTACCTTAACAAAGAGCTAAAAAGTCAAGTAATTGGCTGGGAAAAGGAGCAGATAGTGGGAAAAAAATCAGACTATAGGATCTTACTGTGACAAGGAAGATCAAAACATACAACCAGAAGAAGACAAGAAAGTCAAAGCTCCTACCTCCAAAACCTCCAAGAAATATATGAATTCATCATAGGCCACACCAGAGCTCCAAAGAGATTTTGAAAATCAAGTAAGAGAAGTAGAGGAAAAATTGGATAGAGAAATGAGAGTGATGCAAGAAAATCATAACAAATGAATCAATAGCTTGCTAAAGGAAACTTCCCCAAAATACTGAAGAAAATAACACTAAGTTTATAATAATATAATATTAATATAATATAATTATATTATGTAATATAATTTTATAATATAATATAATAACCTAATCCAAATGACAAAAGAGATTCAAGAAACCAATGAGAAGAAGAATGCCTTTAAAAGCAGAATGGAAAAGGAGGTCCAAAAGCTCACTGAAGAAAATAAGTCTTTGAAAATTAGAATGGGGCAAATGGAAGCCTATGACAATGAGAAATCAAGAAATTATAAAACAAAATCAGAAGAATGAAAAAATAGAAGACAATGTGAAATATCTCATTGGAAAAATAACTGTCTTGGAAAATAGATCCAGGAGAGATCATTTAAAAATTATTAGGCTAACTAAAAGTCATGATAAAAAAGAAACCTAGACATCATCTTTCAAGAAATTATCAAGAATTGCCCTGATATTCTAGAACCAGAGGGGAAAACAGAAATTGAAAGAATTCAGCAATTGCCTCCTGACAGAGATCCCAGAAAGAAAACTCCTAGGAAAATTGTAGCCAAACTCCACAGTGGCCAAGGAGAAAATATTTCAAACAGCCGGAAAGAAACAATTCAAGCATTGTGAAAATGTAATCTGGATAACATAAGATGTAGCAGCTTCTACATTAAGGGACTGGAAGACTTGGAATATGATATTCCAAAGGTCAAAGGAGCTAGGTTTAAAACCAAAATCATTTACCCAGAAAAACTGAGGGGGAAAATGGACCTTCAATGAAATAGAGGACTTTCAAGTATTCTTGATGAAAAGACTAGAGCTGAACAGAAAATCTGACTGTCAAATACAAGAATCAAGAGAAGCTTGAAGAGGTAAACAGGAAAGAGAAATCATGAGTCTTATTAAAGTTGAACTGTTTACATTCCTACATAGAAAGATGATATTTGTAATCCATGAGACCTTTCTCAGTAGCAGGATAGGTAGAGGGAATACACACACACACACACACATACACTCAGACACAGAGCTCAGGGTTAGTTGAATATGAAGGGATGATATCTAAAAAAATATAATTAAGGAGTGAGAGAGGATTGTACTGAGAGAAGGAGAAAGGTACAGGTAGTTTGTGCTTTCTCAATGGGTGGAGAAGGGAGAAAATATGGAATGGAAAATAACAGATAATTCAAAATACTAAAAAATAAAAGTAAATATGGAATTGAGAGTTATATAGCTACTTAATAATATTATATCTGAAGGTAGGATTTGTATTTCTGGACTATAGCTTAAGAGAGGTTCTTAGAGAGAAATGACATACCTCTAAATAGGTCTGATGAATTCATACATACACACACATATATGCATACAAATATGTAAGTGTATTATCTATGTGTGTGTGTCTATTGTGAATCTGATAAAGAGGGTTTTAAAATGAATATGCATGCAAAAGAAGAAGAATGTCCTCAGGCAAGATATCTTCTCATTCAGACATCACAGAAAACAGCAGCAATATTTTTATCCTGATTCTGCTTCACTCTACAGCATTTCATACAAATCTTCCCAGGTTTCTCTGAACCTATTTATTTTAATTTCTTATGGACCCAAATATTCTATTATACTAATATACCACAAATTGTTTAGCCACTTACTCAATTGATGGGCATCCCCTTATTTTATAGTTTTTTTTTGCTATAATAAAGTGTTGCAATACAAATTTTTACATGTGTCTTTTTCCTCTTTCTATGACCTTTTGGGGGTTTAGGACTAGGAAAGACTTCACTGGGCTAAAGAGTATGCATAGTTTAGTGATTTTTGTGCAAAGTTCTAAATTGTTTTCCCAAATGTCTAGAACAATTCATAATTCCATCAACAACGGAATTGGCTATTTTCTCACAAATACCTCCAACAACTATAATGTTCCCTTTTTGCCATCTTTGCCAATCTAACAGATGTTCATTAGAACCTCAGAGAACGTTTAATTAGCATTTCTCTCATTTTTAGTGATTTGGACTATTTTTTACATGCTAGTTCGTGGCTTGGGTTTCTTCTTTTCTAAACTACCTGTTCACAATCTCTGGACATTTATCTATTGAGGAATGACTGACTCAGCCTCTTTAAACAATCATATGTTTCTAGTGTGACATCATTTAATTTGGTCCAGGGAATGAAGATTTCACTCCTTCCAAACTGTTTCAAGATTCATTTCTATTTAATTTACACCTTTGATTCAATGCAGAAATATAGATCCTTTATATTTACATTAATTGAGACTGTGCTGGAAACATACACCCTTGGACTAATATCTGGATCAGAACATACTTGGCTTTCCTCTATCACAGACTCTAAGGTGAACTGATAGCTTCCTTCCAAGGTTCTCATAATTTCTTCTTTCGGAACTTGGTCCTCTTTATTGGTTAGGATCAGGTCCAGAATAGCAATTCCCCTTATCACTTCCACCTGTTGAAGAATTAATTTATCATCTTTAAGCCATCTCCAGTCAACCTGATGAGTATCTGGCCACTGGACTCAGATGGCTCTGGAGGAGAAAGTGAGATTGGTGACTTTGCACAGCCCTCCCTCAAATCAAATCAAAGTCAACTGTAAATCATGTCATCATTTCCCTGATTTCATGGTCCTTTTCAAAAACAAAGGACAAACACAACATGTGAGTAATGTGAGCTGCCTGAATGGTGACCCAGCCAGTTGAGTAACTCAGCTCATTCTCTCCCTCTCCCTTTCCCTCTTATTCTCTTCTCAAAAGGAAAGTAAATTTTGATGGTCAGAAGCTGCCCTCTTAACTTGAGGTTTACTGGCTAGATTCTTTTCTTTCTTTCTCTCTTCCCTCCCTTCTTTCTTTCTCTCTTCCCTCCCTCCTTCCTTCCTTTCTCTCTCTCTCTCTCTCTCTCTCTCTCTCTCTCTCTCTCTCTCTCTCTCTCTCTCTCTCTCCTTCCTTCCTTCCTTCCTTCTTTTCTTCCTTTCTTCTTTCTCTCTCTCTCTCTCTCTCCTCAAAGACCAACCTTAAGCCTATTTCACTCTGAAGCTCCTAGACTGGACCACAATAGGTCCCTGCCCAAGCTCCTCCTAATGGCTATATTTTGGGCCCTCTTGGCTCAGAGTGAATGTCAATAGTAACTGTTTCTCTTTGGACCAGCAACCCTGAGCGTCTTCCCCTCCCAGCTTCATTTTTTTCTTTTTTTCTAATTATAGGGGCCATCCCTTGACTCACTTCTTAAAGAGGCCTATTCATTGAATGGGCATTACCTCAATCAAAGTGAAAATATAGGAAGGCCTTAGCCTAAAAGGGCCGAGGTTTCCCATTGCATCCTGGGCCATCTCCAGTCATCCTGATGAATATCTGGCTACTAGACCCAGATGTCTCTGGAGGTGAAAGTGAGGCTGGTGACTGTGCACAGCCCTCTCTCATTCAAATCGAAGTCAACTGCAAGTCCTGTTATTATTTCCTTGATGTCACGGTCCTCTTCGACAATGATGGACAAACACAAGAATTAACCAGCTTTTCAGTGAGAGGGTTCCAGCAAATGTCTATATATGACTATGTTCCCCAACTGCTCAGTTCCAGTTGCCTCACCCAGTAGGTAACTCCTGCTTCTACTCATTACACACAGCTGCTTTCTTTCTTTCTTTCTTTCTTTCTTTCTTTCTTTCTTTCTTTCTTTCTTTCTTTCTTACTTTCTCTCTCTCTCTCTCCCATTTTCTCTCTCTCTCTCTCGCTCTCTCTCTCTCTCTCTCTCTCTGTCTCTTTCTCTCTCTCTCTCTCTCTCTCTCTCTCTCTCTCTCTCTCTCTCTCTCCCTGCCAAATGTTTCATATTCCTGCAATCATCTAACTTTCCCTCCCTTTTCTCTAGGTCCATTACCAAGGTGAAACAAGTCAGGCAATGAAGGAATACATATTTTTGAGAGAGAGAGGACATAAAAAGTTCATGGGATAAACAGACAATTCTGTTCAGAAAACCCTCTAAAAAGGTCTCTACTCTTCACAGCTTCTTTGTTTCCTTAAATTCTGAAATGGCATGTTCTCTAAAAATACAAATACCATTTTCTTCCCAGAGTTTTGCCCATGGCATATCTAGAATGGCAGCAGGGGACAGGGGGAGGTTAGAAAGCTGGTGTTACCTATAATTTTAAAACTAAATAAGAAACCACAAAAAGGTTTTAAGATAACATTATGAATATGTATTTTCTATAACTTAATAAAATTCACCAACTTCAAAGTTCAAAATTTAGTTCTTCAATTCTAAAATAACTTCAGTGATACCAAAGACCTTTGAGCAATGAATCAGCCACCAAGCAAAAGACAAAAAAATACATTTTTAACTAAAATACTCAATTAAGTTCCTAGTCTCTGTTGTTGATAATGGGGATAGATATTCATGATGACAGGAGGCAGGCGGTGACTAGGAACTAGGAATGTCTTTTGGGAAGTCTGAAACAGAATTTGCAAAGTCTCCAATTTTTATTTTTTAGTTCAGTGAAGATTATTTATATGGATAGTCTGGGATATGATTGGTAAGGGAAGTGCCCTATAAGAATATGAAAGAAACAAGACAAGTACAGTTTTGAAGGGCTTTGATCTACAATTAGGAGAGCTAGGTGGATAGGTGCTGGGTCTAGAGTCAGGAAGACCTGAATTCAAATCTGGCCTCAGACACTTCCTAGCTGTGTGACCTTGGGCCAATGACTTAACACTGTTTGCCCCACTTTCCTCATTTGTAAAATGACCTAGAGAAGGCAGTGACAAACCACTCCAGTATCTTTGCTGAGAATATCTAAATGGGGTTACAAAGATTGGGACATGACTTAAATGACTGAAGAACAAGAACAAAAATCATGAATAATAGCAATAAAATAGATTATTCACAGATTAATGATTTTAATGGTGGTTATTAAACATATGTAATATTCCTACTAGCACCACTGATGTGTCATTATGAACTTAATTTGTCTGGTTTTCACCCAAAAAAAGACAGGGAGGTTATCTGAATAATGTGGGCAAAAAAATGTTTTGTTGATGCATTTCTCTTTACATTATGAAAACAACTTTCTTATGCTGTAGATTGTGACAAACAAAAAATAGGTAAGAAGTCCAGGGCACTGATGACAGTTGACTGAATGTTTAATATTTTATTAGTCCATTTTCCTTGATGGGGGAAGTGTACTTTATATAATCTGTTCTCAATGATACTCATTGCTTTTTCAAATACTGAAAGTCTGACTTTGTAAAAACATATTTTCATTTACATTTTGCCATCATTGTACAAAAATCGAATTACTCAATTTTTATTGCATTACTTGATATTTTGATTTCAGTTCATTTGGTAATTGACTTAGTTATTCTGATTAGTTATCTCTTCAAATATTAAGAGGTTTCTTTCTCCTTGTTTCTTAAAAAAATGGGCTCTTTGATGTTGCACTTCTAAAACTCGAGTTTGGTATTTCTTGGTGAGTTAAACTTGGAGATTCTTTTGGTAAGTGTTTTGTGGATATTCATAGTTTATACTTTGCCATCTGTTTCTAATATTTCTGGGCAATATCTGTTTATGATTACTTAAAATATGCCATTTATGTTTTCTTATCCATGTTACTTTACTGTGAGAATTGTAAAGATTAGGTTTTCTTTGTAATACCATCTTTAAACAGCATTCTTATTTTGTGGTGTTACATGTTCTAATTTTATTGCTTTTTCATTTTGCTTTATTATTTTCTTTATTACTTCTGTCTCCTAAAATTATAATTTTGATGTTCTTTTTGTCAGATTCTCTTATTATGGAGAATATCTATTTAACTTTTTTCTAAAATTTCTAATCTTTGATTAGATTTACCAACATGTTTCTTAGCTCTAATCTCTGTCCTTATTACTTCACTATTTTAAATTAACCAATTTGTTTATCTGCTGAGGTTCTTGGAGATACATCATTCTGATTTTATAAGGCCATGTAACAATGATTTTGATGTCTTCCCCTTCAACAATTCATCATCTGTTGTTGCTGTTTGAAAGTAAAGATTTTCTTTAAAAAAATTAATGGGTGTTTACTCATTACTCCTATACAGTACACTTTTGCCTATCTTTTTCATTTCTTCTGCTGATCTGTCAAATGCTGTCCTTTTTGAAAACCTATCTCCTTTCTCTTCTATAAATCAACACTATTTTGCATCTCCCCAGTTGACGTATTTTCTCTTTTCTATTATAACACCATTTTTAAGTCTTTTTTTTTCTCTCAAAGTTGGAGGTGACAAACAGGAGCATTTCTGTAAAGAAACTCTTAGTAACCCCTGTAACTGGACTTATTCTCCTCTTTTATCATTCCAGATCTCCCAGAATTCAACTTTCCCCCCCTATAACTGACAGTCCTTAAACCATTTCCAAGGTAAGTGATTGAGTTGGGTTGAGGTAATCCAAAAGACATTCCTGAGAACAATATAATGCACTTGCACATGGGTCTCCTCATATTTATCATATTCCTTCCATTGACTGTTTCCTCTTGCAAAGTATTAAATAGTCGTGACTAGGGCTACACTTATCATCTATTCCTTCCTCTATTGTCTTCTGCTCAATGATCCATTTTCTTCTATATGCTTTCCTTTTCCTTTCTGTCTAACTCATAGATGCATTGATTCATAGGCCACATTCTACACTGGGAGCAAGGTCCCACCCAGGACAATGATGATAGGATAACTATGAAGGTCATATAAACTGTAAAAATTTAAATTACAAAGGTCATCAGGGTTGTAGCACTTCTGTAGACCAACATTTTGGCAGTATAAAAGGGATAAATTCTCAAGACAGATGTTCTAGAAGAACAGAGCCATCAAGTTGCCCTAATTGGGATTCACTGCTCCCTTCTCACCTCCAGGAGATGGACAAGGGAACTGATTCTTGTAGCCAGTGCCTAAAATTAAAACAACAATGGGACTCATAGAGTTTCCCCAAACCATATTATGGGATAATATCACATTAGGGCTAGCACTGGTAATAAAATGAAATATCTAAAGATGTGATTAGGTGAGTTAATATTTTTATGATGATTTTTGTTGGTTTTTTCTTTCTTTAAGAATGTCCTCGTAGTAGGTTCTTTCACTAACATTTCTAACATTACAGAGTATTTTGGGGGGGGGTCTTTTTGTATGATTTATTGCGATGAAGGGGAGACCTACTCCTATGAAATTCTTTCCATCATCTTCCCAGAATTCCTTCAGCATAGGCATTTTTGAAGATGAATATTTTAAAGATGAATAGGAACAAGGAGTATGGGTGTCATCATGTAGCCAACCTGAGCTAAGAACTTTATAACCAAAATCCTTTTTTGATTTGAACAGCATCTACATATAGGAATAATGTACTAAAAGTTGTGTTAGAGAATAAATCAACTCAAGAGGCAATAGATGCAGCAATGCTTGCCATGGTAGCATTCAGTGTGGATCAGAAACCACGGTGAATGGAGTTCCTATGAACAAAGTAATGAAATTCTCATATTGTATGCATGTTGTATTTTTTGTGTTCATATTGTTTTGCTATACTTCTATTAATTTAATTTAACTTTTCTTCTAAAGATGCATAAAGGTATTGAGTATTTGGGAATCACATCCTAGAAAGGAAATATATGGCTAAAGTAGATGGACACAGAGAAATGAGGTTGACATGTATGCTTCTAGATCATTCAAAACACATAATGTAGAGTGTAAAACTATTGAATGATTGACTGCTAAAAGACTGGTAGGGCCAATGGAGGATTGACTGAGGACACTTTTATAGAAATAACCCAGGTGATTGGATACTCCCATAGTACCACCTAGTGGTTATCCATATATACCTTCATCTGGTGCAAAAGAAAACATAATGATGATACTATTTCACAAAACATTTACTACTCCCCAATTATTAGGTCTGCATTCAGGATCAGTTGGTCTACTGTGTCAGCTGAAGGCTACCCAAACCTTGAGCAAAAGTCTATCCATGAGGGATTAGACACAACAAGGTGAGACTAGTATGTGGTCATCAGTAATTTGGAAACCAGGACATAGAACATGGATACAAGATACGATAGTGAATGACCCATAGAATCATAAGTGACATCTGGGAAATCTTCAAGGTATCTATTAAAGGAGTGAAAGAACTAGTAGTATAGGGCACTCAGGAGACGATGATTGCAGCAGTCAAATGGTATTCAATAGTTATTGCTTCTCTAATGGGAAAGTAATAAGATTATTTTTATGCTATCACAGTTCAATCTTAATTGCCCAAACTACATCCAGATTGTCCAGCTTGTCTGGTATTCAATAGGTTATAAAAAGTCTTACATTGGGTTCCATGTTGAGTCACCATGGTGCTTTTGAAAGAGTTCAAGATTCATATTTTGGGGACCATGGCTAGTTTCTCAGCTCAGCCTTTTGCTACTGTCTTGGTTTAGTTACTTAACTATTCTGAATCTGTTTCCTCATTTGTAAAAGGAGGGAATTGGATTAAATGGCTTCTAAAGTACTCTCTTGCTCTCAATATGTAACCTATATCAATTTTCTCTTGGAAAGTCACTTGCACTGGAGGAAAAAGGGGAACATGAAGATGTCTCTAAACACTTTTGGGAACATGGGGATAGACCATCCTCTAATTCACTTTCTTTATGTTCAATATCATTTGCTGCTCCAACCACAGAAACCCTAATTATCTTTTTTAAAAAAATATTTCATGAACTGATGCCATTCTTTTACAATAAAATAATCCAAGCTTTTCACTTTTGAGAAGAATATAAATTTGGGACTATTACACACAATGGAAGAGTAAATTGGAACTGCAGTTATTACTGAAATTAATAAAGCCACATTTAATTTAATACATGTTTTACTTTAGAATGAATATTTTATTTAGAATAAAGGTATTTAGTTGCTCTTTATCTTTCATAAAAATGAAGGCATCCCCCAAAATGTCAGAAAATCAAAGAAACCAAATATCAAAAAATCTGTTTGGGTTCCTGAGTCCATTCTCACATACTAGAGTAGAATTGTACCTTTGTAAAACTGTGTCTGACTTTTTGTCTGGCATGGTTCTATCTTAAAATTTTCTTAATCTGCCCAATGATGTTAATCCTTCAGCTCGCTGCAAAGAATCTGTCATCCATGTTAACAATCAGCAAATTTAATTCTAGGAAGACTGTGAAGTAGGTAAAAAAATTCCAGGCTCTCCAGATTTCCTCCACAAATAGAGAGAAAATCACCACAAAATGAACATAGAGTAGCAAAAATAAAGGGGTAAAGCTGTTGTCTTCCTAAAATAAATTGAGAGAACCTCAGAAAAGGACCTCCAGGGCTGAGGTTCCACCTGAGTGAAGTGAGGATACTTCTAAGCCAACTCTAACTCCACTGAGTCAAGAAACAGCAAGCCCTGAGGCAACTCTGTTAGGAACCCAACTAGACCTCAAAAAATTTCACTTCATCTTTCACTTCATTTGTGACCTCAACAAATTTCACCTCAAGGACTTCAACATATATTTAAAAGGAATAGCAAGTTGTACACAATAGTTTTACAGTCTCATGTGCAATCATCTTTTTTATTATATTGTTATAAAAATACTTGCTTTATCCCATAAATATAAAATTAAAAAAATTAAAGATAAACAAAAACCATACGGAGTTTTAATGTCATTTGGAATTACATTTGAAGGTCTACTACCATAAGTAATTTCACTTTTAGAAATCTATAAAAGTTACATAATTCATGAACTAGTTGCTGAAAAGACAAAGTGCAGAAGATTGCCAAAGAAACTATTCCTCCTGGTTAAAACATTTGTGGATCTTACTACCACAAATTGAATACTGGCATTCGGTTGCTTTGAATGTTACTGTACCTGTGAAGTGACATTACTGAGAACATTTTCACTACTCATCATCTCTCTACGTTTTTAAGAAAAATAAGAATATATTACCTGTCATCTGAAAGAATTATAGCATTTGGCAAACTTTAAATTTATCTATGACATGCTAACATCATTGCACTTTTGCTAGGATGTTGGGCAAAAGATATTTAAAGTTCAATCAACAATGTTAAGCCTCACCTCAAACATACTTTTCTACTCACATTTTGTGAGGGAAAGAAAGAGAAAGGAAGGAGGGAAGGAAGGAAAGAAGGAAGGAAGGAGGGAAGGAAGAAGGAAGGAAGGAAGGAAGGTTTAAAATGCTATGTTGAAGGAAAGTGAAATTTCTATGGAAGTAAAGGTTAGGGAGTGCAAATCACATGTTTTGAGGTCCCTCACAAAATATTTATATATAATATGATGTAATGGAAAAAGTGCTGGACTTGGTAGTTAAACGAAGCTATATATGAAATCAACAACTGATACTTGTTAGCTATGAGACTCTGGTAAAGTGATTAAACTCTTTGAGTCTTAGTTTTCCCTTCTATTAAATGGACATAATAATAGAAACCACCTAGGGGAAATAAAGGTCAATGGAGATACAGTAAAAGACTTTGCAAACAGTAAAATGATATGTAGATCAATCTATCTATCATTTATCTATGCAGATGAAATGCAATTCAAATGATCTCAAGGGAAATGGACTTGAAAGGGTACAAAAATAGCTATACATAGCAAATAAAATTATTGCTGGTATTTTGGGGGATTTTAAAAGATAATAATCATTGATTAATTGAGTAAACAATTCATTGAACTCAAGGGATTCAATAAGAGTGCTTTAGTTCTTGAATGAAAGTATTGTGTTTTATGAATATTTAAATAATACTTTTGTATCTTGATTAAAACACCATGTTTATGAAAAATATTGTGGGGAGTGGTAATTTAAAAAAAGATATTAGCTTTTTGTGTATATAGACTCTATGTTCTTCTAAATGACAAAAAAATATGCTTGACACTGGGATACAGTCTTAGACATATGACGCAATAAGGAAACAGTTCGAGAAATATCAAAATGGAGGGCAAGTAGGTGGCGAAGTGAGTAGAGTACTGGCCCTGGAGTCAGGAGGACCTGAGTTCAAGTCGGGCCTCAGACACTTGACACATGTACTAGCAATGTGACCTTGGGCAAGTCACTTAACCCCAACTGCCCTGCCAAAAAAGCAAAAAAAAAAAAAAAAGAAAGAAAAGAAATATTGAAATGTAAGTCTAAATTGAAGGCTCTTTTTACCCTTCGTTGTTTTAGAGATTCCAAACATTTTAAAGATTCCATGCAAAACAGTATTTATGAGAACATCTTTTGTTAAAGTGAATAATATTACTTTGGGGTTTTTTTAAAAGTACTTTCTTATACCACCATATTTTGGTGAATTAATATGACATTCTAATTAAAAATATTATTTTCTTTAATTCCTCAGTTACTAATACTGTGCATCTTTAGAAAATCCTTCCCAGATATTCAGATACAGAGGCAAGGGGAGACTACTGTAATGTAAATATGCAGATCTTTCCCATCCATTAGTAGGCCCATGTGACCGGCTTATGTCACAGGAAGCCAAAGTCACATGTGGTGGGAGGAACTTGCTCAAAGAGAGGAATTGGAAGGGTGAAGCAAGGAATGCTCAGAGGGGTGGTTAGAGCTGAGGGAGAGATCAGATGTGCGCTGGCTGTGCTTGTGGGTGGCAAGGTCCCAGCAGGGGGTTGGAAGTTTATGGGATGGCTTGGCTCCCTGCTGTGATGTTCTGTTTTAGGTTCTTTGCTGTTATAATAAATAAAGTGGACATATTGGTTCTGGAATTTGCTTGCTGCTTGTATGGGTCAGACTTATGGTTTAGGGACCTGGTTCTTTGGTGTCTGAATAATTGGTATACTTCTACCTTCTATATGGAGAGGCTCTTATATTTTGTGATACAGAACTGCATAGGCATATTTACAATTATTGCCTATATTGTGATTATTGCTTTGCTAATACAACTACCCTGGAGGTTTTAACCCCTTCAGCCCCAGCATCTCTTCTCCAGGGCTCATTGTTGACTCCCTCACTTGGCCCACTGTTTCAGGCAGGAAGAATTCACCTATGTTTCTCTTCACTCCCACCTTCCAAATACCTTATCCCCAAACCAGCTTCACCAACCATATTGATGTTATTTTTGTGCTTTTCCTCCTTTAACTCTTTTAGTTCTGGAAGCAGGATAATATCTACTGTGAAGTGTATTAATGCACTCCCCTATGATTCCACTCACTATCCATATTGTGATATTATACATATATGTTTCTAAATACATGTATGTATGGATACATGTGCTATTTAGACATATATGCATGTTATATATACATAAACCTATACTTACTTTTTATAAAGAAAAATTGCTAGGTAATGACAAATGTTGGAGGAATGATGAATAGCAAGCTCCTATTCCTATAAAAAGAAAACTTGCTGCAAAATTTGTTTTTCTATTAGTTTCCTTTCTAATCTCAGCTACCTTAGATCTGTGCAAAATTTTTTTTAAAAAAACTGTAATCCAAGATTTATGTAAATAACCATTTAGAACATTCTTTTAATGAGAAAAAAGGAGAGAGAATGACTGGTCCTGGTTGGACTGTGCTAATACAATAAAAACAATGATACTGCCTAAAAAAATTAAAATCAAATTTGTTATAAAAATTATCTATATTGTCTTATGTTATCCATAAATCCTTTTTTTGGTCATGAATTGACCTCTGATCATTTCTTCTTTGTTCTCTAAATTGATTACAATATAATCTTTTGTATTCAAATTATGTATCCATGTGGAGGCAGTCTTGACATATTTTGTACATTTTTAATATAAACCTAATTTTGTAGATTTCTTTTCAGTAACCTAAACAGATTTTGTCAGAAAGTGAGTCACTACCCCAGTTATTTACTCTGGTCTGGAAGTTTGTTTTATTGTAGTATATACCTAATCTGTTCCACCAAGTGACATCTGTATTTCTTAAACTGTTTCAAATTATTTTAGTGGTTACTGTGTTTTGGTATCTTTGAGATCTGGAACTGCTAAGCCATTTTAATTTCTATTTTTATTATTTCTCTTGTTATCTATGAATTTTTGTTTTTCTAGATTACTTTCATCATCTTTTTTTTTCTATTTAGTTCTATAAATTAACCTTTGGTAGTATGTTATGGCACAAAGTAATTAAATTTAGGTAGTAATTGCCATTGCTGTTATATTGGCTTAGCCGGCTGATGAGCAATTAATATTGTTCTAATTATTTAGGTCTCTTTTTATTTCCACAAATAGTGTTTTTCAGGTGTATTCATACATTTCCTGCATGTGTCTTGACAGGTGGACTCCCAAGTATTTTACACATTCTATAGTTATTTTAAATGTAATTTCTTTTCCCATCTCTTCCTATTGGGTTTTGTTGGTTAGAAAGAGAAGTGTTGGTGATTTATGTGGATTTGTTTTATACTTTTCATCTCTATTAAAAATATTATTTCAGTTAACGTTTTGGTTAACTCTGTAAGTTTCTCTTTATACACCATTTGGAAAAAGCAATAACTTTTTCATTGAATCTGACAATTCCACAAATTTCTCTTTCTTGTCTTCCAACTATAACTAGCACTTCTAGCACTCTAAGAAGCAGTTAGTCATAGAAAGGACCCTGTTTTAGCCCCATTACATAGAATCCTGGTTCTTGCTTTGAGAATAAACTACCTATCAATTTAAGGAAGGGAAAATTTATTACCATGTTTTCTAGCATTTGTAGTGGAAATGGGAGTTGTATTTTGTCAAAAAAGCATTTTCTCTATCTACTGATAGAATCATATGACTTTGTGTTCTTAAATAATTATGTTTATAATGTTTCTAGTGATGTTTGTAGTTATCATTTATTTTTATAGGTAAGAAATATTATAAATTGTTTATAGTTTTCCTAACATTGAGTGAAATGTCCTTCTCTGTTCTAAGTTCAACCTGCTCAAAGTATATATATATTTTTGTGATGCGTTGATGTAGCCTCTTTACTAATATTTTCTTTAAAATTTTGAACCAATATTCTTTAGAGATTTTCACTTATTGTCTTCTTTCTATGTTTTGACTCTCACTGGTTTAATCAGTATTAATCATCTACTATGTGCCAAGCAGTGAGCTAAGCACTGGATTATCAAAACTCTACTTCAGTTACAGAGGGACTTGAGTAGCATATGTTCTTTCGCCATTTTTTTTTGCAGTTTTTTGATCTGCTCTTTCTCTTCTATTGTTGAAAATGTTTAGAGATATAATTTCCTCCTAAGACTTGCCAACATTTGTGTATATTGTCTCACTGGTGTTATTATTTTAAAGAAATTATCTATTTTCCTTTATTATTCTTTAACAAGCCAATTATTTAAGATTAAGATACTGTGCAATGCAGTGCATATATCACAGATACTGAAATTCACTGTCTATGCTATCTTTCATCAGGAAGTAGCTTCACTTGTGCAATGACCAACTTTGTTAGACTTAGCTCTTCTGAGCAGTGTGATAATCTAAGACAATTCCAAAACACTCATGATGGAAAATGCTATCCACATCCAGAGAAAGAACTATGGAGTCTAAACGCAGATTGAAGCATACTATTTTCTCTTCTTTTTGCTGTTTCTTTGTCTTTTCTTTCTCATGGTTTTTTTCCTTTTGTTCTGATTCTTTTTTCACAAAATGGCTAATGTGGAAATATGTTTAATATGATCATACATGTATAGCCTATATCAGATTTCATGCCATCTAGTGGAGGGGAAATGGAGGGAGGGGGGACAATTTAGAACTCAAAATTTTATAAAAGTGAATGTTGAAAACTAAAAATAAATAAATAAAATTTTAAAAAGATGTGATTACCTTGTTTACATTTTAAATAAACCTATTTTGCTGTTTTCTGAGATCATGATTACTTTCTTGACTTTTAAAATTCAACTGAAGTATGATATATTTTGCTCTAGGCTTTAATTTTTAACTTCGCATAAATTTTTGATGCTTTGTATTTTTAATAAAGAAAAATATTGTTTTATTCTGAGTTCTAATCCCTTCAACTATCCTCTTCTGTATTAAACATTAAGGGTGAGTCCATCTCATTTACATTCAATTATACTCATTAATCAGCTATTTCCTTCCATTCCACTCTCATACTTTCCCCTTTCTTTGCTTCTTGTCTTCTTTTTTTACAAAGAAGTAAAGGGTTATTTGGACCAAAGTTTGCTCAGCACTAATGCCTTATGCTTGATGTAATCAGCTCTCTTCCCACTGCCCCTATTCTTTCTCCTTCCTCTAGCTGGCCACCACAGGTTCTTGAAATTTCTTTCTTTCCTTGTAAACCCATCATCACAACCCCTTCTTTCAACTTAGGCTTTGCTTTGCTTATTATATCCACTCTTAATTCCAGTTTTCAAGGTATCTGTATCTTGGATAAGGTCTTACAGCTTTTGCACTAACCTATTAATTCTCTTTCCAAGTCTTTCCTCTAAAGCTCCCAATTCTTTTTTTTCTATTTTTCTTCTATCGCTCTCATTTTACTGATATTTTTAGCATTTGCTTCATTCATTCACTCCTTCATTCATTCGTTCTAAGAATTTTTGTTCCTCTTATGGCTGAGCTGTGTTTTCTTAAGGTTTTTCTTGTAGGTATTCTGAAATTATTCTCCTCTTCTGGGTTTATGTCTTGGGCATCCTTGACATTATCCTCTTTAGCTTTTTTCTTTTTTTTAAAGTTTACTTGTGGCTTCCACCTTATTTCTTAGGTTGATTTTGTGTTAGGCCCAAGCTCTACATGTTTCTCACTGGACTATAATGGTATGGTCTTATCTGGGGTCTTGTTCCTACATGCTTTGCTTTGAACCCAATGCAAATCTGCCACTCCCTCTCTAGAGTTAGAATGTATCCCAGTCTTTTGACTGGCAATTGAGTCTATAATTATTTTCTGGGTCAAAGCAGTAGTTCTGAGGCCATGTTTTGACAGTTCTGAGATGGGGCTGATTTTACAATGCCCAGTCTGGAGTGTGAGCAATACAGGGTCTTCCTAAAGTCTGGACACATAGGCAAAAATGCATATTTTCAAGAAATAAAATGAATGAAATTTTCAACAACATTTTACTTAATTGGAACATTAACAAATAACATCCTCAATTTATTTGTGATGCAAAGGTTGATGCACTTCGAAAAATTCACATGAACTTGATGCAATAACTCCACATTTAGGAACACCCTGTAGAACTGTGACCCTGTTCTTTTCCCAAAATCTGACTCCTGGATATGAACTCACCCCCCCTCCCATAGTTTCCTGCTTTATTTACTTGTCTTTGGGTTAAAAGTGTGACCTTGGGCTAGAAAAAAATGGCATATTTTGGATTCTTCTTTAAACTCAATCTGTTTCTCTTCCTAGATCTTTGTTGAAATAATTTGGGTTGGAGGAAGGTGGCCAAGTGTGCTTCCTCCTACTATGCCATCTTGGCTGGTCTTCTACGTCAGCTTTACAAAAGAATGGTAACAGTTTGTTATCTGAAACAATAACAATGACAGCTCCAGTTGATAAGCATATGCAGCTTAGTTGAAAAGCATGAACTGAAGTATTGGAGTAGCAACTACAAGAGAGCCAATGAGACCATGACGATGGGACTTCACAAGGCAGAACTGAATGAGGCATTTGGGATTGCTGGGAGGTAGGTGTATAAACAGCATCTCATCAACAGTGTAATCACTTTGGAGTTTGAGTTTTCCAGAATGTGTTCTCTTACCCACTAACCCCTGACACCATCAGGGAAGTCTGTACAGGCCTTTTTTTTTAAATCAGGGTGAAGGTTGGGCTCATCAAAAATTTTGTTATGTCCTAAAGTTAACAAATGTGATTTCTTTTCAATTCTCTGTCCAATTCATTGTACATTTGGAATGTTTGTCTAAGATCTGAAAGAAAGAGAGAGAAGAAGGAAGGGAGCTAGGGTGAAAGGAAGGAAGCAAAGAAGGAAGGAAGAAAGGGAAGGAGGGAGGAAAAGAGGGAGGGAAGAAGGAAGAAAGGAAGGAAGAAAAGGAGGAAGAAAGGGAGGGAGAAAGAAAGAAAGGAAGGAAGGAAGAAAGAAAGGAAGAAAGAAAGGAAGAAAGAAAGAAAGAAGGAAGGAAGGAAGGAAGGAAGGAAGGAAGGAAGGAAGGAAAAGAAGGAAGGAAGGAAGGAAGGAAAAGAAGGAAGGAAGGAAGGAAGGAAGGAAGGAAGGAAGGAAGGAAGGAAGGAAAGAAGGAAGGAAGGAGGGAAGGGAAGGAAGGAAGGAAGAAATTGATGGTAGGATAATGGTGGATAAGCTCTATAGTTTGCTCTTTCAACCACATAGCATATTATAGACAAGTATCCATTACCCACTTTTTCAACTAAATTCTCTTAAATTACTATGAAATGCATTTACAAGGATCTGTGATATTTAAATTAAGAACCAAAACACTGTCAATAAAAATGAGATGACTATAATAATTAGCCATTTCTGAGTACTTGGAAAACTTATAAGTAGTAATAAATTGGATCCCTCTAAACTTAGTTGAAATTTTTCATAATTTCCTTCTGTCTAAGCCTTAAAAAAAACTTTCATCGCCACTATATTTTGTCCTAATACTACCTCTCCTTGCATATGTAGGAGAGACATTGTATTATTATCAAAAGAATGCCAGTCTCAGAGTTAGAGCCTGTGCTACAACATATACTAACTATGACCCTTGAGAGGTCACACAATCTTTCTGAGACTCATGTTAGGGATAATAATAGTAATAGTATCTTAACTCTCAAGGCTCTTTGGAGGTAAGAACTTTATAAGCCTTAAAGCATTATATAAGTGTGAGTTAGTATTTCCATTCCACTGAAGTATTTATTTTATGGTTGAGAAAACTAAGGCACTGAGAAGTTAATAGTGTACTTATGGGTAGTTATTCAATCTAGGTTCCTCAGGGCAGCACACACCATTCTTTACTTTTCATGATAGTAAACTCTTTGGAAAGAGAGATGCTTATACATCAAATTACAATATAATATTAAAATTAAAATGTCCATTTTATGTGATGTATTAAACATAAATATTGATAAATAAAATACAATAAATGCACCTTTTAAAGTGTAATGTTACACATGTTTAAGTGACACAGATAAATGATCTATACTAACATTTGTAAATGTCATTTGCCCTATAGTTGCTCTCTTCATACACTTTGCATGCATCATGTGCCAATTTTTATCTATTGAGCTTACCCTCTTTTAAAAAAAAGTAAAGAATAAACCCTATTCCTTAATATCTACTTATCTCTCTTTCTAAGGGAACATGCTATTGAAAGAATTCTGAGCCAAAAATTCTCCAGGGCTATTAGAAATGCTTTTATATTTGCACCTAACTTATTCTCTGGAGTGGCCCATTTATGAATTGAACTCCTGTTTTCTTTAGATCTCTGGATTTGCCAAAGCCTCCTAGCTAAGTCATACTTTTAAAATTCATTCTTCCTGCTTAAGTATCTAAATTTAGACTGAAGATGTTTCTGACTAATTGTCAAACTTCCAGCTATAATTTTATTTGTGACCTCATTCACATTCTTTTTTATTGAGTTGTTAGTTTGAGAATAGTCAAATAAAGGTAAGTTTCTGTGGCAATGCGAGAATAAGCAAGAAGTTCCTCAAACCACAAAGAGACTAATAATTAGTATTTATATTTTATGTTCCTATAATATGTGAATGTAAATAAATTGTTTAACAAAATCCATTTACATCATGCTGAATACAATGGATTAGTTCTCCTTCCTCTTTTTCTTCAGGGTTTGAGTAGTGTCCTCAATGTGCTGAAAATATTCTAGTTTGTGCTTGGCACTATAAAACTAACACAACATGCACATGGAACCTTTTCACACAAAAAAATTACTACCTCAATGACAGAGGATGTCAATGTACAGAGGAGGTACAACTACAAAACTGGGTTTCCATTGTAATGAAAAATTTTGCAGTCAATTTGCTACTTTTAAGAAAGTCTGCATCAATTTAAGGCTTCCAAGTGTATTGGTCATTTTACAGGCATTCAGTCTTTCTTCAAGTAGCTCAGGTCTAAATTATACCTCACCATAGTAACTTAAAATACGAGAAACAAATCCAACTGTTTCTCCTACCTCTAAGCTTATACCACCTAGTCCAATTGTGTCATTTTACAGATGAGCAAACTGAGGCCCAAAGAAGTTATGCATTTTGCCAAAGTTAACACAGGTAGGGAGTGGGAGAGATGGGATTTGAACCTCAGTTCTATGATTCAAAACCTATCATTCTTTCCCTTGTAACATATTGCCTCTACAATTCAATTCGACAAGCATTTATCAAAAACACTGTGCATGTATTAGCTTCAAGGCAGTATGAAAACTGCAAAACAGTCCCCGAACTTCCACTTTTCTGGGAAACACATACACAAAGAAATTAAATATACATACATATGCATCAGTATCCATATACTTATAAGTTATTGTTGTTCAGTCAGTTTTCAGTCATGTTCAACTCTTTGTGACTCCATTTGGGGTTTTCTTGGTGAGTGGAATGCTGAAATAGTGAAGTCCCCTTAGTATGGGACAAGACCTTACTTCTCCTACCATCCACCCCCACCCTGCACCCCTTCTATATTTTTAGAAACTGCTCTGCTGAGAAAGTATAGATAAGGAATTACATCAGTAGACAGACACCTGCAAGTTCCTGTTGATCTATCTTCTACTCCCTTTTTGCTGAATACTCTCACTCCTGTCTTTTTGTTCTTTGTTCTCTGTTGCTGGGAAAAGATTCTGCATTTAGAATGTGAGCTCCAAAACTAGTCAATGGGAAGAGGAGCCAGTGGGGAGGGTGGGGGGAACTCTGCATTAGGGTCTATATAACTTGCTTTGAGCTATATGCCACATACACACATGTGCTGGCATCATCTTGGGCCATGCTGAGGTGTGCCCTTTCTCATGAGAAAGCAATAAATTCCTTTTTGCCTTTTCTCAAGAATGGTCTCTATCTATTTTTAATGTGAGTAGTAGTCTCAGACCCACACATTGGCATAAAACAAAAAAAAATAGATCAGTTTTCCATTTCTTTCTCCAGTTCATTTTTACAGATAGAGGTAAACAAGGTTAAGAGACTCACCCAGGGTCATACAGTTTGTAAGTATCTGAGACCAGATTTGAACTCAGAAAGATGAGTCTTCTTGACTCCAGTACCAATACTCTATTCACTGTGCCATCTAGCTGCCCCTACACTTATAAGTATGTATGTATGTGCATGTGTACATGTACATGTACATGTATGTGTATGTGTGTGCACCTATATGTGCACATGTCTATGTTTACATACACATAAACACATATTTATATATACACACACTATATATCATTAACTCACTTGTGTACAAATGAGAACACAAATATACATTTTATTTACTTTGTACATATTTGTATATTTTTGTGTATATATATATATATCATATGTACACACACACACAGACACACAGACACACACACACACACACACACACACACACCAAGTGAATGAAAATAATTTTGGCATTGAGGAAAACCCTAGCAAAGAGGTAGAAAAATAAAGGCCTGTAGGGAGTAGCACTTGAGCTAAGCCTTGAAGGAAACTAGAGATTCCAAGATATAGAGAATAGCCTCAGGGCACGGATGAAGGAAATAGAATGTCATGTATGAGGAACAGAAAGTAGGCCTCTTTTTCTGGAACAGATTGAATGAAGTAGTCTAATATGAAATAAGCATTTAAAGAGAGGTTGGAACCAAATTATTTACAGTCAGGAATTTAAGAGCCAAATGAGTTTTTATTTTATTCTACAGACAGTAAGAGTCACTGAATGATAAATCATTATAGAAGATCCTCCATATTACAGTGTAAGCCCAGCTCTCCCTTCCCCCTTGCAGACCTTTGGACTCTCCCTTTTGGAGACTGATAGGCCCTGAACAAAGACCAGGATACATTCCTGGGACATTCCTCTCCTGCCTGGAGACTGATAGGCTCTGAACAAAAGACAGGAAACAAAGGACAGGAAATACTTCTCTCCTGCTTGGAGAAACATTCCTGAAGACATTACCTTCTAAGAACCTAGCCAGTTCTTAGGAGTGAGGGGGGCAGGGGTGGCTCCTCTCTCTGGCAGGAAAAACTTTCTTTGTTCAGGGTCCTATAAAAATCACCACATGAGTGAATCACGTTGGATCTCACCATGGAGAGGATGCTTTGCCTGGGACTACCTTCTCTTTCCGGGCCTTGATTGAGCTGTGTAAACCGGGATCCCCTCAGCTTTGAAAGGATTAAGTGCTGGCGTTCCCCCAGAGGTGATGCATCTATGTCACCTGTGTCTTTGTCTCTGTTGCTGTGTTTGTTAGGAATTGTCGATTAATGTGGTTGTGGGTTCAATGTAGCATTTCCCTGTCTTTCAATAAAAACTTTATTCTGTTGGGAGTGTGTTTTATTGCCAGTGTGAATCCGAATCTGAACTTAACCTAGCTTAATCGAACAGTCACTAAAACTTCTTGAATAACTGAGTGACATGGTCAGAATTATACCTTAGAAATACCAATTGGTAGCTGTGAGGATGATGGAATGGAGGGCAGAGATCCTAGAGGCAAGGTTACCATCAAGCAGGACATTAAGGTGATCCAAATAAAAAGTGATGATCAACTGAAATAAGTGGCAGCCATCTTTTCATTTCTCAGTAGGGGCTCTATTCCATTTAGATTCCATGAACATCATGTTTCCCCTAAGATAAGCTCAACACCATAAAGTTTCCTCTAGCTTTGGTACTGGACACCTCCTCGGTACTCTCCACTCTGACTGGAGGGGGAGAGGGCAGAACAGAATAACTCCTCCCAAAGCCTCCCTTTTTAGAGGGCTTAGAATTTCCAGCCAACTCTCCATCTCCCACCAGCTGCTCTGCTTGGTTTCAACTTCAAAAATAGCATGCCCCTTAGCTGTCTACCCTCTGGTAGCACCTCAACCAAAAAAACCAAAAACAAATGCAACAACATATTCAGCTTCCATTTATTAATTTTCTTCTCCTACTAGATTATAAGCTTTTTATAGGCTTTCTTTTTCCTATTTGTTTTCCTAGCACTTACTGAGTGCTTGGCACATAATAGGTACTTAATAAAAGTTTATTGATTATTGACTATCAGCTCTGCGAGTGTAAAGAAAGAAATAACACCCCTAGATTATGTGACTAACAAGATAGAGGATTTGATATTTTCTCTAATCCTCTTAACCTTTCAAAACTCTCCAAAATAAGAATTATACCTAAGAGTAATTAATTTTATCTCCACAGGCTAAGATAACAAGAAATCTAACAAGACAACATGTTGGATGAATTAACAATGGATAAAACTAATCCCTAATCATTAGCACCTCTTCCCTTTAAGTCCTGGTAGGGTCTGGTATGGTGGTAAAATGGGATTTCTGAGCTTGAACTGTGAAATGTATTCAGCATTTCCTTTGCTACTGCTGCTGCTGCTGCTTCAGTCTCTGCTAATCTATCATGCTTTTGCTTTTGCCTTTGCCTCACCATCCTATGGCAATAATTAGTTAAAAAGAATGGAGGTATAGTGTGCTCTGCCTGAGGCCAGTGGCAGGCCAATGTGCAGTAGCACCTCTTAGCCAGAAAATTAAAGAACAGAAAGAATTGGGGCAGGGGACCTGTATGTGTGTGTGCTTCACAAGTCCTAAACAAAATAGGACTGGAATCCAACTGAAGCCAATTCTGTCTTTCCAGAAATGATTTCGGACAAGAACCAAGGCTAGCATAAAGTGAAGAATGGAAACATGTCAGCATGGAAGGACATTGAAACAGCTTTGAGACTAACCCTTGGGGAATCATCTATCAAAGGGAAATGAGTCAAAAATGAGCAGTAAAAGAGTGAATAATGAAAAAGTCTGAAATCACCGAAAACTTCAACAGGAAAAAATAAATTAAAACCTTAAACACAAGCATATGAATCAAAGGTGAAGATGATATTGCAAATCAAAAGAAAAGGAATCAACACCTGATGAGGCAGAAGGCTATGTGGATTACTGAGAGAACACAGGAGGGTTGAGAAATAACTATACTGTAGACTTTAAGAAACAGAGTGATTAAATTGAACAATTCCAAAGAGAAACAACAAATTTTGCAGGTGACCAACAGAAGCACCTTCAAATATAGAACAAAGGAAATTCAAATAACACAAAACTATTTTGCACCCATTTGAAACTGCAGAAGCAAAAAGCAAAAGTGTTGAAGATACAACCCAAAGTGAAATTGATGGAGTGCTGGGGTGCTTGTGATTGGATCCTAATTCTAACATCACATTTCTCCTTAGCCTCTGCTTGGGTGCCTGTGCCTGGATCCTAGTTCTAAAATCACATCTCTCCCTAGCTTCAAAGCTTTGGCTCTAGCAGATTCTCTCCAGTTCAAGGGCAGCATGCCTCGGCAAAACACTTAGCTCTCCTCCTAATACAGTGGCCAGCTGCACATAGAGAATTTGTTGATCCAACTCCTTGTGTATGTGCTACTTGGCTATGCACTGGGGAACATAACAATATTTACTACTTACTGACCTTCCTGATATGTATCCTAGACATAGTCAAATGAATACTCCTTTACATTCATCTTGTCTAACAAGACATTTGATGGAAGCCACCTGGATATTCCCAGTCAACCTTGACCTATGGTTGACTTAGTGATGTTTCACAGTGAAAATCTCACCCCCAGGTAGCCCTGCCTTGGGCTATTTCCCAGTGAACTCTGGGTAAGATGCCTGTGCAGTAGATACAAAAAGTGCATGTTCCTTTAAGAACTGATCACCCCTTAACCGCTCCCTAATCCCATCCCAAAACACCTAATTGACAGGTTGCACCCCCAAATCTCATATTTAAACTTTCCCTGTAGCCATGTAAGGTTGCAGGTTCCCTAAGAACTCTTGCCCATTATAAAGCACAATAAATATTTGCCACCTTGACTTAAAGA
The DNA here is from genome assembly GCF_011100635.1 of Trichosurus vulpecula. Taxonomy (NCBI): domain Eukaryota; kingdom Metazoa; phylum Chordata; class Mammalia; order Diprotodontia; family Phalangeridae; genus Trichosurus; species Trichosurus vulpecula. The sequence continues at coordinate 391,580,410 of NC_050574.1, forward strand.
ATGTTTGAGATCATGAATTCATTCCAGATATCCCCAACCCTCTCCAGTACTCAGGTCTTTGGGGGGCACTCCCTCTCAACGACCCTGTCTGGGAACTCCAGTCTTGGGGTTCCTGGACCTCTTCTCCCTCAACCCTCAACAAAATACTCTTCTAATTTGAGTCTAATCATCAAAGAAAAAAAGACTGACTTCTGTAAGAGATATTTGAAGCATGAAAACAAAAATTAATAGTCTATGCAGGTAATTTGCTTTGCAAACACCCCAGACAACAGAAATATGTTCAAGATTAAAACAAACAAACAAGGAAAACACACACAAAAAGAAATTGCCCCAGAAAAAAAAATAACAAGAAAAAGAGACTTATAAGGTTAAAATAACAAACAGCACCAAAACCTTTAATAGATTTCTTTCTTGAAGTGTACATGGACATAAAAGGAATGTGGAACTTAAATGTTCTTATGGAGAAAAGATTGAAAGATGAGGTTAAATAGAAGTGATGGTGGAGGAGCTGGCATGAAATACCATGAACTAAACCATGAACCATGAGCTAAATTTCATAATACCTCACCAACAGGTGAATCTTTTTTTGTGGGACTAAAATGCAAAATGAAAGGATGCATAAAAAGAGGAAGGAAACTGAGGAAAAATAAGGAGAAGAATATGTAATGTCAAGTCAATGGTAAACAAGGAAGGGAAAAAATGACTTCTGCGGCATCTCCAGAAGAAGATGAACTATGGGAGAATGGATGACGTTTCAAAGGTAGAGAATTGAAACAAGGGGAACAAATACCAAAATGTTTATAGCAGAACTTTTTGTGATAGCAAAGAACTGGAAACAAGTAAGAGTACCATGGATTGGAGAATAGTTAAACAATTTGTGGTAAGTGAAAGTAATGTGCTATAATAAACAATTAATATAATGAATATGAAGTTGCATGGAAAAATTTACATGATCAGATGCAGAGTGAAATAAAGTAGTCATGAAAAAAATATACACAATATGTACACTATACAAACCTACACAACAAGGTGGTACAGTGAGTTCTCGACCTAGAGTCAGGAAGACCTCAGTTCAAATCTGGCCTCAGACACTTACTACCTGTGTAACCCCGTACAAATCACTTAACTTCTATCTGCCTCAGTTTCCTCATCTGCAAAATGGGGATAATAATAGCACTGACCTCCCAGAGTTTTTGTGAGGATCAAATAAGATAATAATTGTAAAGCACTTAGCATAGTGCCTGGTAAACAGTAAGCACCATGCAAATGTTAGCTTTTATTTTTATTATTGTTATTGATGATTATAACAAATGGAAAGAACAAACACAAAGCAATCAAAAGTGACTGGTACACAATTATAAAAACAAGCATGACCCCAAAGAAGAGATATAAGAAGACACTTCTACCTTTCTCCTTTGAAGACATTAGAGATCCACTGGAGTGAAATAGCTTATGTTTTAAGACTTTTAGGGGAATTGATTAGTTTTGCTGCTTTTTATCTTCTTACATTTTTTATTTTATTTTCTTAAATTTTTCTGTTTTATTAAGTAGCTTTCTGGCAGGGGGAGGGCCAGGTATACTGGGGAGAAATTCTGGTGTTGTAAATAATATATATATATATATATATATATATATATATATATATATTATTTATATATATATATGTATATATATATATACGCACATATATATATACATTTATATTTATAAAGTTATATTACATAAATAAATATACAAATATTTATATATAAATATATTTATATATGTAAATATATACATATATGAGTTAAAATGTTTTTTTTAAAAGAAACAATCGAATAGTTGTAATAAATGTTGTAGAGATAGAATTGATAAGATTTGGCAACTGGATATCTATGGTGGGGATAGGTTAGGGAAGTGAAAGAGTTGAGGATGACTTCAAGATTGTAAATCCATATGAATGGAAGGTCTGTGGGGAACTTGATAAAAACTGGAAATTTAGGAAGCTCAGAGATTTAGGAGGATTTGGTTTTACTTGTGTTGTGATTGAGATCTTCAATGAGCCGTTGCTGATGGATGTCCACTGCACAGAACAGATGTTTAGATTTGAGAATCAGCTGCATCCATCTTAAGAATCAATGGGTCATGACTGGGTCATTGATTAAAAATAAAACTGGGAATGAGAAAAAGAGAGGGCAGAGCAGGCCATAGGAGAGAACCCTGTAGTATCTCCATGCAATAGAAATAGGATATGGATGATGATCCAACAGAGGAGACTGGATACAAGTGGACAGATAATTAGGAAAATCAGGAAAAATCAGTGTCACAAAAACCCATGAAGGAGAAAAAAATCAAGAAGAGGGAGACCAGCAGTGTTAGATCCTAAAAAGTGTGGAAGAAAGAAGATTGGGAAATTCAAATTTAGCAATTAAGAGATCATTGGTAACCTTGGATGAAGAAATTTCAATCAAATGATGATGCCGAAAGTCAGGCTACAAGAAGTTAAGTGGGAGGTGAGGATGTAGAGCCAATGACAACTCCAAGAAGATAGCTTTTGGGAATAGTTTAGCTCATAAGTGAGGAGAGACATCCAGTAAGATGATATATTGAGAGAATGGAAAGGCTAAGTGAGAATTTGTTATGGAAAATCTAGGTTTGTTTTTTAGGCAACAGGGAAGCCAGTGGATAAAAAAAAAATAATTGAAGAATAAAGAAAAGTATTGATTGTTGATTGAAGGCACAAACTCCTAAAAAGAAAGACATGGATAAACTCAAGGTCACACTTGGATAGATTGGCCTTGATAAAAATAAGTTACCTCTTCATTTGAGACTGTAGCAAAGCAGAGAATAGCTGTTCCATGTTGAGGAGATTTGAGGCATAGAATTAGGGAAAGAAAAGGAAACTTGGGCCAGGTAGACTCTATTTTCTTGAAAAAGTGTGAAGTGTTTTAACACGCTGACAAACAGTGTGGAATAAGTGTCACTTGAGGAGAAAAAACATTGGAACAGATGATGTGCAGAATGCAATAGAGTCAATAAGTGAGGAATAAATTGCCACGCAGCAGTGAGAGCCCAATTGATGTTACATCTCTTACAATTGTTAGTAAATCAACCAGGTTGTGAAATTTCTTCTTCAACATGCAACTAAGAGCAAAGAGAGTAAGGGATGTTTTTAGCCAAAGATTGGTATTTGGAAAGGTATAAACTATAATCAATCAAGTGGACAATGATTCTAAGTCTGAAGTGGTTAACTATAGCTTCAACAGGGTAAAAGGGAAAAAAATGAGACCAGAGCGATTATCGACTGGAGAAGCAGGGGGTGAGAGGCAGATGACTGGAGAAAGTGATGAAGATGAAGAATAGATTTACTAGGCATGAGGTAGAGGTGAAATGGACAAAAGGTATCTAAGATAGGAATTTCAAAGTTTTGTATCATGGAGGTTGAACAGTTATGGGTGATGATGAAATCAAAAGTATGACCAGCAAAAGTGAAAATCAAGGGAACAAATGAGATTGGTGAATTGGGAGACCAGAATGTTGGAGCAGGTAATAACACATATATATCAAAATCATGAAGTAGGAAGGTAGAGATTTAAATGGAGGGATTTTGAACTAGGTGCTGAATTCACTGAGAAAAGAGGAAGAATTATTTGCAGGGCACTAGATGACAACAGTCACCATCTCTCTAAATCTGGGGTTATAGGTTGATAGAATGAACCTCAGAGAAGAAGTTTCTTAGTCATGGTTAACCAAGGAAAATCTGGAAGTGGGAAGTTGTTTATAAAATATTTTTACTGGATATATATTTTAAGTCTTATTAAAAAACAAGTTGTGTAGTAGATAGGGAGTCATGCTTAGGGTCAGGAAGAACTTGTTCAAATACCATTTCTGATGAAAAAAATTGTTATGAAACCATGGGAATGTGTCCCAGACAATTCTCTAAAGTGATCATTTACAATTCAGTTATTTATCTTCATGAGTAGAAGGAGTTTCCATAGTGGGAAATTCCCTAGTACTGATGGAATCACAGTCTGGATCCCTCTACCTGCAAAAAAGGACTAGAATTGGAAAAAAAAAGTCACTACCAGATGGTTTCTTACAATAACTTTAACTTTGACTCCAATTGCCTCTTAATCATGTGTATTCTTCCCTTTAATATCTGTAGATCATTCTTGGAAGAAAATAGTTGCAAAATAGGAATTAAATAGTTCAGCATCCTCTCTGTGATCTGTTAATGTTGTGCTATGGTCCACAAAGAGTGGTTTAGAACTTCCTTCTTCTTCCTGCACCATAACTAAAAAAAATTCTTTGATGTTATATAATCTTTAGTGTTTTCTTGTTTTCAGTAATAGCCATTCTCACACTATTCTTAACTCTGTTTTGTTTTTATATTGTTTCTTGACTATTTGACCCCATTTCTATCTTTTTGTATACATCCTTTGTCAAATCTAAACTCATCTGAAAATTCCTTATAAAAAAAAAATCAGTCCCTTTTGAGGTTCCTGTTTTTTCTTTCCTATTGATATTAATTGCTATTGTGATATAAGGGTATCTAAGAGATGAATTAAGAGGTTCAATAGCAAAGAGTAGTAACCCTTTGTTTAAATCCCATGCTTCATAGGTATTTAACTCCAACTTTGTAGAAATTGCAAGAGTATTGGCAGGTATTCTGATAACAGAATTTGATATAAAGTTATCCAGTTTAAAAGAATCTTTAATATAAATTTCTCCTAAGCAGTCAAAAGATTTTTAGTGTCTTCTGAGGTAGTACCAGAAAATTATGCTGGCATTCATATTAGGATGGCATAATTTCAAAAGACAGGGATGATTTAGAATGTCAAAGGCTCAAAAGCACCCAAACAAAAATTTTTTAAAAGTAAATAATGTTTTTTTAAGCACCTTTCCTTTGAGGTCAAGGTATTCTTCAGACATTCTCTCACTAATCTTCAGACACTGCTGTCAAATAGAGGTCAAAGATTTTTCATCTTATTTGGCAAATGAAGAAACAGGTTCCAAAAGTTTAAACAATTTGGCTATATTCACAAGACAATCATCGACACAACTAGGATGACAGGCCATGCCTTCAAGTAACTAGCCTGGTTCTCTTTCACCTAAATGTAACCTCTCACTTTTCCTTACCATAGAACTATCAGACAAGTGTATAAAGAATTTTTTTTTATTTCTTATAAATTTCCTATACCTACAGCTAAGGTCATCCTTCCTTCTTTTTTTTAATGAAGAACATTAAAAGAAGCAATATTCAAAAGGTTTTGAGGTCCTCAGGCTACTGATAAGGATGCATAAAGCAGACTCTGCAGGTTTTACTATGCTAACAGTGGAAAGAAAGTTTGTTTATTTGCCTATCAATTGTGTCTAATTGTCTTCCATTGTGTTGATGGCTCACTGCTGCCTCCTTCTGTCCAGAGCCCTTGGACAGCTTCAGTTACCTGATACTAAGTATGTACCTATCCCTCTTTGAGCCTGGAGAAATTGCTCAGAAAAGCGTTTCTTGAAAATTCTAGGTAGGCAAAGAGCATACAACTTGGACCCCTTCTGAATATGGTCAGCCAGTCGATCGACAAGCATTTATTAAGACCTTACTATGTACCAGACAATATAATAAGCATTGCAGATGGAAAGAAAGGCAAAAAATGTGAAAGGAATAAATTACCTCACCCTTACGTGTGACAAAGAAGCACACAAATGTTATAATATTCAACCTAGATAGACATGAGACCTCATATTTTGTCACATTGTGAACTTAGATTGGAGATGTGACAAGTCATATATTTCTATGCTTTAATTTTCCCCCATGTACTATAATAGACTGACAAATATATTTCTGAATTATCATATAGGTATATTAGAATTGATCCATCTGTATCCATAAACAAACATGTCTCCTTTAAGGTTACAGAAATCGAAGTATTGACTACCTGAAACAGACTTTCAAGATAATGATGCAAAATCCTACACCATTTGAGGAGGTATTGACTATCCTGTTTATTGCCCATAAATGAAAAAAATGAAAACAATGAGGCATCTGATGCAGGTCCAAGGTAGCATCATGCAGTGCATTTTTATAGGCCATATACTTTTTGAATTGTTTTACTAAATGCTTAAGTGGTTGTGATAAAAGCAGTTGATGAAATCAAAGAAATATGACCCATTCAGAGTGCCATTACAACTGTGTAACAATCATCCATTGCTCCAGTCTTTGTCTCTGCACTTTACGTGGTATAGACTTTTACTCAATCAGTCAATGAATCATTCATCAATAAAAAAGTATTTAGCAAGGTAGCTAGATGGCTCAATGGATAGAGCACCGGGCCTAAAGTCAAGAAGACCTGAGTTCAAATCTGACCTTAGATACTTTCCAGCTGTATGATCCTGTGCAAGTCACTTAAGTGTCCTATGCCTCAGTTTCCTCATCTGTAAAATGGGATAATAATAGCACTTACCTCCCCTGGTTATTGTGAAACTCAAATGAGATAATAATTGTAAAGTGCTTAGCACAGTGCCTGGCACATAGTGAGTGCTATATACATGATATTATTATTATTGTTAATAATAATAATTATACTATGTGACAGGCCAGAAAACCAAAATAATAAACAACTTTCCTAAATTCAAAGAATAGTCATTGATACAACCTAGATGAAAGGTCTTGTGTCTGAACAATTAATCTAGTGCTCTATTGACAAAATATCATGTCTCACTTTTGTCTACAATAGAGCTATCAGACATAAATAAAGGTCCTTTTCAAAATTTGTTATATGTAATTTTCCCCTATGCATTGCTAGGGTCACCCTTAGGTAAATGCCAATACAGAGGTCAAAACACAATGTCAGATCTACTTTTTCAACAAAAATCAGAACACAAAGCAAAAGCGAGACAAAATCTGTCATTATTGAGCTTGTATTGTATAGAAAATAATATTTATGGATTTAAGTATATGAAAATTGTCAATAAAAGACATATGAGGTACTTTGGGGAAGGAAGGTACTGAGGACTCATGAGGGTAGAGGGAGGTGGAATGGGGAAAGGCTTCAGGCTGAACATGGTAATTAAATTGAGTCTTGAAGGGGAACAGGGATTCTGAGAGATGGAAGTCCTGAGTCAGGAAGACCTGAATTCAAATTGTGATATATGAATATAATGGAAAATTAATACACTACAACAATAACAACAACAATAAGTAACAATAATAATGACAGCTAGCATTTATGTAGCTTTGTAAGGTTTGCAAATCACTTTACAAGTATGGTTTTTTTTTATCTTCATTGAAATCCTGGAAGGTAGACGCTATTACTATCTCCATTTTACAGATGATGAAACTGAGGCTGAGAGAGGTTAGGTGTCTTGCTCAGTATGAAACAATTAGTAATTATCTGAGGCCATATGTGAACTCAGGCTTTCCCGACTCCAAGTCTAGCACTCTAACCACTCAAAAGAATGTGGAAAGATATAAATTATTATTAGAGAGTGAAGTAAATAGAATCAGGAAAATAATATGTTCAAGGACTACAATAATATAAACAGAAATAATAAATGATTCACTCCCGTCACTGAAAAGATGAGGGACTATGAGTATGGAATGTTGCACTGAGGCAGCTGCTGTTGTGGTGATTGGCTGCTCTGTACTATATTTCATTGTTGTAATTTTATGTTTTTGCTAATACTTGTTAGCAAAAAAGAAGTTATTAGATTGTGGATAGAGTTCTTGCCTTAGAGCTAGGAGGACCTGAGTTCAAATCTTACCTCTGGGGCAAACATTGGGCAAGTCAATGAATCTCTCAATGCTCAGGGCAATTCTCTAAGTCCACAGGTTGCAAAGGAGATGTTGACCTTCATCAGTGAAAGCAGTTTCCTCACCTGGGCGTTCTCTAAGCTAATGAAAACATAGGTAGAGTACATACTCCTGTAATCATTATTACACGAAGATGCACTAAGGGAGCTAGGGATGGGACATAAATGTGAAATGAGATGAATGAAAATACTCAAGGCACAGAGTTTCTGGGTAATTAATAATTGATTTAATTAATAAATTGATGGTGAGTGGCTTCTCTCAGTAATCAAAGATGCCAAGGAAGACCCTGAGTCTATATTGTGTATGTATACACAGACACACATATATGTATGCACACATCTACATGTACATGCACATATATACACACACAGATATATACCTATATCCATCTCTATATATCTATTTCTATCTCTATCTCCTATCTATCTATCTATCTATCTATCTATCTATCTATATCTATCATCTCTATCTATCTATCTGTCTATCTATCTATCACCTTCTGAAAGGGAATTCCCTGGACAAGTGAAAATCAGCCTTGTTTGGTGGACAGATAATGAGGAGGTGGGCTAAAAGTCTTCAGCTCCTCCTGCAGAGAACTTGGCTTGATTGTGAGACTCAGCAACCTCCAGTAATCTGGACAGGGGGAAGCCATCTCCATCCAGACCTCTCTGGTTAGTTTTCTTCTTCATGAGCTAGGTCACCCTAAACTCTAGTGGAGGGGAACAAGAACAGGGTTTCTTTCCTCAGCCTTGCCCAGACTAGATTTTGTTTATACTCTAAGCAGAAATTAGGTCTCCTAGTTGGATCGGGTCTTGCCCAAGATTGAGGAGCATGTTCTTTGAGGGCTAGGAGTAATCTTATCACGAAGTCATGTCTCCTTCAGAGACTAACTTTAAGAATAGCTGGGCCTTAAAGAGGAAATAGAAGAAAAAAGCCTGAGTCACAAATTAATTAGTTATTAATATAATAATAATTTCCCTCAGAATTTATAAAAAGTCTTTAATTATATAATTAGTGTGTAACACACATTATAGCTGGAAGTGGCCTAGAGATCATCTTGTTGAAGCACCTCATACTCATTTTAGATATGAAGAAATTGGAGGCCCAGAGCTTTGTCCAAGGTCCCATAGGTAGGGAGACATGGAGTTTAAATTCAGGTCCTCTGAATTCCAACACAGTGTTATTTGTCTATTTTAAAATGTATTAATGTGATAACATACTCAAGAAATTAACTGTCCCCTACATAATCCTTTTATGCACCTCAGCTGAAGTACAGGAGACAAACAATACTCATTTCCAATTGAAAGTATAGGTTAAACCAGCTGAATTCCATCAAAGGCCACAAATCCAAAGAGGAAAATAACTTAAAAATAAACAATTAGAAACCCACATTGCTCTATTGACAAGATAAAAAAGAAACTTAGTACAGTTTCTATTGTAATCTGTGGCTCATAACTTACAGTTCGGAGCTCATGTGGCCCCAAGAGAGGAATAATGGAAGTATAGAATATTGAATAGGGTGAGGAAGAATTGAGTTAAAATACTTTATAAGATTACAAAATAAGAGTTAGAAGGGACCATATAATCTTGCTCAAATCTCTCTCTCTGTCTCTCTCTCTCTCTCTCCTCTCTCTCTCTCTCTCCTTTTATATATGTGTATGTGTGCATGTATGTTTGTATATGTATGTGTATGTACATGTGCATGTATGTATGTGTGTATATATAAATATATACATATATGTATATATGTATATACACATATATACATATATACGTATATATGTATATATATGTATGTGTGTGTGTGTGTGTGTGTATATATATATATATATATATATATATATATATATATATATATATATATATAGGAGCTCTAGGGCTGCCCCTTATGAGGGAATAAAATGCCCAGATTCCAGCAGCACAGAGCCACTCTTCACCCAGACATGGCCCAATGCTGATGGTGCTTGGAAAGAAAGCTCCTTGTGACTCAGTAGAGATGAGTGCTCTCTGTGCTTCTCCTAAGTGCTCCTCCTGCACTGACCATCCCATTCCTCCCCTTGTTAGCAACTAATGTAAGTATGTGTGTGTCTGTCCTGCTAAGTCACAGGATTGGATTGCCCAGTCATTCCCACTTTTGTAATTTCTCTTACAAGTTTAGTAAACCATTGTGGTGATCAGCATTCCAATAAACTCCAGTGGCTCTCTATCACCTCTAGCATCAAATGCAAAATGTTCTGATTGGAGTTCAAAGCACTTCATAAGCTAGACCCCTCCTACCTTTTCAATCCTCTTACCCCTTACTCTCCTTCACATACTCTTTGGTTCAGTGACACTGGCTTCCTGGCTGTACTGGGATCAAGAAACTCCAGGTATTTTCTGTGGTTGTCCTCTATACATGGAGTGCTTTTCCTTCTCAACTCTGCCTACTTACTCCCCTGGTTTCCTTTATATCCCAACTAAAATCCCATCTTTTATAGGAAGCTATTCCCATCTCTTCTAAATTTTAGTGCTTTGCTTCCGTCAATTATTTCGTATTTATGGCTTTGAATGTAATGGTTTGCATGAGTCTCCCATTACAGAGTAAGTGCCTTGAGGGCAGGTAGTGTCTTTTGTCTCTTTTTGCACAGTGCTTAATAAATGCTTACTGATTGATTAATGTGCCCAAAGAAACACAGGTAGTAAGTTGCTGAACTAGGATTCAAAGTCTGTAGCCTTTTGATTCAAAGTCCAGTGTCTTTCCATGTGACTACATTATGAATACACAGGAAAATGAGAGGTGGTGCCTTTCTCATTCTTTCAACCAAACCTTCACCCTGCTATGAGGAGCAATAGGGATTTCTCTGGGGATAATGATCGGGAATGAGGACAATAGAGTTGCTGCAGAGATGTGCCTTCAAAAATGTTAAAGGCCAATGGCTGCCCCATGTATCTTCTTGCAAGGGATGTCTACTTGGTACATTCACCTTGCAGAGGGATTGAACAACTGTGTCTGGAAGAATTTCAGGGTTCTCACCAGTGATAAGAGAGCTAAGAACATGTTACAAATCCCAGGATGAGCCTAGATCCTGATTCAGTCCAGAGACCAAGTACATCACCTGAGCTGTGAGTACAAGGTTGAATTCCTTCAGAGGTTCTGTGTCAGTAACTAATAGCCATTCCAATTTGAAATCAAGTATCCTCTGGGAATGTTTGTTACATTCCATTGCTCACTCACCTACACATTTCTTAAAATATCTCAACTCATATCAATCTTATGTCTGAGGGATTTATGGGATTTGAAAGAGTGCCAGGTTCAGAGCTGCTTTCTAGATGTGTTATGACTATATTTTATGTTGTATACTTCTTATGGTTTAATATTTATATTCTATTGATTCTAAACAATTAGCAAAAATGCTACATAGAGTATTTAAGCATGGTTGTTTAGTTCCTTGGAGAAACAGCAAGATTATAACCGTGGCCATATGACTAACTTTTACTGAAATAGAGTGAGTTCAAGAAAAGAGGCCAGATTCAACAGCGGGTAGGGGCTCAGAGCTAAATTTTAATTGGGTAGATCTATAAATCTACACATCCCTGAAAAATCAGACAGTCATATTCCACAAAGGGAGGCAGAGCTGAGAGATAAAATATTACAGATTCTGAGTACCATATAGGAGATGTCACTTATTCATTACTTCTGCTCAGTGGAACATGCACAAAATGCTAAGTGGAGCATGGAACTTCCCAGAGAGTAGTTATCAATTTCAAATGGGGATAATAATATTTGTCATTCCTACCTTACAGGATTGTTGTAAAATTAAAACAGGATAATGTATAGAAAATGCTTTTCCAAATTTAAAATGCTATGAAAATGTCAATAGCTATGATTTTGGAGACTTCTCAATGATTAATTCCCTTTGGCTCATATCTGATACCACTCACGGTTCTGGGATAGGGGTAACTGAATTTGACTAATCTCTAGCCCTGGTCCTTACCATTCCTTGCAAAAAAAATCATGAAACATAGAATAAACGTATTACACATAGCAATGAATGCATAAAGGACTCAAATGTGAGTGCACACAGTATAGGAAAGTATCCCCACCAGTAATTCTACCTCACCAGTCGCTTGTATAAACATTATAGACTTATAATACTGCTTCGAGTTTTAGGTCTAGCAAAGCAGAAAAGTAACTCAGATTCTCTATAGAGGTCAACTGACAACTCTGGTGAGGTTTGCTTTCCCCAGGAACTTATACATATATTCCACGCTTGTAGGACCCCACTAGTGTTATGTACTCTGTGATAGGAAATAACTCAAGGTCACCCCAGTATTTATCATAGTTACACAAATCTACAAAGCCCTCATGGCTTAAAGTACTGGTGAGGGTAAGATTTAGTTTTGCCTCTTTTTCTCAATCAAGCCCTTCATATTCTGGCCCCTTCCTACCTTTCCAGTCTTTGTATAATTTATTCCCCTCTATGTACTCTGTAATCCTGTGACACAATCCTCCTTAGCTCTTCCTGAAACAAAACAGGACAAGTCCTGATTGTAAGGGTCTTTACTGTCTGTCTTCCATGTTTGCAATTCTCCTCCTCCTTGAACAGGAAGCAAGCCTTAGACTTAGACTAACCATCTGGGCTCTCACCCCTAGCAATAAAGGACTAGATGGAACATTGGCATCATTCGAAAAAGCTCCTGATGGGAGCTCTGGGGCTGCCCCCTTATGAGGGAATAAAATGCCCACATTCCAATAGCACAGTCACTCTTCACCCAGAGATGGCCCAGTGCTGATGGTGCTTGGAAAGAAGGCTCCTTGTGACTCAGTAGAGATGAGTGCTCTCTGTGCTTCTCCTAAGTGCTCCTCCTTCACTGACCATCTCATCCCTCTCCTTGATTGCAACTAATGTAAGTGTGTGCGTGTGTCTGTTCTGCTAAGCCACAGGACTGGACTGCCCAGTCATTCCCACTTCTGTAATTTCTCTTACAAGGTTAGTAAACCATTGTGGTGATCAGCATTCCAGGTGTCTCTCCTTCCTTGAGGAATATGAACCCACTGTCTAGTTCAGCCAACTCATTCCTCATCTCTGCTTCTTAGCTTCCCTGGCTTCCTTCAAATCCCAACTAAAGTCCCACCTTCAACAAGAACCTTTTCCTAGCCCTTCTTAATCTTAGTGGCTTCCTTCTCAGACTACATCTGGGAAGATGGTAGAGTAGGTCAGAAAATTACAAGCTCTCAAGATTTTCCCCCACAAAAGTGTTAAAATAGCACCTTAGGGTGAACAAAGTGTGGATGGAGACAAAGAAGAATGGGGGCACAACCAGGGTCATCCCGAGATAATTTGAGAAGATTGGGAAAAAATCCCAGGATGAGGTCTGGTGCCTGCAAGGAGTAAACACCTCCAGGCTAGGTTCCCTTTTTAACAACTAGCATTAAGCCGTTTACACAAGTAGCAGCAAGTCCGGGGGCTAGTTGGTTTGAGAGGCTGCCTCAGCTCCAGCCACAGGAACTTTTCTCCCCGGGATAGTGAGCGGAGTTGGGCATTTGAGCCCAGGAAGTACACACACACACACACACACACACACACACACACACATACCCCATATATACATACATACACATATATAGTGTGTATATATGCATATGTGTATGTGTATTGCATGTATATATACATATGTATGTGTGTTATGTATATATGTATGCATACATATGTGCCTATATGTGTGTATATATGTATATATGCATATGTATATGTATATATCTATAGCTATAGAGAAACATCTGAACTTTATCACTGCCTTTTGGGGGTGGGGCGAAGGGAGGGGAAAAAAAGAACAAAGTAAAAAAGTGCACAGCAGAGAACAAAAGAAAACACACAAGGAAGCAAAGACAGACAATTCTCAACACAACATGTATCATTTATCATACAGGCTTTCTTGAAACGAAAAATCTATTGTTATATATTTTGAATCCTCTCTTACCTTCTGCTATGCACACGGCATACTTTTTTTTGTTCTTACTTTGTATTTAAGTCTCAGTATTTAAGTTTATGGTATGTTTTGTTCCTTCTCTCTATTCTGTATTTGCGTTCTGGCCCTTGAGTCTAAAATAAAATTTAAAAAAAGAGACTACATCCAATTTATCCTCTATATTTTATTGCTACATAGTTGTATGCTTGTTGTCTCCCCATTAGACCATGAGGTCCTTGAGGGTAGGGACTGGGCTTTTATTTTTGCTTTTTGCTTTTTTGAAAAAAATCCCCAGTGGTTAGTACAGTGCCTGACACACAAAGGAAGCTTAATAAATGCCACTGACTGGCTTTTAGGCACCTACTACGTTCCAGAAACTGTGTTACTGTGTTGGTGCTGGTGATACAAAGAAACATCCTGTGGCTTCAAGAAGCTTATGTTCTATTGGGGGAAAGAGTGTGTGTGTGGTTGTGTGTGGTTGTGTGTGTATGTGTGTGTGTGTGTTTGTGTGTGTGTGTGTGTGTGTGTGTGTGTGTGTGTGTGTGTATAAAATAGATTCACAATTGATACAAGGTGATTTTTCATTAAAGGTGTTAGCATAGTAGGTGTTAAGGAAATGTCTGATGTAGAAAATGTCCCTCTGGCTAAGTCTTAAAGGCAAATAGTAGATAGTCAGGAAAGGAATACATTCCACACATGGAGAAAAAAAAACAGTCAAAAAGTATGTAAGCAGGAAATGATATATTATCAAGGAGGTCATAGTTCCTGATGAACTGTTAGAGGGATGGTTTGACTGCACAAATCTCTACTGCTACTGCTTCTTCAGCAAAGTGTTATAGTTCTTTTGAAATTAGTCAGACCAGGCCAGTATACTACTAGACTAGAAAGTACATGTCCACTTTTTGTTAGTCAGACCCACATTTCTGCCTGGAGGGTACTAAAAATTGCCCCATTGAGAGTTTCACATACCTTTCCACTTGACCATTCCAACCAAATGCCTCCTCCTGTTGTCCCTATCAGTGACCAAGGTCAGAACATACAAAATATCTTGAACTCTGGAAAAACCTCAAAGCCTCCTTTCCCCCTATTATTTTTGGTGGAGAGGAAGCGAAAACAAAAAAAATAAATGAACAAAACTAGGCTTGTTATGAAGCTGGCTTTACTGGCAGAATCTTATGCCCTCATTATGTTATTATTGCTTTCTAATGAAAGAGAAATAAAAAAAAAAAAACCTTTTCAACTCATTCTCCTTTCAAAGTAGAAATATGGAAAATAAATATATTCAATAAATACAGAAAATAATAAAAATGTGCATTTCAGAGTTCTGTTATATGTGGCCAATTGGAAGGTTGGGAAAGTCAGAGAAATCTTGATAGCTACAAAGCCCCAAGAGAAAAAGAATTGATTTATTAATATTGCTGTGCTTAAAAATGAAAAAAAAAACCAGGCTAAAAAGTAAATATCAGAATTTGAATAAAGTATTTTAATTCTCATCTAAATTTTCTGGCCATAAGAAGCATTAATATCAACTATATTCTCACATTTTCTTTTTTTAAGTGTGGATTTCTCATTATATAGAGTTTCACAATTTTTACAATGCAACAGATTTACTTGCATGGATTAACATGCTCATTCCACGGCCATTTAGAATATTGTTATCAAAGTCATTTAATGCCAAGTTGCCTTGTAACAACTACAGGCATAAATGGCATCATTTCTAGGTCTTTACTTAAAAGAACAAGATGGTAAGTCAATTATCAAAAATTGGGCCATGGATCATTTTGTTAGCACTGTAGAAAATAACTCTTTTTTATCCTTACTATCCTAAGAATCAGGATATATCCACCATCATGCACTAATATCCAATTATTTAGCCCAGGAAAAGCAACTGCCTTAGAACAAGTTGTCGACACAGAGACTTTTGCAAAGCACCTATGAAAGTACCCTTAGAAGCAAATTCCCATTATGACCTCTCTGAACTGGCACTTATTACCAATTCATTCTCACAAGCCCCAGAGAAAACCACAGACAAGGCACCCGAAATCTCTACTCTAATGATAGAGATCACTTTTCTTGAAATGGTTTTCCTAGAAGGTACTAAAGAGAATTATGAAAAACTCATCACAAGATTTCCAACTTCCCCCAATGTGCCTGTGGGTAATTCACTCGGGGGCGTATTCACCCACATTGGATGGAAACTGGTAGGTATATGATCCCCTATCATTTGCTATAGATTAGGTCTTACTGCAATCCACTGTCTGCTGTCATAGGGAGTAAGCCTACCCCAGAATAACGAGTTTTTATATTCCTATGCTTAGTACAAAGATGCTCATTTCACTTAGAAACCAAACTGTACATTTATATTCAGAAGACCTTGATCTAATTACCTGTTTCAACTCAGCAAACATTTATAAACATCTATTATATATCCAAGCTTAGGTGCAGGGAATACAAAGATAAATCAAAACTCTCCTTGTCCTCAAGAAGCTTATAATCTACTTGGAGAACAAGGGACAGAAAGATATTCAAAGCCAAAGTGATGCCAGGAGGGAAAAATATAGTCAAATGAAGGTATTAAGTAGGAAGTAGAACTTAAGTTGATCCTTAAGTTTCAGTTAGCTGTGTGACCATGACCAGCTACTAAACCTCATTGTCTCTCAGTTAACTCATCTACAAAATGCGACTACTGATACTTGCATTAAATACGTATGGTTGTTGTAAAGAGAGACTTTTATAAAATGTAAAGCACTATCGTGTTAAGGATCAGAGGCCACTAGGTAGCACAATGGATAGTGCACTGGGCCTGAAGTCAGGAAGTTCCAAATTCAAATTTGACCTCAGACACTTGCTAGATGTGTGACCCTGGCCAATCGCTTTTGTTTGCTTCAGTTTCCTTAACTGTTAAATGAAGATACTATTAGCACCTACTTCCCAGGATTTTTGTGAACATTAAAGGCGATAATATTTTTAAAATGCTTAGCACAGTACCTGGCACATAGAAATCACCTTAAATGCTTAGTCCCTTCCCCCCTCTCCAGTCTCACTTCCTTAGTTAAGTCTTTTTTGGAATACAGTTTTATCTTTTCTCTTATCTTTCAGTCATTGTCAATATAACAGCATTAAATCTGTATAATACATTGTCTCAGTCTCCAATCGCCTGCGGTGCACAATTTGGCAATTCATTATACTGAAAAAAGAAACATTAAAATGTAGCATCAGTATTTGGAGGAAAGCTTTAGTTCTTAGAGACTATGTTAACAGAACCCAAACCCTTGTAGTTTCTATAGAGCTGGAAAAGCTTTGAGTACTGTGACAGACCAATCTTACATTAAGTTACACATAAAGAGAATCATCACTAGTAGCCTAGGTATGAAACAGTGGATTCATTGGTCACGGCAACACATGAACATTTAAAAATACAAAATGACTCAATCCTTAGAGTTTCCTTTTGTATCCTAAGGATACAAAGACAAAATGAAATTCCCTGCCCTCCAACAGGTTACGTTCTACTGTGTGGAATCATGCACAAATATAAATATAAACAAAATGTATGCAAAATAAATAAAAAGCAGATTTGGTTGGAAGGGGAACTAGTAGCTGAGAAGATTAGAAAAGGCTTCAAGCAGGAGCAGAAGGTAGGCAATCTGAGATGGAGCTGAGGAGGGAGTACATTCCAGATATAATGAACAGCCTGTACAGTGGCTCAAACAAGGTGGGGGGGGGTGGATAGGGCTGAGAATGACCTATATAAAGAACAACAAGCATCCTTTGTGCCTGAAACAAAGTGTATTTTAATGGGATTATTGTGTAACAAGCCTGGAAAGGTAGGCTGAAGACAGATTGTGAACTTTTTTCAAGGCCAAATGAAGAAGTTTGCATTTTCTTCTGGTGGCCACTGGAGTTATTTGAGCTAGAAAAGAACATGATCAGACTTGTGTATGAGGAATATCACTTTGGCAGCTTCGTGAAGGATGGGTTGGAAAAAAGGGAGCCTTGAGGGAGAGAGATCAATTAGGAGGCTTAATGTAAGAGGTGATGCAATGCCTAGACATATGGAAAGCCATGCCAGCAGAATTCAGTTTGGAAGGCAGTCTGACAGCCTTTTATGAGCAGATATATAGATAGCTAGATTATGTATAACTATCTATCTATTTTATCTCTGTTGTTGGTCAGGCATTTTCAGTTGTGTCCAACTCTTCGTGACCCTGTTTGGGGTTTTCTTGTCAAGGATACTGGAGCAGTTCACCATTTCCTTGTCCACCTCATTTTACAGATGAGGAACTGAGGCAAACAGGGTTAAGTGACTTGCCCAGGGTCACACAGCTAGTAAGTGTCTGAGGCCAGATTTGAACTCAGGAAGATGAGTCTTCCTTTCTTCAGGCCTAGCCTACCTGCCCTATATTATCACCATGCCAGCAGTATTCAGTTTGGAAGGTGGTCCGACAGTCCTTTATGAGTATACACACACACACACACACACACACACACACACACACACTCACACACACATACTCACACACACATACACATAGGTGTACATATATAATCTCAGTTTATAGTATTACATCAAGAAAATCCCATCCTATGCCAATGATAATATGCTACCCACACAATCTGTGACCCATTAGAGAACATTTCTATACTTTCAGAAATTAGAATGGAGGAAGGGGAGGCTTTTCATTTTTCTTCTTTTAAAAATTTTCAGTGAGCAAGCATTTATATTTTCTCTCTCCCACCTCCCCTTAATTTAAAAGGGAATCAAATTCTTGCAACAAATACACAC
This sequence comes from Trichosurus vulpecula, assembly GCF_011100635.1. NCBI lineage: Eukaryota > Metazoa > Chordata > Mammalia > Diprotodontia > Phalangeridae > Trichosurus > Trichosurus vulpecula. Next base: position 391,598,931 of record NC_050574.1, read on the forward strand.
GGTCAAGAATGCCCAAATTGTTTTGCATCTTGATTCTACTCTCTCTGTTCAGAAGGTGGATAGCACAGATCATATCATCATTAGTTCTTTGAAATCATAGTTGGTCATTGCATTGATAAAAGTTATTAAATCTTTCAAACTTGTCTAAACAATGTTGTTGAAACTTTTCTCCTTATTCTACTCACTTCACTCTGAATCAATTCATCCATAACTTTTGAAGTTTCTCTGAACACATCACTTTTGTCAATTCTTATGAGATATTAGTATTCAATTATATTTATACACTGCCTTTATAAAAATTCAAAGAGCCAAAAGGTGTCCTCTGTGAGGAGTTGGGGGCAAACATAGAAGGTATCAAGTGAAAGAATGTTGGAAAATAGGCAAGGGATTGCTTATAATCACATAATTTTTAGAACTTTGATCAACAATGATTTAATGGTTGTACTCTAAAAGTGTTCTCTTTGTCTAATCCACATTGGCACTTTCATTACAAATGAAAGCACATGACATAAAGAAATTGTGAAAAAATAGAATTATAGTCTGGACTTTATCCTTGGAGGGGAACTGAAGAAAGAAATGAGACTTCATGCTTAAAGATAGCCAAACAAAAACAAATTTCACAGGACACAATCATTTCATCTAGAATTTTTATGACCATAACCATAATGAACATCACAAAGATAATGCAACTTAAGTGTCATTATCTGTTGTAAATAATAAAACACTTGATCAAGTCTATGAAAAACTTCACAAGACTCCTCCAAAGAAACCCAATACTTACCATGATACTCAATAATTTCAAAACAAATGTGGCTGTAGGGAAGGAAGGTAAGAACTGGGCTGGAAGATATAGTAAAAACTCAAGAAATGAGGGAAATCAAGACTTTATAGGAGGGGAACAAGCAATTATTAAGCACCTATTATGTGCCAGAAGCTGTGCCAAGTGATTTGTCAATCTCAACTTATTTTATCCTTATAAGATCCCAGGGAGGTAGGTGGTATTTTCCCAAAAGAAGATACTAAGCTAGTTAGATGTTAAGTAACTTTCCTAAGGTCATGCAGTTAGTACAAATCTAAGACTTTTTGACTCTAGGACTAGTGCCACCTGTGTATAATATGAATACTTTCTCCAAGTCATGAATCAGAAAATCTGGAATCAGTTGAAAAACCAATCATAGCACAAACATGTAAGCAAAAAAAAAAAAACAAGGTGACTATGGGTCAAAGGTCAAAACATGACTAGCTAATAACAACAGAATCATTTCAGGATAAACTATTTGTGTACAATAAGATCCTTCACTGGTTTTAAACAAAAGATTAAAATTAATACCAAAATAAGGGAAAAGATAAAGATGAGAAGACTATATGTGTACAGTTACAGGTGTGCTAACCAGATCTGTTTATGCTAGCTGCCAATTCTGCAAAATGGAAAATGACAAAACTAAAGACCTTTAAAAGTCTTTTTAAAAGACATTTTCAAAGAAATTTATCCAGTAAAAAAGTTGACCCAAAAAGGAAGCCAAAAGAGCCCAGAAGTTACTTTAGGCAACGAACACTGCAGGGGAAGATAGTGACCATGTGGCCAACATTAATATGTTTTGGAACATTAGTTCATTTACAAAACATCAAAAGTTAGAATGGTGGAAGATTATGAGAACTATTACTTCACCATGCAATAAGAAGCACTTGGGGGACAGAGGGAGGGGAATGACCTTATTGGAAGCTTGATTAATTATTCAATTAAGCCAAACTATACTAACCCCAGATCATGTTTAAATGAAATTAAAAAGGACAACAAATAGATATGAAATAGGAGAGATCTACCCATAACCCTCTGATAATATATTATCATTAGAAGAAAAAAAAGATTAGAATCATTCCTATTTGGAAATATAATGATTCGTTATGTTGTGATTGCTCTGTTAAAAGTATAAATAGATTGGGGCAGCTAGGTGGTGCACTGAGTAGAGCACCAGCCCTGGAGTCAGAAGGACCTGAGTTCAAATGTGACCTCAGACACTTGACACACTTTGCAACTGTGTGACCTTGGGCAAGTCACTTAACCCCAATTGCCCTGCCTCCCTGTCAAAAAAGTATTAATAGATAAAACCTCTTCAAGACAGAGTAATATTCTGAATACAGGATTATAGTGTTCCTGGGTAGCATTCCCCATGTGACTATTTGTGTTATGCTATATTCTATATATCTGAGTTACTTATATATCCTGGAATGTTTTTTAATTACTATGAGATATTGGGCACAGAGAATACAATAGGGTTCATGTCAGTGACTCAACTGATACAGTCAGTAACATCAGTCTTTGACAACACTTTTTGTGCCTCTCCCTCCCTCCCTCCCCCTTTCTCTCTCTCTCTCTCTCTCTCTCTCTCTCCCTCTCTGTCCCTCTCTCTCTCTCCCTCCCTCTCTCTCTATCTCACTCTCTCTCTCGCTCTCTCTCTCTCTCTCGCCCTCTTTCTTTCTCCCTCTCTCTCTCCCTCCCACTCTCTCTCTCCCTCTCTCTCTCTCTCTCTCTCCCTCTCTCTCTCCCTCTCTCTCTCTCCCTCTCTCTCTCTCTTTCTCTCTCTCCTCTTCTATGCGTCTCCCTTTCTCTTCACCTAAGTCAGAGGTCACAAACCTCTGAAACCCCTGATAGTTAGACATCACAGGACTCTGACAACAAGGTACTATTGTTGTTAACTTTAACATTAACCTTGTCTTCTTAACGTTAACCAGAACCATACAACACATAAATGGAGAATTAAAAGAGACTTACTGATCACAGAAATCAATTCCTCATTTTACATATTAAAAACCTGAAGCCCAAAGAAACTGTAATTCACACAGGATCACATAGATACTACTTGTTGGCATCAAGATTTAACCCAGGCCTTTCTGACTCTAAGTTCGCTCTCTATGCTTTAGAACACATTGCCTCATAAGAATTCTGTATGAAGAAGCCAAAAGGGTCAGATATCCTGGGAATGAATTGAAATCTTATCACTATATACTCACATCCTGAAATCATAATGTACATCCTAGTAGGAACAAGAGCTTAATAATAACCAAAATTTAATGACATAAAAAGAAAGCAAAGGAACATATTCTTTCATTTGGATTCCTATTCTTTAGAGCCAAATATTTGTTTTGTGGAGAAATAATAGAGTAAAATGAGATCTGGACACAATTGTAGAAGTTCTGTTACAACACTAGTATCCCAATGTTATAGATAAAATGAGATAAGCAGTCCTTTCTCTCAGAACCTTCTCATTTATTACTTGTCATCAAGGCTTTTGATCTACACTAGACAAACAATACAAAGGACAAATCAAGGGAAAAATTACCTGGGAAGATGAATAATTTCAGGGGTATGAAATTCTTTTCATGAGAAAATGAATCTCATTCACCTTATCAGAGTTATAACCAAAGAAAAGATCTATTCCTCCTCTATGTGACAATTTTAAAAATTCAACTCGGGAATCTATCACTTCTGCTTGGCATTCTCTAAATATGGATTAAATGTTTTCAAAAGTGCTTATATTCAATAGACAAAAAGGACACCATTTCCTTTATGTGACATGCATAATGACATGAAGAATTATTTTTTTAAAAATCACAGATATTTCGGGAAGGTCTTTTCTCACATTTATTTTAAATCATTTCTCACTGTATCACAATTCACATTCATATAGCACTTGATGCTTCATAAAGCACTTTGTTTAAAACAACCCTATGCACTAGATACTGCAAGTAGCATAATTTCTATTTCACAGGTGAGGAAAACAAGGCAAAGCCAGCTGAAATTGCTTATAATTAGTAAGAGACAGACCTATAACTCAAAACTATAGCATTAATTCAATTGTATCATATAAAAAGGAAAGCTATATTTATTTACTCTTCATTCTTTCATTCATTTATTTAGCTATAAGATCAACAAGATGATAGGACTTCAGTCCACTTCATGTATAAATTTTTCAATTTGTCTTTCTCCAATAACTTACAATTTGGGCCTTTAATATAAATACACAAATAGATGAGAGGCATACAGAGAAAGACAGAGAGTGACAGAGAGAGATAGAGACAGAAGGACAGAAACAGAAAGAAACAGAGAAAGAGAGTCACACTCAGAGACATCATGTCTATAATGTCTCTTGAATATTTCTGACATTATGTATACAATTCATGGCCAAAAATGAACAAAGAGCTTTTCATTTCATGAGTGAAGCAAATTAGGCTATTAGCACAACAGGAAAAGCAGTTCAATCTATACAGTATGATCACTATGGAAATGAGCAAGAGTCTTGAGAATGGGAAATTCACAATGCTTTTTAATGACTTCAATCATGTACTGAGAATAATACATGATGCTGTTTTTGGTCCTTGAATACTGATATTAGCTCACATAGTTCCACAGATTTACAAAGTGATATTCTATTAACGAGACAAGGACAT